>NC_091471.1:92916680-93524894 GCF_036971445.1 Narcine bancroftii | reverse complement strand
AAATGTAACATTACGGCACTTTGTCACGGCGCAGTGTAAGTTTCAGGTCTGATGGATGAGGAACTGCACGCCAGGTTGAGGGTTGAATCTGTGTGTCGTGATGTTGTGGTTCAGAAGCTGGTTTAATTCTTTGAATGTGGGTCCAGCCTTTCTCTCTTGGGACCATCCCAGGCAGGTTTTAGTTGATCCTCTTGCCATGCTTTTACATATAACCAATCACTAGATTTTAATAAAATGATTAACAATCTGACTTTCCTTTGTGTTAGTGTAAAAATTGTAAAATGAAACACAAACCATATTTGCATGGGTTTTGAATATGTTAGACCTTATTAAAATGCAGTTGGAGCTGCTTGTCTGTATGGGGCACAACCCTCCAATTTGTTAGAGTACATAACAGACATTGTAGCACAAGAGCCTCTGCAAGAGAACTTGAAACATATTCAACCTTTAGTTCTGCCTTAAGTAAAATGCCTTGTGCCACAGCTCACAACCATATTCCATATAATAACCATATAGCAATAACAGTACTGAAACAGGCCATATTGGCCCTTCTAGTCCGCACCGATTTACATGAAACTTCAACTAGTTCCACCTACCTACTCCCTGCCCATAACCCTCCAACCCCCTCACATCCATGTACTCATCAGTGCCACTGTAATATAGTTGAACTAACCGCTGCACTACCCAAAGTGAGACAAGAGCCCATGCATTTTCTGACTAAAGGTCAGATTACTTCAAGGCACTTTCAGCCTTGCTCCTCTGTGCAGCCATGTAATCTTTGAGAAGAGGCAAACATAACCAAGGGCATTAAAAGGGTAAAAATCTGGCAATTTTCTCTCCACAGAGAGCATTGGGGAGCCTGGAACCGATTGTTGATTTTGTAAAATGAAGTTGAACAGGCTTGAACACATTTTCAGACTGCTTGTGCAGTGAGTGCCATACACCATGGTCTTCTGATTCATTGGTGAGGAGGTGATCAGTAAGATGCAGCAGTGGAAGCGCTTGCTCAAAGGCTGGAGGAAAATTAGACTTAGACCTGGATTTGTCAGAATGATAAGAGTTTATCTAAAGCTGGCTTTAGATAGAAGAACATCACAGGTGCTCCTCAATTTACGATAGGGTTGCGTTCCAGCAGACCCAGCATAAGTTGAAAAAAAATCTTAATTGGAGACGTACCTTGTCTAACATTGACAGCACTGTATCAGTCCTCATACTGATCCCACTACCTTGCTCTCTCCCAACAGTCCCTGTAAGCTTTCCGAAAATGTGATTAACCAACGAGGAAATCAATGATGCTTGTGATGAGCTTTAACACATTATATGAAAGTAAATGACAGTCATGCTATTGTGTCATCGTAAAATCATAAGTAGGGGAGCACCTGTATTACCTTTCATATTTTTCCAATGTTGATTGCACACACAATCATTTAAGTACCGGCTAGTTTCTATAATATTGCACTTAAAGTTTAGCTGCATGAATCCTGGAGCTTGTGGAGTCATTAGTGAATCAAGAAATATTGGTGCCATGCCAATTTCTCTGTACCATGCCAATTTCCCAGTCCTGAAGCCGGGACGTAGTGAATAGTATCAGGTACAAGATCTGTGAGTAATTAATGCTATTATTCCTATGCGCCCAATTGTTCTGAACGATGCCACCAATTTAAATCATATTCCACCTATTGCAGTACTCACACACCACCATAGACCAGTTCGCAGGTTTATTTCTCCATTAAGCTGAATCCAGTCGCGCAGGGTTTACCTCCATGATTATTTACAATGTAACTTCCGCACTACCGGATTTAAATATAAACCTGATGAATGGGGAAAGTTATCATGAATTAAATAACAGCGGCAATACAGAGAAATTGTGCTGAGGCATTAATTTCACTCCGGAGGAAAATGCACCAGAGAAATGAATGATTAAACTTATAGGAATCCCCAGAGGTATCTTTATTCTCCAGAGGTGGGTGATCTTTAAACTCACGGACCTTGACTGCTGAATGTGTAGAAGAAATGTACTAAATGTATTGATAGGACTCCATACCTCTAACTGCAAGACAAGAGCCTGAAGCCTCAATTTCAAGTGCCACAGTGCACTTAAAGGGACATGCACACTCCCCCTTCAACTGGCTGATGCAGCCACTTTACACATCAGATCCTTTCTTTATCTTACATACACTTAAAATAAGATGTGTCGAACTCACCCTATTTGCGCAAACATTTCTCCCTGCAAATGTTATAACATCACAACTCTCAGGTACTCCCTGTGCAAAATCACATTTAAATACAATTTATTTCATAAATTGGAATTAACTGGTAGTTAAATTCGCTAATTCTACAGTATTGAAAAACGATCATTTATGACATTTAATTTTTAGCATGAATTTTAATCAATATTGGTCAGTGACTGAAGTGGGAAGTCGTGATTTATGAAATTATCTCTGGTCTCTACTCTCCCACTCCCGACGCTTCTCCCAACATTTAGGAGCTGGCACACAGTCCCTGCCTTTTCCATGTTACTCATCTACTATTACTTTAACTGCTTGCATCAAAATGTTAGCCTTTGCTTTCTGCTTATCCTCAGATGTCTGGACAAATGCTTTTTGTGTGATCTGTAGAAGCTGGGTTATTCCCTGCTCATGCCAATTTTCTGTCTTTTGTAATTTTTTCCTAATGTCTGGGGCTGAGTTGGTAACAAAACCTGTTAGTACCAATTGTTCCCCTGCTGGGGATTCTATGTCGAGACCCCCATATTGTATATATATTTGGTCCCAAAAATTGGTCTAACTGTTCGGCACATCCCTGGGGATCTTCTATCAGGGAGGTCAGTTCTTTCTTAAAGTTACGCACTTCAGTACTGGTCAGGGGCACATTTACGAAACCGAGACCCTCTCCCATGGGAACTTCCCGCAGTGGTCTCATCCAATTGGTTTCTGGCTTATTAGGTCTGGGTTCCTGCTCCCTGGGAAATGAATCAAAGGGTTCTGCCCTTTCTTCCTGAAGAGTCTCACGCTGTTCTGAATTAAAGTTACCTCTCTCTCCTGTCAACAGAGGTGGTAATCGAGTGCTTTGTGAGCAAGTTATCATACCACTCCTGCTCTCTTCTCTCTTCTCTAGTGGTGGGGGAGGTGGGGAAGGTGCAGAAGGGTAGGTCATAGGAGGGGAAGGAAAGATAGGAGCCGGCATAGGAGGAACATAGGGTGGAGGGAGGGAATGTAACACATCCCAACCCTGTGATTCAGGGACAAAAGGTTCCTCCTCTCTCTTATCCCTGAATTCTTTCTCATTCAAAACCAGCTGTTCAATGGATCCCTTGAGCCAGCAGGCTGCATATTCCCTGCTCTCAACATTGTCTTTCTGGTTTTGATAGAGCCATAGGTTCAAAGCTTTACACATCCATTCATCCTCGGATCCGAATTTTGGCCAGTACACGGAGCTCCCTTTAACCGGGTATTTAACCCATTCAATACAACAATACCTGACCATCGTCAGTTTCTCTTTACCACGGGTCTTTCCTGTGCCCCACTCAGATAACATCAACCCAAGCGGGCTGTACGTAGCTATCTGGTGTTCACATCCTGTACCAGGACTCTCCTCCTTGCTACCCATTATTCCCATGCTTATAAACAAGTAAAATACTCTTACCGAGTTCTAGTAGTACTGCTCTAGTGCGCTTCCTTCCGTCGTTTGTTCTCAATGCCTCTTCTCGGATATCACTCGCTTCTTCCACTGACCAGCCACCCGTCGCCCGTGAGTCCAGCTGAATCAGCCGGGGTGCACCTACTCTCGTCGTCGGGGTACTCTGTCAGTGGAGGGAGTGTGAACACGGACGAGCCCCCATTTGTTAGAAATTAAAGTACCTTTAAAGAAATTGCTCGAGACAAAAATTGAGAACAAAGAACATTTATTACTACAACAATGCAAAGTTGGGTGCTTCCCCTTACCCTGGGAATACACACACATACTGGGGCTCACCCAACTTTTATACAGTCAATTTCAGTATCAGAATGCCCTCCCCCTTACATTCTTCTGCCCCCTGGATGGGTTTGGCATAGGTAATCCTTCCTGCCTACGTGCAGTTTCAGTACACTTGGAGGACCAGGGGGTATCCTGTGGGTGCCCCATCATGTCATTGTCCTTATTCACACCTTCCTGATTTTCTGGGCTACAGTCTCTTGATATGCAGAGTTGACTCATTCTATCTAGGGTTGGCTAATTTCATATGTATAAATCTGTGTGTTAGCTAATTAGAAATGTATGACTTGGTACTTCTGTCCAGGGCTAGGAGACCCTTATCTGATCCAGACTACCTCAACTTCCTACATTCTATTGTACCTTACCATTCCTTATCTTAGTCCTATGGTCTTGTCACAAAGACTAGAAGATTCTTATGTTAATCGTGCTGACTCTGCTTTCCTGCATCCTAAGCCCCAAGCTTATCCTGTTTGAACTGGTTACAGCCATTAACTGATGAATTTTAGTTTCTTCCATGTTCATAATTTTAGATCAATTTTCCCATCTCTCACAAATTGAAATCAAACAAAAAAGAAATGCTGGAAAGACTCAGTCGGTCAGAGGAGAAGCAGAGTCAACATTTCAAGTCTAAGAGCCTTTGCCTAAAGACCTTTTCCCTCAGGTGCAGCCTAAGCTGCTGAGTATTTTATGTTTCTATTTCAGATTTCCAGCCCCTGCGGGTTTTGATTTTCACTTGCTAAATGAAAGTTGGCTGAGGGTAAAGCACAGAAAATAATCTTAATTATTTCCGTTGGGAGTAAGGAGGAGAAGGGAGACAAAAGGTTCGTGTCAGAAGTGGGATTCGAACCCACGCCTCCAGTCGGAGACCAGAACACCCGCCCCGTTCAGGGAAGGACCGCGTCCTTGAGTCTGGCGCCTTAGACCACTCGGCCATCCTGACAGCTGACAGGCGACGCGGCAGCGAGCTCTAAAACCGGTGAACCTGCCACGCGTCAGCATGCGTGAGAGCTCTTTTTTTCTAAAACGGTTCTCAATGATTTCCAGCGTCTCGAGAAACATTATTATCGCATCTTAGCTCCATCTATTTCGGGAATTTTCCGCTGCCAACTCTGTTCCTCGGTATTATCTCGGATCGAACAAGGGGAGCTGCGGGAGTGAAACGTCACGCGCATGCTCCTTGACGGAGGCGCCGCGTTGTCGCCATGATCTTTGTTTCCAACGCTGAGATCAGCCTCGCGCTTCTTCTGAGCGTCCACGTCGATCGAGGAGTTGCGCGCATGCTCACAAAAGTATCCTTTGCAAAGTAGGAAGTGCTGCAGCCGCCATCTGGGGGAAGGGGAATTGTTAATGTTTCAGGTCCCATAAGATTTAAAGCAGTTGCATTTTGTTTACTGTGAGATTTAATTTAGTTATTTGTGTATTATGTTAGTGGACTCAATCCCTTTCAAACTATTTGCAGCTACTTTATTTCTTCAATCCAGTGGAACTGAAACAAACGTAGTTTCTGAAACTGCAGATAAAATAATTAAGGAAAGAAGTGAAACAGAATGTCTGCAGATACCGTGGTTGAATTTAAAACACAACTTAGCAGGGGAATCAATGCAACTTTATATAGTAAAGATAAAGATACACGGCTTTTGTTTTACCAGGTTGATGTGGGGCTGTGACTCCAGCTTTTTTGAGAAACCTAAAATTGACCAAAATTAATAAAACAAGTGCCAATCAAGAAAAGCAGCCACACACTGCCACAATTCCACACCCAACAGTACAAAAGCAAGATCCCAAGTGTATGGGAGATATAAATTAAAAACTGAAAATGCTGGAAATAGTCATTCATGCAGCAACCTGTTGGCATTTCAATCGAGACTAAAGCACTAGGCAGAAAATTTAGTGTAGGAAAAATGTGATTTTAAAAAAGTTCTCCATTGCCTTCCTGATAAAATATGTGTAATTTATATGGCAAAATTAGGGCAAAGTTTGATGCTGAAAACAATGTGGTGTGGCTGGAGTGAAGAGGAAATGAATAAAAGGCAGTGAAACTACAGTACTTTTGGAATTACTCTTGAAAAGAGCCAGTATAAATGTACCACAGGCCTTGTCTGTTCTGAACACTTAAAAATACTGATAACTTTTTAAAATAGTTAAAAATGTCCAAAGTAGACTGAAAAAAAATGATGAATCTGTAATTGAAAACTGAGTTGCTCCACAATTTCTTCTGGCAAAATGTGGTGAATCTCTGGAATTCTCAACCCCAGGTATTAGGGGTATTCCGAAGAAATAGATACTTTTTAAAAGTTGGGTCAAGTCAAGTTTATTGTCATCTGATTGAACAAGTACAACTCACGAAATAGCATTCTCCTGTCCTCGGTGCAAAATACGCAGACTTACAATCAGACATAACAATTGGTCTGTGCAGTCCTTTAGTATCTGACCAGGTATGTTGTCTGGTCCCGTCGCCTTGTGTGGGTTCACCTTGAATAGGGTTTTCAAGAATTCATCTCAACCACAGCTATGCAGGGAGCCTGTTCATCAGGGAGATGTGGAACTTTCTTTAGCATCGTCCTATTGTTTGTTCTCTTCAAACTGTCCATAGATGTTTAGTGTGTCTAAAGAAAAAAGAAAAAGAATGACAAAAATACAAATATAACTTCAAATCAATCACTGTGGAGCTGAAAGTTACCACCGTAGCGAGTTATTGAGAGCTACCAAACTTTCAAACCAATATATTGTAAGTATGGGTTCCATATTTTCAAAATGAAATGATATTTATTGTGTAAATTATGTTATTTTTTCTCCTTTCTTTTTATTGGGGCTTGGGGGAGGGATATGGGTTATATACACCAAATATGTATTGTCTTTTCAATTTATTTTTAATTATTATAATTGTGGTTTTAAAAACATTAATAAAATATTTTAAAAAGATATTCAGTCTTTCTGGAAGGGAGGCGTCATTGTCCTTCGCTCACAAGGTTTACTTGTGGTTTGTTGTAGTCTTGATCCCTTGTGCACAAATAAGGCTTGGGCAGATCAACCATGATCATATTGAATGGTGGGACAGAAATGAGGAGTCTAATGTCAGCAGTTACTAGATTTTATATGGTGAGCTCTCCACTGGCCACCGAGACAGAGGTGCACCAAAGAAGAGGTACCAGGACTGCTTCAAGAAATCTCTTGGTGCCTGCCACATTGACCACCGCCAGTGGGCTGATCTCGCCTCCAACCGTGCATCTTGGCGTCTCACAGTTTGGCGGGCAGCAACCTCCTTTGTAGAAGACCGCAGAGCCCACCACACTGACAAAAGACAAAGGAGGAAAAACCCAACACTCAACCAATTTTCCCTTGCAACCGCTGCAACCGTGCCTGCCTGTCCTGCATCGGACTTGTCAGTCACCAACGAGCCTGCAGCAGACGTGGACATACACCTCCATAAATCTTCGTCCGCGAAGCCAAGCCAAAGAAAAGAAAGAAAATGGTTAGTGCAATTATTGAAGTTGTGTGTATACTGTGTTCTTTAGCTTGGCTTCGCGGACGAAGATTTATGGAGGGGGTAAATGTCCACGTCAGCTGCAGGCTCGTTGGTGGCTGACAAGTCCGATGCGGGACAGGCAGACACGGTTGCAGGGGAAAATTTGTTGGTTGGGGTTGGGTGTTGGGTTTTTCCTCCTTTGTCTTTTGTCAGTGAGGTGGGCTCTGCGGTCTTCTTCAAAGGAGGTTGCTGCCCGCCAATCTGTGAGGCGCCAAGATGCACAGTTTGAGGCGATATCAGCCCACTGGCGGTGGTCAATGTGGCAGGCACCAAGAGATTTCTTTAGGCAGTCCTTGTACCTCTTCTTTGGTGCACCTCTGACGCGATGGCCAGTGGAGAGCTCGCCATATAACACGATCTTGGGAAGGCGACGGTCCTCCATTCTGGAGATGTGACCTACCCAGCGCAGTTGGATCTTCAACAGCGTGGATTCGATGCTGTCAGCCTCCGCCATCTCGAGTACTTCGATGTTGGAGATGAAGTCGCTCCAATGAATGTTGAGGACGGAGCGGAGACAACGCTGGTGGAAGCGTTCTAGGAGCCATAGGTGATGCCGGTAGAGGACCCATGATTCAGAGCCGAACAGGAGTGTGGGTATGACAACGGCTCTGTATACGCTTATCTTTGTGAGGTTTTTCAGTTGGTTGTTTTTCCAGACTCTTTTGTGAAGTCTTCCAAAGGCGCTATTTGCCTTGGCGAGTCTGTTGTCTATCTCGTTGTCGATCCTTGCATCTGATGAAATGGTGCAGCCGAGATAGGTAAACTGGTTGACCGTTTTGAGTTTTGTGTGCCCGATGGAGATGTGGGGGGGCTGGTAGTCATGGTGGGGAGCTGGCTGATGGAGGACCTCAGTATGTATACTGTGTGTGTATGTAGTATATAGTATATATGTGTGTGTGTGTGTGTATATAGAAGGTAGCTGGTGTATATATATATATATTTATATATATATATACACACACACACACACACACACACACACACACACACATATATAAAAGTTATGAGTATTATAGGCTGCATGCTCTATGCAATACCTACATCACAGCTATGCGCATTCTCAACAAAGCTGTGCATTACATTACACGTCAACTTTATTAGGATCCCATCTCGGAGCGAGACTTCTTCTTTATCAAAGCAGTGGCGACCTGTTTCCCGCAGCCTTCCTTCAAAAGTCGAAATTCTTCACCCAACTCTTGAAAACCAAAATCGATTTCAATCCAGCGAACTGCTCATTCCACGTGTATTTTGATTCCTTTGAAAAGTCCAGGCAACTTTTTTTTCCGCGCTGGTGGGGGTTTAAACCTCTGCTTCCAACAATCGAGAACGAAAGATCTTTTCAAAGAACATCTGGAAGATTTACACGCAGCTCCAAAAAGTTGTACAATGAAGTTTTATGCCGTCCTGCTGTTTGTCTTTTTCACCGAATTACTTTTACAGATGGGTAAGTGTCCGGAGTTTATAACGTGGAAAGGCTGCTGGTCTGTTTAAAAGATTCTTGTCTGAATTTCTTCGCAACTCATTTGATCTCTCCTGGTGAGCAGAGCTGAACGGTCTGTGCATTTAAAGGTCCTTTTGCGGGTGCATGGGAAGAAGTTAGTCCGTGGTGTGTTTAGCCATTGAAAGTGGGACACCATCCAGCTCTGGGAATCAAATACTCGTACGAGCCTCCATCCAGTTATCGCTTCGCATCGGGCAGTTCGACGTATGGGAATAAAAAAGTAGACGCATCACAGTTAATTTCATGAGAAATTCCGGGAAGTCTAAATAAATATGTTGCAATAAATAAAAAGTGGTGTCTCTTGAAGTGTTCGATGTAGTGCAACTCCAAGAGAAGCGTCTCAGGGAATAAGCTGTGGCCTCCATTCCGTATGTTGGCCAGATGTGGGGTGTAAAATACAATAGTCTGCAGGCGCCGTGATTGCAGAAACGCTGTATGGTGACAATCTTGCTCAAGACTTCGCTCCAGAGCTTCACGAGAACCTTCTCCACTGCCTTTCCACCTCACGCAGTTCCACATGAGGAGAATGAAATATTGTTCCATTTATATTGTATGCATGAGCCGCAGTAGGTCAAGAATCAGTTGGCATCAGTGTGAAGAATCAAAGTACACTTAAATGTCCTCAAGCTTCTGGTTCACCATCAATGTATGAAAATCCATACCTCGGTAAATGCCACCATTAACTGACAGCAACCAAATCTCACAAGCAGCAGTGAAATAATTGATTAGTCCAGACTCCCAGAAACTTCTACAGGTGTATTGAGGAGAGCGTTCTGGCTGGTTGTATCACTCCCCTGGTATGGAAGCGCCAGCTCTCAGGACAAGAATAAACTCCAGAGGGTTGTGAACTCGGCCTGCGACAGGCACCAGTCTTCACTCCATCGAGGAGGTGGTCTACAGGAGGCGGTGTATTAAAAAAAGCAGCCTCTATCCTCAAAGACCCCAGGCCATGCCCTGTTCACTCTCCTACCATCAGGAAAAGGTACAGGAGCCAAAAGACCAGCACTGAGCAGCACAAGGACGGCTTCTTCCCTGCTGCCGTCAGATTCCTGAATGATCAATGAACCAAAGACACGGCCCCTATTACTGTTATTATTCTATTTTTTACAGTAATGTTGTAAGATGGTTATAATACGAATGTTTGCACTACGACGCTGTCACAAAACGTCAAATGTCATGACCATAAATCCTGATTCTGATGCGATGGGGCAGAGGAATCGAGAGAAAGGTTAGAATCCTTACAGCAGACAGGGTGTGAAGAGGTGTTGTCGAGCTAACTGTGGGAGTTGGTGGGTTAGTAGAAAATGGAGGCAGAGAGATTAAGAAAGGGGAGAGTGTTGCCAGAGGCAGACCAATTGAATTTGAGATCAAGGTGCAAATTGAGAGTAAAGTGGATAAATTTAACATGAGTGCATGAGGCAGCACCAATTAATCATCTATTCAAAGGAGGAAATGTTGAGAAGCCTTGCCTGTGTAAGCTTGTAGCAACAAAAAGGCAGGCGTAGCTGCGACCCGTGCAGGTACCCATGGCTACCCTTTTGACATGGAGAAAGTGGGATGAGGCAAAGGAGAAGCTATTGATGGTGACGACTAGTTCTGCCAGCCAGAGAAGGTTGGAGGTGGAGGGGGACTGGTTGGGTCCATTGCTGAGAAAGAAACTAAGGGCTTTGATACCTTCAATATGTGGGATGGATGAGATTGGATGTCTATGGTGAAAATGAGGCAGTCAAGTTCAGGGAACTGGAAGTTGTTGAAGTCATGGAGGTCATGAAGTACATAGGGAGGGACTGCACAAAGGGAACACAATGCAATCAAGGTAAGATGATACCAGTTCAGAAGGGCAGGAGCACGAGGAAACATTGAGTATACTGAGACAATTGGGTTTGTGGATCTTGGGTAGAACATAGAACTGAGCAATATGGGGATGGGAAACAAGGAGAGTAGAAGCAGCCTGTCAGAGGGAGCTGATAGAAATGATGAAGTTACTGATGGTGGTTTGATGCTTCTAGGTGGGATCACATTCAAGGGACAAAAAGAGGGATCTGAGTGCTATTGTCTGTCCTTGGAAAGGTAGAGTTTAGTGCAGCAGATCACAACACTACTAGCCTTGTTCGTTGTTTTGTTACTGAGGTTTAGATTGGTGTGAAGAGAGTGGAAGGCAGAGCGTTGTGAGAGGCTGAGATTAGAGTAAGTGAGGGGAGTGGTGAAGTTGAGATGGTTGATGTCTCAGCAGTGGTTGGAAATAAAAAAGATGCAGAGCGAGCAGAAAGTTAGAAGGAGATGTCTAAGGGGAGGAAGGCAGCTTAAACTGGGAGCAGGATACTAAGTGGGGGCTGAAGAATCCAGGTTGATGAGACAGAAGTCAGAAGGAGATATCCAAGGGGAGGAAGGCAGCTTAAACTGGGAGCAGGATATTTAGTGGGGGCTGGGGAATCTAGGTTGATGAGACAGAAGTCAGAAGAAAAGAGTTTGGCATCATGGCTACTCGTAACTTGTTAAGGTGTCTGCGAAAGGGGATGAATGTGAGGTTTTGACTGAGGACAGAGTGCTCAGACTCCAAAAGGGGAAGGTCAGAGGAGAAAGTAAAGAGCTAGTAGTGGACAGAGTGGGGGTCGGTGGGTTGAGGATATCAGGGGGAGGGAGGAGGGGAAAGGTATAGGGTTCGGGAGGTCAGGGGGGAAGGTGGAGGGTTAGGGAGGTCAAATGGTGGGTGGTGGACATTTGGGAGGACTTGGAGAAGGGTGTCTGTAGAATAAGGGAGTGGGAGAAAGGGGGAGCTCAAAGGTGTGGATGGGGTGAGTAGGGAGAGGTAAGAGGGAATAGGGAAGGTTAAGTGGAGGAGGAGTAAGATCCAGGAGCAGTGGCATCCAATGATCTTCTTTTGATAATTATACTTCATTATACCAAACATGTCCTAGGCTAAAGAATTGGCATTGTATCTCATTTTAATTGATTTTTTGATATTACTGAAGTATTCATCTGTATTGACTGATTTTGGAATCTCTCTAGAATACTTTGGCAAAATAATCTATAAGATTTTATTGTTCTGACTTCCTTCTGAATATATTTGATTTCTCTTCAGGTGATTGTCAAAAGACAGAGAAAAGGACCCTCCAACGCTTTGAGAAAAATAAACAAAAATTAGCTGGACAGAATAAAGTCAGAGTGGTCAATAAAAAAAATAAAGCACGGGGTCGAAAGCTGAGAAAGGAGAGAGTTTTCGTTGATAGAGACCTGAAGCCCACTTTCATCATGACACAGGTTTTGGATAAAGGACTTTTCCGGAAACCAACAGAGCCATTGAATCTAACTGTGGGGCAGTCTATTGAACTACGCTGTAAAGGTGATAACATTGGCTGGGCTTACCCACCCCATCTAAACGACTCCAGGCTAAGGTAAAAGGCAAAATCTGCAATGTTTTCAGAAGCTCTGGAAATGTTCAGCAGCTCAGACCGCGAAGGAGGAATAAAATTAATCGTTAAAGATCAATGCAGAAGTTGTTACCAACCTTGAATATTTATTTCCTTTAAATCCACTATCATTCAATGGAACAGCTTGACTCCTGTCTTTGCAAACCTCTTCTTTTTCTTTCAAGTCTTTCAATGTGAAGTCCCCTCCCAAATTTGCATCTTTTTTCTGGAAATCACTCCTACATTCAGCTTCTCTCTCTCTCACTCTTATTATAACTGGCTCATCAAAGTTATTCAGTGTTAAGCATTGTGCTTTTGGCAAAACAAAGTGGCCTCTCCTAGCCCTTCTCAATCTGTATTCAGTGTTTGCTGAGGACGAGCATACCATCCTTCCCTCAAAGCTGCTCCACTCTCACCAAGGTGTGTGTGTGTGCATCGCTTGCTTGATTCCATTATTTTATCTACCCAATTGTAGCTTGAAAGTCAAGTGCAGTGGAATATCCTCTGAGATCTCTGCACATTTCTTTTTTTGATTTCCTGATCAATCCTTTTTTTTTTGAATATTTTATTTTTGATTTTCCAAGACTTGCACAAATCCAGAACAATGCAACCTTTCTAAACAATGATATATTACATTCAGAGCCCCCTTTCTTTTCCACCCACCCACCCCTCTCCCTTCCTTCTCATACCCTGATATCACAAGAAAAATATTATTTAAATTAAACAAACATGAAAAACAAAAAAATCTATAGTTTTTATTGAAAATTTTATAAAACAAACAGTATCACATTTAAAAACATAGCCATTTTAAAAATATTTACACATTCTTTTAGTACACTTCGTTTCTGTAGTTCAAATACAATGTCAATTTATTGTAATTACTCCCTGCACCATCAAAAGAAAGTCGAACAACTAAAAAGACAGAAAATAGTGAAGGAAGGAGAATTAAAATTCAGTGTACTGCAAACCTTTCTAATCTACTTCCACCCTGTGAGGTGATTCATTGCTGTAGTCATTACATGTTTTGTCAGATTTTTAGTTCTGTGAGCTGCTGTTATAACTGGACACAAAAGTGCTCTAGATGAGGATGGCATATTTTGAAAAAAGTTTCATAATTATTTCTTAAATTATCTGTTATCTTCTCCACAGCACATAGTTGTGGACTATCGAGTGAAGAGCAGGGGGAGTCGGACTTCCGGGTGATCGCAATGCATTACTTTTGCAACTGACAGGGCAATATCTACAAATTTAATTTGGGATTTTGTTAATTTTCTGCCCACGTCCACCAGATTCCCCAATAAATACAACTTCAGGTCCAGCGGGAATTCTACTCCCATAATCCTAGTTAATATATTAGATCATTCAAGCCAAAAGGGTCTCACCTTCACACAGGTCCATGTGGAGTACCAATTTCTAACCCACACTTAAAGCACATTTCCGATATCCTTGGTTTTCCTTTGTGTAATTTTTGTGGTGTGAGGTATAATTGATGTAAGAAATTTTATTGTACCAATCTAAGTCTGGCGGTGATCACTGATATCATGCTCTCCCTACATAAATCTGAACACTCTTCATCGATCATTATTCCCAAGTCCGACTCTCGCCTCTCCCTTGATCTGTTTAGGCCCAGTTTTGGGCTCACATTTTGAATTATTTCAGAACTGTGCTCATGTAAGCATTTGCACATTTATTACATTAATTAGTCTACAAGGGCTCTACTTCAGGAATTTTCAGACGTTACAGAAAGGAAAAATAAATGATTGTGGCAAGTAAAAAAAAACCTGTACCTTTTCTAATGCAATTCTCATCTTAGCATTTTGAGCAAAAACAGTTGATCCATGCATCATTTGCAGAATTTTTTCCTAACTGTCTCATCGCAGATTGGACGCCACATCTGGATACAAATTTGAGAGCACCTCCCAGTCTAAGTAACCTTCCCACCCTTCAGATGGGGGCATTGTAGGGCCCCATTTTTCCCTCAGGAGGATTTTAACTGGAGAAAATAGTGAAAGGATCCATTAGGCAAATCATACTTATCCTTCATTTGTTTGAAGCAGTCCTCAATAGTTTGGATCCCCTTTCGAAGCCAAATATCCATAATTTTGTTACCTAAATTCATAAGCATCAATTCATTACTTAACAAGGGTGCTTTTGGCCATATTACAATATCTTTACCAATTCAACCATTCATTTCTTTCTAGATTCTTATAAGATATTTTAGAATGGGGTTGTCTGTTTTCTTATTTATTAATTTAGTATTTGTTTTGTAAATCAAATCTTTTGCCACCCCTGCCCCATAATAAGCAGTCCTATGTTAACCCATTTTGGTGGATCATCTGCTTTAAATAAAGATGCAAGGAACCTCGACCAGGCTGCCAAGTAATATTTCTTAAAATCTGGCAATCATAGCCCCCCCCCCCCCCCCTATCTATAATCCCATGTCAATTTTCCCTTGGAGATTACAGAGTTTTTCTTGATCAATCCTAAGATTAATTTGTCCTCCATTCCACAGTGCTGTTAGCCTCCATGGCCTGGAGCTTGGAGTTTGCTCCCTAACATTTTTATCCCCCTCCTTTAAGATGTTCCTAAAAGCCTACATTATTTGAAAATACTTGTGGTCATTTCCTCAAATATCTTGCATGGCTCACTTCGAAGTGTTGCTTGATATGCATTTGTAGTTTATTTTTCCTTTGGTGAAGGTGTTATACAAATAAAAGCGATTGATAGTTTTTTTTTTCATTTTTGTTCACTGCTGTGTTTTCAGAAAGTGGGACCATATTATTGGAAATTGAATTCTTTTGGCTTTATAATAGTCATCTGGGAGGTAAATCCAAGAGAGAAGTTCAATAATTCAGATATTTCAACTTCTATTTCCACGA
This sequence comes from Narcine bancroftii, assembly GCF_036971445.1. NCBI lineage: Eukaryota > Metazoa > Chordata > Chondrichthyes > Torpediniformes > Narcinidae > Narcine > Narcine bancroftii. The sequence goes on along the minus strand of NC_091471.1, from coordinate 93,509,603 downwards.
GGATGTGATCTTGCATGGCTTTACTAAAGAGGCAACAAAACCTAAAGTGTCAAATTGACCCTCTCATACCATCACATTGATGCGTTATTCTTCAAAGTAAATAATCACATTATCCTAGAGAAAGGGTACACAAAACAGACTAGCTTCAAGCTTATTCCTCCTTCCCCATCCCACTGGGTAAACTATGTACCAAGGCTTCACTCAAAAACAGTTAACATGTTGATCAAATCACTTAATAGTGGAGTAACAGTTTACCCTGTTATTGCAAGGATCAAGGGTGACCAAAGTGTTTATATTTATTAAATATTGCTGAAATATAATATTACAGCTGCAATGTCACATATTTAAAGTTGTGTGTTTTATTAGTATTTTTGTATTTCATAAGATTTACTTTGGGAGATCAAGGCAAGGTTTTCTAAACTTTTATTTTCTTGAAAGTTAATTATTTTCTTTGCCTCAATAGAATAAGAAAGGGATGCTGATTGAATATTGTAGGAAGTCTTTTCTTTCATAGGGTGTACTACAAAGGTATTGTTTTAAAATGCTCAAGTTAAAAATAAAATTGGATTCTTTTTCACATAGCATAACACAGCACCAAAAATACAGTCGACTAACACTTAACAATGCCAAGACCATGGACACTGGAGAATATAGCTGCTGGGTAATACTCTGTGATGGGTTGGAGTGCAGCAAAGATGACTTTAAAATGGGCAAAGCTTACATCTTCTTTACAGGTAATATTTGTTAATGGATTTATTTTAGAAATTAAATTACTAAATGTTAAACTTCATCAAGACCCATATTTTATTTATTTATACTTTTTAATCTATTTTTTAAAGATAAAGCTAGTATCTGCTTTTTAACCAGATACTTTCCATGTGATGACTGAGGGCAATTATAAAAAAAAATAATTTTGTTTCTATTTATTTAATGTCCACAGATCCAGCTGAACTATTTGTGCCATCCATCAATTATTTTGATATAATCTACCTTCGATCTGATCAACCTGCTTTAATCCCTTGTCGAGTAAGCACACCTTTGGCTTACGTAACATTGCATCGAGAATTCCCTCCTCAAGAAATTCCTGCTGATGGATCACTCATTAGTTATGATGCAAAGAAAGGATTTACTATTCACCAGCCTAATCGTGTTCAGAAGGGGGTTGTACACTGCATGGCAAGTTTGAAAGGAGCTCTGCAGACATCAAGCAACTACCTACTCCTTCATGCTGAAGGTAACATCAAATATTCTAATACCACTCATTCATTTAGCATAATAGCAGGAAATACCAATGTTTATTTTCTTAAATATCTTAGTGATTTCAAATAGTAAAATATTTTAATTTAACAAAAACAAAATATTAACAGATACTAGGTTCAAGATTAATGTAAACATTGGATTTATATCCAAGTTAAATTGAAAATGTAGAATTTTTTTCTGCAAACTTTCTATCTATATAAAATAATAAGATTTAGATTAACTATGAAAAAAGAGAGAATTTCCAAAGTAAAGATAATTAATCGGGGGAAGATCAATTTCAAAGGGTTGAGAGTATATCTAGCCCAGAGAAATTGGAATTGTGTCTCTAACAAACTACTCCTGTCCTCCAGGGGCAGCATGGTCTTAGGGGCAGCATGGTCATCGTAGAAGTTAGTGCAATGCCTTTACAGCGTTAGGGACTGGGGTTTGAATCCCATCCTGTCTTTATCCCTGTGTCTACGTGTGTTTTCCCCGGGGACTCTGGTTTCCTCCCACTGTTCGAAACATACTGGGGGGATAGGTTAATTGGGCAGCATGGATTCATGGGCCAAAATGGCCTGTTACTGTGTTGCGAGCATGTATGTCTAAATTTAAAAAAAATTAAATAGGCACAACTATACCAGAAATGTGGCCTGGCTTAAGATATTTTTTGGGTACCACTAATGCACATTACCATTAGAGGCAACGAAAGAGCAAACAAGTCCTTGGATGGTGAAGAGGAAGATAAAGCAAAAGAGGGTGGCATGTGATAAGAACTGGCCTGTAAATACCAACAAAAAACAGTCCACTCACAGAGGGAAAGTGAAAATTAAAACATGAAGAGAGTGAATGAGAGAAGATCAACTGCCAACCTAAATGGGAATACAAAGTGTGCTGTAGACATACTGTTGGGATAATACATGGAGGAGTAGGGCCCATTAAGGACAAAAATGGGAACTTGTACTTGGATGGTGGGGGCACTTTCAAGTGCTAAATGACTACCTTGCATGTATCTTTCCCAAAGGATAACATGCTTACAAAATAATAGTGAGGAAGGAGAAAGCTGAGACACCAGATATATTAAAAATTGGAAAGATGGAGATATGGAAAAAATGGCTGAATTTAAAATAAATCAGTCACCAGAACTGCATTGGAGGCATCCTAAGATTTTTAAGGGAAGTAATAAAAGAAATCACAGGAATGCTGAACACAATCTTCTAATAGATTTTGGATACAGGTGGTGCAGAGAATGAACAGTAATATTACTCTCTTGTTAACACTAGCGGCATGGAGAATAAGGCAGACAAGCCATGCTGAACCTTGATAAAGTATTGGTTCAGTATGATCTGAAGTATTGCATCCAATTCTGGTCATCACATTGTGGAAAAGATGCAAGTCCATTGGAGATTATTTGGAGGATGTTTATGAGAATGGTTTCTAGGATGTAGGACAAGGATAGATGATAGAAGCTGGAATTGAAAAGAGATCTAATGGACATAATATAATCGTGAGAGACTGTGGAACATACTCCTCAAATTCAGAAGCTCATCTCCTTATTCTGATTGTTCCATGATACCCTGTGATATTAATCAACAGATCTACAACTTGGTCCCTAGTGAAGCCCATTATCCAACAAGGCTGTGCCATTTCCCCTACATGTCCTACTTTCTCACTGCAATTTTGTGACTCACCTGCAACAATCTTCAAAGGAGTGGAGCTCTTCTTCTGAACTACTGGGAATCTTTTCCACCATGTGCAATTATGCTCCAAGACCAAGGTTACCCAAACCTCAGTAGTTGAGCAGGAGTATTCAGATGACACTTGTGTTGAGTGAACTCAGAAATCAAGCTCCAAGTCCCAAGCCATCTTTGGCATTTTTCCTGAAGCCTACAAGAGGAATGACCTTGCACTAGATATCTGCAAGACACAATTTCTCTAATAAACTATTCCTATTCTTTCAAACTGCCCCTCCATCATAAAGATCCAAATGCAAGATCCTTAGAAATGTAAACCACTTCCCATATCACCATTTCCCAAAATACCACTTCCCCTATTGCAGGAGCCACCTCTATGTGAAGCAGATGACAATTTGGTCAACTGAGGGAATGGAAACCTGGAATGTAACAAGTCTTTTAAGGCATTGGAGGATTTTCTGTCTCCAAAAAAATCCTCAGATCGGTGTAAGGATAAACTGATCAACATCAGTGAAGCCTCATAGACCAACATTCCCTGTACTGTCTTTGCTATATGGTTTATTTTCTCTTTATCCTACAGTCAATATCCTTGACATCCAGGGTTTGTGTACTTGTTATTCCTGTCTTTCACACTTGTCGGACCTTAATTCATGCTATTGGTGTCTCAGAACGTTTTTTCTATGTTAAAAGGTACTATACAAATACAAATTGTCGCTGAGAAACATTTCAGCCTTTCGATGACATAAACTCAAGATTTATTTTTCAATTGACCTATTCTCTGTTGAAAGCTATAATTGTGCAACTGTCAGGGTGAGATGTCTGGGCTTTGCAGATGGCCGATAAAGCTCCTTTATTGCTTCACCCTCATTTTCTGAAGGCATAACGTAAAACTGAGGCAATGAGCATGCCTGTGAATTCCCTGGGCAGGTAGAAGTGTCTGCATTTCATCATCAGGTACTCTATCTCTGCCGAGAAGAAAGTCTTTAAACAGAGATATTTGTGCACTAAACCCAATGAGCGGACAGCAGCAAGGAAACTCCCCCCTTTAGATTTAATTGTTTAATGTATTTTTACAAATCTGCATTTATTTTATTGGCCCCTTACAGAAGAGAACAGTCAATGTTACAATTTATGATTTGTGGTACTACCACGCCAGTTTTACAACAAGCTTTCCCTATAGACTACACATTAGGCCCTCTTGATCGTGACAACACCCTGCTTTGAGAAAGTCAACACAATTTCAATCAAGAGCAGAAAATGAATTGTATCCTTTAAACAAATAATTTAGGGTTGCCCTGTTAATGCAAACATTACAGTGCCACTGACCTAGGTTTGAATCTATAAGGAGTTTTTACATTCTCCCCATGTTTGGATGGTTTGTTGCGGGTGCTCCAGTTTCAACCCACCCTCCAAAAATGTGCGGGCTTTGTAAGTTAATTGGTCTATTTAGACAGCATGGGCTCATTGGCTGGAATGGCCTGTTATAGTTCTGATCTCAAAATGAGATAAAAAATTGAAAATTTAAATTTAAAAAAATCTCTGCCTGTTTAGAATAGGAGCCAGGCATGCTAAGAAACAAAACTTTAAAGATAAATGCATTTGAACTCTGATCTTGTGTTTCTTTGAATGAGAAAGCTACAAGTTGATATTCAAGTTCTATTAATGTAATTACAATTTTAAGATAAGACCTGTCACTGTTCCTTTTCATGTCAACTGCAATAATTCAAGGCAACAAATTGTTCATCATGGAAGAAAGTTTTGGTGTTCACTGCTCCAAAAGTGACATTGACTGAAATCGTGCTGCTCGGGGATGCCATCTATAAAAAGGAAAAACTTTGTTTGGCTGGACCTTAACTTCAGGTAGTGGTTATTCCAGAGATGGATAAGGACAAAATATTCTTTCCACAATGAATTTTTCTTGTTAAAGAGACATCTCTCATTCATAGTGAACACCGATTGAAGACAGAACAAGGCTAACTGAATTATTTGGCATAGAAAATTGTGAGTCTTCATTGAAACTAAAATTTCTCTGTTCAATTCTATTGATGTATTAACTGAATACATGAATTCAGTAATACTGTGGCAGAAAAAAGGAAATGCCAAGAATGCTTTTTAAATCAAGGCATCCATCTAAACAGAAATCTCATCTTTTTAAAGGAAGATTATTACTGATGCTGTATTATGCTCAGAAACAAATGTTCTTTAACTTATCTGGAGTGGTGCAACATTGTTTTGTTTCATATGTGACCTGTACACTGGGTGAAATGGTTCTTCTGTATTCTCAGGGTCTGCAATAATTACATTGGACAATTAAGATTTTGCTTTGTGAACAATTTGGGGTATATGTTGTGGATTTTGGGCAGTTGATCACAAAAATCACCTTAAAATTTTCTTATGATGTTCTTAGATACAACCTATTTTTGTGATTTGCTATCATATTTTAAGTCAGTGGTTCACAACCTTTTTCTTTCCACTCACACACCACTTTAAGTATTCCCTATGCCATCAGTGCTCTGTGATTAGTAAGGGATTGCTTAAGCTGATATGTGAGTGGGAAGGGAAGGTGGGGAATCACTGCTCTCGACCTAATTATTACTGAAATATCTTGCTTGAGAAAAATTGTCATTGGCCCATTTCCTTTGGAGTGATGAAACCATACACATAACAAGTCAATTAGGTACGATTAAAACAGTGGTTTTCCATCGTTTTCTTTCCATCCACCTACCACCTTAGACAATCCCTTACTAATCACAGAGCATCTATGGCTTAGGGATTACTTAAAGTGGTAGGTGAGTGGAAAGAAAAAGGTTGAGTACCATTGGTTTAAGTCGACTTCAAGAAGTCAAAATCCACGAAGTGCAACATGTCATTGAAAATTCATTTTCTGCATCCGCACTTGCGACTTCATCCCTGCTGATCTTGACGCAGTCATAGATGAACATGGTGAATGGTTTCACCAGGACATTGTGACCATGGAAAGGCAGTATCAGAGCAACTGGAATCCATTAATGCTAGCTAACTATTGCTGGACTCGAGGTGAGTGGAAAGAAAATGGTTGAGTACCATTGGTTTAAGTCGACTTCAAGAAGTCAAAATCCACAAAGTGCAACATGTCATTGAAAATTCATTTTCTGCATCCGCACTTGCGACTTCATCCCTGCTGAGTAGTGTTCAAGTGCTGAGTAGAAAGGAAAATCAGCACCAAAACATTTTTAAGTCATTTAAACTAACACAATGTGTTCACATCATTATGCAATTTAACGTGCTAAATTCAATAAAAGTTCATATTTCTCCAACTTCCTATGTGATATAGGAAATCTGAAGTTATCTTTGTATTCATCTTGAATTTGTTGATCATAATCCCCAATCTTTTTCAAGAAGCAAACCTTTTGAAAAAAATTGTTGTAATGTGTCATCTGTATGTGTTTGGGATTGCTTTAAAGAAAAACCAGAAGAATTAACCAAAACCCTTTTCTTTGATCTTTATGTAGGAAGTCACAATGCAATATATAACTCGATTCCTGATGGATAACTAATACTATATTCATTCACTATATCAGAACAGCATGCCTGTTTTCACAATGTTAGCTCAGGAATGAACAATGGAACTTTCATTATAGCTGAAACTGCACCCAAGCATGAATTAATCTCTTCTGTAGAAAAGTGAGTGAAATAGTCATTTAAATACAGCGAAACCTCGTTAGAACATGATGTGTTAATCCGCGGAATTACTTATAGCACGGGTGACTGTGGACCCCAAACATTGATTTTAGGATGCCAGACTAACGGGGTAACAGCCACAAACTCAAAAATGGACTCATTTACAAGATGTGGAGTTTAAAGGTCTTAAAGGTCTTATTATAGGGTTTGAGTCACAGTATTCTGTCTTCCTGCTTCCTGAATCATGACAGATATGCATCTGTTCCACGACCCGGCTGTAACGTGGTATGAAAACTTGGACCCCAACTACTGCATTCTAACGAGGTTTTACTGTAATTTATGATAATTAGTGCTCTGGAGTATGACAGGGCTGTTTTCTCATCCCACTCTTGTTCACATTAGTGACCCATGACTGCATCACCAGATCCAGCACCAACAGAGTCATCGTTTGCAGGTGTCAAAACAGTAGTTGGCCTCATCAGCAATAACGATGACTCCGACTCCTATTACATGCTCCCATTTTCATTTTAGTGGGACTGTCACTTTGAGCTAACAAATCAAGGTGCAAGGTCTGGACATTGACTGTGGGCTGACAGGTTGGCACAGTGTGTACTCATTTTTCACTTCTGAAGAGAGAGGAATTACCCCTGGAACACAGGTGAAAAGACCATATGACCAACATATTAAAGAAACAGTCCCCTGTTTAATCTGGCACCAGCATTGCATTTACCTTCTTCAATGAGCTACCCTGCACGAGGTCTTCCAGGTCCCTTTGGATCTAGATATTTTCAATTTTCTCCCCATTTAAAAAGTAGCCTGCCCATTTATTTTTTTCTCTACCAAAGGGCATGACTGTACACTTTCTGACATTGTATTTCATTTGCCTCTTCTCTACCCATTCTCCAAATCAGTCTAAATCCTTCTGCAGCGTCCCTGTTTCCTCAACAATAACTGCTCCTGCGCCTTCTTTTCTATCATTTGCAAACCTGGTCACAAAACCATTCGTTCCATAATCCAAATCATAAATAAACAGCATTAAAAACAAGCAGCCTCAGTACTGTCCCCTGTGGAACATGGCAGCCAACGACGATGATTCTATCTCTTCTGATCCTACCTCACCTCTTTCTAATGACTTAATGTTGTTCCTTACCAACAGAGCCATGCCAACTCCTTTATTTATGTTCCTATCCTTTTGATACACTGTGTAGCCTTGGATATTAAGCTCCCAATGACATCCATTCTTTAGCCACAACTCCATGATGGCCACTCATCATTATCTGCCAATGTTTAGCTGTATTATAAGGCCATCCACTTTATTTCTTATGTTGCGTGCATTTAAGTGCAAAACCTTTTGGTCTTTCTTGTTTACTTTTGACTTTGTGTCCCTGTTGCCTTGCAATGCATCTAACTGGCTGCAATTTTTCCCTTCCTGTCCTTCCCAACAGACTCTCTAGAACAGTAGTTCTTGGCCTTTTCTTTCCACTCACATACCACTTTAAGTATTCCCTATGCCATTAGTGCTCTGTGATTAGTAAGGGATTGCTTAAGGTGGTATGTGGGTGGAAAGAAAGTTTGAAAACTACTGTTTTAATCATACCTAATTGACTTAGTTTCATAACTCCAAAGGGAATGGGCCAATAACAATTTTTCTCAATCAAAATATTTCAGTTACAATTGGATCTAGAGCAGTGATTCTCAAACTTCCCTTCCCACTCACATACCACCTTAAGCAATCCCTTTCTAATCACAGAGCACCGATGGCATAGGGATTTCTTAAAGTGGCATGAATGGAAAGAAAAAAGTTGAGAACCACTGCCCTAGGAGTTGTCCCTACTTGTGCGCCAACCACCTCTGCCTCTTCCCACCCCACTTTTGAATCTGGTTTAACTCCCCTGCCACAACAACATTAGCAAACCTCCCTACCAGAATATTGGTTCCCTTCAAGTTCAGGTACCACCCATCCTACTTGTACAGGTCACCCCTTCCCCAGAAAAGGTTCTAACGATTCAAGAACTTGAACCCCTGCCCCATTTCTTCAGTCTCAATTTTATCTGCTCGATCTTCCTGTTCTGACCTTCCCTAGTTCATGGGACTGGAAAAGAAAATAAAATTATTGTTTTCTTAAACTTGTGATGCAAGTACTTTACCCAAAAATATATCACATTTCAGGTCCTGGTGAACCTCCATCTACAACAATAGAAGCTTCATCAAATATAGTAAGTGGTGGGGATCAAGTCAACGTGACCTGCAGTGTCCTGGGAGAGCCAGATGTACAGGTGGAGTTTACTTGGAAATATCCAGGGCAGCAGGTAATGTTTTTCATTATGCAAATTCAATTCTCTTTCTTCTGCAGTAAAGAATTAGAATGGGATTCAGAGATCTTTTTTTTTGCCATGTTCATTTTCACACTGAAGACATGCTTTCAGATTTCTTCAGTGATTGGGGGATATTCTCGGTGATGGAGCAGATCATTCCTAATGGAAATGAAGAACTTTAACTGACAAATATTGATACATATGGAGTACATTTTTGGATTTCTCCAGATTTTACCTTAGTTTGCAGAAATTCATTGAAATTTTAATACAGGATACGCAATAAACCAATTTCGGTAGTTGAATAGATACAGAACTTATTCAGCAATGTTTCAACTATGTCATACAAGTAGAAAATTCTGCTTTTGCTAGATTTCTTTTTACATTCAAATTTAAGATGCACTGTACATATTGAATAGGTTACAGAGCAACTGTAGAGAGAGCAACATTTATTCTTGTAGGTTGGTGATCTTTTCTCAAACAGAATATTGTCATTGTGAAGTATTGCCCTGGTATTTATTGGGATGTCAGGAACAGGTATCACTACATGGATCCCCATTCAATTTTTCAATGGTGTGTTTTGATATAACCTCTTATTTACAAATACAGTGCAAAATAAAGCAACAGGTGTGACAAGAGAGGAAAGAAGCTAACAAGATAGAAATATAATTTTTTTTACATGTAGGTTATGATTTTTTTTTGTTTTATGTATAACTAGAATATGACTCATCCTGCTGCCAAACTGAATGATACAGTATTTTCCATCCTTAGTTCTAGCATAGCCCTGTGTGACTCAGACAAAACATAGCAACATTTACCAGCCATAATTACTTCAATGAATACTTTTAGTTTAATTAACCCAATTGACCAGTGAGATTTGTCAAAATAATTTATACTCAGTGATTTTCTGACAGTAAATTGGTAACAACTGGTATTCTGATTTTCTCATAATGAGTTTGAACATCTGGTGGCAAGCTGTACGTTCCCCTATTGTGGCCCCAACTGTGGTTCTGTGATCTGTCTGATGTTTCCCTTAATGGAAGATTTTTATTAATTATGTTAATGATCGAAGAATAACAGTTTCTAGATTACTATTTGAATATGAAACAGACAATATTTCCTGTTTCTGGTAGATCTGCAGAATACTACCTTACATTTGCAGAGGCAAATCTAATAGTGAAGTAGTTGGTTGGTGTGAACACAGTGTACCACATCTTTTCTGCTGATTTCAGTTTCTTTAATAGACCTTGTGGTGCACTGTTAGCCAGAATCAGACACACACAAAGATAAATACTGTACAACAGGCTTTAATCCACAAAGACTCCTACAGTTGCTGCAGCAACTCTGAGTGAGGCCTCGGGGGGCCGGCACAGGCTTGTATCCTGGAGGGTGATTGACTCCTGACCGGGTAGGGCTTGATCCCTTCAGGCCGACTGATTGGCAGCCAGCCAGGTGTTGTCCTGTCCTCTTACCCTCCTGCAGGTATAGAGGTTGCCCCCTGCAGTAGGCCGGTGGTGTACCACCACAGACCTCTCATTTGGTAAAATGATGCCCTGACACAGTTTTAAATGTACATTTCAAGATTCCTTTATAGTCATGTAATATAGACAGTGCAATATTAGGTGGAATTTGCCATAAGGCAGAAGTTACCTGAAGTGCCTCTTACGATTAAAGAGAAGCAGAAGTGAGTCCCCCAAGTGTTCATGGATTCACCTCCAGCACTACTGCAGCACCCACACACACAGAGTCCAGTCCAAACCATCAGCAGCCTGAGCTCCAGATCCGAACCGCCAACATGATCAGGAAACCTTCAGTGCCCTTGTAACAACACGCCTTGAACTCTTTGACTTACTGTAACACTGCACCCTGCACTTTTGTTTTATTATTGCATAACCTGAATACTTAAGTATGGGTTGACTTGCTGGATAGCAGGCAAAACAGACCTCTGCTTAGTGCAGAGATGCGGAGCAATTTCTTCAGCTAGAGCTTGGTTAATCTGTGAATTTGTTGCTACAGGCTGTTGGAGGGGTACATGTGACAATAGACAATTCAATACAGGCTACTGTCATAAATTCATGGTAACCCCATTTGGAGATACAGCATGGTAACAGACTCTTCCATCCCATGAGCCTGCACCATCCAAATGCACCCATGGAGTCGTTAGAAAAATCTTACACATCAGTGGAGCTTAGAAATAGTGAGAAATTAAAGGAAAAAAGGTAACAGATAATGGTGATTGTGGGAAATTTTAACTTTCCACACCTTGGCTGGGATGTCCATATTTTGTAAGATAGTGAAGAAGGGTTTCAAAGCTTGCAGAGGGATTTAGGCCATTTAGAAGAGTGGGCTGAAAGATGACAGATGGAATTTAATGCAGACAAGTGTGAGGTGGTAGATTTTGGTAGGGCTAATTAAAATAGGACATACATGGTGAATGGTAGGGCACTGAAGAGTATAGTAGAACAAAGGGATCTAGGAATAATGGCATATAGTTCCCTGAAGGTGGTGACACATGTGGATAGGGTGGTGAAGAAAGTTTATGGTATGTTGGTCTTTATAAATCAGAGCATTGAGTACAGGAGCTGGGATGTTATGTTAAAATTGTACAAGGCATTGGTGAGGCCAAACTTGGAGTATAGTCCCCAGTTTTGGTCACCAAAGTATAGGAAAGATATCAACAAATTGGAGAGAGTGCAGAGATTTACTGGAACGTTGCTGGAATCACAGGGTCTAAGTTAGAGGGAAAGGTTAAATAAGTTAGTTCTTTATTCTTTGGAGCAGAGAAGGTTGAGAGGGGATTTGATTGAGGTATCTAAAATGATTAGGGGTATAGACAGAGTTGACATGGAGAAACTTTTTTCCTTTAAGGGGGAGGTACAAATGAGAGGATGAGTTGAGAGTTAGGGGGCAAAAGTTCAGAGGAAACCTGAGGGGGGGACTTCTTTACCCAGAGTGGTGGGGGTGTGGAAGGAACTTCCAGACCATGTGGCAGAGGTAGGCTCGATATTAGCATTTAAGGAGAAGTTGGATGTGTACATGGACAGGAAAGGAATGAAGGGTTACAGGTTGAGCATAGGTCAGTGGATTTAAGTGGGAGAAAGTGTTTAGCATGGTCTAGAAGTGACAAGTTAACCTGTTTCTATTCTGTAGTTGTTATGTGGTTTAATAGATGCTGATATTTGTTAAAAATGAGTGACTGACATGAGACAGAAAAATCAATTTCCACGTGCAAGCTGATTGAACCTAGCTCCATCTCCAACGCTGTTGATCTCTCCACTGTGAGTTGTTAGCCATGTACATATTCAGATTGGTTTAATGAAAGTAAATCAGTCATCACTATTTTGAGATATTTGAAGCCAAGTACTGATACTGATACTGTTTTTGCTTTAATAGGATGAAAGACTTGTGATCATCACAGAAAACTGGAGATTAATAGATAGAAGAAATGGACATACTGTCAGATTATCAAAGAGTATGCTCTTTATTGATGAGATTAAAACTATTGATGTTGGCAATTATATCTGTACAGCTCGAAATTTGAGAGGAGAAACATCAGTGGCCACAGAACTGTTTTCTCATTGATAATGCTTTTCCCAGAGGAAGATTTAAACCAGCTTCAGATGGACTGTATTGAGAAGGAATGCGTTCCAGGAAGTGCAGGATCCTGAAGTTTAAATGATTTTTAAAAGAATGTCAAATGTTTGTTATCTCTCGCTGCTGGGGCATGAAACATTTCCAGGTACAAGATTCCAGTTTATAAAAGAAACAATTTTGGCATCAGCTGTATCTAAGTAGAATTTACCTTTGAAACTCCTTCACCTTATCACAATTATTTCAGAGCCAAAGATGTGTTGAGGCACATGAATTCCTCAGGAGAGACTTTCAATTATATAATATAACCAATAAATTTCACCATGGGCTAAAAGCCAACCAGCTAGAAGCAACCAAAATGTTCTCTCTATCCGTCTGCATGCCTCAAATCAGTCAGCTAATCAGCTAAAATGTTTTTTTTTAAAAGTTCTGACTCTTAATTTCCTCTTATTTTTCTTTTGCATGCATTCCCTGAAATAATTTACACATGTTAAGATGATTCCACCTCCAACCCTCTTGATCTCTCAACTGTTCAAGTTGTTCGGCTGCGATGAATGTAACATTGGGCAAATTTTCAATCGACACCACAAATTCCAGCAGTTCTCCAGGCTGAACCAGTCAGTTTGTACACTTGATGTCATACCAGACCACAAAATAAAAATTGTCTACAGATCCGCACCATTCATTTCACTTCTCTTACGTTGCATGATTTTGATATATTCCTCTGATTACCTATTGTGAAACTCTTGTCCATGCCTCTAATATAAGTACAAGTAGGCTTAATTCTAGTGTGCACAAGACTGACTTTCCATACTACCCCTTATAAACTTGAGGTTAAACAAACCTTTGGTGCCTCTTATCATGCTCACTGTCTGATTCTTCCATTGTCCCTGTGTTTGATGGCCTACCATTGCTGCAGATTAAGTTACATGTTGATTTTAAATGTTGTGTCCTCATTTTCCAATGGCTCCATGGTCTTGCCTTCCCCCAACTCTAATCTCCTATAATCATCCAAGGTATCTATGCTCCTTCAAGACAGTCATAAGCTTACTTGCTCCATCACTGAAGGCCAACCCTTCAGCTGCCAAGAACCAAGGCCTTGGAATTTAATTTTTCTCCCTTTGACCAATCTTCCGTCTAAATATATTCTCTTTGTTTTGGTATCAGCATTTTATTCATTGTTTCCACTTTAGACCTTTGGAATACTTTGATGGAAGAACTGAGAAAGCACCACGGTAGAAAATTATTTGGCACATCCCATGGCCACAGTTAGCAATCTTCATCAGAATGCAGGTACTATGTCACAAAGCTGGTTACACTTGGCCCAAAATGTTGGTGGCTGAGTGAAATGAATGTTCCATTCCTGTGTATCTCATCAAACACACAAAATTCAAAGAATGAAGGGGAATCTGTTTATATTTCCAGCTACAAATAAATTCTCCTGTTACGTACTTAGCACCCAATCAGAATGTAACAGTAAATTGTGTTCTAGTACATTCACCTCAAGATAAATCTGTAATGATTAATCTCTGCTTTGGGGGAAAAAAAACACATTTGGAGAGGAAATAACTGTGCATCTGAAGAGCTTAAGTAGGAGTAATGAACACTTATAAAACTGAAAATGTAACCAAACCACAAATGAATAAATGATTCTTGATTATATGCATCAACCTATAGCTTTTAACAATACTGCCGCATAGTATTATGGTAAAAAAAATAGGATAGTGAAAAGGAATGTGTTCATCAGACCCACCCTTCCAGCACTATTTGCTTCCAATACTCATTGCTTTTGTATTGAAATGCATGGAATCTAGCAAAGTGCTAGAATATTTTTATGAAAACAATATGTATGACTTGTAAAAACAATATAACAAACATATTGCAATGGTAATTGCTTTATTTCTATTGACATCACATTTAAAAAATGCATAAAATTATACAAAAATTATCCAACTATAACCTAGAAGATGACAAAACGAGTATCATTCAGAATGATGAAGTGCTATTAATGATTAAAAAGTACTTAATCAAATTTGCTTCCTGGCATTTTTCACCTTATTTGAAGGCAGAGGAAAAAGGGGCAAGTTTTTGGCCTATACTACCCCTTATAAACTTGAGGCGAAACAAACCTCTGGTGCCTCTTATCATGCTCACTGTCTGATTCTTCCATTGTCCCTGTGTTTGATGGCCTACCATTGCTGCAGATTAAGTTACATGTTGATTTTAAATGTTGTGTCCTCATTTTCCAATAGCTCCATGCCTTCTCCCAACTCTAATCTCCTATAATCATCCAAGGTATCTATGCTCCTTCAAAGTAATTATTAATTGAATATATATTCTAATAATTTTAAAATAAAATACCAAGTATTGTAATGAAGAAGAAATTTCCCAGTCATATTGGATCTTGCCTGCTGTCTGAATTCTCCAGATTAATCTGATCCAGATGTGGAAGGCAGGTTGAGCTGACACACTGTACCAGAATCAGGACAGGTCGCAAGCAACAAAATCACAGTGATGGGTCCTGAGACCCCAGTTCCCATGAACAATCTTTTAAAACAGTTCAAATAAACTTAATTATAATTAAAGAGATAGATTGAAAGCCTCAGAAATAATTATTTTGCTTTATACTGAACATTTTTTAAATAAAAATCACTAAACGTAACTGCTCTCACCTTTCTACTCAGGGTCAGTGATCCCATTCATGAGGTTGGATGACTCATGCCAGTGATACGGGCATAAAGATATCATTTCTGGATGTGTAGTGCATCCAGCCATTCTGCTCACTCCACAAGAATCCCATTACTGTGGAGAGTCTTGTGCTGGAGATGGATTTTCATTGGACTGGCTTCCTCTTTGCAATGTGCAAGACTGTAAGTTAGAGATGATGTGGACAGCAAGGAAGAATTAGATGGCAGTTCAATAAAAAAGTCTGCAAATGGAGTTATTGTAGTTTTCACAAAATTGCCGAAGAAACTGCAATTAATGCATTATTTTTTATGTAACAGAAATAGAGATACACAGCCAATACTTTGGACCCGAGCCCTTCATCAAGGTATCAGCAGAAAGAAGGCAGGTGCCTGAAGTTCTCTGTGGAATTGCTGGTCACAAGCTCGATTCCACAGGATAACTTCAGGTGCAGCATTGGTTACAAACAGATGAAACAGTAAAATTTTTGAAGCAAATTTGCAAGTGTTTAAAAGTGACTTTGACTGTCTGGGGTCACAAGAGCATTTACCACAAAGCCAACAAGAAAGATTGTTTAGAAATGGATCAAAAGACCAGAAGACATAGGAGCAGAAATAAGATATTCAGCCCATCAAGTCTGCCCCACCATTTATTCCCACTGCCCAGCCTTGTCCCCATAACCTTTGATTCCCTGGCTAATTAAGAACCTATCAATCTCTGCCTTAAATACACCCAATGACAGCCTCCAAAACTGTCTGTAGCAACAAATTCCCCAGATTTGCCACGCTCTGCCTAAAGAAATTCCTCCACATTCGAAATGGGCAGCACGGTTAGCATAGCACCAGCAATCCAGTCCAGGGTTTGAATCTCATGATATGTCAGTAAGGAGTCTGCACATTCTCCTTGGGGCGCTCCGGTTTCTTCCCACCGTGCAAAATGTTCTGTGGGTCAGTTAGGTGTAATTGGGCAGCATGGGCTTGTGGGCTGAAAAAGCCCGTTATCGTGCTGTATGTCTAAATTTAAATTTTTAATTTGTATAAATGTAAACATCTCTAAGTGGAGTTGTGGCCACTGGTATTAGATTCTCCTACCATGGGAAGCATCCTTTCTCCATCGACACTCTCATTGAGATCTCTCCCCCCATTCTCCTAAATTCTAATGAATACAGGCCAAGAGCCATCAAATGTTCCTCATGTGCTAACCCTTCATTTAAGAATGATCCTTGTGAACCTCCTCTGAACCATCTCCAACGTCAGCACATCCTTTCTCAAACGAGGAGCCCAAAACGGCTTACAATACCGTGAGATCTCATCGGCGTCCTGTAAAGCCTCAACATTGCATCCTTGCTCTTATATTCTATTTCTCTTGAAACAAATGCTAGCATTGCATTTGCCTTCTTTACCACTGGCTCAACTTGCAAGTAATTCAGGGTGTACTGCACAAGGACTCCCCAAGTCCTTTGCATCTGGGAATTTTCCATTTTCTCCCCATTTAGAAAATAGTTTGCCCGCTTATTCCTTCTACCAAAGTGCATGAACATGCTTTCCGAAATTGTATTTCATTTGCCACTTTTCTGCCCATTCTTCTAATCTGTCCAAGTACAGGTTGTATCTCTTTAATCCAGTGACATTGGGACCTGGGCATTGACGGGCCACAGAAAATGCCGGAAAACAGAAATTGATCCCTAAGGGAACCCCCTATGTAAATATATCAAAGGGAGAACAAAACTTAAAACAGAAAATAATTCTGCGGGGCAGCACAGTTAGCACAATGCCTTTATAGCACCAGCAATCCCTGTCCCGATCTGTGGCCAATTCAATCTTTATAGCACCAGTGACCGGGATCAGGGTTCGAGTCCTGCGTTGTCTGTACTAGCGGCATAGATTCCAACATGCTGGACAATGGGAGTTGCCGAACCACAGAGCACTGGATAAGAGAGATACAACCTGTACTTCTACAGCCTCTCCATTTTCTCAACACTACCTGCTCCTCCACCTACCTTTGTATCATTTGCAAACTTGGCCACAAAAGCCATTTATTCCAAAAGCAGTTCCAGTACGATCCCTGTGGAACACCACGAGCAACTGGTAGCCAACCAAAATACGATCTCTGTATTCTGACTCTGCTTCCTGCCAATCAGCTAATGCTCTGTTCATTGCAAGTATGTTTCCTATTATACCATGGACACTTAGCATGTTAAGTAACCTCATGTGCAGCACCTTCTCACCTTCTGGAAATCCAAATGCACAACATACACTGCGTCTCCTTTATCAAGCCTGCTTGAAATTTTTTCAAAGAATTCCAATAGGTTTTTTCCTTAATGACATCGTGACAATGGACTCCAACATCTTCCCAACCACTGAAGTCAGGCAGTTTTTTGCTGCCTCCCTTCTTTCTTGAATAGTGTGGTGATATTTGCAATTTTCCAGTCCTCCAGGACCATGCCATAATCTATTGATTCCTGAAAGATAATTCAGGAATCTCTACAGCTACGTCCTTCAGAACCCAACGGTGCAATTTATCTGGTTCTGGAGATTTATCTACCCTTAGACCATTCAGCTTTCTAAGCACCTTCTCCTTTGAAATAGTAACAGTGCTCACTTCCCTTCCCTGAAGCCTTTGGACATCCAGCACACCGCTAAAGTCTTCCACAGTGAAAACTGGTGCAAAATATTCATTCAACTCCTCTGCCATCTCCTTGTCTCGTATTATTTTGATTTAATTTTGAGTTTAGACATACAGCATGGTAACAGGTCATTTCGGCCCACGAGCCCTTGCCACCCAAACACAACCACTGCTACGTTTCGAGAGGTTGGAGGAAACCGGAGCCCCCAGGGAAGACCCACGCAGACATGGGGAGAATATGCAAATGCCATGCAGACAGTGCAGGATGTAAACCCCGGTCCCAATCGGTGATGCTGTCACAGTGTTACGCTGTGCTGCTCTATTTCTCCAGCATTATTTACTAGAGATTCTTCTCTACCGTCACTTCTCTTTTACACTTTATACAATTGAAGTGTTTGGTATCCTCTGACATTATATGCTAACCTACTCTCACAATTCATCCTTTTCTTCCTTGAGTGTTTATTGTTACCTTCTGCAAGTTATAAAAACTTCCCCAGCCTCCTTCTTCTCACAATTTTTCTCACTTTTGTGGGCTTCCTTTTGCTTTCAAATTGACTTTGGCATCCCTTGTCAGCCATCTTACCATTTGAGCATTTCCTTTTTGGTGATATGAATCCTGCACCTTCCTCATTTCTCACTCTGTCCATTGCTGCTCTACTGTCCTCTCTACTAGTGCCCCCTCCCAATTTATCTTGGCCATTTTCTTCCTCATTCCACTGTAATTCCCTTTACTCCACTGAAATACAGACACATCTGACTTTAGTTTGTCCTTGTTAAATCTTGAATTGAAGTTGATCATATTGCAATCACTGCCCCTTTAATCTAAGTTGGCTAATCGCCACTTGTGCTATACACTACACCCAGTACAGATGCTCCCTGAGTGAGCTCATCAACAAGCTGCTCTATAAATCCATCTTGTAAGCATTGTACAAATTCTCTTGAGATAAGGTCCCAACCCAGTGTTCCTAATCTATTTGCATGTTAAAATACCCCATGACAATCATAATATTGTTCTTCTGACACACCTTTTCTTTTTGCTGTCATAATTTGTTTTCCACATCCCCAGCAACTATGGTGAGATCTGTACATATCTCAACAGTGTCCTTTTACCCTTGACATTTCTTAACTCAATCCAAAATGATTATGTATCTTCTGACCCCATGGCACCTCTTTCTAATGATTAAGGACATAGCCACGGCACCACCTCTCCTTACCTGCCCCAATCCTTTTGATGCACAGTGTATCCTTAGGCATTCAGCTGCCAGTGACATTCATCCTTTAACCACAACATCATACCTGCCAATTTGTAGCTGTACTACAAGGTCATTCACATTATTTCTTATGCTGTGTGCATTTAAATACAAAACCTTTCAACCTGTATGTGTTACTTTTTACACTCCATGTTCCTGTTGTTCTGCAAAGCATCCCACTGGCCACAATTTTGCCCCACCTGCCCGTCCTTCCACTCAAACTCCCTACCAGCTCATTCTACTTGTCCGCCAACCACCTTATCCTTTGCCTCTTCAGTTTGGTTCACAACTCCCTGTGAATCTAGTTTAAAAGCCCCCTAACAGCATTAGAAAACCTTCCTGCTAGGATATTGGTTCTCCTCCAATTCTGGTACAACCCATCCCACTTGTATAAGTCACCCCTTCCCCGGAAAAGATTCCAATGATCTGTTCAGCCACTCATTCGTTTGCGCTAACTCCCAGTTCTGACCTTCCCTAGCTCGTGGCACCAGGGATAATCCTAAAGTGACCACCTTTGAGGTCCTGTTCTTCAGCTATTTTCCTCACTCCCTAAACTTGTTTTGCAAGACCACTACTTCTGGATATCTCTAAGTAAGTACCAGCAGGCTATCTTTACATTTAACTCAACCAGATGACCACCACATAGTTATGTTGATAGATTCTACAATCTAATCAGAAAGTCAAGGATATGAATGTAGATAATTAGTGTGGGATCAACTGCTTGGAACCAGTTTCTTGAAATTTTAGATTTTCAACCCACAGACCATGAGAATTAAATCTCAAAAAATAAAATGTTTCGAATGTGTGAAGCTATTTGGAAACTTTTACTTTGTATATTCTTTAAGCATAGCTTAACACTGAGCCATGATGATTTGATAGCTCTTTTCTTTTCTTTGGCTTGGCTTCGTGGACGAAGATTTATGGAGGGGGTAAAAAGTCCACGTCAGCTCTTTAGTACCAGAAAGCCAGCAGTATGCTGTAGAACATCAGTGCTGTTTACATCTGTGCAGATGCACATTCCAAAGGAATGACACCATCCCTTATGATATTTGGATGTATACTTTCCAGCAGATGAATCTAGAGAAGAAGTGCCTTAAATGTGTTTACTTTTCATGAGTCAATTTGCATTTCCTTATTCCACTGGGGGCTTGGCAATCAGTGGATAGCACCTGAGCTTACCACACTTGTGTAAACTCTCCCCTATTTACTGGGAGATACTGGGGCTGAGGCAACAGCCTAATTAAGATCAGCATCAACTGGCAAAGTCCTTAGTTCTAATAATTACCCAACAGATGATAAATTTACCAAATAAGCCTTTGGTGGGTATCAAGTTTTTTTTCCAAGTTAGACATGGGAGCAGAGGAGATAACCACTTACACAGATGCAATAAAGGATAACTAGGTCTGGTATTTCCTTGCCTTCAGGACCATAACTGAATGACCATAGGCTGCGTGCAGCACTCTTCCACAGGGTCCTACTGCCTGTCCATCCCACCAGATTGTACTGTGTCTCCAGGATCAGGCTGATAGTGGATTTTTGTCCTGGGTAAATTTGTACCTCTCACTTTGTTCGTTTTAGATTGGTCACAGTGTTTGAGCTACCGAAAGAAAACAGAGGCACATGCGGAAAGCACTTCAGTTTATACAAATCTTGATTTCAAAATCTTAAGTTGATTTCAAACTATAATATGCAAGTCCTTCCCAATTATACTTATCAATGCCTGGACTGGTCTCAACTGCCGAAGCAAGGCAACGACCGCACATTTGTAGTAGGTTGTCGGGGTGCCGGTAGCAGCTTCTCCACCTCCCCCGACCGGGATGTTGGTTGGACTCTAGAAGTTCTTCTTCTTGCTGAGAGACGTTTCCACCCCTCAGAGAGTCTGAAACTTCAGCAGCGGGACCATGGCTTATATTACCCAAAATTTGCTTATTCAAGCACTTATTCCCTGCGCAAAAAAAAAGATAACCGAGCACGCCTAGGCTTCTATAAAATACCACAACTTTCTAGCTTATCACTTTGAATACAATGGTTTACTTAGCTTCAAGGTCTTGCCTGACAGTCTGCGAGCAACAATCCCATCAATCGCAAACAGCAACCGGCTAACAAGCAGGAAGATTAAACATTCTTGGTACCAGATGTCTTTTTGTCAGATAACTGCACCTCTGGGCCCCGTGGTGGAATTTAGCTTATGCCTGCTGATTCCTACATTATTCTCAAAGTAGGTTACTGATACTCAGCCTTGCATAAGCAAAAGCATGGTTTAAATCCTCCATTACAATTTTACACCAATGTTCTCAGAGGCATGGATCCAAGATGGCTACACCCATATTCAACAGCCCAGACTTTAAGGGTTGTGGGTTCTGAGGAAGCAGCAGACTGGCACAGGGCACCAGAGCAGGAGAACATTTTCCCGTCACCCCAAGAAGGGGAAGCCTGTTATATGACCTTGTTGAGTAGGAAGGCACAGCAGGGGACCAGGTTCCAGCTCAAGGCTCATTGGCTGAAGGCCTCATATCAGGCTACAAGTGACCAGCTTCTCAGAACCATTATCAGGTCCAGAATATACGAGGGTGTGATGGTGAGCAGGACTCCCAAAGGGCCTTGGGGGTTGACCACCTCTTAACACTTCAGACCTTGGAACCAGGAGTTGAGAAAGTGAACTTGGATGTTTCAAACTCTGGTTCACCGCTTGACTGGACAGGAGGCTGTGCAGCTATGGAGGTTGAGTTAAAAGTGTCATAATTCATGATCTATAAGTGGCGATCATGCAGATTAAGGATGCAATGAGGCAATCTCACAGAATGTTACCATTTATCATGAGAGAAACCAAAGTAGATAGTTATGTATCAATTCTGGTGTTGGTGCTGCAGAATTGCTCAGCAAGAGGTGTGGGGCGCTCCTTCCATCCAATAGCCTACAAGTCACCCTTGGGCAAGGTGCAGTATCTGTTGGGCTTCTTAATCAGGGTCATGTGAAGCCATGGTGTTTTCTATTTATTTATTTTTTGGGTTTTTTTTTTCTTTTTTTTTAAAAACTTTATTTAAAGATTTTATCACAGGAATAAAAAGAAACATTACATTTAAAGAAAAGATATAAAATAAAATAATATAATTACAATACAACATTAATAACCTAACTTAATTCAACCTAACCCCCCCATACATATACAAGAACTAAAAAATCTATATATATATAAAAAACCACCCTTCCCCTCCCCAAAATAAAGAGTGAAGAATTAGTAAAATTAACAATATTATGCATTAAAAAAAACACACACAAAGAAAAAAAATATGACAAATAAAAATAATTAAAAAGATTTATCAGATCTAAAATATCACATCTAGGAACATACTTAAATCAAACTTAATTGCATATACTTAACAAATGGAGTCCACTTCAACTTATAAAAAGACATCTTATCTTGAATTGAAAAAGATATCCTATAAATGAAATATTATATAATCTATTAAATATAGATTGAATACCTTTCCAAAACTGTTGCAATCGGTCACAGGACCAGACAGTATGTAAAAAAGTACTAGCTGTCTGGTCACAACAAAAACAACAGTCTGACTTACTAAGATAATTTTTTTTTAATTTTTCTGGTGTTAAATATAATTGATGTATATCATCGCTAATCTAGCATTAATCAATTTCTGAATACTGTTTTGACAAATTTCCATCCAAGCTTCTTCAGCTATTGTAGAACCTAAATCTTTTTCCCATTTCAACTTATCTTCATCCCAATCGTTCTTACTTTCATTTTCTTGTAAAATACAATACAAATCAGATATATAGCCCTTTTCTGGTATTGAAAGTACATATTTCTCAAAACTAGTTTCGGGCAATAAAGTCATTTGCCGACCACATATCTGTTTTACAAATGATCTTAACTGATAATACACAAATACAGAATTTCAACTAATACCAAATTTCTTTTGTAATTCCTCAAAAGAACAAAAATGTCCTTCAAAAAAACAATCAGATAAGTTTTTTATTCCTTTCCTTTCCCATTGTTTCAAAGTGATATTGGAGACCGTAAAAGGAACAAGTTGATTATTATATAATGGCAATCACCCAGACCATTTATTTTTAAGCCCCATTTTATCAAGTTTACTCGTCCATAGATTCAATAAATGTTTCAATATTGGTACATCATAAGTTCGTAACAAATTTTTTATTCCATCGAAACAAAAATTCATGTGGAGATTTTTCTAAAATAACTGCCAGTTCTATTCTTTGGCCAACTGGGTGGATCCTCCATATTCATTAATGCACTAAGAAATTGAAATTGAGCTGCCTCATAATAATATTGAAAATTAGGTAATCTCAAACCTCCTAATTGAAAGTCCCACATCAACTTTTTCATTGCTATCCTCAGAAATTTTCCCTTCCATAACTTTTAAGTAAGCAAGTACTTTCTTACGCTTAATAGGATTATTTAAACCCTGAACATTAAGAGAGGCAAACTTAAGTTTAGACGTTACTTACAATAACACAAAGAAAAAGAGAAGAAAAAAAGAAAAGAGAAAAAAAAAGAAAAAAAGAAAAACACCCCTTCCCTTATCCCCTCCTAAAACTACAAAAAAGGAAAAAAAATTAAAGATAATAATAAAAAAAAACTTCACTCCTTAATCCAAAAATTGATAAAAAAAAAAGAACAGGTAGGAGGTTGCAACCACCTCCTCCTGTCTCAACCGCTCAATGCGGTAACTCCCACAAAATATTGGGTGTGAGATAACTCACACGTAGCTGATGACTTCTGGAAAATGATGCCCACTCAGCTTCCTCTCCCAACTCCCGTTTCACATTAAACTATCATCATTATCTAAATTCATCTCAGGAAAATTTTTTTTTTTTTTAATCAACTTTGTCACTCCGACCACCATTGCTTCCATTTCTTCTTGGAATTTGGTTCCCATCTTGCGTCTCCACTCTCCTTGGAGACCATGGTGGACTACGTCTTTCCTGAAATTCCGTAATTGCCAATAATTGAGCAAAGTCCATGGCTTCCTTAGGATTATCAAAAAACTTTGGTTGATAGCCATCTTGAAAAATCTTCAATACTGCAGGGTATCTAAATGTTGCCTTATATCTTTTTTTCCACAACACTTCTTTCACAGGATTAAATTCAGGTCGTTGAGACATAACTTCTTGAATCAAATCTGGATTAAAAAAAACACGATTGTTCTGAACCATCAAGGGAGATTTTCTTTGTTGTGCATTTCTTATAGCCACACGCAAAATTGTCTCTCTATCATAATAATTTAAACAACGAACCAAAACAGGTCTTGGATTTTGTCCTGGAAAAGGCTTTCTTCTCAAAGCTCTATGGGCATGTTCCAATATTAAGCCTTCCGGAAACTTATCTTGTCCTAACACTTGTGGAATCCATTCAGTGAAGAATTTTCTTGGATCTGATCCTTCCATATCTTCTGGCAAACCAACAATGTTTATATTATTCCGTCTAGATTGATTCTCCAAATAATCAACCTTTTTTACCAAATTTTTATTCTGAATTTGTAAAATTTCAATTGTTTTATTTACATCTTGTATTTGGTCTCGTACCTCGACTATGCCTTGATCACAACCATCAAGTCTTTCACTCGTTTCAAGCTTAAAAGCTCCATAATCAACCATCTGTTGAGTATTAATGTCCACCAAAGTATTAAGCTTTGTATTAACCTGAACTAAAGCCTTACCTATTTCTTTTATTGTAGAGGATAACTTAGATTCAAGATTCTTAATAAGCATATCTACTGGAATAGATTCAGGCAAAATAGGATCCTGCTGTTTCTGTGTAGCCAAAGGGTCTTCTATTTCCTTTGGTTTAACTGCTTTTCTTATTGTATGACTGCGTGTGGAAACCCCTGCCACAACCTCCTCAGCAGTATCTGGAGGCTGATGGCCAGGGTTATCCTTAACCCATATTATATCAAATGCCTTCATTACATCAATGTCTGTTGAGTCTTCATTACTGGAGGTGCATTTCGCAGCACCACCGCTACATCAATCGGTAAGCGTCTTTTCAGAGTCGGGTCTTCAGCTGGCAGCGTCCCAGCTGTTCTAGCTGTCAAAGATTCACTGACAGCGCTCACAGCGGGTGTTGATTCACGCGCACGCGCCTGGCCAGCCCTTTGTTCCAAGGGCTGCCAGGCGCCATCTTTAAAGAGCCATGCCGATAAAGAGCGGAGCTCCGTTGCCGAATCTTGTACCTCTCTTCCTGGATCCATTCCACGCTGAGTCCTGGTTTCTTGTAAACAGATAGGCTCAGATAACCTCGGGAAATGCAGTTTCTTAACGATCTGTTGCCGTTTTTTTTTTACTTCTTTTCAGCAGTTGTACCATTAGAAATTAATTCAACACCTCTAACTATTTCTAAACTTTTTAAAAGTTTTAACGGGCACTTATAGACAAAACAATAACAGAGTCAGGAGAGGACTGGAAGGCACGTCTGTTCCTTACGCCATCTTGCCACGCCCCCCATGTGAAGCCATGGTGGATTGTTTTACACGCAGATTCTACAAATTTAAGATTGTAAAACTAAAAACGCTGGGCAGATGAATCTGCTGATCAATGGCCAGATTTACCCATCCAATATGGACTCTGCAATTGAATAAAGCAACAGGAAATCATTTCAGTATTTTTCCCCTTGTATGATCATGAACTCAACATCGACTATGGTCTCAGGTCAAAGATGGAGCCTTCACTGAAGGAGAACAAGGGAGGCAACAACTACAATTTGGAGTGTCAGAGATTGTGACAGATGGAGAGACATGATGGCCCATGCTGAATGGCAAGGCACCTGAATGAATGAATGAATGAATACATCAATTAAAGAGGGTACTGCTATTCACCACATGGATATTTGACATATTACTGGACTTGAACCTATACTGAGGAAAAGCTTAACAGATTGGAATTGAATCCAAGGGATTTAGAACATTACAAATGAACATCCCAAACTGGCCTCAGCATTCCCCTGTGCATTTAGATCTTCTACTTCTGATCCTGCAGGCTGCAATCAATGAAGATTGGTGTCAACATTTCCTCCACAACCATTCTTAACACCAATACCCTACAAGGATGTGAACTTGGTCTTACTATACTACTTGTACACCCATGACCATGTGACCAAATATCACTCTAACTCCATCTGTAAATTTTCAGATGACACTACTTTTGCAGGCCAGATGGCAAAGAGTCAGAATACAAAAGGGAGATAGAGGGACTAGTGGCTTTGTCCCAGGATATCAACCAGTCTCTCAAAAATCAACAAGACAATGAGCTGGTCTTAGACTTCCAGAAGAGAGTTGGAGTTCACTCCCCTGTCTACAACAATGGTGTTGTGGTGGATATAGCGCACAACTTTCAATTTTCAGATGTAAACCCTCTCGAATGACCTAAACTTGTTCAACTTTGTCAATGCAACAGCCAAGGAAGTGCACCAGGGCCTCTACCTGAGGAAATTCAGCATGTCACCTTTGTCCTCAACTTCTACAGATGCAATGCAAAATTATGAGGGGTATAGATGAATGCAAACAGGCATTTTCCACTGAGGTTAAGTGAGACAAGAACAAAGGGACAAGGATAAAGGCACATAGGGGAAATGTTTAAGGGGAATATTGGGGGGGGGTGAATACAGAGACTGATGGGAGTGTGGAATGAGCTGCCAGCTAAAGTGGTGAATGCAGCTCTTGACATTTAAGACAAATTTGGATAGGTACATAGATGATGGGATATGGAGGGTTTTGGTCAGGGTGCAATTGATTGGGACTAAATAGGATAATAGCTTGACACCAACTAGATGGGCCAGAAGGACTGTTCTGTGCTGCAGATATGTGGTTCTTTGGACAGAAGTTCCCTGTCAGAGTGTATGAGTGCAAGATACAGAAACTGCTCCATATTTTCTTCTTTCTTCTTTTCTTTGGCTTGGCTTCGCGGACGAAGATTTATGGAGGGGGTAAAAGTCCATGTCAGCTGCAGGCAAGAAACAGTAAGAACACAGCTCAAATCAATGTACAACCCACCTCCACCCCCCATCAACTCCATCTACATTTCCCACTGCCTTGAAAAACAACCAACATATTAAAGGACTCATTCAATTGTGGTCACACACCACCAGAATTAAGGACAGATGATGATGACCTTGCTCTAAGTGAAGTCTCTGTACAACTCTGAACTATGTTTTATTGCTGTACTACATATTGGTTGACCAGCTGCATGCAAAACAAACTTTCCTCACTGTACCTTTCTATATGCAACAATAAACTTGAACTTGAAGAGTGAAAGGTAACGACTCAAACTCCTGAGGCATCTTGACATTGGTAGAGCTGTGGGTGAATGGGGAGGTGGGGGGCGGGGTGGGGGGGGGGTGGAAAGAATGACTGTTTAAAACTAAAGGATTTCTCATTCAAGGTGGAGATGGGATACTTGTTTGCGGGCCAATGAGTCTTTGAAACTCTTATTCAAAATGCAGCAGAAGCAGTGGGTCTGAATGTTTTTGTGGCAGAGGTAGGTAAATACTGTACTTAACAAGGAATGAAAGTTTATCACAAGAAGGTATTAATGCAGCATCAAGGTTACAATCAAGTCAATATGATCTTATTAAGATCATATGATCTTATCTCTTCCCCATCTTAATTTGTGCTTAATTTTAGGCACATATTTCTCCCCCCCCCCCCACTTTTCATCATTGTTCTTACTTGAATATTCAAACAATTTTTTTTCCCTCAAAGCTTTCAGGGATTTCAGGGATATTAAACTTGTGGTCAATTACTAGAATGTGGACAATCTTTAGTATAAAGTTGCTTATAACTGATAAGATGGCTACAATTTGCTCTTCCATTGAAAAACAAAATTAGTTAATGCATTTCAGAGGCCTTAAAAGTAATAGATTTATCAAACGAGATAATTAGTAACTTATACTGCATTCTTTACATTCCAAGATAATAAAAGGAGTTTCATTTAAAATCCGATAGAAAATTCTGAGACCATTACTGCACCGAAGGTGCTTCTATAGGACACTAATGAAAGGCAGAGAGCTCAAGAAACTTTTCTCATCAACGTGACTGTCATGCCAACATTGGTGTCAGCAAGAATGGAAGAGGCAGCAGCTCGCTATTGACTGGGGTACTTGAGAGAGAATGTGATGGCAGTGTGTTGCCTGTAATACAAATGAAAACCTGTAAACTTAAGTTGGGGATGTGAAAGTAAAATATACCTCAGAGCGTGGAGAATAAGCATAGAACAGGAACATTAATTATGAGCCACTCCTTTACTTTTGGAGCTTTCTGTAATGAGCTTCAGAGATGGTTTTAAGTTAAAGCCAATGATGTTAGGTAATCAAAATCCATCCTCCCCACAGTTTTTCCTGGTTAGTGCACAGTAGGCTCACGTGGTACTCCAGACACAACATGACTCAGTAAATTACCAAGGGCAAGGGCCATGTGACTTTTCATTGTCACTCCTCTCCAGAGGAACTTTAAACTATTTTGCCTCATGGTTGGAAATTGAGAAGCCGGAGTTCTCGATTATTAAAGCTGCTAGTTAATAAATATTCCAACAAGATGAAATGCAATATGATGGATACACAAGTGTAAAATTTTAAAGGCTGTTATAGGTAGGATCTTTCTCAAAGAGAACTTTTTTATACCCTTTGGCAATGTTGGAAAATACATTTTTCAAGAGAACAATTGTTTTAACATATTCCCTCAATATTTTTTGGAGAGTTTTTCAGGAAAGAATGTAAATGAAAAATGGAGAATATTCAAAGAAGAAATTTTGAGAGTACAGAGTAGATATGTCCCAGTGAGGATCAAAGGAAAGACTGGAAGTCATAGGGAGCCTTGATTTTTGAGGAATATTAGAAATTTGGTTAGGAGAAAGAGGGAGGTGTACAAGAGGTAGAAACAGCAGGGTGATGAGAAATTGAAAGAGGACAACAAGGAGTGTAGAAAAAATCTTAAGAAAGAAATTAGAAAGGCCAAAAAGAGGCACGAAGAGGCTTTGGAAGGCAGAGTAAGAATAAATCTAAAGGGTTTCTATAGGTACATTAAAAGTAAAAGATTAGTGAGGGATAAAATTGAACCCCTTGTAGATAGCGAGGGTAGGCTGAGTGAGAAGTCAGAGGAAATGGGGGAAATTTTGAATGATTTCTTTGCCTCGGTATTCACTAGGGAAAAAAATATTGTGCCAGTTGAAGTAAAGGAAAATAGTGGGGAGGTCGTGAATCATATAAGGATAACTGAGGAGGTAGTGATGGCTGTGTTGAAAAAGATAAAGGTGGACAAATCTCCGGGTCCGGACAATGTATTCCCAAGGACACTCAGGGAGACTAGTGTACAGATAGTGGGGCCATTAACAGAGATATTTAGGATGTCACTGGTCATGGGGGTAGTGCCAGAGGATTGGAGGGTGGCTCATGTTGTTCCGCTCTTTAAGAAAGGGTCCAAATGTAAGCCAGGAAATTATAGACCTGTGAGTCTGACGTCTGTGGTGGGTAAGTTGATGGAAAGTGTTGTGAGAGATGGCATTTACAAATATTTGGAAGAACAGATTGATAGGAAGTAGTCAGCATGGTTTTGTCAGGGGTAGATCATGCTTAACAAACCTTATAGAATTTTTCGAGGGGGGTTACAAAAAAGATTGGTGAAGGGAAGGCTGTGGATCTTGTCTATTTAGACTTTAGTAAAGGTTTTGACAAAGTTCCCCACAGGAGGTTAGGTAAAAAGGTAGAGGCATTAGGTATAAATAAGGAGGTAGTGAAATGGATTCAGCAATGGTTGGATGGGAGGTGTCAGAGAGTATTAGTAGAAAATTGTTAGTCAAGTTGGAGGCTAGTGACTAGTGGAGTTCTTCAGGGATCAGTCCTGGGTCCACTATTTTTTGTTATATATATTAATGATCTGGAAGAAGGGGTGGTAAATTGGATAAGTAAGTTTGCAGATGATACCAAGATTGGTGGTATTGTGGACAGTGACGAAGATTACCGTAGCTGAAAAAGAGATATAGGAAAGCTAGAGGAGTGGGCTGAGAAATGGCTGATGGAATTTAATACGGATAAGTGTGAAGTGTTGGATTTTGAAAAGGCAAATCTAAATAGGTCATATACATTGAATGGTAGACATTTGAGGAGTGCAGAGCAACAAAGGGATTTAGGAGTTATGGTAAATAGTACCCTCAAAGTTGATACTCAGGTAGATAGAGTGGTGAAGAAGGCATTTGGAATGTTGGCCTTCATAAATCGGAGTACTGAATTCAAGAGTTGGGATGTTATGATGAAATTGTATAAAGCATTGGTGAGGCCAAGTTTGGAATACTGTGTGCCGTTTTGATCACCGAATTATAGGAAGGATATAAACAAAATAGAGAGAGGGCAGAGAAGGTTCGCAAAAATGCTGACAGGATGTCAGGGTTTGAGTTACAGAGAAAGGTTGAGCAGCCTGGGGCTTTTTTCTCTGGAGCGTAGAAGATTGAGGGGGGGATTTGATGGAGGTGTTCAAGATTTTAAAAGGGACAGAGAGTCAACGTGGATAGGCTTTTTCAATTAAGAGTGGGGGATATTCAAACCAGAGACCATGGTTTGAGATTGAAGGGGGAAAATTATAAGGGGAACATGAGGGGTAATTTCTTCATGCAAAGGGTGGTTGGGATGTGGAATAAGCTTCCGGCAGAGGTGGTTGAAGCAGGGACGTTATTTACATTTAAGGAATGATTGGATAATTACATGGAGGGGAGAGGATTGGAGGGGTATGGACCAAGTGCTGGTCAGTGGGACTAGGAGGGTGGGGATTTGTTCCGGCATGGACTAGTAGGGCCAAACTGGCCTGTTCTGTGCTGTATATGGTTATATAGTTATTTGATTTCTAATGGTCACTATGAAACACAAAAAAACCACAGCTTTATGACACTTTAAGTACACCTCCATATCATGACATTCATGCAAGTGTCACCAGATATGACTTAACATCTCAATCTAAAATGCCAAATCGATCTATAATGAGATGTCCATTCATGGTAATGTGATGAAATGCAGTCTATTTCTGTAATGCATTATTGAGCTCCAATATTCAGTACTTAATGTGAACATGTACTTCAGGCCTGAAACTGCTCTCTTCAAATGCTGACACATTCAGCGACTCACAAGACTGGACCCACATACTGTCAATGCTTGGAGTAACTTTGATTTGATTTGTTCCAGTGTTTTCAGAGTTTCTATTGGTAAAATGGTGACAGATAAACTTTTTGCAGTAAATTCTAAGCATGTCTTCAACAATCCTGTCTGAGTGACAATATTGTTTGCAGAATATTCTATATTCTTAGTTGAATATCCCCTTAAGATCCAAGATTTGAATTTTCACGTGCATTGAAAATTATTTGATTATACAACTAGATCTGCAGTTTCCTTCAGCAGGGATCAGATGATTCTAAAAAGTTGCTTTTTGCTCTCACCAGGAGCCAAACTGGAGCCAGTACATATTGAAGGCTAGAATACAGTCCTTCTTATCAGTCATGTGAAGCAGTTATTTGGAGACTCATGATCTATTTATCTCATGATCCACATGACAATTTTTTTCATGTGAAAGCAGGAAAACATGAAAATTGCAATGTTAGGATACAGGTACAGAAATATTTAAGGATTGTATCAAACAAATGTCATGCCCATCATAGCTTCAAAAATAATTTTAAATATTCTCACCTGATTATAGGAGTCATTCCCAAGGCCAACATTTGTTAACCTTTATTACGAAGGTGATACTGATAACTAATCATTCTGAATTGTTACCATTCCATTGTTATGTAAATATTTAATACTGATTAATTTAATTGCTGATTACAAATCTGTTGGTTGGAATTAAAGTCACAGTTCATCAAAAAAAAAGCAAAATAAACTTGCTGAGGGAAATTAGTGGGTCAGGGAGAATTCCCAATTTCTGACCATTTGCCATGAGTCATTTATTATCTTAGATCATGGTATAACTGGAAACATAACCAGCTTGAGCAGAGCAAGACGTCGAGAGTTGGAATACAGGAATCATATTCTGGTTGGCTGCCCATTGCTAGCGGAGTTCCATGCAATTTAGATAATGGTATCAATCTCTTTGTGGTCAAGTTTGCAGATGATACATAGGTAGGTAGTGTTGAGGAAACAGAAGCTACAGGAAGACTTAGATTTGGAGAATGGGCAGAGAAGTGGAAAATAACGTACAGTGCCAGAAAGTGTACAGCCATGCACTTTGGTAGAAAAATATTTTCTAAATGGGTAGAAAATTCCCAGACATAAAGGGTCTTGGGAGTCCTCGTGCAGAATAGTCTGAAGGTAAAACTTGAAGAAGGCAAATGCAATACTGGCATTCATTTAAAAGAAATAGAATATTATAGCAGGGTTGTATGCTGTGGCTTTATAAGACACTGGTGATACTTCACTTGGAGCATTGCGAGCAGTTTTGGGCTCATTTAAGAAAGGATGTGCTGACATTAAAGAAGGTTCAGATGAAGTTCACAAGAATGATTCTTGGAATGAAAGGGTTATCATATGAATAATGTTTGATTGCTCTTGGCCAGTACTTTGGAATTTGAGAATGAGGGGAGATTTCATTGAAACATTTCAAATGTTGAAAGGCATAGACAGAGTAGATGAAGAAAGGTTGCTTCCCATAGTAGGAGTGTCTCAGACAAGAATATTCTGCATCCACTTAGAACAGAGATGCAGAGGAATTTCCAGAAATTGGTGAATCTGTGGTATTTGTTGCCACAGGCAATGATGGCAGCCAGGACATCGTGTATATTTAAGGCAGAGATTGTTAGTTTCTCGATTAGCCAGGGACTCAAAGATTATGGGAAGAATGCCAGGCAGTGGAGCTGAGTGGGAAAATGGATCAGCTCATGATTGATTGGCAGGCAGGCTTGATGGGCTGAATAGCCTGTTTCTGATCCAATGTCTTATGGTGTTTTTGACAACGTATTGGATACATCTCATCCACATGGCACGAATTAGGCCAATAACTCAACCATTTGAGGTAAAAGAAAAAAAAACAGATAATGTTAAACAGCAGCATTACCATTAACCAGTAAAAGGTGCTGAAATCATGAGATCTTCACGTTCTTCTGAATAAACAGCTCCGATAACCTAACAAACACTATGACACCACAGTCAAGAAAGCACAGCAACAACTCTACATTCTCAGTCTGTTCCCCAACTTTAACAGGTGCCGTATCGAAGGCATACAGTACTTGCTTGATACCTCACCGTGTGGTATAGTGCTACTCAGCTCAAGAACGTCAGAAACTGCAGAAGGTAGTGAATTTTAGCACAAACTCCCCTTATGGACTCCATCTACATATCCTACTGTCTAGGAAAGGCAGCCATCCTGCCGCGGACACACTCTCTTCTCATTCCTCTCACCAACAGGCTGAAAGACAGGCCCTTCTCCGCAGCCATTAGACTCCTCAATGATCCCCATATCAGTGTGAACATACTCTCCTTGTTTGGTGTTCACTTTTCATTGCAATCCTACACTGTAAACTGTGCTCCTTTAGCAGCTGTAAAAATGTTAGAGATAATTTGTTAGTCTAGCAAAGATTCTTCTGCAAGCACTATATCAGGTATTTTGTGACAAAGAAATTGAGACTGGAAAAACAAGAAAGGCATTCTCCATTTTGGCTCGAAAGAACCTATTAGCACCTAATATTATAGATTCAATTTAATAAAGCTAAATTCCCAAGATAAGGGAAATTCTTGATAGTAAGTCTATTTCTGATCAAGGTTACTAAATATTGTTTCAATATTGAACCATAATATGGTTTAGACTTAAACCAAGTACAAAAATGGCAATTAGAAGCTAATCAGCTCTGTTTCAGAACTTGAGGAATTACTCAAGGCAGCATACCAAGCCCAGACGCCTTCTACATGTGACTTTGTATCATATAAACAGATTCCAATGATAAATATCAACACCTCAGATAATGATGCCACCTGTGTTTGCATGAAGAGCTAAATTACGTCATGGCAAGATATGTGGCAGGTGATCCAAACTGTCACCGACACAAGGAATACACAGCCAGACCTACAATTTGTGGCACAGCAAGGCTGGTCAGTGGCTGTTTGGCCACACAAAGCAATCTGCAATGAGCTGCTCATCCTCAGGTGGTCAAATAAATCTGTTTCCCAGCTACTACAAATACTGAAATTTTTAAAAACTCTCAATT
The DNA here is from genome assembly GCF_036971445.1 of Narcine bancroftii. Classification (NCBI taxonomy): domain Eukaryota; kingdom Metazoa; phylum Chordata; class Chondrichthyes; order Torpediniformes; family Narcinidae; genus Narcine; species Narcine bancroftii. The sequence goes on along the minus strand of NC_091471.1, from coordinate 93,475,337 downwards.
CTCCCAAACAAATTTGTGCTATGTTTTGCCCCCAGCAAAATGTCCCCCTTTCAGAAATATATCTTCTAAAATCCAAATTCCATTTCTTTCTCAAGGTATCCCTGTTGTCTGTAAGAAGTTACAGGAGATGGGCAAAGGCTTAAATGAATCATTCTCGCCCATCCTTCTGTCATTTAAGAGAAGGTAAATGGAGGTGAGGGGGTTGGAGGGTTATGGGCAGAGAGTGGGAGAGTTGAGCTAGTGGAGTTGTATAAGTGAACCAGTGCGGACTTGAAGGGCCGACGTGGCCTGTTTCCGCGCTGTAAACGGCTATATGCTTATATGGCTATATTTGTCATGGAGGAGGTCACAGAAGCTGGGGAATTCGATGAGGAGTATTGAGCCTGAGAGGGGAGATGCTGACAATCTGAAAGCACATAAACTGAAGAAGAGTGTGCTAGAGCAATGCATAATCTGCTGAAGGAACTCAGCAGGTCAAGCAGCATCAGTGGAATAAGCAAAAAATGTCAATATTGCAGGTCACAACAATAATTGGATTCTTGGACATTGTGGGAAGCTTCAGAAAAAATTGCTGGAGCCCAGGCAGAGCTGCTGGTATCTTTGTTGGGCTCTGGTGAGATCGCAAAAGGCTGGGAACCAGCAAATGTGGTGCCTTTAAATTTATTTTAAATTTAGTCATCCACTATGGTAACAGGCCATTTTGGCCTATGAATACAGGCTGCCCAATTTTCATCCAATTAACATATCACCACCCTGTACCTTTTCATTTCAGGGCTACAAGGACAAGCTCGGGGTCTACAGGATCTAGTCCAAATGTTTGCTTGCATTTTAGTTACGTGGTCTGGACATGACGCATGCCACACGCCAGCCAGATCATCCAGCAGATGCCGTGGGGACTGGTGATCATCGCATTTTCACGTCTGTAAGGACCAAGGCTCTTGGTTTATAAGCATTGCAAGTCATTTTCAGTTTTATATACATTTAAATTATAATTGTGGGGCCCCATAATATTTCCTTATGTTTTTCTGCTGTATTTTGCTGAGATTTACATGGTTTTTACATTTTTTTTTGCTAGAAATGGTTTGTTTTGCCATTCTCTGTGGCAGCACACAATATATTCATTTATATTTATAAAGCATCAGGTAGCTTCAACTTGTATTTCATGAATACACATATACACAACATATAGGTTATGTTGTATAACCATATACAGGTCATAGTTTTTGTTATGCATTTACATCTAACTGTAACTTCTAATGTTAAGTAATTCTTAAGTATTTGATTTTTTAGTTTCACATTTGTACTTGTATTAGTGTCATGTGCTTTTCCTAGTAATTGCATTGCAATTATATTTCCTTAATTTTGTTGGCTGTATTTTTGTTGTGATTGGAATGATTTTTACAAAACTTTTTTTTGTTGCAGAATAAAACTTGACTGCAGCACAACAAACAAAAAAAAGGCAATATAGTGTGGAATATCTAAAATATGGATTTATATCAGAACGAAATAACCAACAACAATCAACTGTGTGAAAGAGGCTTTTCAAATGAAACCATGAAACCTTCTGGGCTTCTTAAACATTTGATGAAAATACACTCTGATAAAGCAGACAAAAACTTAGCATATTTTCAGTCACTTCGAGAAAACTTGCAGAAATGGAAAACCATTGGAAATATGTTTGCTAGCACTTCAGAACAATTCATTGATAGTTTGCATGCATCATACAGTATCTCATTGCTGATTGTTAGATCTGGTAAGTCTCATACAATTGGAGAAGAGCTTATTCTCTGCACAGTTTGACACAAGTCACCTGAACAAATTATTAAAGCTATTTCTCTCAGTGAGACCTCAGTTCAAAGAAGAATGGATGAAATGGCTGAAGACTGAAGCAACATGCTTAGGGCAACAGCATTTGGCTGACTATGACACGAGTCCACTCTGCCAGGCAATGAATCTTTGCTTCTTGCGTACGCTCATTTTGTCAAAGATGAGAGTTTGATTCAAGAGCTGTTATTTGTAAGACAGCTAGCAACTGATACAAAAGGGGAGTCAGTATTTTGTATTGTTGATTCTTTTTTTCCCAAAGACATCCCGCTTACCAACATTCTTGCTTGTGCACCAGGTGGAGCACTATAGATGTTAGATACTCATCATTATTTTCTTGAAGAAAGCTGTTATCACAGTACTTGAATAAAATCAAGGCACATGATCTCAATTCCTGATTGTTTTGACAGCTCTGCGCTCGGAATGAAGATTTTTAACATTTATGGTTGCACACAGAAGTTAGATGGCTGTCAAAGGGAAACTGCTTGAGGCGTCCATTCACTGTTTGTTGAATTCTTCCAAGGCTCCAATTCTGTTCTCTGGAATGAAGTGTGGGATGCTGACTTGTCAGATGTATTCCTAAAGATCAATGAAGTTACTTTGCAACTGCAAAGAAATGATTTTAACCTTATCAAAGTCCTCTCCATGTTTCTGTCCAAGTTAGTTATTCAAATATCACACAGCCCGTTGTGAACTCTTCCAGTTTCCTAGTCTCTCTGAATTGGAGGAGAGCATATCAGACGACCTTCAAGTATATTGTGCCTACCTGGATGAGCTGCAGAGAGACATGTCTGACAAATTTCAGGTTTTTTGTTTTGCTTAAAATACCAGACTAGGTGATCAATCCATTCCAAGATATCAGCAATGAGGAAACATGCATGGTGGAGGAAGAACTGATTTCACTCCTGTGATAGTACAAATTCTATCACCAATGTGTGTATGTACAGATTGTAGTGTAGGATGACTGTGATTGACTGGAGTATATCACATGTAGGCTGACCAGTCCAAAATGACCTGGTCTGGCAAGGAGCAACCCTTTAAGACCTGCCAGTAGGCGTGGCTATGCTCTCAGCCAATCACAGTGATCTTACACTACAATCAGTACATGTACACATTGGTGATAGAATCTGTGCTATCACAACTCTAAAATGACCATCAAGCTGAGGCCAAAGTTCAAAAATATCATATCAAGATTTTTGGTTACTGTAGTGACATGATTATGTGCACTGGCTGGCCCGCCCTCCGGGTGTCCTCCTGCCTTGGCTCCTCCCTTAGTCCTGCCCATGTGACCCCAGGCCATAAAGGCAGAGTCCCCTCTCCTTCCCGCTCATTCCTAGCCTTGGACCCAGGCCAGCAGTCTCTAGTACAATAAAACCTATCGTTCCCCTCAGTCTTTGTCCAAATCATTATTGGGGCTACTGATAGTGCCCAACAATTTATTGCACTAGATTTTGGAGGTCTTCGGTAATGGAGAAATTGCTGCACCCAGAATGGCTAGAAGTTGACCCCCAAGTCCCAGGTGCTTCGGTGCTCTCGAGCAGTAGATAAATTGCTTCAATTACTTCCTCAACGCTGCTGCTGAGGTGGTCGACTCTGATATAAAGAAGTTAAAGATCCTTCAGGCACGAGTTGGCCAGAGGGCCTTCCTGACCATCTAAGGCAGTGCAACCGACAACGAGGCGATGGCTGAGCTGCGGGTGCTGTATAAGCCTAAAGTGAACGTGGTCTACTCCCGTTACCTGCTGGCGTCCAGAAAACAACAGCCTGGTGAGTCCACTGAAGAGTTTGTCTGGTCCCTGGTCACACTGGGAAAAGACTGTTTGGGGAAACCCACGGCCACTATATCCCTAATCCAGTGCGTGGAAGAACTGATTCGAGATGCCTGCATGTCGGGTCTGAGGTTGGATTACATCTGGCAACAACTCTTCGAGGAGGACCCGCACCCATTCAAAAAGGCTATCGACTTAATCAGAACCATAGACTCAGACCAGCGAGGATCGGCATGCAGAGGCGAGGCATAATTAACAATACAAAATAATTATAATACTCCCCCCCCACATTGTCAGTGACGCTACACAATACCCCTAGATACCAGTCTGTTGGTCTCTTGCAGCCATTGAAACTGTCCTGGTCATAGGTCGGACCGGGAGGGATAGTCACAAAGCTTTCCGTGGTGCTATTATCAAAAAGATAGTTAGTTTCATGCCCATTCACCTAGATCCGCATCATGGAGTTTGAGATCGGGTGAGGACTGGCTTGATTCAAAGTCACCGATACCAGCATAGGCATCATCGTCATCGGCAAGGATGGCGACCTCCATGTTGACCACGCAGTGTACAATGAAGAAGATGGTGGAAGTGGAGTTGTGGAAGTCAGAAATGACGTCAATGGGATGGTGGGCCGAGGTGCTGAGGTTGGGAGTGATGGCCGACAAGATGGTGCTCCTCTTACCGTGCACACGGTCAGCGTCGGAAGCTCCTCAGGAATGCACGCTGCGCTGCTCCTGGACTGTGGTCAGGACTTGCAGACTTTCTGGTAATGGCCCCTCTTCCCGCAGCCCGAACATGTAGCCCCCCTTGCGGGGAAGAGGCGTTACAAATGCTTGGACAGCCCACAGAAGTTGCATCTCGACAATGCCATCAGCATGATTGCAGCCGGTTGGGTTGGTAGCGCCCGATGGAGAGTCCCAGGCTGAAGGCCCTCATGGTGGAACATACGGAGATGGCTCACTTCTGCTTGTGATCGACACCACGTGGCGCTGGACCGAGTCTAAGATTCTGATTAAGTCAATAGCCTTTTTGAGTGGGAGCGGGTCCATCTCAAGGAGTCATTGCTGGATGTAATCCAACCTCAGACCCGAAACGCAGGCATCTCGAATCAGTTCTTCCACGCACTGGGTTAGGGATATAGTGGCCGTGGGTTTCCCCAAACAGTCTTTCCCCAGTGTGACCAGGGACCAGACGAACTCTTCAGTGGACTCACCAGGGTGTTGTTTTCTGGACGCCAGCAGGTAACGGGAGTAGACCACGTTCACTTTAGGCTTGAACAGCACCCGCAGCTCAGCCATCGCCTCATTGTCGGTTGCACTGCCTTGGATGGTCAGGAAGGCCCTCTGGCCAACTTGTGCCTGAAGGATCTTTAACTTCTTTTCGTCAGAGTCGACCACCTCAGCAGCAGCGTTGAGGAAGTAATTGAAGCAGTTTATCTACTGCTCGAAGAGCACCAAAGCACCTGGAACTTGGGGGTCAACTTCTAGCCATTCTGGGTGCAGCAATTTCTCCATTACCGGAGACCTCCATAATCTAGTACAATAAATTGTTGGCTGCTAATTGTAGCCCCCAATAATGACACAGACAAAAGGGTGAGGGGAACAATAGGTTTTATTGTACTAGAGACTGCTGGCCCGGGTCCAAGGCTAGGAATGAGCGGGAAGGAGAGGGGACTCAACCTTTATGGCCCGGGATCACATAAGTAGGACTAAGGGAGGAGTCAAAGTAGAAGGATACTGGAGGGAGGGCCAGCCAACAAATAAAATCATAGCACAACACCAAGAACAGACATTCCCAGGCACATTCAGGTTATTAGGTGCTGTTAGACTGAAAGATGTGGCTGTGATATCCAACTGTGACTTTCATTGCTAAAAATACCCAAAGATTTCAAGGTCGTTGCACAAGAATGCAGAAAGCCCTGAAAGACCCACTGCTAACCACATTAAATCAGAACAATATACAGTTGACAAAACAAAGACTTGCTGGAGGAACCAGCAGGTCAGCATGAATGGTTGGGGAAGTTAAAATGGATGTGTTGGAAGCTCAGCTTTAGACCCACAGTGTGTGAGTGCTCAGTGAAGCAGTCACCCAATCTGCCTTCGGTCTCACCAATGTAGAGGCCACACAAGGTACATCAAATGCAGATGAGGTTGGATTATGAGCATGTAAAGCTTTATGGTTAAAACAGGAGGCATCTAAGGGGGCAGAAGAGCAGACTCAAAGACCACTGTATCCAGATTGAACTTAATTTCATTAAATTCACCACCAACTTCAACACCATGCCCTGAAATTTACCTGGACTAATTCTGACCTTTCTCCCCTCCCTTAAACTGGGGGAAAACTATCCATATCATATCTAATACAAACCCAAACTATCACAGCTACCTGTATTCTGCCTCTCCCCATTCTGTCTCTTGTAAGGATCCCATCCCTATCTCATGATTCCTCTGCCACATCCATTTCCAAGATCATGCCTACCATTCCAATACATCTAAAATGTCCTTTAATAAATATGGATTCCCACTTACTGACACTGATAAAACCTCCACTTCCATCTCCTTCATTTCTCTTACCCCAATTTCCCCTGAGCCAGGACAAGGATCATCCCCCTGGTTCTCACTTTCCAGCCCACCAGCCTCTCCATCTGATACATTATCCTCTGATATCTTCCACATTTCCTCTCCCCAACTCTATCCACTTTTCACATTCTTCCTTCCAATACTCATCCTTCCATCCTCTTAGGCGCTTCTCATTTTAACAGCAGAAAGTGCAAAATGTGTCCCCACATCTCATTCCCTCACCTCCATCCAATGCCGCAAACAGACCTTCTGGCTGAGGCAGAGCTTTACCTGCACATCGTCCAACCTACTCTACTGCATTCTGCGTACCCAGTGTGGCCTCCTTGACATTGGCGAGACCAAACATAGACTGGGTGACTTCTTCACCAAACACCTCCACTCCGCTTGTGGGTCTAAACTTGAGCTTCTTGTAGCCAACCATTTTAACTCACCCAACCATTCCCACAATAACATGACTGTCCACTGCATCATCCATTGTCAGAAAGGGGCCAAATACACTTAAGGATCACATTTTCTTCCAGGACAGCCTTAAACCCAACAACGTGAGCATTGATTTAGCTAGTTTTAAGGTAACGTTCGTCCCCATTTGATTCCACCGCTTCCATCCCTTCTTCACCTACTCTTGTATTTAATTTTTCCTCAAACCTTTCTTCTTTCCCAATGGTTTCTCCCACTACCTGTCTCTCCGACTCCCACCCTTTGCCATTTACTCTTTCACTGGGGCCCTTCCCCAGGTTCTTTTTTCCCCATCCTTTATACAATTTTACACATTTTTATCTTAGTCTTAATAATGGATTCAGACCCAAAACATTGGCTGACCATTTCTATCCATGATGCTTTCTGACCTGCTGAGTACATACAGCAATTCTTTGTCAGCGCAAGATTCCAGCATCTGTCGCTATTGTTTCTTTTAGAACCAACACGCCCATTTTGCTCAAGTTGAATGCAACAAACAGAATGAGAGGGAAATGCTGGAAAAATAATTGAAAGATAAACAAGTGCTTCACTTTGCAATACCTCAATGTCAGAAACTAAAGTCACATCAGCTGAAAAATGGTGTTCATTCTTTATTTAAGTAATGACTGGAACAATGTTGCCAGAAACTCTCCCAATTTACTTTATTGGGAAGAGTGGAAACAATTAATTATTCAAAGTGCATTGGAGGCAGAGATCAGAACACTGATGGCTGCAAAAGATTTTGACTAAGGTAGTTGTCAGTTTCTTGTACGCACGTCTGGTGTGGATAAACTAAAAAAAATGGATAAGGTAGAGAATAAGGCACAAACATACAAGGCTTTGAACAAATGGAATTGTATATATTTGTGTAATAGTTGATCCCGTGTAAAAATCAACCCCCCTTTTTCTGGCCTAAAAATTGCATTTTTTCCTTTTATTGTAAATAAAAGTCGATCCCCCTATTTTTGGCCATGATCCACTTCCTGGGCTCCTGACTACAAACTTTGCCCTGACCGCGAACCCTCAACTCAGCCACTGGCCCATCCAATCTCCTGTCTCCCCTATCGTAAGTCCTTTCCCCAGTCACCAGCCCATCAAAACTCTGACGTCCTGTCCACAAACCCTTGTTTTGGTTGCCTGCCCATCCAAGCTCCCATTCCCCCAAATACAGATCTTCACCTCAGCTGGCCGCCCAGTGGAGCCCCCGATGCCCTGACCACGGATCCTCTCCTCAGCCACTTGGCCATCAAAGCTCCTGATGCCCTGAATGCATATTTACTACCTGGTCCCAGCCATCCCATCTCCTGATGCCTTGAATGATGCAGGTAGTATCCATGGTCAAAGGTAGTATCCATGTAAATGTTGACCACCTCAAATTTGACTCAAAAAATTGGTCCCTAAAACTCGACTATTACACGAGTAAAAGCGTATTAGTATTTAGATACAGAATTAACGTGGGTCTCAGAACAAAGGATGAAGGAATAGGAAACTTGTTAAGAAGCATAACTCTCTACAGCCAAATTGGTCTTACAGTGGAAGCAATTGACTCCAATCTCAAGCTGATTCAAGCATCCTTGCTTCCCCTATCACTTCAATTCATGGGAGCACCCATGTTGACATGAAAAATTATTGCAATTATTGTGTTCACAATTCCCATCTACAAAGAGGACAGTTAATAAAATACGGATTACTACCACACCAAGGGCCAAGGATACATCCCCCCACCCTCCCCATATGCTTGGTTCACACAAATACACTCATCCCTTGACAGCACACAAAAGTATCTTTTCAACTTCAGCTTTATTCCAAATTGCACTCTCATGGAATGAAGATGCTGCAGTCTAAATAGAAATGACATTTCAAAGAAATGCAAGAAGTAGAATTTAATTTAAATTAAAGTAGAATGTGGTTAAAATATCCTCTCATAATCAATTCACAATACTGCTGTTCAAAAAGATTCAGCTAATTAAAAACGTATTTCAACCAAATGTACTTATTCTCTTTCTACTCTGACAATACTTTCATTCTACTATGTTTTAATTGTTGCTTCACAACAATAAGCTAATGTGAGGGGTCAAGGAATAATCTGATACTCATATGTATCTTAATGCTAACATATCATTTGTGAATGTAATCTTTCCACTTGTCTCAGGCTTCCTCCATATCACGTTTCTTACCTTGCCTACAAACACTGTACATAAAAGCAGGGTCTGAATACATAATAAAGCAAGGGAAATTAGATGATTCCACATGGCCTACATTCAATTGAACTTGCACATGGATAAATGTTCAACAAAAATAAACGACAGATAATCCATAGATTTGGGTGTTAAGTGGAGTGGTAACAATTAATCCATTCACGCTACCCTACTTTAAAATTATAACCAGTGAAAAGTTACTTTTGCATTTGAGTCAATGGCAGGTGTCAATCCATTGGATTGGCTGACTAAGATGCAACCTGCCCAATTTTTACTGAAATCAAAAAACTGGGCAGGTTCTTTTTTTTAAATTTTTTATTTTTCACACCATAAATCACGTTAGCCATGAAATACACTTTTTCTTTTTCACACATATACAGTGACTTTTTCTCCCCCCCCTCCCTCCTCCCAAGCCACGCCCCCACCCCCCCTCTCATCCATTTTAGGTATACAATCTAGGTTGCATTAAGCCAGTCAGACAATGTTGTCATTCAACAAAACTACACCAGAAATTCTACTGAGTCCATTCTTTTCTTCTCTTCTCCTTCCATCAACGTAGGTAATGTTTGTTCCCGGTAGGTTTTCGCTATTGTATTTAATGTAAGGCTCCCATACTTGTTCGAATATTTCAATATTATTTCTTAAACTATATGTTATTTTTTCTAATGGAATACATTTATTCATTTCTATATACCATTGTTGTATTTTCAAATTATCTTCCAATTTCCAGGTTGACATAATACATTTTTTTGCTACGGCTAGGGCTATCTTAACAAATCTTTTTTGTGCATCCTCCAAGTCAATTCCAAATTCTTTATTTTTTATGTTACTTAGGAGAAAGATCTCTGGATTCTTTGGTATATTGTTTTCTGTTATTTTATTTAATATCTGATTGAGATCATCCCAAAATTTTTCTACTCTCTCACATGTCCAGATTGCATGAATTGTTGTTCCCCTTTCTTTTTTACATCGAAAATATCTATCAGATACTGTTGGGTCCCATTTATTTAACTTTTGCGGTGTAATGTATAGTCTGTGTAACCAATTATATTGTATCATACGTAGCCTCGTATTTATTGTATTTCTCATCGTTCCAGAACATAATTTCTCCCATGTTTCCTTTTTTATCTTTATATTTAAATCTTGTTCCCATTTTTGTTTAGTTTTACCATTTGTTTCCTTATTCTCCTTTTCTTGCAGTTTAATTACATATTTGTTATAAATCTTTTGATTAACATTGTATCTGTGATCACATATTCAAGGTTATTTCCCTCTGGTAAACTCAAATTGCTTCCTAATTTATCTTTCAAGTAGGATCTCAGTTGGTAATATGCCAGCACTGTATCTCCAGTTATATTGTACTTATCTCTCATTTGTTCAAAGGATAAGAATCTACTTCCTGAAAAACAATTTTCTATTCTTTTAATCCCTTTTTTTTCCCATTTTCTAAAGGAAAGGTTGTCTATTGTAAAAGGGAGTAGCTTATTTTGCGTCAATATTAGTTTTGGTAATTGATAATTTGTTTAATTTCTTTCTACATGAATCATTTTCCAAATATTGAGGAGATGGTGTAATACTGGAGAAGTTCTATGTTGTACCAATTTTTCATCCCATTTATATAATATGTGTTCAGGTATCTTTTCCCCTATTTTATCTAATTCTAATCTCGTCCAGTCTGGTTTTTCCCTTGTTTGATAAAAATCTGATAGGTATCTTAATTGTGCGGCTCTATAATAATTTTTGAAGTTTGGCAATTGTAAGCCTCCTTGTTTATACCATTCTGTTAATTTATCTAGTGCTATCCTCGGTTTCCCCCCTCTCCATAAAAATTTCCTTATTATTTTCTTTAACTCTTTGAAGAATTTTTCTGTCAGTTGTATTGGCAATGCCTGAAATAAGTATAGTATCCTTGGAAAAATGTTCATTTTAATACAGTTTATCCTTCCTATCAGTGTTAGTGGTAGCTCTTTCCAATGCTCTAAATCATCCTGTAATTTTTTCATTAGTGGATTGTAATTGAGTTTATATAATTGGCCTAGATTTTTGTTTATTTGCACACCTAGGTATCTTATTGCCTGCATTTGCCATCTGAATGGGGATTCCTCCTTAAATTTTGAGAAATCCGCGTTATTCATAGGCATTGCTTCACTTTTATTTACGTTTATCTTGTATCCCGACACTTCTCCATATTCCTTCAATTTCTTATATAATTCTTTTATTGATAGTTCTGGTTCTGTTAAGTACACTATCACATCATCCGCAAATAGACTGATTTTATATTCCCTGTCTTTTATTTTTATTCCTTTTATATTATTATCTATTCTTATCAATTCTGCTAGTGGTTCTATAGCTAGCGCAAACAATAACGGTGATAGTGGGCATCCCTGCCGCGTTGACCTGCTTAAGTTAAATTGCTTTGATACATGTCCATTTACTGTCACTTTCGCTAACGGTCCCTTATATAATGCTTTAATCCAATTAATATACTTCTCCGGTAAACTGAATTTTTGCAATACTTTGAACAAATAATTCCATTCTACTCTGTCGAAGGCCTTCTCTGCGTCTAAAGCAACTGCTACTGCAGGTGCTTTATTTCCTTCTACTGCATGAATTAAGTTAATAAATTTACAAATATTGTCTGTTGTGCGTCTTTTTTTGATAAATCCAGTTTGGTCTAAATTTACCATTTTCGGTACCTGTTCTGCTAATCTGTTTGCTAATAGTTTAGCTATTATCTTATAATCAGTGTTTAGCAAAGATATTGGTCTATATGACGCTGGTGAGAGTGGATCTTTCCCTTGTTTTAGTATCACTGTAATTATTGCTGTTTTACATGAATCTGGTAAGTTTTGTGTCTCATCAATCTGGTTGATTACATCCAGGAGGGGCGGTATTAATAGGTCTTTAAATGTTTTGTAGAATTCTATTGGGAGTCCATCCTCTCCTGGTGTCTTATTATTTGGTAATTTTTTTATTATCTCTTGTATTTCTACTGTTCCAAATGGTTCTGTTAATTTATTTTGTTCCTCTATTTGTAGTTTTGGTAGTTCAATTTTAGTCAAAAATTCATCTATTTTCCCTTCTTTCCCTTCGTTTTCAGTTCGGTATAATTGTTCATAGAATTCTCTGAAGTTTTCCTTAATTTCTTTCGGATTATATGTAATTTGTTTGTCTTTTTTCCTTGTTGCCAATACCATTTTCTTAGTTTGCTCTGTCTTCAGCTGCCATGCTAAGATTTTGTGTGTTTTTTAAAAAACTGGGCAGGTTCTATGTGGATGGATCTTCATGTACAAATAGCCCTAGAAGCTTCATGAAGGAGAATGTCAAGAAAAATGAATCTCCCAAGATCAGATTTACACAAGATTAAATGTTGATTTGTGATTTTAATAGAAATTAGAGACATTAAGCACACCAATTCCAAAGTTAAATCTATATCCACCATCTAAACATTAGTATAAGCAATCATGTGACAAATGAGAAAAATGTTCCTCTCCACTAATTTCCACAGCATAAGCTCCGGACCACCACTTGTCAACTTACCTTGACTGATTAACATGGAACAGGACAGTTGTGGAAAGCAACAGGCCCTTCGGTCCACAAAATCTACATCAAACATGATCCCCAAATTAAATCAAAATTCTCCTACTGCACTATAGACAATCCTCTGTTACCTGCATATTCATGTCTGTCTGGAAAGCTATTGTATTTGTTTCTACCACTACCCCTGGCAGCTCCAGGCATCTGTGATTAAAAAACTTGCCCTGCAAATCTCCTTTAAAATTTACCCTTTTCACTTTTACACAGGGAACACAGCTAGCTAATGACCTCTCAAGTTAATAAATGTCAGATCTCCCTACTAACTCAGATCCTCCAGAGAAAACATCCCAAATTTGTCCAACATTTCTACGATAAACTTGCACATCTTTGGGACATGGAAGAAAACACATACCGTCACAAGGAGAGTGCATAAACTCCACAAGAGGGTACGCAAAGTCAGGATTAAACCTACATTTTTGGAGTTGCCATTTCTAACTCTGCCAGGATCACCCTCATCTTGTTAAAAGCACTTAAAAAAAACTTGAAGCAGTCTACTTGAAACTTGCATTTCAAGAAAAAGAGCCAAATGTCAGGAAAAAAAAGTACTTTTATCTGTTGGCACCTGTCTTTGGGTTGAAGGGCAAGTAGATAGGTCCTGATACCAATTATCCACTTGAGTCTACAGATAGATTATTGACCTACGCTACTTATTTGTTCAAGTAAAAACAACGCTGGTGAAACACAGTAGGTCAAATAGTATACTTTATGTAGCAGAAATAAAGATAACCAACGTTTTGGGCTTGAGCCCTTCAAGGTATAAGCAAAACGTAGGCAGGTTCCTGCCTACATTTTACTCATACCTTGATGAAGGACTCAAGCACGAAACATCAGTTATGTATCTTTATCTTTGCTATTTAAAGTAGTTTAACCCGATGAGTTACACCAAATTTGTGTTTTTACTTCAATCACAGGTTTTACTCCTCTCATTTATTCCTTGGGCAAGATTACGGCTCCAATTAAAGCCTGTCTGTCTCTTATCTATGACCTTGTTAATCAGAAAAGCAATAGACTCGAGCCAAGAACAACTTCGTCCTTTTTGCCTCACTGCTTTGAAACAAAAGTAGCTGACCCCCAAGATAATTTCCATTAATTAAAATAATTAATATGCCTACAATATTTTTTATTTTGAATTTATTTTCACAATTAGTTCCATCTGGATAATGTGACAATAATATCCAGTACCAATAGGAAATCAGTGCAATAAAGTTTGATTAGTGAAAACAGCAATGACTTTATTGAACAAGGAAGCAAGTACATTTAGCAAAAGATTAAAAAGTGAAGAATGCACAAGTACATGTAAAATGAAATCAACATGTTTACAAGTTTTGTTACAAAGTTTTTCAACTAACCAATGTTCTTTTCCCCTTGGACCTCAAGTTTGCAGAAAGGTTAAATTCATATTAGATATTGTTGCATTAATTACAAAAAATACTTAGAAGATTTGTATTTTCTGCAACAAAATGGCAAACTTCTTGGGAAATGCTATTTAAAATATTGCAAGTACCTAAAATGTTCCAACAAGTATGAGCATTGAGGAAGTACACATCTCAAATTGGATTACCCATTAGGGAAACCTCTTAACTAACATCGCTCAGTCACTTGGAAACGATCATCTAATAACTAGCGTCTCTGCAACAAGAAACTTCAGGCCTCTCCAACACTCGTTTCAAAAATGGGCAACTGAAATGAAGGGATGCTAATGCACAATGAAATAACCACTGGCACACCATATGCTAGAAACACCTTTGAAATCGCAGTCAGTTTACTGGTTGGGTTAACATTATTCAAAGTTCAAATTGAAGTTAGACATGTTTTCTTTCCTTTCAAAAATCATTTATTTTAGTACCAACACTGTGTGGAAAAATTAAAGGGATCAGGTGAGTTTCTTGAAAACCTGTATGGATATTGGAATGTTTTGATTATAAAGTTAGCATCTTTAGTATTGCGGATCTACATCCGAACAATTATTAGAGATAAAATTGCATAGAAATGACAACCACAAAAAATCCAGTCATCTGACTCTCCCCATTTCAATTTGCAGATTGAATTTACAATGGAATTTATAACAGTGATTGATGCTCCTCTACTTAATCCAGTGAACAAAGATCAGTAACAAATGTTCAATCTAAAATTGCCAAGATTTGCCTGAGAAATTTTTGGATTTTATACTCAGCAACATAAACTCAGTGCACTGATCATGATTTATAGTGGCCCTAATGAGGAAAGTAAATTACAAATCAGTATACAGCAAGACAAAATTAAAGAACAATAAAGGCAAGCGCCGCTTTTCAATTGGGAAGTTCAAAAACTGCACGTTATCAGCTTCTATAAACAAATCAATGTAAGTAAAAATGACTCCACTCACATTGAACTCAACAATTATATTAAAATTTCTGCTGGGCTAATCAGCAATTTTCCACCATTTTTTAATGGGTTAAACGGAAGTTCTTTGGAATTCACCAGCTCATGGAAGGGTCTTCAAGAATTACAAATAAAATGATCAACAGAAATAACCAATAATACAACTAGAATTGGAAGATTATAATCGTTGACCACGGAGATTCTGAAAATGCTGAGCTCGTGCTCATAATGGCACCATCATGACCACATAATACATTAAAAACTAGTGTTCCATTTATTTCCATTTGGAGGTCACCAAAAGTAACAGTTTTGATTTGGTTTTAATCCACCAGAATAATAGTAAACATCTATATCAACTTCCAGGCCGAGAGAATTCAAACAAATCTTCAAAACCAGAAAGTCTGGTCCTTGGGAATCTACACATGGATCTAGATTCACAAGCCATTAAAAAAAAAACATCTAGATATTTCCAGCAACGTGTTCATTGGAGATCAGTTTCAATAAAGCTACAAATCTTCCCTCAAGAGAATGGTACACTTTTTGGTGTGACAGTCAAACTTCTGAATTATTTTACTGCTTTTGATTCTCACTTTTATTTCAGTATTAACACTCTTGACAGGCCATTACTTCCAGATTAAGCTTGTTTCAAGAGATTTATTCATGACTAAATTGATAAAACTATAATATTGTGACAAAACAAATTGTTTTCTGGATTGTTCAGAACCACAGCTTCCTTCACAACCAACATTCATGAAACACGCGAAGACAAGTTTAAAACCATTAAGGACAGCTCAATGTCCTCCAGGTAGAATGATTTATTTCCCTGTAGCATACTTCAGCAGAAAAGTCAGATCCAAATCCTTAAATTCATTGCAACTTCATAGATGCAAGCAATATGCAGCCAGGTATTGCAATGTGGAAACAGAAGTTAAGTGCTCTAGTTGCATTGCAAGGCTAATAACAAATGTTCTTTTAATATTGATTAGGTGCTTCGTTAAATTGATAGCATCTTTTTTGCATTTACTTGATGTTATTTTCTGACATTAGCTTCCAAAAGAATTTGAATTTGTACATATATCTGCAAAATTATAAACAGATCAAGGACTATGCACTGCAAAAGAATTTCCTGACATTTTTACAACCAAGTTTTGCCCAATTCCTCCAACATTCGTTTAAATTTCTTTGCTGGAATTTTCCTTAATTTTCAATCTGCTTACCCAAAAAAAATGAGGAACAGTCAGATTTATGAAAAATAATCTACGTCCTGAGTTTTATTTTAATAGGCAAAAAGGCAAAAGCAAGATTCTTGCTGTTTATATTAAGTGCTCTGTGCAACATATTCTATATACAGATCGTACACAATGATACTAAACACAAGGTTTTCCATATTCTTGCATCATAGAACAGAACAGTATTTTGTTTCCCATGGTCAAATCCAATAGTGCTTTTTTGTCCAATAACCAAAGGTGTAAAAATTTGGCTGTGTCACCTCGG
The DNA here is from genome assembly GCF_036971445.1 of Narcine bancroftii. NCBI lineage: Eukaryota > Metazoa > Chordata > Chondrichthyes > Torpediniformes > Narcinidae > Narcine > Narcine bancroftii. The sequence goes on along the minus strand of NC_091471.1, from coordinate 93,459,059 downwards.
TGAAGGCGCAGGGCCGGAGAATGAGGATGTTGAATTGCTGGAAGATTGAAAGGAGAAGGAAGAACTTGTTGATAAATTTTTAGGGTCAAGAACATCTCCATTTTGCAATTTCCATAAAAGTTCTTCATTTTTCATAGATAAACGTTTATTGACTTTTGATTCTTTCTGTAATGACTCTTGAAGAACCACTTGCTCAGTCGATAGTTGCCTGCAAGAATTATAGTACATTCATAAACATACTGGTCAGAGAAAGCCACAATTTCCTGTCTGAACTGGTTTAAAAAAAGTAAAATTTGACTTCATCCAGCTTCCATACTGTACATGCAAATAAACCAATTTGCTGTATGCAATACCTTGGAACATCAAGTCCTGAACATCTTTCAGTTAATGCAAGTTTGTATTGCACATTTGTGTTATATTTAAAACTGTCATCCGCACCCCAATGTTGGATCTAAAATCCTCATCCATAATGGGCATGCAGCACATGCCCTTAAATATTACCTGCTCAGCTCTTCAAGCAACCTGCTGTCACCAGGAGCAGCTCCCCTCAGCTTTTACAAAGCAACAAGCTTTGTAGCCCTCAAGCAGGTTTATCCTCTGAAAGGCTGTCACAAAGCCATGTTCCTAGTCTGAGAGAGCTGCCAAAGACCGTCAATGCTTTGAATTGAATATCTCAACTTGCAAAAACAATTAAAATTAAACAAAACAAAATTGAACCAAAACATTGAAAAATCAGTTAAATGCCGGGCACCAAGTACATCAAATATATTAGATTGGTTGGACGGTGTGCACATTATGTTTTGTCTCACCTGGATGGTCTATTTGTGGATGGAGGTGAGCAGGGAGATGTTGGAACACATTTTGTACTTTCTGCAGTTACAGTGGGAAGTGCCTCAGGGCGTGGAAAGATGAATGGAAGGGAAGAGCAGTTTCAAAAGTCTCAGACTTAGGGGAGATGTGGCTGGCGGCAGAATGTCCTCTATCTTCAGTAGAGGTGGATTTTCCATACTATCACTGATAAAGCCTGTACCCATATTGGTTTCTAATACTTCTGCCCTTACTCCACCTTCCTTCAGGCAGAACAAGGACCATCCCTCCGATCTCAACTTTCTATTCCACATAACCCTCCAACACTTCCATCGACTTTATAACAAAATAGGGCAATGAGTCAGCATACAGGAGGGAGATTGAAAACTTGGCTGAATGGTGTAGAAACATAACCATCTCACTCAATGCCTCCAAAGCCAAGGAGCTGATTGTGGACTTCAGGAGGGGAAAAACCAGAGGGATATAATCCAGTGATCATTGGGGAGAGGGTGAGCAAATTTAAATTCCTGGGAGTCACTATTTTAGAGAACTTTTCTGGACCCAACCCACGAATGTCATTGTGAAGAAAGCAAATAGAGGAGTTTGCGGAGGTTTGGTACAACATTGAAAACATCTACAGAAGTGCAGTGGAAAGCGTGCTGCCAGCTGTATCACAGGCTGGTATGGGGGCACCAATACCTCTGCAAAAGGTAGTGGACAAAGCCCAGTACATGACAGGCAAAACTCTCCACATCTACAGGGCATGTTGCCATCAGAGAGCAGCAGCAAGGGATCAACATCATTCAGGACCTGTTTTCGCAGCTGCCATCAGAAAAGAGGTATAGATGCCACAAGACTCAAATCATCACGTCCAGGAACAGTTACTATCCTCCACCATCAGATTCCTAAAAAAAACCAAACTGACTCATTTAAGGACTCTTACTATGCACGTTATTCTTATTGAATATTTATTTTCTGTATTTCAGTTTGTTTACACTTCCTTCTCATGTACATTTGTCTCTTTTGCTTTCTTGAATACAGTTTTTATGGACTACTGATAAATAGAAATTCTGCCTGGTCCACAGCAGAAAGTGCAAAATATGGCTTAATCCCCACCTCCATCCATGGCCATAAACAAACCTTTCAGGGTGAGGAACTTTACATGCACATCATCCAACCCAATCTACTCCATTCAGTATTCTTGATGTCGCTGCCTCAAGGTGAAACCAAATGTAGATCAGGAGACAGCTTCACCGAACACCTACACTCAGTGCATCGAAATTTGAGCTTTTGAGAGTCAAACATTTAAACTCCAATCCTCATCAGCCTTCTATGATTGCTGCGAGATATGCTGACTTCCTACAACATTTGTGTTTTTAGACATGAACCTAACACGAACATTGATTTTTCTAATTTTAGATGACACACACCCCCCCCCCCCCACCCCAAACCACTGCTTCTATCTCTATCTATTCCTATATAGGTACTTCTCAATTTGCGACCTATGCAACTTACCTCCAGCCGCACATACAACCAAAAATTTGTTGAAAAAATAAAGAAAAAATATAAAAATTATGTGATTTATGTTGTATTTGACAAACTATAACAGGAATACAGGGCATGCAAGAACCAAAATGTGCCTACTTATCTTGTTAGTCAGTACCCTGGGGTCTGTATGCTGGGTGTGGCTATCTTAATTCCTGTGTGTATGCACGAGTCTTTGGATGGCGTATGCATGATTCGCATATTGGAGTTTGGTTGGTGCATGTGTGAGTTAAGGGCGTGAATTTAATATCGTTAGGGCGCTTAACTCTTTCGCATTCACCAACTGACGCAAACCAACTGTGCATGCACACAGGAATCAAGGTGGCCACACCCAGCCTACGGACCTCGGGATGCCAACTAACAAGGTAAGTACATGCATTTTGGCTCTTATATACTCTGTATTCCTGTTATAGTTTGTCAAATACAACATAAACTGCGCAAATTTTATATCTTTATTTTTTTTTAAACAAATGAACGCAATTCCGACATTCATCCGCGATACGACTGATTTTTCGGACCGAATTATGGTCTCAAGTCAGGGAGTACCTGTATTTAACCTTTCTTCTAGCTTATCTTCCCTCTCTCTTCACCCCTCACACCTGTCTTCCATCTTCTTTCCCCCTTTATACATTATTTCCTCTAGTCATGACAAAGGGTCTTGACCAGAAATATTAACTGACGATTTCTGACCCAAGCTCCTACAGCAATTCTTTGTTTCTGCCGGTATGCATTTGCATATCAGACCAGCTTTTTGTGCTGCAGAGTGAGACTGAAGACAGTGCCCACCTCAGGATGGGGGGGGGAAGATTTAAGTGCTCAAGTTTTGGGTCACTCTGTTGAAGATCAAGAAGTAGTAAATGATAGATTTTAAAATAAATTTGTCATTGTGATTTCTGGCCTTTTTGAAAATAGACAAGGCAAAAAAAGTGTACACTTACTTAAAAAATCCCTTTTGCTGAAGAATATCAACTATTACTGTTTTCATAAACATTGTACACTTCACACATGGATCTGCACGTGGCCAAAGTATTTTGAATTGTTCTTTTTCAATGAATCAAATTTATTGACCGTCTTGCATTTAGTGTTTGCTCACAGTAGCTACTGTGTCTGTTTGCAAACCTGTGGGCTAGCAAACACATTGCCATGGTTTCAAACTTCACCACCATCGCTGATGAGGGGCTAGGCCCGAAACATTGACTGTTTATTGCTTTCCATAAATGATATGCAACCTGCAGAGTTCTTCCAGCAACTATTTGTCTGTTCTCAATTCCAGCATCTGCAGTTTTTTCTTTTTCTCTATTCTTTCATATTGGAGGCATCTTTCATTGCAACCCACATCCCAGGAAGATGTATAGGAATTCCACATTACAGTGACTGGAGTTCTAAAATCATTAATGATTGCAAATGTTTTGAAACAGTTGAAATCACTTACCTGGACACTGCAATATGTTTGTCCATTCGAACTTTTAAGTCTTCATTTTCTTGAAGCACAATTTTAAGCTTTTCATCCAGTGCAATATGTTTCTCCATCTTTTTTTTGAAAAACAAAAGAAAATTGTTCAGGTTGGAGTTAGTCATCCCAAGTTGCTCTGATTACATCAAGTTATTCATGCCGACCTTGTAAGGTAAAACATCATGAGATGGGAATGTGTAGGGAGTTACCCGGTACAGGGCTGTAACAAGAAGGGGAGGTGTCCTTGTACTCCTGTTAGGTAAAACATCATGAGATGGGAATGTACAGGGCTGTAACAAGATGTGAATGCATCCTTGTACTTACAAGATAAGAGAGACATTGATGGATTGAGAGGCAGGAAGCTAGCAGGGAAAGGATAGCAACAGTTTTAGTCATTGGACAAGTAATGATATGATGATGTTCTAAGCACATATCCAAGGGTATAAAAAATCACCATTTTGCTGATAACGGCAGAATGCATTCTCCGACTAACATGGTTGGTCGCAAGTGTTACAATCCGGTAATAAAGAACAAAGAACCCTGATTTCGACTCAGCCTGGTGTTTGTCTCACTCATTCATGAACAAAGCAGACCTAACAACCTCCAAGAGACCACAAAGAGCCTTTATTCCAATCACCTCAGACTTGAACTCCTCAGCCCAAACCACCATTTCAGAAGGCCTGGAGGCCCACAGTTTAAATACATTAAGTGGTGATCAACACTACACACCATTGTTAAGTGCATTGTAGATTCACTAGGAACTAGAATTGAATCATTTAGGCACATATGTCATGATACCCTGAGGAAAAAATTAGCTGGTAGAGATACCAATCAACAGTTAGAAAAAAAATATTTTTTGGAAAACTAAAGGTAAAAGATGTGAAAATAAGATCCAATGAATAAAAGTATACAGAAAATCTAAGACATCAAAGGGAAAATCTTATTTACTAAAAAATCCTCATGTCAGATTTTAGTTTCTTGTGGCGAAGTGACTTGCCTGTTTTTCCATCTGCATCAACTTCTTCTCTTGATCATGTATTTTCTCATTTTTTATTTCGAGCACTGCTTTCAGACTTTCCAGTTCTTGCTCCAAATACAAAATCAGGGGATCAATTTTCTAGAAATTAAAAAAAAAATGAGTTCATTTCCAACTCCATTGATTTTGAGCCAACATTGTCTGAGATTAGTCAGGTTGCAACATTCTTGTGATACAGATCTTGCCCAAAATACACATACAAATCAAAGTCCATTTAATGCAGTGAAGAAATTCAGTTCCAAATAGCAACCCAGCAGAGATATGTTTGACCCCTCTCCAATCCATACTTCTGATGACTTTTTTTTAAATTTCAGGTTTCTATTTTCATGGCCCACTTAGCTCCTCTTTATTATGGACATCCAATCCCTTTGCTACCAGGGACCCTCTGCTTCTTCTTTTAAGAGGTCAAATCCACTCCCTTCTGCTAGAAAATACTTAGCATCAACTTTTTCCCCACTGTTTCTCCATATCAAAGGTGTAGCAATGGGAATTAACATGGGGCCCAAGCTACACACATTTTTGTGCAAAACATGGAACATTGTATCAGTGAGAGAGTTATGGGAGAAAACCACGATGTAGGTACAGCATTTCACTACTATTGCTACCAATTTCCACTTAGTTTCCACTTTCATTATGTCTCCCATTTTCCCAATCCTGGCTCTCCGCCTCCATCTCCAGGCTGGTGACAAACATTCATTGGAAGCCTGGACTCTTGCCTCACTCACACTCTCTCATCTTGTCTCCAAGGGCACAATGACACTGTCCCAGTTACTCCATTGATGGTCAGATCACATGATGGTCTCAGATGATTTCCTTCTTCCTGAACTGCAGCTTCCCTACCGCCATAGTTGACTGAATTCATTTCCTGCAACTGTTCTTTCTCGATCCAGGATAAATGGTGAAAGCAGAGTTCAGTATTCCACACCTTCCATCCCACCAGTCTTCACATTAACAAATTGCACTTCAGTTTCTGCTACCTTCAATGAGATTAACAGGAGGCACACATCTTCTTCACTAGACTTGTGATATGCAAGCTACCCCTTCACAATTCTCTGACTTGCTCTCCTGTGGCTCAGCAGTTTCCCATGCAAATCGAAGGAATGCAACTCTTCCTTTTAATCTTCTCCCCACCATTCAGGAACAGGATACATTCTGTAGGGGTACCGTTGGCTGCCACTAATTCTCCATCACACTGCCTGTGGCCCCTGCAGAGTTACAACAATCCCAAAGCTTGAGGAGCATTATCTTGTGCTCCATCTGGGCACACAGCACCCTTCTGGACTCCAATAAATTCAAATTTGGGCAACACCACTTCTGTTCCTATCATAACTGATTAATGCTGCTGTGAACACTGGCTCAGTCTCACTTCTTTTTTCTCTTGCACAAACGGAGGGCAATTTAACCTCAAGTTCTAATTTCTCAAGCAGATCAACATCTTATCACCATGAAATCCTAATCTCACTGCCTCATCAGTCAACTTTTTGACTGGCATTTCTGCCATATGGCTTTTCGGTCAGTTTAGTGCAAACAACAGCTTTGTTGATTAAATTGGAAATCCAGTTTTTGCCTACCCCAATTTGATCTATCCAAGACCCATTCTCTGGGTAACAGCATCTACCACTACAAACACTCCACTGAACAATGGCTTTTCATACCCAACTTTCCCATTGACCCTCATCTACCACAACTTATGATCACTGGATTACCCAATCTGATTCTACAAAACCTTCAAGTACCTTCACTCCAGAGCCCCAGACATTTTGGGGAAATTGAATTTGTCACCTTCACATGAAAGGAGATTTCAAAATGATAAAGCAAATAGAAGAGCAATTTTCTAGTGGCAGAAAGACAAGTAACTGGAGATCAGATATTGAACCTCAGCAACCTTGACAACACAAACTCAACATTTCTTCAATTTTGGATTTCTACTCCCATTTCCTTTATCCCACTGACTAGTACAATACAAACATGGTGTAATATTCAACAAATACACAGGTATGCTGGAGAAACTTTGCAGGTCACACAGCATCAACAGTAATGGTAACCAACAATTTAGGCCTGAGCCCTTTGAAAAGGTATCAGCCAACCTTGAAGGGCTCAGGCCTGAAAGATTAGTTACCTTTTACTTCCTATAGACATAACTTGACAAAAGGCTCAGGCCTGAAACATTGGTTATCCTTCCTGTTAATGCTATGCGACCTGCTGAGTTTCCCTCACACTTTTGTGAATTGGTCAATAACCTCAGCGCCTGCAGACTTTCCTGTTTAACTCAATATTAATCCAGTCACTTCCAAAAGCATTCGTAAAACCTTCAACCAAGATTTTAAGTCTATCCTCCTAATCAGTTTTCCTTTGATTATGCTTCAAGGTTCCACATGAGAAGTTGGTTCAGAAGGTTAGAACATTAGGTATACATAGTGAGGTTGCAAACTGGACTTGAAATTGGCTTGGTGGAAGAAAACAGAGTGGTGGTGGATGGTTGCTTCTCAGACTGGAGGTCTGTGTCAGGGGTGGAGAATTGGATAAGCAAGTTTGCGGATGATACAAAGATTGGTGGTGTTGTGGACAGTGAGGAAGATTACCGTAGATTAAAAGGCGATTTAGGAAGGCTGGAGGTGTGGGCTGAGAAATGGCTGATGGAATTTAATACAGATAAGTGTGAGGTGTTACATTTTGGAAAGGCAAATCTAAATAGGTCATATGCATTAAATGGTAGGCTATTGAGATGTGCAGAGCAACAAAGGGATTTAGGAGTTGTGATAAATAGTACCCTCAAGGCTGATAATCAGGTAGATGGTGTGGTGAAGAAGGCATTTGGAATGTTGGCCTTCATAAATCGGAGTATTGAATTCAAGAGTAGGGAGGTTATGATGAAATTGTACAAGGAATTGGTGAGGCCAAATTTGGAGTACTATGTACAGTTTTGATCACCAAATTATAGGAAAGATATAAACAAAATAGAGAGAGTGCAGAGAAGGTTCACAAGAATGTTGACAGGATTTCAAGGTTTGAGTTACAGGGAAAGGTTGTGCAGACTGGGGCTTTTTTTCTCTGGAGCGTAGAAGATTGAGAGGGGACTTGATAGAGGAGTTTAAGATTTTAAAAGGGACAGACAGAGTAAACATGGATAGGCTTTTTCAATTAAGAGTGGGAGAGATTCAAACTAGAGGCATGGTTTAAGATTGAAGGGGGAAAATTATAAAGGGAACATGAGGGGAAATTTCTTTATGCAAAGGGTGGTAGGGATGTGGAATGAGCTTCCGACAGACGTGGTCGAAGCGGGATCATTGGTTACATTTAAGGAAAGACTGGATAGTTACATGGATTGGAGAGGACTGGAGGGGTATGGACCGGGTGCTGGTCAGTGGGACTAGGAGGGTGGGGATTTGTTACGGCATGGACTAGTAGAGCCGAACTGGCCTGTTATGTGCTGTAAGTGGTTATATGGTTAAGTGGTGTGCCTCAGGAATCTGTATTGGGACCATTATTGTTTGTTATCTATATAAATGACCTAGATGATAATCGGTGAAATGGATCAGAGTTTGCTGATGGCACAAAGATAGGAGGCGTTGTGGATTGTGAGCAAAATTTTCAAAGCTTGCAGAGGGATTTGGACTAGCTAGGAAGTTGGGCCAGTAAATGGCTGATGGAATTTAATGCAGACAAATGTGAGGTGTTGCACTTTGGAAGAGCAAATCAGGGTAGGATGTACACAGCAAACGGTCGGTCACTGAGGAGTGTGGAGGAGCAAAGAGATCTGGGAATACATATACATTGTTCCCTGAAGGTGGCATCATGTGGACAGGGTTGTAAAGAAAGCATTTGGCATTTTTGCCTTTTTAAATCAAAGAATTGAGTATAGAAGTTGGAACATTATGTTGAAGTTATTCAGATCATTGGTGAGACTACACTTAGAATATTGTGTGCAGTTCTGGTCGTGCAGCAGCAAGAAAGATATAAATAAGATTGAAAGAATGCAGAGAAAATTTACTAAGATGTTGCCGGGTCTTCAGGAGTTGAGTTACCAGGAAAGATTAATCAGGTTAGGACTATATTCCTTAGAACGAAGAAGAATGAGGGAAGACTTGATCGAGGATTAAGATTATGAGGGGTATAGACAGAGTAGATGTGAGTAGGATGTTTCCACTTTGATTTGGGGGAGATAAATACGTGAGGTAATAGCTTTAGGATGAAAGGGGAGTGGTACAAGCGGAACATTAGGAAAAAGCTTTTCACTCAGAGTAGTAGGAATGTGGAATGAGCTGCCATTTGATGTGGTGAATGCAGATACAGACACGAGTTTTAAAATCATGTTGGATAAATATATAGAAGGGAGGGGTCTGGAGGAATATGGAATGAGAACAGGTCAGTGGGACTAGCTAGTTTTATTGGTTGGCAGAGACCAGAAGGGTTGAATGGCCTGCATTTCTATGCTGTAATGTTAAATGGAACGATTTTGAAACATTGTTGCAGTTAGTTTCAATGATATCTGTCAACAAAAACTTCACCTCAAAGAATTAGATTCTCAAACTACATCGATGGGAAATGAACTTTAGAACTCAGATAATGCAACCCAATAATGCAACCTTTTCACTGTAGTTGTTCAGATTATATGCTTTGTATTTATGTACAAAATAACGTACTAATTTAAAATCATGATTACCTGCATTAGTTTTACACTGTGCAACAATGGCTTCTGAACAGCAGTAACAAGTTTGAAAGTTACTTTGAACCTAAAATTACTTACTGCTTGCAAAAATAGCTTCCTAAATGATATCAAGTACCTTTCAAACACTGATAACCAGAGGCCTGAATTTTGCAAAATGTCAAAACTGGTCCTCTGGGAAATTAAAAATAATTCTAAGTGGGCTAATATTCATTGCCCAGAATCAGATATACAGCATAGAATTCAGACACCAAAATCTGAACTGTCCATCGCACACCCATTTACACTAATTCTCTTCATCTCAAATCCACACCTCTTCCCAGAACCGACCATTCATTTGTAAACTTCGAGGCAATTTGTATGTGGCCATTAAATTACCAAAGCATTTGAGAAGAAACAGGGAACCCAGGAGAGACCCACAGTTGTAGAGTAAATGGTCAAACCAAAACCCTAGTTTTTGGAGCGATGAAGCAACAGTTCCATCAGCTGTATTACTCTACAATCTTTAAAATTGTTAACACAGATTTACCTCTTATCATTCACCTTTATCCTTTGGTATAATTAACTGTAGTTCAAACATTTAAGCATATCAATTAGGAATATGATAAATGGATATTTCAAAGCCAAGAGTAGTTTTGCAAATATGATGGAATAAGCAGATATTGAAACTCAAAATGTGTTTATGGGGGTTGGGGGTGGGGGAATGTACCTGATCTACAGCAGCCATTGTCAACCATATTTTTGCTATGGCCCCCCTGAGGACTCTGCTCAAAGTTTATGGGCTCCCTTCCCTGTGAAGTAGTCAAGTTTATTTGGTTTCTTCAATACTTATCTCCTACTGGCTACATTTAAAAAAAAACTCAGTCTGTGGCCCCCTTAAATGTGCTGTGGTTCCCAGGGGGTTCATATGGCCCCCGTTGAGAATGGCTGCTCCATAGTATGGTCATGTTTCATTTGTGAGGAGCAGCTTTTATAAACATTTCTTTTAGTAACAGCAGCTCCATGAGATAACGTGCTTTTGCCATTAACCTCATGAACAACCTCAAAATGCTTTGATGAAGGGCTCAAGCTAGAAACATCAGTTATGTATTTTTACCATTGCTATTTAAAGGACACTGCTTGACCTGCTGAGTTTCTCCATCTTTGTGTATTTACTCAAAATGCTTTAAACCTGAATGTGAGCTGAAGTACAAAAGACCTCAAAGGTGTCAATGCAAAATTTGAAGCCAATTATATTAGCACTTAATTAGTAAGAGCATGCCTAGCTTTGACTATAAAGTATGGTTTCATAATGCTGTACTTACTTGATCTTTCTGCATTTGTGCTTTTGCAATTTCTTGTATTTTAATATCTTCTTTCAAACAATCATTTTCTTCATTCAGTTTGGCAATTTGTTCCTAAAATTAGATTCCATTTAGACACAAATTCATAACAAATACAGTTTAGGGACATCATTGCAATCAGCATTTTCAAGAACAAACTTTGTGGCATGTTTGCAATTTTGGAAATTACAAGCCAAGTGGAAAAAAACAACTTGCAAAATACCACATAAATGCATTTGTTTAATACAGGAAATCAGTCAAAACCTTCAACACAGCTGGGATATTGATAATTTTTTGACAAATCCTTCATGAAATAGGTTTCAAAATGAAATTGAAAAGAGCAAAAATAAGAAAGCATTTTTCATTGAGAGATTGGGTAGTCAGAAGTTAAGAATTTGAAGCTGGATTTGGACGAAACCAGATCATTTGGGAGGAAGAGGGGGTATAATGGAGAGGCAGCGTCCACCACCGAGTGGCGCTGCTGCGCCCCTGTTCGGAGGACACACAACCTGCCAATCCAAGTCAAAGACTCACCCCAAGCCATCAAGCTGACCCTTGCAATTGACCCACCTAAATCACCAGGTGCTGCGGTCAAGGCAGCTCGCCGAGACTCAGCCCTGACCTTCACCCAATTGGCCCTGGTGAATCACCTTAGTTTACCCCTGCTGAGGCCCTGCACTTGGCTTCGAGTTATTGGCCACAGCAACCACATTGACCCTTACGATTGCCCCCCAGCTTTGCCCCAGAACTATAAAGGACCATGTGCCCCTTTGTTCTGCCTCTTTGGACTCCTTGTGGCATGCAAGTATCACCTTCTGTACTGGGTTGGGGTGAGTCTTGAGGCTAGGTAGCAGAGCCGTGTCTGTACTGGTTAAGGTGTGGGGGCATGTAACATCACCTTGATCTGATTGTGGAATGTGTATGCTCTTGTAATTTCCCCAGTTTCTGTCGGTTTCCCCTCGTCATCCAAAAGTGTATATTTACCCACTGTGTGTTGTGTTCCTGCCACATTGACCACCCCCAGTGGGCTGATATCGCCACTAATCATGCATCTTGGCGCCTAACAGTTCGGCGGGTAGCAACCTCCTTTGAAGAAGACCGCAGAGCCCACCTCACTAACAAAAGACAAAGGAGGAAAAACCCAACACCCAACCCCAACCAACCAATTTTCCCTTGCAACCGCTGCAACCGTGCCTGCCTGTCCCGCATTGGACTTGTCAGTCACCAACGAGCCTGCAGCAGACGTGGACATACCCCTCCATAAATCTTCGTCCGCGAAGCCAAGCCAAAGAAAGAAGATTGTGTATGTGCAGAAGTTTGCTTGACATATCGACCCTGTTGTCTCAATTCCATCCCTGAAATAAATGTGTGCTTTGTACTTGCACATACCCAAAGGGTCTGTGGGACCCATATGAACCCGAACAACAAGGGGGTGATAGGCAGGAGTTACAGAGACGCTATCACACCAATGAGGCATGAGGAGAGTAGAGGGATGACAGTCTGGAGAGGGAAATGGAACAGGCAGGGCACCCTTGTGTTTGTTCCCCTCAATATCATTTTGGACACTGTTGGGGGGGGGGGGGGGATGACCTTTCAAGGACAAGCCATGGCAATCAGGTCTCTGGCACAGAGTCTCGGAGAAGAAATAAGCAGTGGTGATAAGGGATTCCATAGTTAGGGGGCAGAGATAAGAGGTTCTGTGGAAGGGATCAAGAATCCCGAATGGTATGTTGCCTCCCTGGTGCCAGGATCTGAGATATCTCAAATCGAGTTTGCGGCATTTACAGGAGGCAAGGTGAGCGGTCAGACATCCTGGTCAGTGTAGGGACCAATGATGCGAGTCGAAAGAATGAGGAGGTCCTTCAAGCAGAGTTCAAGGAGTTAGGTGCCAGGTTGAAGAACAGGACCTTCAGGGTTATGATTTCAGGATTGCTACCCATGCCACATACTAGTGAGGTTAGAAATAGGAGAATAATACAGCTCAACACATGGTGTAGGTGGAAGGTCTTCAGGATTCCAGATTATTTGGCTCTCTTGCAGTGAAGGTGAAACCTGTTCCAACGGGGCAGTTTGCATCTGAATTGAGGACTAATATCCTTGCGGAAGGTTTACTTGTGCTGCTCTGGGGTGGGGGTGGGAGGTTTGGAGTGGATTTGCAAGGGGATGGGAACCAGAGTGCCAAAGCAGATAGAGTGGAGAAGGCAAAAGATTTTATGAAAATTGCATGTTAACGGTTTGTACATGGTGGATACATTCTCAGCTGCATCCATTTCAACACAAGGAGTACAGTAGAAAAGGCAGATGAAATTAGAGTGCGGATTGGCATATAGAATTAAATCAATGTGAAACTTTGTTGCAGGAGGGGCAGGACTGGGCTTGTGTTATTCAGATGCAATAAAATGGGGGGGGGGAGGAAGGGGGAGAAAGAAGGGAATGGGGAGGAGTGGTTCGGCTGAGCTCAAGCACGACAGACCAGGGCGTTCGTCTATTGAAACTGGGGAATTGGAAAGGTATGACCACACGCATGGGGTTTTATTATAGACTGCCCAATAGTTAACAAGAATTGGAGGAGCAAATCTGTAGAAATAGCAGACAGCTGCAGGAAACACAAGACTGCAATAGTGGGAGATTTTAACTTTCCCCATATTGACTGGGACTTCCATAATACAAAAGGGTTGGATATATTGGAATTTGTCAAATGAGTTCAGGAAAATTTTCCAAATCAATATCTTGAGGTACCAATGAGAGAGAGTGCTATATTGGGTCTCCTATTAGGGTCTAGTGTTCATAATGTCATTAGCTTCAAGTTAATTCTGGAGGAGAACAGGGCTGGTCCTTGGGCTAAGATTCTAAGTTGGAGAAAGGCCAATTTTGAGGAAATGAGAAATGATCTAGAATGCATGGATTGGGATAAGTTACTTTTGGGCAAGGATGTGTGAGACCAGTGGAAGACATTTAAAGGTTAAATTTTGATAGCACAGAGTTTGTATGCTCATGTCAGCATTAACGGCAAAGTTAACAGGTATAGGGAACCTTAGTTTTCAAGAGATATTAGAGTTCTAGTTCAGTAGAAGAGAGGTGTATAGCAGGTATAGGCAATGGAGCAAATGAAGTACTTGAGGAGTATAAAAAAAATTCAAGAAAACCTCAAGGAATAAATCAGGAAGGCTAAAAGGCATGAGGTTGCTTTGGCTGACAATGTGAAAGAAAATCATAAGGGTTTCCACAGTATATTAAGAGCAAAAGGATAAGGGACAAAATTGGTCCCTATGAAAATCAGAGTGGTCTTTTGCATGAAGCCAAAAGAGATGGGGGGAGATCTTGAATGGGTGTTTTGCATCAGTATTCATTCTGGAAACTGGCACAGAATTGAGGGAAGCAAGTAAAACAAGCAAGTTCCAAAATATTCAGCACCAAACTGCGGACCCCAAAATGTCCGATTCCGCCAAAAGTAACCCTGGAAGTTATAGTTCAGTGAGCCTGATGTCGATAGTAGATAAATTATTGGAAGATGTTTTTTCAAAAAAATAAATTGGATATATAATTATTTGGATAGTCAGGGATTGATTAGGGATTAGGGATGTGTGGTAGGTCAGGTTTAACCAATCTTAGAGCTTTTCAACAATGTTCCCTCTAATATTTAGCAGTGTGTACAAAAATCTTTTATGTATTTTTTTTTCCTATGACAAAAGTATGTGCGCACTGAATGCTTGTGCAAATGTAAACATGAAATTGTTTCAAGATAATTTTGGCACAGCACATCTCATGGCGAATAAAACTGAATTGGTGTGTTTTAATATTATACAAGTATGATTGAATTCTATGAAGTTACATATTTAGTTAATATTTTATTCTATACTTTGAACTATTAATTACTATATTTTAAAGTGACTGACCTTTTGTGTGCACATTAATTTCTTTTGTGGGCTGGTTGCAAAATGTGTGTAGCTTAGAGGGAACAGTGATTATCAGAAAAGTTGATGATTGAAAGGCTGCGGATATTGTCAACCACAGACTTTAGTAAGTTCCACATGGAAGGTTAGTCAGGAAGGTCCAGATACTCGGTGAGGTAGTAAACTTGATTTGATATTGGCTGGATGGGAGAAGCCAGAGAGTGGTGGTGGATGATTGATTCTCAGATTGGAAGCCTGTGACGAGTGGTGTGTCTCATGGATTGGTGCTGGGACCATGTTGTTTGTCATCTGTTTCAATGATCAAGCTTGCAGAGCTTTGATCGGGATCAGCTAGAAAAATGAGCTGAAAAATGGCAGATGGAATTTGATGCAGACAAGCGTTGCACTTTGGATTGACAAACCAAAAAATGAAATGCATGGTACATGGTAGGGCAATGAGGAGTATGGTAGTACAGAGGGATCTTGGAACACATAATTCCCTGAAAGTGGCATCACAGGTAGATAGGGTTGTAAAGAGATTTTGGCATCATCCCATCATAAATCAAAATACTGAATATAGGTGTTGGGATGTTATAGTAAAGTTGTATAAGACATTGGTGAAATCAAATTTGGAGCATTGTGTGCAGTTTTTGAAACCTAACTACAGGAAAGATAATGAACAAGATAGAAAGAGTGCAGAGAAGATTTACTGGGATGCCGTCTGACTTCAGGAACTGAGTTCTAGGGAAAGGTTAAACAGTTAGGATTTTATTCCCTGCAGTATAGAAGTATGAGGGGAGATTTGATAGAGCTATTTAAAATTATGGAGAGAGAAAGTAAATGTCTGTAGACTTCAACTGAGGGTAGGTGAGATGCAAATCAGAAGACAGGTCAAGAGTGAAAGGGGAAGCTTCATGTTCACCTTAATTCAAAGTTTAGGGGGAACTTCTCAGAGTGGTAGGAGCGTGGAGTGAGCTGCCAGCTGAAGTGGTGAATTCAGGCTCAATTTTATCATTGAAGAATTTGGACAGGTACATGGATGGGAGAGGTGTGGAGGGCTATGGACTGAGTGCAGGTCAGTGGGACAAGGCTGAAAAATAGCTTGGCACAGACTGGAAGGGCCAAAGTGGCCTGTTTCTGTGCTGCAATGTTTTATGGTTCGAAGACACAAGAACAAGAAAACAATACAGAAACATATCTGGTGTATTTAATAGTATAAGCAATTATAAACATTTCAAAAAGCAACTGTTGCAGGCCCTGCTGGGAAGACCATGAATGGAGCTATCTGAATGCATTAAAAAAAAAATCAAGAGTCTAAATCTTGTGCCATTCTACTTCCTCATACCTTCAACTGTTCTTCAGATGACATTGATACAGTATGGTAGTACTTATTGGACATCGCTAAATTGATTGAGTGGAATAAGTGCATTTACAATGTAGGGCAATCCATTTGGAGCTGCAAGTTGTCTTACAATATGAATGCAATAGCTTCCAATGACACTATGGGTTCAGTAACACAAATTAGATTTTTTTTGCATTTAATTTCACATGGTCTAGCAGGTTGAGCTTTTTGTTAATACCTGAAATGTTGGGTCACCAGATTTACAAGATAATGAAACACTGAACAAAAGGTCAACATGATTTGGGTACATAGTGAGCGCAACACTATTACATTATCAGAGATCCCACTTTGGATCCATCACTGTCTGGAAAGAATTTCTACATTCTCAACCTTGCCTCCCACCCTTCAAAATGTACAGGGGTGGGAGTGTGGTTGTGAAGGACATTGGGGTAGTGTGGTTGTGAAGGACAGCCTCCTGCCCCTTGTCTTGCTCCCCAAACAAACTTCTGACAGACTTCCATTGCCTGAATGTAGGCTCCCTGTGATCAGGAGGAGGGAAAGGGTAAAGACAGATTGGCGTCTCGCAACCTGTATCTGCAACCTGTGTGTGGGTGGTGAGGACCACTTAAATTGGAAACTATGTTGGGCAGCAGCTGCATGATTGGTTTTTTAGTGTACATTTTTAAAACGAGGGCGCTGATGTCAGTGGCAGCCCTTGGGCGCCACTTTACCTAGATATACCACTGCATTCAATGTAGCTTGATTAGACGAAAAGCTTCATGTTCACCTTAATTCGAAATTTATTAGCTGGACTGCAGTGTTTCTGCTAACTCAAAGATAATTTTGATACATTTTCTGATTTGCCTCAATCTAGCTTTGATTTCATGTGACAGCTGTACACTTAATACATTGAAGGGATCCTTCAGATATATTAAACCAAAACTTTCCATCAGTGATGGAAAGTTTGTGACATTCAGTTCTACAGAACAGTATTTCCCAGGGAAGATGTTACCGCTGAACTACCCCAAAAAACTGTTCAATCATTCATTGGCACTGCACAAGATATCTGATCTACCCAATGTAGAACTTAATTGCCAAGTATTTCCTAGTTGCCTCAATTGCACCAACCTCAAAGAGCAATTGTCTCTCTTTAAAGCTTTCTTCCAGTGCCTTCTGTTTCAGCTCGTGTAATCTGGTCAGTTCTGCAAAGAATGATAAAATAAATCCTTCTGTTACACCATTGCATCAAACATTGGGATTTGTCAGCTGTTTATAAACCATTATTGCTTCATTCACAATGCAAATTCCACTGATAAAATATCATTCAACCCTGATTACCTGCCAAAGACTGTTGATTGTCTCTCTCAAGGGACTCCAGGTTCTTTGCATGGGTTGCAACAAGTTCTAGTTTATGGGCTTCATTCTTGGAGGTTAAGGTTTCAACCTGAAGGAGGACATGGATTAGTGGTCGTTGATACAGAAACTCTTTCCATAGCTTTAAGATGTTCCCAAATGTGATACAACTAAAGATAACGTTTGGCCTGGAAGTCAGCCTGAAGAAAACTGAGGTCCTCCATCAGCCAGCTCCCCACCATGACCACCAGTCCCCCCATATCTCCATTGGGCACACTGAACTCAAAACGGTCAACCAGTTTACCTACCTCGGCTGCACCATTTCATCTGATGCAAGGATCGACAAAGAGATAGACAACAGACTCCCCAAGGCAAATAGCGCCTTTGGAAGACTACACAAAAGAGTCTGGAAAAACAACCACCTGAAGAAACACACAAAGATCAGCGTGTACAGAGCCGTTGTCATACCCACACTCCTGTTCGGCTCCGAATCATGGGTCCTCTCCCAGCATCACCTACGGCTCCTAGAACGCTTCCATTAGCGCGGTCTCCGCTCCAACCTCAACATTCATTGGAATGACTTCATCACCAACATCGAAGTACTCGAGCTGGCAGAGTCCGCAAGCATCGAATCCATACTGAAGACCCAACTGCGCTGGGTTGGTCATGTCTCCAGAATGGAGGACCATCGCCTTCCCAAGATCGTGTTCTAAGGCAAGCTCTCCACTGGCCACCGAGACAGAGGTGCACCAAAGAAGAGGTACAAGGACTGCTTAAAGAAATCTCTTGATGCCTCCCACATTGACCACCGCCAGTGGGCTGATATCGCCTCCAATTGTGCATCTTGGCGCCTCACAGTTTGGCGAGCAGCAACCTCCTTTGAAGAAGATCGCAGAGCCCACCTCACTGACAAAAGACAAAGGAGGAAAAACCCAACACCCAACCCCAACCAACCAATTTTCCCTCGCAACCGCTGCAACCGTGCCTGCCTGTCCCGCATCGGACTTGTCAGTCACCAATGAGCTTGCAGCAGACGTGGACACACCCCTCCATAAATCTTCGTCCGTGATGCCAAGCCAAAGAAGAAAGAATAGTAATGTAATTACTGAACAAAGAAAGAAAATTTGTAAAATTTTCCAAAATTCTATTTTTATGCGGGGGGGAACTATGACATGATAACAAGGATAACAGAGCTTTGCAAAACTTAGCTCCAATATTTAGGAAACTCTTTTGAACGTCACTGTCAAAGGAATGCAATACACAAAAGAACTGGAGAAAACTCAGTTGGTCACACAGATGCTGCATAACCTGCTGGGTTTCTCCAATACTTGTGTTTCTTCTTTGGCTTGGCTTCGCGGACGAAGATTTATGGAGGGGGTAAAAAGTCCACGTCAGATGCAGGCTCGTTTGGGGCTGACAAGTCCAATGCGGGACAGGCAGACACGGTTGCAGCGGCTGGGGTTTACTGCTTAACTGGCAAAGCAATCTCCATTTACCATCAATGTGGCTGTAAGCTCCTCGAGCTATGTAAAAATACCAAAATGCTGGAGGAACTCAGCTGGTCTTTTCAGCATCAATAGGAGATAAAGCTATATTGCTGATGTTCTGGGCCTGAGCCTTTTTTCAAGGGTGAAAAAAAAAAATCAGAAAAGACGGAAGCAGGATGTATCAAAAAGCTTCAGAATTCAAGGGGGAGGAATCCAAACCAACAAAAGATGTTAATTGGATGTGATAAGGGATGAGGTAGAATTTATCACATATGTGCAAAAGGAGACAGGGAAGGGACAGGACGATGTGGGGGTTCACGACAACCAGAAAAGTCGATATTAATGCCACCCTGTTGGAGGGTGCCAAGTTGAAAGATGAGGTGTTGTTCCTCCAATTTAAGGTTGATCTCAGTCTGACAGTGCACGAGGCCATGTACAGACGTGTCGGCAAGGGAACGTGATGGAGAATTCAAATGGGTGGCCATTGGGAGATCCACGCTATTGCGGTGGACAGAGCCATGGTGCTCAACAAAGCAATCCAGTATGCTTTGTTGGCGCTCACTTGCTGATACTCCTGCTTCTGCCTTTTTCAATTTTTCCTTGAAGAGCTCAGGCCTGAAACATCGGCAACATATCTTTGTTCTCCTACGGACGCTGAAAAGACCACTCAAGTTCCTCCAGCGTTTCGTGTTTTTTTTTTAACTATAATCACCATCTGCAGGTGATTGCTTCACTCAGTTCCTTGAGCTATTGCAGATTTTCAGGCCAGATGGTATGTAGTTTGGATGAGAACATGCAAATTGTGGCCAGCAGACCTTTCCCCTCTACGTAAGCAAGCCCATGGATTTGAGAAGTGCCATCAAGAAGCAGAATTGTTGGAGTCATCTTGTTGATAGCAAATCCTGCAGCTTTACTTTTATGAGGAAATTAACATTCGTGATGATGAATAAACATCACCTCTTATAACATTCGGTGGCTTTGCTGAGCAGAAACTCAACAAGACCAGCCATAAGAATTGTGGCTACATACGGTCAGAGGTCGGGTATTATGCAATGAGTGCAGAACACAATCCTGAGGCTTTCCACAAGTACAAAGCACAACTTGGAGCTTTCTGGAATATTTCCCTCTTTCCTAGATGAATGGAGCATTACTAACACAAGTAGCTGACATCATCCAGGACAAGGCAATTTAATTAGCATTTCATTAACTAACCTAACCAGTTATGCCCTCTGTGACTGATGCTCAGTATAGATTGCAGGCACCATGTCAATGTTTACTTGCCAAGGCAACTCTGAAGGCCTCCCAAATACACAATCTTGATGGCAGGACAATGGCTGCTAGTGCTCTGGAACATCACTATCATGTTCCCCTCTAAATCACACAAAATCCCAAGCTAGAAGTTTATTATCTCTTGTTCATTGTCACTAGGCCCAAATCGTGGATTTCTCAACCCAACTATTCAATGGGAGTACTTTGACCAGAAGGACTATAGTAGTTTAGAGCAGCAGCTCACGACAGAAGTGACATCAGACACCAAACGAATTTAGAAACAAAACATGTCGTGCAAAGAGTAGCAATGATTTGGTTATCTGGAGGCCATCACTCAACAGCACATTCAACTTCTGATCATTCGTTTGCAAAAACGAGGAACATGTGTCAGGAATGTTTTTCATTAGGTATATACAACTGCCTGGCTGAACAAGTATCACTGACCACAGATTAATCCATTCCCAGTTGTGTATGAAATGTTGCATTTGGGAAAGGATTGCTTCACTGTCCAAGGAGCTGCAAACAAATATCTTAATTTGAGCAGAATGGGATGGAAGCTCATTCATGAAAATGACTGGGTCTCTGGCTTAATTTCTGACAATTTCCTATAGTTGATGGAATTCATGTCCAGCAATTGTAACTCAGGGAAATGCATCATAGCAGTTAGCACATCGCCTTTACTGTGCCAGCGATCAGGACCAGGGTTCGAATCCCATGCTGTAAGGACTTTGTAGGTTCTCCTCACATCTGCATGGGTTTTCCCTGGTGGCTCCAGCTTCCTCCCACCATTTGAAACAGACTGGGGATTGTAGGTTAATTGGGTGTAAAATGGGAAGCACAGATTCATGGGCCAAAATGGCCTGTTACCGTGCTGCACATCAACATTTAAACATTTAATTTAATCAACCTAGCCTTTTCATTCAAGTCTCTGTAATGGACTGGAACAATTGCGTTGAGATTCAAGCATGCCAAAAACTAAATGCAAGTTCTGGAGAAGTGAAACATACAAAAGTGCTGGAGGACCTCAGCAGGTCATGCAGCAGCCATGGAAGGCAATCAGCAGACGGCATTTCAGGTTGGACAACTTCAGGAATAAAAATTCGGGCTAACTCTTCAATTAGAAAGTTTGGGGGGGGCGGTGAGGTGTAGGAGCACAGGTTGGAGAAGAAAGAAAGATTCTAAGAGGTAATAGGGAACAGAATGCTGGGAAAGATGCCCTGAAAAAAGGGAGGGGGTGGGGAGTTGGAGGAAGAAAAATGTGAGTTAAAGGCAGGAGAAAGTGAAGGAAAAGAGTCAGAGGCATAAGATGCACAAAGAAAAAAAAGACTGAGGCAGGGAATGTCAGAAATCGGAGATCAAAATTGATGCCTAGTGATTGGAGACCACCAAAACAGAATATAAGCAGTTGTTCCTCCAATTTATGTGTGGCCTCAACCTTGGCAGTACACAAGTCCACAGACAGACATATCAGTGTGGCAGTCAGATGTGCAATTTAAGTATCTGGCCTCTGGGAGATCCTTGCTGTTACAGCAGACAAGGTGGTGTTTTTCTAACTTGCAGCTGGGTATTTAACCTATTTTATCTGCTCCAATTTCTCTTGCCATAATTACTGGGGATAAAGTTCCAGTTTTCACATGGAAATCTGGGTGCTTTAGTTGGTCAAGCTACAAAGCTAGTCAATAATCAATGGATGTTGTTTAAGTTGATTCCTTAAATACTAGTCATGACACACTAATGGCATTGTGAAGAAAGCACATCAGCACCTCTACAAACACCTGTCAGCAGTTTGCAGAAGTTTGGTATGAGACCAGAAACCTATGCAAATTTCTGCAGAAGTGGAAAGTGTGCTGACCGCCTACATCATGGACTGGAATGGGGACACCAATACCCCTGAGTGCAAAGCCATCCCAAAGGTAGTGGACACAGCCCAGGACATCACAGGCAAAACCCTCCCCATTATTGAGTGCATCGACTGGGAATGCTGCCATCGGAGAGCAGCAGCAATCATCAACGATCCACATCTTGCAGCATGGATCCTGTTCTCACTGCTGTCATCAGCAAAGAGGTGCAGGTGCCACAAGACTTTCACCACCAAGTTCAGAAACAGCTGCTACCCTCCAAACACAAACTAAGTCAGAGACTCATTTAAGGACTCTTACTTGTATACTTTATTGATTTTCTCTTTTATGCTCTGTATTGTATAGTTTGTTTACATTTGTTATCTGTTTACTGTTCTTTGTTTATATGTGTACATTGTGCAGTTTTTTTTTGCACGGCCATTGGTTGTAATTCTTGCACGCCCGCAGGAGAATGAATTTCAGGATTGTGTGTGATATCATGAATGTACTTTGACAATAAATCTGAAAATCTGAAGTTGGAATGTAAATGTATAATCCTGAATGTGCTCATATAGACATTAGTTATTTCTTTTAAATATTTAGCACAGTAACAGGCCCTTCTGGCCCATGAGCTTGTGCTGCCCCAAATGCACCAATTAATCCACAACTCTCATACATTTTAAAGGGTGGGAAGCACTCAGAGGTAACCCATGCAGACATGGGAAGAACATAGAAACTCATTACAGACAGCGTCAGATTCTAATCTGGTCTGCTAGCGCGCTGTAACAGTGCCACTCGACTCTACTGCACAAAAAAGCAGTGCATAGCCTCGTTTCCATTTTGTTCTCTAGAAATTATAAGAAAGCCAATCTGCAGAGTCTGACCTCTTTTTGCAGCTGTTCTCGAAGATTTTCCACATCTTTTTTGAAGTTTTCCTCCAAATGTTCCTTCTCTGCATGAACAAGCTGTTCCAGTTTTTTTTCCAAACCTTTAAGCTCATTCTGGTGTTCTTCAGATAGCTTCTGAATGACTTCTTCATATACTTTTTTCAGCTCCTCCCCATCCTTCTCTAATTGAGCACATGTCGAACTCCGAGTCTCTGAATGGTAAACAAGATGCATTAGTACAGGAATTTGACAATGTCATTTATGGCTTTACATCTAGCACCTTATGGATGTTTTTGTTGATGTCTAGTCAGATATTTGAAGTTACAACTCAATAACAGATTGAGCATCCAAATTATCACTTCACCTTGCGGCGGGGGGTGGGGGGGCTAAGGGAATCTCAAATTAGAAGGTATAGATTTTAAGGTGAGAGGGGAAGATTTAAAATGGACTTGATAGACATCTTCAGAGGTGGTGGAATGATGGAGTGAGCTGCCAGAGGAAGTGATTGGACAATTGTGATATTCAAAGTATGTTTAGATGGGTACATGAACAGGAGCTGTTCAGAAGTAAATGGGCTGAATGCAGACAAATGGGATTGGCTGGGCTGGCCTGGACGAGTTGGGTTGGAGGACTCATTTCTGTGCCATAGAATGGTGACCATTTACATGAGAATGTACCATTCAAACCCCATGCCCATATTGGTTAAAAATAGAGTCGTGTCATCCTCATCACAAAAATCTCAAACTAATTACCTTCAGCAAGCAACTTCCAGAGAAGCATATACCTCAAAAGTAGTACAGGTACACAATCCTTTTTCCAGAACCCTTGGGGACAGTGTGTTCTGAATTTCGGATTTTTCCGGATTTCAGAACAAAAGCCCACCCGAATTGTGCTGCCATATCCACCCTCTTCCAGTCGCACTGCCATCTTTCTCACCTCCCCCGCCCACCCCAGTCACGCTGCCGTCTCTCTCTCCTCCCCCTGCTCACACAAGTCGCGCTACTGTCTCTCTCTCTCTCTCTCTCCCCCCCCCCCCCCATGCCCACCTGAGTCACGGTGTTGTCTCTCTCTCTCTCCCTCCGCTGTACCACCACCAGGAACAAATGCCGGTTTTTGGAGCTTTCCGGATTTTAGATGTCTGGATAAAGGAATTGTGTCCTGTACAAAATTTGTATGGAGCACAATCCTTAAATGCGAGCAGTTTCTTGCACTTCACCAGCACTGGTGACAATTGTGTTAGAATCCATGCCCACAGCAAAAAAAAAATCACCATCAAGAATAATTTTAATGCTACCTTTCTCTTAGTAACCTGGGCATAATAGAGAATGGTACAGCTATAGTCCATTCCATGGCACAGGAACCAATTCAAAAATCTAAACAGAGCAAACAGAGAAACTGAGTTGAAGTGCTGAACTGCATAGACTTGAAAAGGTTAAATATTCAAAAGATGGAAAAAAATCTTGGATTTTCTGTTCAAATATAGCCATCAAATATATTCGAGGCTGACTTAGAGGTTTTCACATTAAAGAAACCAAGCAATAAGGAGTTACAAATAAGGGGGTATTTGAATGTTTTTAAAAAATATATAATTTTAATTAAAATGCTAGTACCACCTTTAAACTATTTTGCTTGTCACAGCCCCATCCACAATTGTTTTTTTTTTAGGAGGAAATGTACAATTTTGATTTGGCACACAAGGATCAAAAATCTTCCAAATGTTTCAAGATAAACTTTTATGTTAATAACATGCGGCTAAAATTAAATACCTGAGGCTTAACTAATAAATCAATGCAGTTGACTGCTGCCTGAAAGGGCAACTTTTAACATTAACAATTAGTTCTGACGAGTATTGATGGCACGAATCCAGTGACATTAAAGCAGATTACATTATACAGAATCTCATCCAAATGAGTCATGTATCTGGCTTCTTTATTTTCAATATTAACTTCAGCTCCTAGGACAGCACAATGGCTGGGCATTCCATGAATGTAATTGTCCAGCAAAACCAATCTGCCATAGTTTACGTTCAAAATCTGATTCAATAACAGGAGCATTAGTTGCCCATGAAAAAAATACTTCATTTTCACATTTGCTTTGTTCCAAATCAAAAGAGCTCCAGTCCAATGGAATGAATTTGTCCTTTGTGATACAGAATTAAAAGCTGAATTGTACTTTTTTTTGTGAATTAAACATTTCAACTCTTAACATTAAATGTATTCCAAGGACACAAAACTTAAAATATGAAAAATTGTAGATTTTTAAGTAATCTGAATGACATGTTAAATTCAAGAGTTTGGTAGATGAGAATCAATCACAACCAAACCTAATTAAAAATCTCATCACAAGCTTGCAAGTTTCTTCACTCAACCTTTTCTTTTCTACCATAAGCTCCCTGCAACACCCACAGCCCTCAGTTATACCTTGTGCAAGAAATAGGCTAGATTGCACTAAATGTACAAGACATTTGGATTTACAGATAGTGATGAACAGATACTTAATTCTGAAACCAATATCGAACTTCATCTTTTGCTTCCCCATGTCAATATGACCTTATGTCAACTATTTGACTTGAAACTATCATGAGTTTTCAAAACAAAACTTCTGTTCAAAATCAATGCACTAAAGGAAATTCCAAGGGAGTGGGCAAGGGAAGAGCAAAGAAATATTCTCTAGCTGAGGTGGTTTCAAACACAGTTTTGACGACAACTATGGTTGCATCATTAAAACTGGAGCATCAGTAGCAGCTCCCGTGATCTTGCCTGTAAGCTGTCTCACCTGATAAACTAGAATTGGGCCCTTCAACTCAATGTCAGCCAAGTTACCACCCTGCAGTAATTCCTTTTGCCTGCAGTTGGTAATTGATCCTCTAAACCTTTCTTATCCTTTTCCTGGCTTATGGCCTTTTTGTGGACCAGTCAAATCAGAAGAGTTACGCTCGTCAGGAGAAGAGTTTAAAAAGGAACATTCATGGGGCTTTGTGCTATTGTGGATCGGTGATTCATTAGCAGGAACAAATAAAAATGAATAACAAGGGCCAATGTTAGAGTGGTCAGTGGTGAGTTCAAAGTTTTAATCGAGGGGATTCAATAAGCAGAGGCTGAGGACGTGCTACAGGTAATGTTAAGGTTAGCAAGATCTTTTCATAATAACGCAGATTTTGCGAAAACTTTCCATCATAGATGGTACTTAATTCACAAGTAGGTGTTAACTGGACATGCTGTGAAGTAAAGAGAGAGAACAAGGTGTTAACTGGACATGCTGTGAAGAGAGAGAGAGAGAGAGAGAGAGAGAGAGAGAGAGAGAGAGAGAGAGAGAGAGAGAGAGAGAGAGAAAATTCAGTTCTACAGTTCAGCAGCAGGAACTGGAACATGACAAGCTGGCAAGCTTGTGGAAAAACCCCATTTTGAAGCCGGGTGGGGAGTTCTTAGTTCAGTCTGGTTAAAGCCCTTGTGGTCCATACAAGAGGACAGGCTGCCTAATGATTCATTTGAAATAAGGGAAACAAAAAGGAACTCTGTGGTGAACTGAAAGAAAGAGGTTATTATCTGGAAAACCCTGATAGGACAAGTTTCTTCAGCTGATGTGGCTGATTAGAAGGAATCAGTTTGGTGTCCAGCGACCAACACATCTCTCTGAAAACTGACAAGAACTTTCCTGAGCGGCAACCATTTACCTTTCAAGTACCAAAGCCTGGTGAACTTCATAAATGTTAAATTCTGTGCATAGTATAAGAATTGCTTGCAACAAGGGAACTTGGAGGAATGAAAAGTGAGATTGGACTGTGAATCAAAGAACTTTTCCAAATTTACTCACACATTACATTCTTGTGCACTTAGAATTAGAAGGGGGGTTAAGTTAATAGTAACAAAGTTTGATCCTGTTTTCATGTTTAAAGATAATTAAAAGCAACCTTTGAGTAACATTGGTCTTGGTGAATATCTATTTGTGCTGGGTTTTGGGGTCCTCTGGGCTTATAACAAGTCTTAAATGGAACACTGTTTAAAAACACAGAAATGCTGGAAAACTCAGCAGGTTCATGGTGTTTATCGAGGGTAAAGAATTACAACCAACTTTTCAGGCAATGTAGCAGAGGAAGAATTGAGGGGTCTTGCCTGTGTAGGCTTGAAGCATGGACTGCGCCACATATCCAAAAAAAGTAAGATTACTGGGTCCTATGTCGGTACCCATGGCAACTCCTTTGAATTGGAGAAAGTGGGGAAGACTCAAAGCAGAAGTTATTGAGGGCGAGAACAATTTCTGCCAAGTGGAGGAAGGTGGTGGTAGAAGCTGATTGGCTGGGCCTATTGTCAAGAAAGAAACCAACATCTTTGAGGCCTTTGGTATGGGGATGGAGGTGTATAGTGATTTCATGTCCATGGCAAAGATGAGATGGTTGAGTTTATGGGACTGGAAGTTGAAGTGATGGAAGGTATGTGAAATATTGCAGATGCTGTTAGGGGTGGGGGGGGGGGGTGGAACAAAATTAATTAGAGAAAAATGTTTCTCTCTTGAGATAGAAACAAATAGATTGAAAAAAGGATCAAATAAAAGGTTTTTACTATAATCACAGCATCTACAGACTTTAGTGTTTCACCTGAACCTCGCTGCCAAACAGTGACAGCCTAGTTCAACATTCCTTCAGAGGAAACCTCCTCTCCACATCCATCCTGTGAAGACCCCCAGGATTTCAAGCCACCAATTTCAATGAACAAGGTATTCCGACTCCTATTTCCTCATGTAGAACCATTCTCATTACCGGTCCACTGAACCTTCTCCAAACTGCTTCCAACACTTTACACAACATAAAACTGCAGATGGGAAGGGATAGTTGAGGTTTCATGTTAAGACCCTGTATCAAGAATTAGTGTAGAGGGGCAATAGCCAGTATAAAGACATGAATGAAAGGTTGAACCAGGGGTTAGAAGGTGATAGGAGCAACCAGATGTGGGAGGAATATGGGCTGATGCTGCTAGTGGGGGAAGGGTGGAGTTGAAAGGCAATGACTCATGGGTATGTGGTAGAGACATGCAAGTAAAGGAGAAAGGGGCAGACAGAGGAGGATGGGGGAGGTGAGGGTAAAGTTAAAGGCAAAGGCTGGAAGAAAATGAGCTGCAATTGCTGAAATCTGAAGAGGTTTAGTGGAACCAGATAAGGCAAGGATGATGGGCAAATGGACTCACTTGCAAGAAGAGAGAAGACCCAGTCAGTATGGTGTATGGTAATAAGCATACAAGACCAGGTAGGAGAGAAGATTGAAACTGTGATGGGGAGGGAAGAGAGAAAAGAGCACAGATGACCTGAAATTGGAAAATTCATTGTTCATACCACACATTCTCAATTTTTTTGACTACGGCCCCCTTAAGACTCTGCTCATTTTATGGATCCCCTTCCTTGTGAAGCAGTCAAGTTTAGTTGATTTCTTCCATACTTCTCTCCTACTAACTATATTTAAAAAAAATAATGATACGCGAGGTGAAATGAAAAAAATGTCGTGCTCTGAGCATAACAACTGCGACTTGCGATTCGAGAAGAAACAGACATATAAGACATCATTTTTATTGAACATGTCAGAAAGAAAACATTTCAAAAATTAAAACAAAGATTCTTAGAGCATGGTAGTTTGTATACTGTACAATGAGTCATTAGGGAACCTACAGCATAAACTAGAGGATGTGAAAACTTAATAAAAAGGACTTTAAAAATATTTTAATAAAATGAACATTTTAGTGAGATCCTTGAGTTTGATGTCCCTGTACACTTTATTTTTATAAAAAGAGTCAGTCTCCAAAGTTTCACATAAACAATAATATCATTCTTCATTGCCTCTGCTTTCATGTTCAGATTTGGAAATTGTAAAAAAATCCCGACGTCTGATATTGTTCCAATAGACTGAGCTTTTTAATGAAAGAAACAATGGCTTCCTGGCTATCAATGAGGTTATCGTGTTTACCCTGTAAGCTCTTGTTCAATTAATGGAGTTTGTCAAAGATAACTGCAAGGTAAAATATGTCCACCTTTGCATCAAGGAGCTTTTCTTCATGCTCGTTATGAGAAAGGAAAATAGTGTCCCAGAGTGTCACAAAACGTTGAAGGCAATTTCCTTTAGACAGTCACCTCATCTTGGTATGCAGCAGAAGCTTCTGGAAATTTTCATCATTTTCTTCACACAGCTGTCAGAATAGATGGCCCTGAAGTGGATGTGATTTTATAAAGTGTAGTCTTTAAAGTGAATCATTTAATCACTCTGCCAAGTTTTTAAGCTGCTAAGTGTTCCCTGTGAATGAAGCAATGAACAGTAAAGATTAAAGGTGCAACTTTTTCAGGCATGTGATGACTGGATGGCAGTCATTGAAACGGCACCATCAGTTGCACAAGCAATAATGTTTTGAATGGAATACTGTTCTCTATTTGAAAATAATCAATCCCCTTTTAACCCTTTGGCAAACAATATCTCTTCCATCAGCTCTTTTCCATTCCAGAATCTGGCATAAGCCATGAGAAGAACAGCATTCTCTTGCAGAATGAATTCCTCTAATTGTAAAGCAAATTACTTGGATTGTAATGAAATAACTAATTGCTTTTCATTGTCCTTTGCCATCTCATCATTTCTTCTAGAAACAGTGGAATTTCTCAAATAAAATGCCTGAATGGTTTCTTTGGCCTTTCACGACATCAAATATTATGGACATGAAGGCAAAATAAATGACTCAGCAATGTTACGAGAATTCCCACTTGTCACAATCAATTCATTCATTTTATGTGATGCAAGACAATCCTTTTCTAATTTCTGTGACATTTCAGTAATCATCTGTTTGAGTGTTTGTCTTCTCTCAATTATCTCGAAGGGTTTATGTATAATCTAAATCAGGGGTCATCAACCTTTTTGAAACTGCGAGCTACTTCAAGGGTACTGAGTAATACGAAGGGCTACCAGTTCAGTACACACTTCTGAAATAACAAAGTTGCACAGTTTACCTTTAATTATATATTATTATTAATGATTAATGATATTCATCTATATGAAGACACTGATCACATTAATGATTCCTCACAATAATTATTAACAAGGTAGGAAACACAAGTTTCAACATGCAACACTTTATTTCTATTAATACCTGCAACTGTTTCATTTTCAAATGAACACTTTTGCAACATTTCATAGGAAATCATGTCCTATTTTTACTAGCCACTAACTTAACAATTTTTAACAAATCATGAACTATGTACCATGTTTGTACAAGTTATCAATTATGTAAGATTTAACAAAAATCAACTTTCAGATTTTTAAATAATTTTTCACATTTTGTACTAATCACTAAATCTGCAGCATTTTTAACAAAATCATCATATCTGTCACACTTTACAAACACATTTGTTACAATTTTTCAATATTTGAATTTGTTGAGGTCAGTAAAAATAAACATTAAAAGATGGGTAATTTAATATAAAAATTAATCAACTCCAACAGAATTTAATTTTGCTATGGCACTGCCATGTTGCCACTGACAACATCTGGTATCTGTTTTTTTGTCTGTTAGTGGGAAGCCTGGCATTGCATGTTGCTCACCAGCATACTGTAATCTGGGGTGTACTTGACACTGCAACTCAGAGTGAGTCTTGCAGATGTGCATCAGTGAGGCGTGTTTTGTGTTTGTTCTTGATGAAGTTCACGTCAGAAAAGGCTAATTCAGAGATAGGTTGAACCAAACAGGCTGTCAACCTTCATAGCTGCTGTGCATATACCAAGTTTCTAGACATAGTTGAAACTCTTCTAACCATCGTACTTGCCCCCATTTGGACATTGGAGAGAGGGGACATGACATCGGCTCCATTCTTGTCTTTAAACACAGTGTTTGCAATTTTCATCATTGTTTCTTTGAAAACCTCCCTGCCTGAAAATGCCGGCACCTTCTTTATCAAAAAAATGTGTAGCTCTGAATGAGGCTTTGGTTGTTTTTTTTTTGGGAGTTTTTCCACCGGCCTCGTGAAAAAAGACGGCTGTTTGGCCAAAGCTGCCTTTAAGTAGCGGGCTTTTTCTGCCCGTAGTGCGCTGCCCAGTGGGTAGTCAGCATGGTAGCTTTTGTGACAAGTACTGAAGGATCTCTCCACATGGTGCTGCTTTGCCGTCGCCACAGTCGCACCACAAATGAGACACACAGTTTTCTATCACAGTAGTAAAAAATAACTCTTCCTCCCGTTCACTGTGAAAATGATAAGTTTTCTTTCTTTTTTCAGCCATGTTTTTGGGAGCAGAAACCACATTTAACACATCATCTCTGCAGCGCCTACTAGCTTATTCAGCAAACGATGAGGGTTGTCATGCACACAATACTGACCTTTGAATCAGACTAGATCAGAATTCATGTATATTAAAAATTTTTATTTAAATTTTTAAAATATATACAGGTTCACAATCCTTTATCTGGAACCCTTGGGAGACAGTGTGTTCTGAATTTCGGAAAGCCAGATTTAAACCCACCCGAATTGTGCTGCCGTCTCCCCCACCCCCCTCGCTGGCCCGACTCGCACTGTGGGTTTTTCCCCGCCCCCCTTGCTGGCCCGACTCGCGCTGCCAGTCTCGCCGGCCTGACTTGCGCTGCAAAATACATACAAAACAATTTACAAAAAAAAACACTAAATCCCTACATCCCTCCCCCTCCCCCCACCCATCCTGGAGCACAAAAAAAGATACATGTCGGGTAATTAACGGTTGCTGTCTGGTGTGCCATTCCTTTACTTCATTAAAAAATACATTTACCTTGTATCCATGCATTTCATATATAAAGTCCACATTTTAACAAAAAAAATTATTTCTTAAATTGTACATTATCTTCTCCAAATAAAGACACAACTGTAATTTGCTATGCCATCTTTGTATATTCAGTTCAACATCATTCTTCCACGTAATAGCTATATATTTTCTAGCTACCGCCAACCCTGAACGTATAAATGCAATCTCAGATTTGTCCAATCGCAAACCGTCGTTAGTGTATTAGTATAACCCATTAAACATATTAATGAATCAAGTTGCAAATCTATCTTAAATAAATCTTCCAAAAACTAAATTTTTTCCCAAAAAGGTTCAACTTTTACACATGCCTATACTGAATGTATAGTACCTGTCAGTTCTCCACATTGAAAACACAAATCCAAAGAACTAAAACCATATTTTTTCAGCTTCTCAGGAGTCAAATACAACTGATGTAAAAAATATAGTTAACCAAACTATATCTCACATTAATTAATTTCGTAACGCTATCTACACACAAATTCGACCATTCCTCCTGAGATAATGTGATGGATAAATCTTTCTCCCATTTGTACTTCATTTTATATACATCAACCTTAATCATCTTATCCTGTAATAAAATAAACCCTTTCTTTCCCTTGTCAGCAATTAATATCCCAAATTTAGTTTGACCAGGTAACACCAAATCTCTTCCAAAATTTTCTAACAATAAATCTCAAACTTGATAATAAGCAAATAAAGAATTCGATGATATCCCAAATTTCTCTCCAAGTCTAATAAAAGAAACCTACCGGCTTCAAAACAATCCTCCATCAATTTCACACCTTTTCTTTCTCAAATTTTCAAATAGGGGTTATTTTTTTTAAAAAAAGGAACTAGTTTATTCTGATATAATGGTGTCTTAGTTGAAATTTTGCCTTTAGTTCATATAATTTGATCTTGTTTATACCAAACATCCATTAAATCTCTTAATACTTTTTATACTTTTGCAAAAGAGAATTCCATTTATACACAAAATGATGTATATTATTCTCAGATATCTGAACCAACTCCACCTTCGCCCATATTGAGGTTGATTAATATGAAACATTCTATTAATAAACTTCAATTGAGCTGCTTCATAATAATTCTGAAAATGTGGTCATTGAAGTCCACCTCACTCATACCTCCATATTAACATTTGCAGAGAAACCCTGATCAATTTACTCTTTCATAAAAACAACCGAATCACCCTATTTAATTCCTTAAAAAAATTACTTGGTATAGAACACGGAATAGACTGAAAAAGATATTGAACATGAGGAAAGTTAACTCAAAATTTAAAATTTTATGGAAAATAATGAAAAATACAAACCTTCAATAAAAAGCTGGCAGGAGATACAGTATACATTCTCTACCTGTTAGGAAAACTCAAAGCAAAATGAGGGCACTTGCTGACACGAGAAATATTGAGCAAAACTTTTCAGGCTGCACGCTTTTCCCTGGAATTGAAGGCAATAAAACAAAAGAGCAAAACTACGTGGAAGGCAAAATTCATAGCCAAAGTTGGTTCCATTTCAGTCAAACACAATAGTGTTGAAGCAATGAACTCTGAAAATAGTTAATTTTATGCATTTTCTAGGTCATTCGAGGCCATCTCCAAAACCTCCAGTTACTTGACAATTATACAACAAAGCCCAACAGCAAAGTTATTACCTCCCACAAAAATGTTTGATCCATTCAGTTTCCATACCCCCGATACTCCTTGGGGAGCTCCCACTTGAATGTGCTGTGGCCCCCTGAGGTG
The DNA here is from genome assembly GCF_036971445.1 of Narcine bancroftii. Classification (NCBI taxonomy): domain Eukaryota; kingdom Metazoa; phylum Chordata; class Chondrichthyes; order Torpediniformes; family Narcinidae; genus Narcine; species Narcine bancroftii. The sequence goes on along the minus strand of NC_091471.1, from coordinate 93,425,626 downwards.
GGGGGGGGGGGGGGGTGGTAGGAGAACATATGGAGAACAAAGTGGCTGGTTTTTCCTTTGTGTTGTTGACTGCCAGGTGGAACATTTAATTCTGGCTGTCGTTTGAATTGGGCCATCCCCAGCAGTGAAGGCCAAAGAGTGACAAGTCAGTGTTGGAATGTAGAGGTTAAGATGGCATGTAGTAAAACATAGGATTCTGTTGACACTGTGGTTAAGTGAAAAAAAACATACAAATGCTAGAGAAACTCACCCTAACCACCCGCAGATTGGAGGAACAACACTTCATTTTTCGTCTGGGCACCCTCCAACCCCAGGGCATGAGCATTGAGTTCACTGCATTCCACTAATCAGCTTGCCTTTTTCCTCCGCATTCCCCCACTCCTTAACTAGTTATTGCAATACCTACTTCCTTTCTCTCACCACCTAACCTCGACTCCTCCCCCTTCCTGCAGTCCTTCCCCCCCACCCACCCTCACCCATCATCTCCCATCCTCACAATCCCCCTTATGTTCTGACATCTCTAATGTTCCCCCACACCTTGATGAAGGGCTCAAGCCCGAAACATTGGTGATGTATCTTTACCTTTGCTACATAAAGACACTGTTTGACCTGCTGAGTTTCTCCAGCATTAGTGTGTTTAAAATGACATGCAATCAGCAAATTAGGATAGCAACTGTAGACAGAGCACATATTCTACAAAATGTTCACCTAATTTATACTTGGTCTCACCAATGTAGAGCCGCAAATGCAGTAGATGGGATTGGAGGAGGTAGCACATCTACTATGATTGCTAGGGAAGACAAAAGGTGAGAGGGTAGGGATGGGCCAACCAGGGAGTCACAGAGAGTATGATTCCTGCAGAGAGCAGAAAGGGTTGGAGGCAGGATCTCATTGCAGCAAATACAGTTTATGGACAGCCAAGAATTCAATTAACTAATCAATGCTCAAAATCAGTATACTGGTCCTAAGTAGTTGCTGGAACCAAACAGTCCATCTAGAAAGACAAAATGCTAACAAATATTACATTGTGTCCTTCAAGCCAAATATCAGCTCTTTCACCACATCGAAATGCTAGAATTCTCAGCATCTTCCTTACTGATATATAAAAAAATATTCAGGGCATTTTGCAAATGCAGGAATTGCCATAGGCTCTGACAATCATTTTTCAATGCTTGGCAACAGATGTAATGACTGAGAATAGAAGATTTAATTTTCTGCTAAAGGGAAGGCTGAGTAATTTAAGGCAAGGCAATAATAGTGGAATAATGTTTCAAATATTTCAGCAATGGCTTTTAGTAATGCACATTTAAAACCAGTGATGAGCTTTGGTCATTGACAAAATTTACATTGTTATTAGGAAAATAGCCCATTGCAGATTAGATTGAACAGGAAATTAAACAAGATCCAAGAAAAGTAGCACATTGGATAGCAGCTCATGGATGTCCAAATGACTGTCAAATTCAGTATGAAGCCCCCTTAGCTTCATATTTTGCATTAACTTGAACTTAAATTCAGTCAAGTAGCTAAAACTAGGTGGGCCACAGCTACCATCCGATGCTCAGTCCTGATCAACACACCACAGGAAGAATGAATGCATAGAACTTCATTCCCAATTAAAAAAAAAATTGCTCAAGTAGGAGAAACAAAGATGTATAAATTGGAGATCTAAACATTCTTAGCAGAATGGCCAATATCTCAGGGCCAAATATTTAGAAGTGTTTTTTGTCGGTTAGTCAGAAAAATGTCTATGAACAGCAAGTCTTGAATTCGCCACATAAAAGAGTTGTGGCAGAACCCCTTGACTAATACCATGATAAATCATTTCAAAAGCCATAAACAACAAAACCTTGGGCTGAGAGCAGGAAAGTGATTAAATGTCTTAATTTTGATTTTCATCCCCATGAACAATGACTCACTTTAAACCAAATGCTAAACGTGTTGAGAATGACAGTTAAAGACAATCTTTCAACATCCATTTAACCAAAAGCCAAAATCCTGCCAGTGTTAAGAATTTATCTTGTGGCTTAGATCATGTGAAACATTTAACATAAGCAATGGCCACCTTTAAACATGATTACATCTCACTGATGTGATGGAGTTAAATTGTGAGAACACCCAATCTTTAGCTGGTCAAGTACCATTCTTTCTATACAAATCATAAATACTGATCTTCAAGTTCCTGTCAGCAACACACTTGAAGTTAGCTCATTCCAACATAGGCTTCCACGAGTATCAATAAGAGTACAAAACAAAATTTTTAAAAAAAATGTATCCCTGTTCAGTCTCCTACAAACAAAATAGCATTGAGCAAGTGGACTTCTAAATTTGTCAATTTATTCATAACAAACTTAAAGCTAGCCGCAACTTGTGTTCAAAAGCACAAATCTGTCATTTTGTCAGAAAGTCTAATTTTGAAAGTGAGGTTGCAATTTCTGAGAGCTATTTCACTTTTGAATCCATGTCAATATCAGGCGTGGTAATTAAATAGGTGAAGAAAAATTAGTGCCATGTGCATTCTGATCTCCAACAGTTTTTGACTTTGCACACTGCCCTGCACCAAATGCTGAACTGTGAACAATGAACACAACCTCTGCTTTCTATACGGATTCCTCAGAATTTATATTCTGGTTTAGAGTCATGCCCAAGATGCCAAGTGTGTAAAACAAATCTCAGTTTCAACTTTTATGCATTGGAACAGAAAGTACAATAAATATTGCTCTATTCTGAATATTTTAATCAAAAGGAAAACAATGAAATAACTTTATTCAATCCAAGCTCTGAAGAGCATTAGAAGTGGTACAGGTACATTGAGGCAACATTTGGTACTCCAACATTTGGAAATTCCTTGAACATGGACGTCTTCAAGGAAATATGGAGTTGAAGAACTTTTAAAATTGCCAAAGATAAACATTTATGTTCCCGATTACATTCAACAAACCTAAGAGCTCAAAGTACATGGTAAATTTCTGCCATACTTACCGAGTTCATGATGCAAAGTCAGCAACTCCTGAGACAATTCCTTGAGTTGTTTGTCCACTTCCTCTTTCTGAGAAAGAAAATATTTTTTATTGCATCTTTAATGCAATAATTGCTATTTCAAATTTGTAGTTTAATTTCTAATAACTGGAACTGAAATTAGTCTAAACCTGTATGTTCTGAAATTAGTTCAAAAATTCTCAATGGAAAAATGGATGAAGCATTTTGTTATAGTTGAGAACAAACTCCCATGTGTCTTCGAGACAAAGCCTCCACCAAGACAACTTCACTTGGAGAAACCTCCAGTAACTTTCAACTCGCATTCACACAAACTCAACTCTCATTCAGCATGTTAATGAATGGTATAATCAACTTGAGGTATATAAATGAATTATACACGTGATCAGAATTTCAGTTATATACACTACCATTCCAATGCAATTTGCACTGCATTTTAACCAAAATTACAATGTAGTATTTCCACACATTCAAAATTGTGCAAGCAGGGCCGTAAAATGACTCAGTAAATATTTTTCTATTTTCAACACAAACAAAATCCAAAATATTGAAATGCACGTTACAACATCTCTTATGGAAAAGCAAGCAGACCTTAGATTACCTTCAACGTCCTAGACAAAATCAAGTGACATCCACTTCGCCAGCAAATCAATACTGAAGAAATTGCCAGAGCCTTATAATCCCAAAAGCACAGTCAGGTTGCAGCTATAAAATGCAAGAGGATGCTCCGAGCAATCTGTTTAATCTGACTCTCAAATGCACCAATTATTCAGCAAAGAGGAGGAACAATCTGCAGTGAGGAACAGCTGGAAACAAAGGAATTGGCTGAAATGTCTTGCGCCAGCTACCAAAGCCTTACATTCTCAGTCAGCAAATCAAAGAAAAGGATGCATCAGTTACCCTCTTTCCAGTGCAAGGACCGTAGAGGCATATTTTGCTGCTGCTGCAGCCCATTCTCTTTTTCCGGTTGTTTGTGTATTGTGCAGAGCACAGATGGCCACACCACAACCCAAACTGGTCTTACTACATTTAAAATACTTGTAGGAAAAGATCCATTGGGCCTTGCCTGCCAAGCTAACTTTCAGTGCAGTACAGGTACCATATTTCCTGCAGTACTCTGCCTGTGGCAAAACAAATAGCTGCGCAACTGAAGCAATGGGAACCATTCATTACAAGCAGCACAGCCCTGTGTCTGCAAACTGGAATTAAGAAGGGGGGTGGGAAATAGCTGATCAATACAGTATTCATTTACTCAAATGTCAGCAGCTGAAGCTTGGCACGTGAACACATTGATCTCCCAACTAATACAGTAATGGGCTATTTTTATATTTCAAAATGCTATGTCATTGAGCAGCCAAAGTCAGACAAGCTGACAAACATTAATCCACTGGTGAAATTTAAAGTCAGTTTCATATTACAGCAAGCTGCTCTCATTTGTAATTCAACTCCAAGACAATTAAATATTGAAAATAATTCAGAAATAAACATTGGAAAGGTATTTCAGCGACAGCCCAGGTGATCACAGTACAAGAAGAAAATTCTTAAGCTGTAGATGATTAAAACAAAGGAACATGTACACTGGAGAATAAGGTAATTATTATCAGTGTTGATATTGCCACATTGACAGGTGACACATGCTAAAAAGCTCAAACATTATTCACCTTTGTAAAACTTTAGGTCAAAATTAAGCTAATCTTGACAGTTGATTGGTTATAAAACACGAGATCACAGGCTTAGGTGGGGAACATTGGAAGACACCGCTCCCAAAAGAATTGTTAAAAACCCGACCTTAAAGGATTTTTTTTAAAAGACAGTAAAAATTATTTAAAATTTTTAAAGTATATTAACACTATCAACAGTTAAAATGAAAGACTGTTAAGAAAACTATCCAGAAACAACCAAGTATGGAAGAATTGGGGCCTACCTTTGAATGGAGCCTGGAGACTCAACTGCTCTTCATTCGAGACCTCAGCAACAGCAGCTGCCTAAGGTATAGTTGACTCCAGTGTCAACTCTCCAGAGTATCAGGGAAGATGGCGCCAGAGCCATCTTGGACTAGGAGGAGCAAACGCGCATGTGCGGGACTTAGCACAAGCACGCTACGTCAAGTTTATTCCACCCCACCGGGGACGGGGTGGGGGGGCATCTCTCTCGAACCAGTGACTCTGGATCGTTGAGAGAGAGGGCCAGAACCCACGGAGTTACCGTCGATGTCCACGGAGGAGGATAAGGGGACAACACTGGAGGAGCTGAAGAGGAAGATATCTTTCCAACAAGAGAAGAGGAAAAAAGGTAGGCCTACATCTAAACATTCTGAAGCGACTCAGCTTGATAAGTTAGCTAAACAGATTCAAGTCACATTCAACCAAATGAATCAATGATTTCTGTCAATGAAAGAATTTTTTAGAATTAAAGAAATGTCAACTATGAAATCTGATATGGCAAAATGGGTAAAATTGGTGGACAAGGTGCAGGATTAAGTTATGAAGATTGAAAAAGGATTTTTTTGATTGTCATGATGAGGTGGAACAATGTAAAGAAAAAAAATGGACAGGATGGAGGACTCTTTTACTAGTTGGGAAATTCAAAGAATGATTGATGCCTTACAGAATCATAACTGTAGAAATAATTTTAAAATTGTTGGACCGGAGGATTTTGAAGAAACTGATCCGGTGCAATTTTTTCAAAAATGGATCCCTGATGTTTCGGGAAAGGAGTATTTTCCAAATGGTTTGGAATTGGTTAGAGCTCATCGAGCAATTGGAAAAAAGCCCTTTCCTGGTCAACCGCCACACTCTATTTTAATTAGATATTTGTGCTCCCAAGATAAATAAATGATTCTGCATTTAGCAATTCAAAATGCAAGAAAAAAAAAATCAGGGCTCTTTAGTGGTTAAGAATAGTAGAGTTTTCTTCTACGCAGACTTGAGTCAAGTTATTATTAAACGTCGGAAAGAGTTTAACCCTGCTAAAGCAGTTTTGTGGAGGAAGGGTTATAAATTTGCTTTTAGATACCCAATTGTTTTAAAAGTTTTATGGGGACTATCAAACTCAATTTTTTTTTAATGATGAAGCCGAGGCTCTTGCATTCGGCATTTCTTTGACTGATAATAAACAGCAGAGGTCAAGAATATTCTTCTCAACAGTTCAAGAAGGGAAGAAGAATGGTGTGCAAAAGATGGAATGTCGTAAATCAGCTGAAATTGATATTGATGATGATCAAGTGAATAGAGATTTGGAGGAAGCTTATCATACTTGAAATGTTTTAATTACTTATTTTATTGTTCTGTTTGGGGGAGGTGGCATCTTTTACTTCTCCTTCCGAGTTGTTGGCCACTTTGTGGCATTGGTCACTTCCCGCACAGTATTTTTTTGTGGGGGGTGATTTGTGTTATTTTTAAAATTGGGGTTTCCATTCTTTTCTTCACTAAGGAGATGAAGATTGTATTTCAGTTAACTGTGGACTGGGATCCCACTACACCGGGCATGGAGGTTTTAATGGATAAATTAATAAGATGTCTAACTTAAACTTTGCCACTTTTAAGGAATATTGGAAACTTGGTTCGAAGAAAAAGGGAGGCGTACATTAGATATAAGAAGCATGGAGTTAAGGAGATGTTTGAAAGATACATTGAATGTAAGAGGAATCTTAAGAGAGGAATTAGGAAAGCTAAAAGAAGGTACGAGAAAACTATGGCAAGCAGGGTGAAAACTAATCCAAAAGAGTTCTACAAATATGTTAATGGTAAGAGGAAAGCTAGAGATAAAATTGGTCCCTTAGAAAATCAGAGTGGAAAACTGTGTGTGGAACCTAGAGAAATGGGGGAGATATTGAACAGTTTCTTTTCTTTGGTATTCACTAAGGAGAAGGATATTGGGAGATGTGGGATTAAAAAAAAGCAAATTGGGTAAATATGGGGAATATAGAGATTACAAAAGGTGTAGTTTTAAGGCTTTTGAAGAATATAAAGGTGGATAAGTCTCCGGGACCAGACGGGATCTTCCCCAGGACATTGAGAGAAGTAGAGGAGGAAATAGCAGAGGCTCTGGCGGTAATTTTTCAAATGTCATTAGATATGGGGATAGTGCCGGAGGATTGGCGCATTGCGCATGTGGTTCCGTTATTTAAAAAGGGTTCAAGGAGGAAGCCTGGCAACTATCGGCCTGTAAGTTTGACGTCTGTGGTAGGTAAATTAATGGAGAAAATTCTTAGAGATAGTACTTATAAATATCTGGATAGACAGGGTCTGATCAGGAGCACTCAACATGGATTTGTGGGAGGAAGGTCATGTTTGACCAATCTGATTGAATTTTTTGAAGAGGTGACTAGGAATGTGGATGAGGGTAGCGCAGTGGATGTTGTCTATATGGACTTCAGTAAGGCCTTCGATAAGGTACCACATGGAAGGTTGGTTAGGAAGGTGCAGTCTTTGGGTATAAATTTTGAGATAGTCAAATGGATTGAACATTGGCTGAAGGGGAGAGGCCAGAGAGTGGTAGTGGATAATTGTCTGTCAGGTTGGAGGCCGGTGACCAGTGGTGTGCCTCAAGGATCTGTATTGGGCCCATTGTTGTTCGTTATATACATTAATGATCTAGATGATGGGGTGGTGAATTGGATTAGTAAATATGCAGACGATACTAAGATAGGTGGAATAGTGGATAATGAAGAAGGTTTTCAAGGAGTGCAGAGGGATTTGGGCTGCTTAGAAAAGTGGGCTGAAAAATGGCAGATGGAATTTAATGCTGATAAGTGTGAGGTGCTTCATTTTGGTAAGAAGAATCAGAATAGGACATATGTGGTAAATGGGAGAGCATTGAGGAATACAGAAGAGCAGAAAGATTTAGGAGTGACGGTACATCGTTCCCTGAAGGTAGAAACTCACGTGAATAGGGTGGTGAAGAAGGCTTTTAGTATGCTGGCCTTTATCAATCATTGCATGGAATATAGGAGTTGGGAGGTGATGTTGAGATTGTATAAGACGTTGGTGCGGCCTAATTTGGAGTTCTGTGTGCAGTTCTGGTCGCCTAATTATAGGAAGGATATAAACAGAGTGGAGAGAGTGCAGAGAAGGTTTACCAGAATGTTGCCTGGGTTTAAGCATCTGGAGTATGGGGAGAGATTGGACAGATTGGGTCTTTATTCTTTGGAGCGTAGAAGGTTGAGAGGGGATTTGATAGAAGTATTTAAGATTATGAAAGGGATAGACAGAATGGATGTGGATAGACTATTTCCGTTAAGAGGAGGAAAGTTTAAAACAAGAGGACATGAGTTAAGAATTAAGGGGCAGAGGTTTAGAGGTAACATGAGGGGGAACTTCTTTACTCAGAGAGTGGTAGCTGTGTGGAATGATCTTCCGGGAGAAATAGTGGCGGCGGAGTCAATTGTATTATTTAAGAAAAGGTTGGACAGGTATATGGATGAAAGGAAGATGGAGGGTTATGGGCATTGTGCAGGGAGGTGGGATTAGAAAGGGGTGTTTGGTTCGGTGCGGACTAGAAGGGCCTAATGGCCTGTTTCCGTGCTGTAATTGTTATGTTATGTTATTTTATGTTATGTTAATGTTAACAGGCCCAATAACCAAATTATTAGGGGTATTGGTTTACATTAAAAACAATGTAAGTAGATATTGCTTTCTTGCAAGTAACTTCTTTGACTGATAGAGTAACAAAATTAAAAAATTCCTTAAACATGGAATTACTTTTAATTCTTAGCAAGAGGTGTTGCTGTTTTGATTAATAAGAAATTTTCATTTAAATTAGAATCAGTTAATGAATCAGTTGGTAGACTTTTAATTGCAAATTGTGAAATCTATTTGGAGTCATGGATACTTAAGAATATGTGGATAATGAAAAATTTATACAAGATTTTTTTCTTTATTTGACACAGGCATATGAAAAAGTTATGATTGGAGGTGATTTTAATTGTTGTTTAGATACATTATTAGATAAATTTCTAAAAACAGTAAGTAGAGTAAAATGGCAAAAAAGGTATTAACTTTAATGAAAGAAATTTATTTAGTCGATATATGGAGGAAATTAAATCCGAAAGAAAAATATATTTTGTTTTATTAATTTCGATATGATTGTTATTCCAGATTAGATTTATTCTTATTGCCTGTGCAATTACAAGGTCGAGTAATATCTGCTGAATATAAAACAAGAACTTTGTCAGATCATTTTCTTTTGTCAATAACATTTAGAGGTTCAGAAAAAGTAGATATCACATATTGATGGAGATTTAATTGTTGAGTTTTGTAATTTTGGGAGATCAAAACAGCAGTTTTTGAAAATAAATAGATTCCATTAAAAGTTTATATTGTGGGATGCTTTGAAAACTTATTAAAGAGGATAAATTATTAGTTTCACATCTAAAATTAAGAAACTACATTCTTCCAAAGTAAATAAATTAGTAAGAGATAGAAATTTTAGAAAAAGATTTACAACAACATTCAGAGACTAAAAAGATACAATTGATTGATTAATAATAAATTACGATACAATTCATTACAAATTTATAAATTTGAAAAATTATTGCAAAGAACTAAAAAGTATTATGAATTAGGGGAAATAGCTCATAAGGTTTTAGCTTGGCAATTAAAGATGCAGCAAGTTTCAAGAATGATAAATATGTTTTTTAGAAAAGGTTCAAATATAATGTATAAACCTCAAGAGATAAACGATGTGTTTAAGGAATCTTATACGAAATTATATACATCTGAAGCAGAAAAAGATCAAGTTAAAATTTATATTGTTTTTTTAAAAATCTGATCTTCAGTTACCTTCTTTAAGTAACCAAGAAAGTAAAGAATTTGAGAGCCCCTTTACTTATAGGGAAATTATAGAAGCACTTAAATCAATCCCCAATGGGAAATCTCCAGGTGAAGATGGGTTTATGGCTGAATTTTAGAAGAAAGTTCAAGATTTATTAGTACCTTTATTAATTGAAGTGCTTAAATAGGCTATGGAAGTTCATTCTTTACCAGATTCTTTTTCCCAGGCAATTATTACAGTTATTCTTAAGAAAGATATAGATTCTTTGAAAGCAAGTTCTTATAGACCTATTTATTTGTTAAATGTTGATTATAAAGTTGTAATGAAGGTTCTAGTTAACAGATTGGCAAGATATTTACCATCTTTGATTTATTTAGATCAAGCTGGATTTATTAAAAACCATTATTCTGCAGACAATATTACAAAATTGATTGGTACACATTTCCCAGGAGGAATCCAATATCATTAGATATTGAAAAAAGCATTTGATATAATGGAGTATTTTATTTAAAATATTGGAAAAATTTAAATTTGAACCAATATTTATTAGTTGGATTAAGGCATTATATAAAAATCCTATAGTTAGAGTAGTGACAATGGACAGATATCATTACTGTTTTTATTGGAAAGATCTACTTGAAAAGATTGTCCTTTGTCACAGTCATTGTTTGCATTAGCTATTCAACCTTTGGCTCAATTGATAAGACAGGATAGTAATATTTAAAAGGTATTAAAGTGAAATCAGAAGAGTTTAAAATCAATCTATTTGCGGATGATGTTTCGATTTATTTAACAGAACCTCAGGAGTCCTTAAGATCCTTATATGATAGATTTGAACAGTATGGAGAAATATCTGGGTTATAAAATTAATAGGGGAAAAAAGTGAAATTATGCCAGTGATTGATGCTGATTATAATTCTTGTAAGAATATTGTTCAGTTTAAATGGTCAGATCATATTAAATATTTAGGTACTAAAATAGATTAAAAATGTAATCATTTATATGAAATTATTTACCTTCATTCCAAGAATTTAAAAATGATTTAAATCAATGGAAAGATTTGTCGATAGCAATAGATCGAGTTAATTGTATTAAAATGAATATTTTTCCTAGATTTCAAATCTTTTTCAATGTATTCCATGTAAAGTTCCCCAAATTTTTATTTTTATTTTTAAAGATTTGAATTCTATAGTAAATTTTTAATGGAAAGATAAAATGGCAAGAGTGTCTATACATAAATTAATGTGGAAATGTGAGCTGGGAGGTTTACAGCTTCTGAATTTTCAAAATTATATTAATAGAATGTTTAATTTAGAAAAATTGATTGATTTGGGCAGACATTGAATTAAATTGAGTTAATGAGAATATGATGGATCAGTTTATTTCTAAATGGAATTTGAAAATATTGTGCAAATATAAATAATGAAATCCTTAAGTTAGATTTACAAAAATCTAGTTTAAATGGGAAAAACATTTAGAGATAGTAATTACTCAAGAGGATTGGAGGAACTTGTAAAGATAGTATGACTAAAATTGTAAATGTGAGATATATATTAATTTTTCAAGAGTCAAGTATAATTGTATAAAATTATAATGAACTAAAGAGATACAATTTATTTTCTTAAGATTTATGTTTTAGATGTCATAAAGAAATAGGTTTTCTTTTACATTCTACTTGGCTATGTGAAAAGGCAAAACCTTTCTGGATGCAATTTCAAGAACTGCTATAAGATATTTTTAAAGTAAAATTTTCAATGGATCCATCAATATTTTTGTTAAGTAATATTAAAAAGATATGTCTGGAATCAAGATTAATTAAATTTCAAATTGCCTTTTAGAGGTCAGCTGTAGCGAGAAAATGTATTGTGATTACTTGGAAAAATTATATTGATTAGAATTTACATAGGTGGCATACGGAATTGAGATCTTGTATAGCATTTAAAAATAATAATTTATGTGATAATTATATTTATTTTTAAAAATCAAAGTTTGGAGCACTTATTTGGATTATATGGATTTAAACATTTGAATCCTTCAGCCATGTTGTGGTGGAATTGCTTCAATCCATGGTAATTAATTATGTTATTGTAGTTTATATCTTTTTTTCTTTCTTCTTGGGGGGTAGATTAGATGGTTAGGTTGGGGGAGGGTTGTATGAGTAGGGTGGGTTAGAGGGTTTTTGGGTTACACCATGTATGCTTTATTGATATTATATATTATGTAGTATTTACTCTTTCTTTCTTTGGATATATCATGGTTTTAAAATTTTAAATAAAATATTCAAAAAACAAGATCACAACAGAAATTACAACCAAATGAAAACAAAACACCTCAAAAATGGTTAAAGTATTCAACATATTCACTTTATAAAAGCTTGGCAGATAAATTCAAAGATCCATAGATAATTGCAAGATTAATTAATTTTAAAAATAGCACATGAAAAAATTGCATTTAATTTCTGGAGGCAGAGTCTGAATTATGAAAATTTCCAACTCCAAATGGTCAACACAAATTTGAGTCAATGACAATGTCTGCCACAAGCACAGTGTCTATTGAATGTTATGAATAGTGCAGAACTCTTTGTAGAACAAGGGCATTCAGCAGAATTGCAAATTATCAGCTGCATTTAAAGATTGATGACAAACTGCAAATTTATAGTTAAAAATTAATGAACTGGTTAAATTTAATTTGTTGCCTTATGCTGAACCTAAACTGAATCAGCACACTAAAGAATATTTTTGGTGGCCAATTAACTTAACCTACAAATGTATATGGTGATGAGAGAAAACCAGAGCACCCAGAAGTCCTCAGCATGCAAATGCCATACAGATTGCAGAGATCAGGATGGAACCCGGATTATTGGACTTGCGAAGTAGCAGCTCTATGAATTGCACCAGGATGCTGCCCTACCTTTTAAGATTAACAAAATGAGAACACCAAAATAAATGAGTAGATAGAGGAAAGTGGTCCCAGATCAAAGTTTCTATGTACCAAGACGGAAGACAAAAACTTGAAGGGCAAGATTTGAGAATGGAATGGAGAATTTATTTACTCAGATAGTGAACCTTAGATTTTCCTCTGCCTCTGGACTAGAGAATTAAAGCAATTGGTTTAATAAATAGATTTCAGGATTAAAGCAAGTGGGAGTACCAAGTATGTGCAGGAAAATTGGGTTGAAGGCAGATGATCACCCAGTCATCAGGTAGTGTATATTTACTATTTCATATACTGCACTCATTTTATTTCTTCTGCATTTCCCCAAAAATTACATTCACAGTTTGTAATATAGATTACACATAACCTGGTGTGATGCTCTCCCATCATTCCAGTTTCTGTGATCCCATCCCACACTGTTTTTGTTTATTCAATCTTATGAATGGTTCTGATTACAAACAGATCTCAGGAACTGAACTGGCACAACATGGGACTGTCTGTAGTATTATGTTGGTTTCATTTCTAACTTCTGCTTCTTCAAATGTTATGCAATTAGTAAGACAAAGTTGAGGCACTTCAACATGAGAAAACACCCTTGCAAACAATTCTTGACAGCAGTGAAAATTCATCTCTTTCTTGCCAGATTCAACTGCTGCCACCAAGTTTTTTGCAGTTACAGTTAAGAAACAATAACTTTTTATAACAAGGCTTAAAAAAGGATATTGCAGAGCTTTCATTCCTAAAATCATGAGTTAATTGATTCTAAGTCTTTCAAATGTTTTCATTGCCCTTTGAGGAAGCACAAGTTTTTTTTAAAACAAACGCAGACATTCGAAAAGGGGTGAAAGAATGCTACAGGCAGACCGAATACGGAACTTGACATGAACCACCACAATGATTTTAAGTGTGGAGATGGCTCAAATGGGAGACACAAATCTCAGTGCCTAATTCCCATGTTCATATTTCAAAGAGGAATTACTACAGGAGAGGCAGGTGTCAGAATATTCACATTTTAGAAAATGTTAAATTTTCTTCAAGCATTAAACATTTAGAGATGAAATTTTAGTGAATGCTCATGAGGCACATCGAACCAAAGTTCCATTAAATAGTGCCATGAAATAACTTTCAGGGATAGAAGACCAGGTTGGAAGCAGATGCACTCACTAAAGAATGGCTGTTTAACTTCTGCAGCTGTGCACAAACCTCGCAGGTAAGAGAGCAGCATGCATACTGCTTACTGATGCTAGGAAATTCCAGCAGAGTCTCTTTTTCTAGTATACTACAAAATGCTACATTTCTGATCAATGGTGACACCAGGATATCGAAGGCTGGGGTCATGAAAATGCCAATGTCATTGAATGTCAGGATAGACAGCGAGCTTGTTAGAAATAACAACTGATGGCTGGGGCACATCTGCTACAACTTAGTTCATGCCTTCCAAGGAGTACAGTTTCATTTACTGAGCTGCCAATGGAATTGAACTGTTTCCTGATAACTGCACATCCCAACATTCACATCAGAAGTGAAGTTATTAGTGAAGCATCCAAAGATGTTTCAGACATGATAGAGGGGGGTGGATAAAAGGAAGCTGTAGTTTGACAGAACAGCACTGTGGACTCACCTCCAGAGGCCATATTCGTGGAGCTAAGCAACAGGAAAGGTATGAACACATTAATATGCTTGTAATATAGAGAACCCAATAGACCAAGAGAATTGGAAGTGCAAATCTGTCAGGAGATAGCAGACCGCTGTAAGAAACAAAGTTGTGGTAGTAGGAGATTTTAACTTTCTGCATATTGAATGGGTCTTCCATACTGTAAGAGGTCTGGATGACTTGGAGCTTGTCAAATGTATACAGGAAAGTTTTCTAATCAATATGTTGAGGTACCAATGAGAGAGGATGCAATACTTGATCTCTTATTACGGAACCAGGCAGATCAGGAGGCAGAAGTCTGTGTAGATGAGCATTTTGGGTCCAGTGACCATAATGTCATTTGTTTCAATTTACTTATGGATAAGGATAGGTCTGGTCCTTGAGTTGATGTTCTAAATTGGAGAAAGGATAATTTTATGGAAATGAGAAAGGATCTCAGAAGAGTTGATATAAGCTGTTTTCTGGTAAGGATGTGTCCAACAAGTGGAAAGCATTCAAAGCTGAGATTTTGAGGGTGCAAAGTTTGCATGTTCCTGCCAGGATTAAAGGCAAAATTAACAGGCCGAGGAAACTGTGGTTTTCAAGGGATATTGGTGATATTATTAAGAAGAAGAGGGGTGTATATCCAGTATAAGCATCAAGCAGCAAATTACATATAACCCAACGGAGATCAACGAAAACTTCAGGGAATTCTACGAACAACTATATCAAACTGAAAACGAAGGGAAAGAAGACAAAATAGATGAATTTCTAACTAAAATTGAACTACTGAAATTACAAACAGAGGAGCAAAATAAATTAATAAAACCATTTGAAATAGAAGAAATACAGGAGATATTAAAAAAAACTACCGAACAATAAAACACCTGGAGAGGATGGACTCCCAATAGAATTCTATAAAACATTTAAATACTTATTAATTCTTCCTCTCCTGGAAGTACTGAACCAGATTGAAAAAACACAAAACATACTAGATTCATGCAAAACAGCAATAATTACAGTAATACCAAAGACGGGGAAAGACCCACTAACACCAGCATCGTTTAGACCAATTTCTCTACTTAACACAGATTATAAGATAATATCTAAACTATTAGCAAACAGATTGGCCGACTGTGTACCAAAAATAGTAAAACTAGACCAAACTGGATTTATTAAAAAAAGATGAACAATGGACAATATCTGTAAATTCATTAACTTAATCCATGCAGTACAAGGAAACAAAACTCCAACAGTAGCGGTTGCTTTAGATGCAGAGAAAGCCTTTGACAGAGTAGAATGGAATTATTTATTCAAAGTACTACAAAAATTCAACCTACCAGAGAAATATATTAATTGGATTAAAGCATTATATAAGGGACCATTGGCGAAAGTGACAGTAAATGGATATATATCAAACCAATTTAAATTAAGCAGATCAACAAGGCAGGGATGTCCACTATCTCCCTCACTGTTTGCGTTAGCTATACAACCACTAGCAGAACTGATAAGAACAGAAATTAAAATAAGAGAGATAAAAATAAAAAAAGAATATAAAATCAGTCTATTTGCAGATGACATTATAATATACTTAACAGAACCAGAAACATCAATAAAAGAATTACATAAGAAATTGAAGGAATATGGAGAAGTATCGGGGTACAAGATCAACGCAAATAAAAGTGAAGCAATGCCAATGAATAATGTGGATTTCACAAAGTTTAAGAAATAATCACCATTTAGATGGCAAACACAAGCAATTCGATACCTAGGTATACAACTAAATAATAATCTCAGCCATCTATGTAAACTAAATTATCAGCCATTAATGAAAAAATTACAAGATGACTTAGAGCACTGGAAAGACTTACCATTAACACTGATAGGAAGGATAAACTGTATTAAAATGAACATCTTCCCAAGGATACAATACCTATTTCAATCATTACCAATTCACCTAACAGAGAAATTCTTCAAGGAGCTAAAGAAAATAATAAGGAAATTCTTATGGAAAGGGGGGAAACCGAGGATAGCACTAGATTAATTAACAGAATGGTACAAACAAGGAGGCTTACAACTACCAAACTTTAAGAATTATTATAGAGCAGCACAATTAAGATACCTATCAGAATTTTATCAAACAAGGGAAAAACCAGATTGGACCAGATTAGAGCTAGATAAAATAGGGGAGAAGATACCTGAACATATAAATGGGATGAAAAATTGGTGCAACGTAGGAATTCACCAGTTTTGCACCATCTGCTCAACATTTGGAATAAGATTCATGTAGAAAGGAACAAAATAAATGATCAACTACCAAAATTAATATTGTCACAAAATCAACTAATCCCTTTCACAATAAATAACCTTTCCTTCAGAAAATGGGAAAGAAAAGGGATCAAAAGAATAGAAAATTGTTTTTCGGGAAATAACTTACTATCTTTTGAACAAATGAAGGATAAATATAATACAACTCACGATACAAGGTTTGCATACCACCAACTGAAAACCTACTTGAAGGACAAATTGGGAAACAGTCTGAGGTTACCAGAAGGAAGCAATTTGGAATATGTGATTACAGACACAATGATAATTAAAAAATTTATAACAAAGATGTACATCAAACTGCAAGAAAAGGAGAATGAGGAAACAAGTTCTAAACCTAAACAAAAATGGGAACAAGATCTAAACATAAAAATTTAGAATGAAACATGGGAAAAGCTATGCTCCGGAACAATAAACACGAGGTTACGCATGATACAATACAATTGGTCACACCCCAAAAGTTAAATAAATGGGACCCAACAGTATCAGACAGATGTTTTCTGTAAAAAGGAAACGGGAACAACAATACATGCAATTTGGGCATATGAGAAAGTGAAAAAATTTTGGGAAGATCTAAACCAGATATTAAATAAAATCACAAAAAGCAATATACCAAAAAACCCAGAGATCTTCCTTCTAAGTAATATAAGAAATAAAGAATTTGGACTCGATTTGGATGGAGCACAAGAAAAGATTTATTATGATAGCCCTAGCTGTAGCAAAAAAATGTATTATGTCAACCTAGAAATTAGAAGACAACTTGAGAATACAACAATGGTACATAGAAATAAATAAATGTATTCCATTAGAAAAAATAACATCACAATATTCGAACAAATATGGGAACCATACATGAAATACAACAGAGAATTCCTACCATGGACCTCCACCACCTAAAATGACAGAAGGAGAAGACAATGAAATGAACTGACTCAGGATATAAAAGTAAAAGACAAAAATTTCTTGTTTATTTTTATTAAGTGACGACATTGTTTAACGGGTTTAATGTATCTTATAGATTGAACTTTGAATAAATGGGAAGGGGGTGAGTGAGGGAGGGAAGGGAGGGGGGAAAAGGGGAGAAAATGACACTATATATTCAAGAGAAAAATGTCTGTATGCATTTTGGTCAGTATGGTTGATAGTGTGAAAATTTTTAAAAAAAATTTAAAAAAGGAGCAAATGAGGTACTTGCAGAGTATAGAAAATGTAAGAGAATACTAAAGGAGGAAATGAAGAAGGCAAAAAAAAGGACATGAAGGTGCTTTAGCAGATAATATGAACATAAACCCAAAGGGGTTCGACAAGTATATGATGAGCAAGAGGATAACAAGGGACAAAATTGGTCCCCTAGAGGATCAGAATGGTCAACTACGTGCGAAGCCTCACAAAATGGGGGAGGTTCTTTTTAAACAGTTTTTTTTTACATCAGTATTTACTCGGGAAACTGGCGTGGTGCATACAGTTGGGAGGGAAACAAATAGAAGTGTCATGAAACATATGGAGGAAGAGGAGGAGGTGATTGCTGCCTTAGGTAATCCCCTGGGCCAGATAGGATATTCCCTTGAACCTTGAGGTAGACAAGTGTTGAAATTGCAGGGGCACTGAAGGATATATTCAAAATGTTGTTGGCCATGGGAGAGGTTCTGGAGGATTATGTCCCGCTGTTTAAGAAAGGCTCCAAGAGCTAGGACAGTCAACATGGCTTTGTGTGTGGTAAGTAGTGTTTAACAAATCTTGTAGAGTTTTACAAGGAAGGTATCAAGAAGGAAGATGAAGGAAAGGCTGTGGATGTTGTCTGATTTTAGTAAGGCCTTCGACAATGTCCCACATGGGAGGTTAGTTCGAAAGGTTAAGGCATTATGTCTGCATAGAGGGGTTGTAAACTGGATTCAAAATTGGAGAAAACAGAGTGGGAGAAAACAGAGTAGTAGTAGATGGTTGCTTCTCAGACTGGAGGCCTGTGACTGGTGGTGTGCCTCCAGGGATCTGCATTGGGACTATCGTTGTTGTTTTCAATATCAATGATCTAGAGGATAACGTGGTAAATTGGATCAGCAAAGATAGGAGGTGTAGTGGACAGTGAAGAAGATTTTCAAAGCTTGCAGAGGAATCTGGACCAACTGGGGGAATGAGCCAGTAAATGGATGATGGAGTTTAATGCAGTCAAGTAAGGTATTGCATTTTGGAAGAGCAAATAAAGGAAGGACATACACTGTAAATGGTAGGGCACTGAGGAGTGCGGAGGAGCAAAGAGACCTGGGGATACAAGTGCAATATTTCCCGAAGGTGGTGTTGCAGGTGGACAGGGTTGTAAAGAAAACTTTTTGGCATTTTGGCCTTTATAAATCAAAGTATTGAGTACAGGATGATATGTTGAAGTTATACAAGGTATTGGTGAGGCCAAATTTGGAATATTATGTGCAGTTCTGGTCACCTAGCTACAGGAAGGATATCAATAAGATTGAATGAGTGCAGAGAAGATTTACTAGGATGTTGCCGGGTCTTTAGGGAAAGATTAAACAGGTAAGGACTTTATTCCTTGGAATGAAGGATAAGGGGAGATTTGATGGAGATTTACAAAATTATGAGGGGTATAGACAGAGTAAATGAAAGTAGGCTCTTTCCACTGAGATTAGGAAAGATGAATAAGAGAGGAGATGGCTTTCGGGTGAAAGGGGACAGGTTTAGGGGGAAACATCTTCACTCAAAGTGGTGGGAGTGTGAATGAGTTGCCATCTGATGTGGTGGGTGCAGACTATCTTGACACAGACCAGAAAGGCTGTTTTCTCTGCTGTGGTGCTTTATGGTTCTATGATGGTTGGGCTTATGACCCAACCTTGGAGAACTTCTATAGCAACATTCTGAGATTAGGATGATTGCTGGAGGTCAATCAATCATCCTTTGTCAGGTATGGCAACTCTCAAGCCATTGGATTCTTGGAAAGACTACTATATTCATTGATATTCAGACCACAGGAAAAAAGTTAACTCTTGAAAATGACACAAGCTATTTATATCAGGCCATTAGAACGCTTCCATCAGCGCTGTCTCCGCTCCATCCTCAACATTCATTGGAATGACTTCATCACCAACATCGAAGTACTCGAGCTGGCAGAGTCCGCAAGCATCGAATCCCTGCTGCTGAAGACCCAACTGCGCTGGGCGGGTCACGTCTCCAGAATGGAGGACCATCGCCTTCCCAAGATCGTGTTCTATGGCGCGCTCTCCACTGGCCACCGAGACAGAGGTGCACCAAAGAAGAGGTACAAGGACTGCTTAAAGAAATCCCTTGGTGCCTGCCACATTGACCACCACCAGTGGGCTGATATCTCCTCCAACTGTGCATCTTGGCGCCTCACAGTTCGGCGGGCAGCAACCTCCTTTGAAGAAGATAGCAGAGCCCACCTCACTGACAAAAGACAAAGGAGGAAAAACTCAACACCCAACCTCAACCAATCAATTTTTCCTTGCAACCGCTCCAACCATGCCTGCCTGTCCTGCATCAGACTTGTCAGTCACCAATGAGCCTGCAGCAGACGTGGACATACCCCTCCATAAATCTTCATCCATGAAGCCAAGCCAAAGAAAGAAAGAAAGATTAAATCAGATGACTTGTAGCAGTTAAAGCTAGCTCACTATTAGATGGAGTTGAAGAGGGCAATAAATGACTTCTTTTCCATTACCACCTCCCAGATCGGTTGGCCTCAACTACTTCCTGTAATTGGATCCATGACATCCTGTCCCACAGGTCACAATCACTGAGGACTGGTGGCAGCTCCACCACCATATGCTCAACGCTATGTTACCACAATGCTCTGTATTCAGCCCCCAACTGATCTCTTAACTCTGCACTTCTAATACTGTGTCCTACTTGCTGTACTATATGCATACACACATACAGTGCTTTTCATAATGTTTGGGACAAAAACACCTTTTTCTTTTATTTCCCCATGCTCCAGTTATAAATTTCTAATCAAACAATTCACATGCTATTAAAGTGCACATTCCAGATTTTATTCAAGGTTACACCATGTAGAAAGTACAGCACTTTATGTCCCCTCATTTCAGGACACCATAATGTTTGGGACATATGGCTTCACAGGTGTTCGCGAGTACTTAGGTTTAAATGATGCAGGTATAAGAGAGCTAAACTTGCTTCTGGGCTTTTCATCACTTTTGAAGTCTGTAGTTGCCATTTTTCATTACAAGGACTAGAGTTGTGCCAAGTCAAAACAGCTGAAAATCAATAAAACATTAAAAACATCTCTCAAACCTTAGGATTACCAAAATCAACATCAATTTGAACATTAAGAATGTACTGGTGAACTCAGTACTCACAAAGGGAATTGTATTCCAAAGAAGACTACCACTGCTGATAACAGAAAAATTCTCACCATAATGGGAAAAAAAATCCCCAAACACATGCCCAACAGATCAGAAACACTCTTCAGGAGGCAGGTGTGATGTGTCAATGATTACGGTCTGCACAAGACTTCATGAACAGAAATACAGAGGCTACTCTGCAAGAAATAAACCACGAATTAGCCACAGAAACAGGATGCGAGATTACAGTTTGCCAAGTATTTAAAAGAGGCTGCAGAATTATGGAAAAGGACTTGTGGACAGATGAGACCAAGATTAATCTGCATCAGTGATGGCAAGAGCAAAACCCAAGATCAAAACATTCCACCTTTGTCATCTTGCAGTGCAGCCTCGACATGAAATCTTTTGCGGCCAGTAGTAATTAACATATCCACACCTGCCTCCTGAAGAGCATTTCTGATCTGTCAGACATGCATTTGGGAATTTACCTTCATTATGATGAGAATTCTTCAGTCATCAACAGTGGAGATCTTTCTTGCCCCTTTGCGATTACAGAGCTCACCGATGCCCTCTGTCTTCTTTTGGTGATCCTAAGGTTTGTGCAATGTCTCTTACTGTTTTATTCTTGTATTTCAGCCTCATAATGGCTTCTTTGACTTTCACTGGCACAACTCTGGTCCACATATTGAAAAATGGCAACTGCAGACGTAGTGATAAAAATAAATTACGAGCAAGCCTAGTTCTCTTATACTTGCACTAATGAAGCAATTAAACACAACTGAGTGCTCACAAACACCTGTGAAGCCAAAAGACCCAAACATTATGGTGCCCTGAATTCAGGGGTCCAAGAATAAAAAGTGCTGTAATTTCTACATGGTCAAGCCAAAACGTATACATATAACCTTGAATAAAACCTAGATTTTGCACTTTAATTACATTAATGGTTGATGACATACTTAAAACTTTGGAGCACAGGCAAATAATGCCCAATGATGGGCACTGTATGCCCAGGTGGACTGCTTACAAAAGCAACTTATCTTGGTACATCTAATAAACTAATTTATAAATGAATCAAAAGAAACAGGATGTTTGGAACAGTGCCAATTGCAGTGCTAGTTAAAAAGCCAGCAATTTAAGTAGAGGATGGTGTGAAAAACTATTGCATATGGTGTAGAAATTCAAAACCAATAAATGCTCTAGATAGTCAGAAGAGACAGAACCTGTGGAGGCAAAGTGGAATTAACCCTCAGCACTGGCAATATTGGATTAAACATCAAGCTAAAATCTTGCTACAGATAGAATTTGGAAATAAACATATGCATTTTGGAAATAAAACAAAAATCTGCAGACACTGGTTTAAGTAAAAACACAAAGCTGGGAAAAAACTCCGAAGGTCAGTGTCCTTTATTCAGCAAAGATAAAAATTCATGACTGATGTTCAGGTTTGAGCCCTTCATCAAGGTATGGAAAAAATGTCAGCAGACATCCGAACAAGAGTAGGGGAGGCGTGGTCACAAAGGCAGGAGGTAATACATGGAGGGAGGGAAAAGACAGCAGCGAGCAAGGGGAAGAGGGATGGTCACATGAATAAAGAGGTGAGGGGGGAGGAGGGGAAACGGAGAGCAGGTTAGCAGAAACAGGAAAGGTCGACATGAAGGCCACCTGGGTGGAGAGTGCCCAGATGGAAAATCAGGTGTTCTTCTCCAATTTGCAGGTTGTCTTGGTGAGATAGTACATAAAGCCATGGACAGACATGCGAGTGTGGGAGCATGACACAGAACTTAAATGGTTGACTACTGGGAGGTCTGTCACTGGTGCGGACGGAGCGAAGGTGCTCAGCAAAGCAATTTTTCAATCTGCACCCAGTCTCTCCGATGTAGAGAAGACCACAAAGTGAGCACTGGATGCAGTAAGTCAATCCTGCGGATACACAAGTGTTGATTCACTTGAAGGACCCATTTGGGGCCCCAGGTGGCAGTGAGAGGAGGTGTGGGTGCAAGTTTGGCACTTCTGCAGACACAGGGAGGAGAGATTGATGGGGAGGGATGAGTACACAAGGGAGTCATGTCAGGAGTGGTCCTTATAGAAGGCAGAGAGGGAAAGATTAGTATGGTAGTGGAATCCTGTTGTAAGTGCCGGCAAAGGATAATGCATTGGTTGTGGAGGCTGGCGGCATGGTAGGTGAGGATAGGCAGCAAGCAGATGAGGAGGAGATGCAGGTGAGGGCTGAGTTGATGGTGGTGGAGGGGAAGCCACCTTTGTGGAAGGCAGCTGACATTTTGGAAGATCTGGACTAGAAGACTCATCTTAGAAGCAGTGGAGACAGAGAAATTGAGAGAAGGGGGATAGAATCCTTGCAGGGGACAAGGTGTGAGGAAGTGTAGTCAAGATAGTTATAGGAGTTGGAGTTAGTGGGTTTGTAATATATATGTTAATGGAAAGCTGGTCTCCAGAGATGGAGACAGAGTTCCAGGAAGAAGAGAGTGTTGTCAAAGATGGACCAGGTGAATTTGAGATAGGGGTGGAAGTTGGGTGAATGAATTTCATAAGCTCATCGCAGGTGCATGAGGCAGCCCTGATATAGCAATGAATATACTGGAGGAAGATTTGAGGGATCTTACCTGTGTCGGCTTGAAGCATGGATTGCTCCACAAAGCCAACAAACAGGCAAGCATTGCTTGAACCCATGCGTGCTCACACGGCTTCCTCCTTTGATTTGGAGGAATTGAGATGAGTTAAAAGAGACATTGTTTAAAGTGATAACAAGTTCTGACAGGCAGAGGGTGGTGGTGGTAGAGGGTGATTGGTCAGGTCTCTGGTCCAGAAAGCAGAGTGTTTTGAGACCTTCTTGAGGTCTAAAGGGTTTGAGGTATAAAGGGTTTGGACATTGATCATTAAGATGAGGTGATCCAGTTAGGGGAATCTGAAGTCTTTGAAGAGATAGAGAACCTGTGAGGTATCACAAATGTAGGTGGGGAGGAATTGGAGCAGGGGAGGAATTGGAGCAGGGGAGGAATTGGAGCAGGGGAGGAATTGGAGCAGGGGAGGAATTGGAGCAGGGGAGGAATTGGAGCAGGGGAGGAATTGGAGCAGGGGAGGAATTGGAGCAGGGGAGGAATTGGAGCAGGGGAGGAATTGGAGCAGGGGAGGAATTGGAGCAGGGGAGGAATTGGGGCAGGGGAGGAATTGGGGCAGGGGAGGAATTGGGGCAGGGGAGGAATTGGGGCAGGGGAGGAATTGGGGCAGGGGAGGAATTGGGGCAGGGGAGGAATTGGGGCAGGGGAGGAATTGGGGCAGGGGAGGAATTGGGGCAGGGGAGGAATTGGGGCAGGGGAGGAATTGGGGCAGGGGAGGAATTGGGGCAGGGGAGGAATTGGGGCAGGGGAGGAATTGGGGCAGGGGAGGAATTGGGGCAGGGGAGGAATTGGGGCAGGGGAGGAATTGGGGCAGGGGAGGAATTGGGGCAGGGGAGGAATTGGGGCAGGGGAGGAATTGGGGCAGGGGAGGAATTGGGGCAGGGGAGGAATTGGGGCAGGGGAGGAATTGGGGCAGGGGAGGAATTGGGGCAGGGGAGGAATTGGGGCAGGGGAGGAATTGGGGCAGGGGAGGAATTGGGGCAGGGGAGGAATTGGGGCAGGGGAGGAATTGGGGCAGGGGAGGAATTGGGGCAGGGGAGGAATTGGGGCAGGGGAGGAATTGGGGCAGGGGAGGAATTGGGGCAGGGGAGGAATTGGGGCAGGGGAGGAATTGGGGCAGGGGAGGAATTGGGGCAGGGGAGGAATTGGGGCAGGGGAGGAATTGGGGCAGGGGAGGAATTGGGGCAGGGGAGGAATTGGGGCAGGGGAGGAATTGGGGCAGGGGAGGAATTGGGGCAGGGGAGGAATTGGGGCAGGGGAGGAATTGGGGCAGGGGAGGAATTGGGGCAGGGGAGGAATTGGGGCAGGGGAGGAATTGGGGCAGGGGAGGAATTGGGGCAGGGGAGGAATTGGGGCAGGGGAGGAATTGGGGCAGGGGAGGAATTGGGGCAGGGGAGGAATTGGGGCAGGGGAGGAATTGGGGCAGGGGAGGAATTGGGGCAGGGGAGGAATTGGGGCAGGGGAGAAAAGAACGTCAAGATTAAAATAGTTCAGTAGGGCAAGGACAAGCAGAAACTATGGGTCTACCCATATGGTGGGTTGGTGTATCTTGGGTAGAAGGTAGAAACGAGCAGTGTGGGGATGGGAATCAATAAGGTTGGTGGCCGAGAGAAGAAAGTGACCAGAGGTGACGAGGTTGGAGATAGTAGATTGATGTGGTGTAGAGGGATCCTGTGGGACAGGTAGGTAGGAGGTCGTGTCTGAGAGTTCTTGTCTGGTATCAACAAGGCAGAGGTCAGTGCACCAGACCACAACAGAACTACCCTAATATGCGAGTTTGATGGTGTAGTTGGGATTGTTGCAGATAGAGTGGAGGGCAGAGTGTTCAGAGGAGGATTGGAATATGAAAGAGGGCGGGGGTGAAGTTGAGATGGTTGTTGTCTCGGAGACAGTTGGAAAAAAAAATCCAGAGCAGGCAGCTGGCCAGGAAAAGGCATCCAGGAGGGGGAAAACAAAGCAGGAGAAAGGGTCTTGGGTGGGGAAGGGCTGAGGGAGGAGAGAGAAGGTGGGGGGTGGTCCAAGGGAGGAGAGGGAAGGTTAGGATGGAGGTCTGAGGGAGGAGAGGGGGTAAACAGAAAAGTGCCGGGGGGGTGGGGGAGGGAGGAGGAGAGGGACAGGAAAGAATAATGATGAGTAAGGGAAGATGAATAAGTGAGATCAGGACTAGAGCAGGAGTCAATGTCAGGAGCCACGTGGTTGGAGTCAATGTGGGAAGCTCTTGCCCGAGGGCAGTTGGGGCTCTGGGCTGGGGGCTCCAGTCAGCACCCAGTGTGTCAGGAGTTCCGTTGGGTTGGCAGCCAGGGTGTCTGGAGCTCTGTTGAGTCGATGCCTGGGGCCAGAGCTGGAGTTGACGGCCGAAGCTAAGGAACCAATGGGTGAGCAGGCAGGACACCTGTTGGAGTCAGCAGCAGAAACATAGGCAGCTCCGGAGGGCAGGTGGCCAGGGCCAAGATGGAGGCCCACATTGAGGGTCACAGAGGCTGCAGTCTCAAGGGAGGCGAGCTTGCGAACCTTGATGGTCACCAGGTGGGTGTAGAGTTAGCGGTTGAACATGTGGATCTAGTAGTGGATGTAGTACAGGAGGGGTCTGCTCCAGACCAGCAAGGTAGTGAGAGGGAGAGTTGCCGCTGGCAACTCCAGATCGAGGCGAGGATGGTGCATAGGGAGTCTTCGGGAGAGCAGCAGTAGTTTTTCAAATGGGCCCCTTTTTTTGTGAACACTAATAATTGTAGTTGAGAATTATTCCAGCAGGGTCTGTGTTTCTACTGCTTAGTCCAGAACATCTATTAACAGGGGTATTAATAATTCTTTGAATTGTCTGTAAAACTCAGGTGGGAATCCATCCTCCCCCAATAGGGTACCCAAGGATTTTTCAATTTCTTCACTTGTAAAGGGAGTGTCTAGTTCTATCTTTTCTCTCTTTTAGTTCAACATTTGACAAAAATTCTTCCATTTCATTCTCATCTCCTCATAATTCTGATTTATATATTTTTGTGGTAATACTGTCTAAAGATGTCATTGATTTCCTTTTGTTTAATATGCGAGAGTGCCTTTTTATAGCATTCATCATTCTTGATAACTCCTCTGCTTTAATTTGCCAAGATAAACTTTGTGAGCCCATTCATTTAACTCATTTTTGTTTAGTTTTTAAATATAGATTTTTTTTTGTTCAATGTTTGTATTGACTTAGCTTTTTATTCTCTAGTCCATATTCTTCTTTTAGTCCTGTCCTTTATTTTTTTTTCTAATTCTATAATATTTTTCTCCAAAATGTTTACTTCTGCCATATATTCTCTTAATATTCTTTGTATAGGATATAATTTGTCCCCTCAAATATGGTTTGAATATATCCCATATCAAAAAACTGAGTAGATGGCTGATTTGTTTCACAAAATATTTCAGTCTCTTTAAACTATCTGTTCTTTTAAATAGTGTGGTATTGAGATACTATCTGTATACATTCTCTTGCTTTTCCATTATTGAGACACTATCTGTATACATCTTCTTGCTTTTCCATTATTGCAATAGTTAATGTTAGTAATCTCTAAGTATTTAGCTTTAAATTCACAACTTTTTCTTTTAGTCTAAAAGTTAATCTCTCTCTCTCTCTCCCCCTCCCTCCCTCTCTCTCTCTCTCTCTCTCTTCCCCCCCTCCCCCCCCCTCTCTCTCTCTCTCTCTTCCCCCCCTCATTACTATTCTTGCAGATTTATCTAGTCTTGGGTTCAAACAAAAATTAAAATCTCCTCTGACCAGTATATTTTGTCTTCTCTCTGCTGTTTTTAAAAGAAGATATCCTTCATAAAGGCTTAATTGTCAATATTCAGGGCATAAATATTCATAAATGTCCACGCTTCTTCATAAATTTTACAATTTTCATACCTTACAGCTTGGTCAATCGATACATCTTCTATTAATGTTGGTGTACTTTTATGAATTAGAATCACTACACCTCTTGCCATTGAACCAAAGGAAGAAATTATTATTCGTCCTACCAATCCTCTTTTTAATCATCATGTTCCAATTTGGTAAGATGCATTTTCTGCAGAATGATTATATATCAGCTTTTAATTTATTTAGGTATCCCAAGACTCTTTCCTTTTCACCAACCTGTTTAGCCCATTAACCATATCATTTTTCAAACATATATTGTATAACAAAATCTTTCCAATTTTTTAATACTGTAATGTTTCCCTTTTAAGAAATATACACACATCGCTAGCTCTGACAGTGACGTAAACAATAGAACCCAGAAGCCTCTGGAAAAAAGCCCTTGGAATCTTCCGAAGAATTACCCCTCTCTCTTTAGCACCATCTTTTAAAACCGCAGCTCTCCCGGAATCATTTTCCCTCTTAAATCAGGGTCCCCACCTTGCTACTTCCCTCACCACCTTCCTTTCTTTTCAGAGCTCTCAGTGTTTATTACAATTTTTCTTTTAGCAGCAAAAACAAGATGGCTCAGTACTACAAAATTTTTTTAAAAAAAAGATACATTCTTTTTCCAAAATGGTCTTTTCAATCTTATCTGGCAGCTCAAATTTCTTTACAACTTTCAGAAAAACTCTTCCACTTCTTTATTGAAGAAAATTTGTCGATTACCTTCTGGGACATCAAGCCTCAGCGTCGCTGGGTAAATCATTGAATATTTTAAGCTTTTGGATCGCAGTTGTCTCTTTACCTCGTCAAATTCTTTTCTTTGTTTGACCAAGGCAAATGGAAAAAAAATGACATTTTTGTTGTCAATCATTAACGGGCCATTGTTATTTTTTGAATATTTGTATGGCACTCCTGGTAACTTGAGTCTTACCAGGACTCTAGTTATAAGTGCCGGAGGGGTGGCATGTCGTTGATCGCCAGTTCTTCTGGGACCGAATGTCCAGTATGCCCTTTCAATTTGTAGCTTTGCATTTAACTTGTTTTGTCCCTGCATTTGTGGGATCCATGTACAAAGCAGCTCACTGGGTCTTTCCCCTTGATTCCTTCTCTCAGTCCAATAATTCTTACATTATTACATCTGCTGAAATTTAACATGTGATATATATTGTTCATCATTCCTTTTAAGTCTGTGTCCCATGTTTTTGCTTTTTCTTCTAGGGCCTTTAGCCTGTCTTGTCCAGCTCAGCCTCCACTTGGATCATTTGTTCTGTTAAATCTTCCATGATTTCTTTAATTTCTTATATCATTTCAAATGTCTCTTATTGCTGATTCAATGCTCGTAAAACAAATGCACAAAGTTTAAAATATAGATTTTTTTTATTCAGGATGTCAGCAATATCTTGGGTTGACGCCTCAGCTCTGTTGGGTTTAACTGGTCCCAAGGCCCCTCCTCATCGGGCTTTCACTCGATGTTCCTGGCTGAGTTGTTGGTTACCTTGGTCATTTAGTATGTTTTATCCATTTTTGATGATGAAATTCTGACTTTTGAGCTTTAAACCGTCTTTTAATAATTTTTATGGAGAGCTCTTTCAAAACACGTCTGCTCAGATCCTCTGCATGGTCATGCCCCCTATCGACATCTTTCCTGAATTAGGTGGCCAAAATTGCACTCAATACTCCAAATTCCGACTCCATGTCTTGTATCAAAAACTGATGTGGATACCAAAAGGCAATGGCTTGTGGAATGAAAAGATGAGAGGGAGGTTTTCAGGTGACATCAAAATTTGTGCGAAATTGGACAGTGAAAGTCATGAGATTAAATTACTAAGATGAACTGGAAAAGTGGGCCAACAAATAGTGGATGGAATTTAACTCTGATGTGCGAGTCATTGCATTTTAGTTATGTTAACCAGAGCAGGACTTTCACATAAAGAGTTAGGCCCTGTTTAAGAAATAATATTGAAATATTCGAACAAGTATGGGAGCCTTACATTAAATACAATAGCGAAAACCTACCGGGGACAAACATTACCTAAGTTGATGGAAGGAGAAGGAGAGAAAAGAATGGACTCAGTAGAATTTCTGGTGTATTTTTGTTGAATGACAACATTGTCTGACTGGTTTAATGCAACCTAGATTGTATACCTAAAATGGATGAGAGGGGGGGTTGGGGGGTGGCTTGGGAGGAGGGAGGGGGGGGGGGAGAAAAAGTCACTGTATATGTGTGAAAAAGAAAAAGTGTATATCATGGCTAATGTGATTTATGGTGTGAAAAATAAAAAAAATTTTTAAAGAAGTTAGGCCCTGAATTACATTCATCTGATACAAATTGAGGATTAATATTACTTACATTGCACCTTGTAGGGCTTTACAATTACAATCTAATGAGATCCCACCACTACAACCAAAATATGGCTAGGAGCCAGTCTTGATATCAAGCAGTTACAAATTCTTCAAAACAAACACTTAAAAATAATTCAGTCATATTTCACAGATAGTTCATGCTGATCGAGTTGTTGAGACAGGCTAATCCTATTTGACTCGAGTAAGTCCATCTCTCTATCAACTTCTCCTTTTCCAAGTACTTGTCAATATATCTTTTAAATGTCAAGATTATTTACGTCACAAAATACCTGGTAAAGCAAGAGGGGTTCTTCAACAAGCAGACTTACAGGCTCTCTCTAACATTCATACAACATGTAAAGAGCACAATTAGAATAGAGGGTTGCAATCAAATGATCAATAAACACCAAGAGCAGCATGATAGCACTGTCATGGGGTTCCTTCAGGAGCCAGAAAGTTGCAGGAAAGAAACTCCCTTTAAGTTTGTTGATGCATCCTTCCACTCTCTTTAGCCTTCTTCCCAATGGGAGGAGGGAGAAGAAAGTGTCCAGAATGTGATAGCTCCTCCAGTATGTTGGCTGCCTTTCTTGGGCAGCAGCCCATGGAGGGCAGGGAATTTGCATTACATTCTGAGCTGCATTCACTACTTTCTGCAGCTTCTTCTGATCTTGAGGTGAGTAGCTCTCATAGTATGCTGTGATGCATCCAACAAATATTTTCAAGGGTGAAACTGTGTAAACCAAGGGACAAGGAGGACATGTTGAACTTCCTAGATTTTTCCCAAAACACTGGTGCATTTTCTTGATCGACGCATCATGTACTTGGACGAGTCATTGGATATATTAATTCTCAAGAACTTGAAGCCATCTACTCTTATCTTCAGTGCTGTTAATGTTGACAGGGGTGTGGGTCCACCCTCTCTCCTGAAGTCAATCATCTATATTGACATAGTTTCTTGTACCATGCTACTAAACTTCTAATTTTTATCCAGTCTTCAGTCTCTGTTATTTGATACCTGGCCGATTATTAAGGCACAGTCAGCAAATCCACTCCTACTACTTCCTCTGTCCATTCATCCCATATACAACGAATCTGTCTGAAAAAGGTACCCCTCAGATCCATTCTCACCTTAAATCTTTGCTTAAGCTTGTGTCTTATAACTGATTTAAAAAAAAAGACCCATCTTATCCATGCCACTCATGATTTTATAAACCTCCAAAGGACCACCTTAGCCTTTATGTTCTCAGGAAGCAAAATCAATGTATCAATTCCAGAACATCCATGGTGTCCTCATACTTCAAAGAATATGGCTTCTTCTCTATTATTATCAACTCCGTACTTACGAGCATCTCTGCCCTGGCACCCTCTGCCTCTGGGCGCAACAAGGATAGGATTCCTCATTCTCACCAATCACCCGACCAGCCTCTGCATCCAACATATTACCATCCACAATTTCTGCCACCTACAACACAATCCACCATCAGACACATCTTTCCCTCTCCTCAGATTTCTGCAGGGACTCATCATTTCCCACTCATCACCCCCCCTCAGTACCTAACCATAACCACAGACCTCCCTCACTACCATACCCTTCATTTGTGAATCTGCAGAGGCCACCTGCTGGTGATCCTGTTGTAGCCTCTTTGACAGCAGAGAGATTGGACACAGAATGGGAGAAACACAATTAAAAGATCAAGTCAAAATTGCAATTATAGCATTGCCTTGAAAGCACAAAAACTGCATTGTGGTCAAATTCCAGCAAGTCAGACATTATGAATCTGAATTTTGACATTTTTACCGTTACAGACAGTAAACATATCCTGTTATATCTTAAGCCACATCCAGCTGTCCATCAACATAGAGGCTCCGCCCAGCATCTCCAGCCTGC
The DNA here is from genome assembly GCF_036971445.1 of Narcine bancroftii. Taxonomy (NCBI): domain Eukaryota; kingdom Metazoa; phylum Chordata; class Chondrichthyes; order Torpediniformes; family Narcinidae; genus Narcine; species Narcine bancroftii. Next base: position 93,393,900 of record NC_091471.1, on the reverse strand, counting down.
CAATCAGGTGTGAGCCCACCAGCCCGACTTCAGCTAACCAGGGTATCGCTGTCGACACAGTTGATACTGGTATTGTAGCCATGATCCCAATTATCAGGAGTATGGGAATATGTATACCCCTGCAAGTCGCCCATGTGTCAGACACCCTCCGTAGTCTGAATCCCCTTTCCCTACAGGCATATTCTGGGGTGGGAAAACAGTTGCATTCCCCCCTCCTCTCTCCTGGAACTGCTTCTGATCTGCCACTGTGATGCTGAATTAGCCAGTCTGTTTGTTTCTGTGTTAATAAATCCTTTATTTATCCATTCCATGTGTTTGGACTCATTCCCTTTTGGACCCCAAATGAATCTCAACACAATACCCCCCCCCCATGCCATATTTCATAATAAAATGAGCTGACAGGCCAGATACACTTTGTACCCATGACTTGCCATTTTCAACAGTCCTTTGGGTTTGAGGATGAATTGTGTATTGTGAGTTTCATTGTGGGGAATGTAGACCTTCCATAGATGGGTGGGAATGTACCCGATTGCATGGGTGTGTAGCTTGAGACAATGCCTCGTTACCACCTGATGCATGACCATCTTTTCAATGTCATTAAATGCTCTTTCTACATCTGTGGTTATGGGCTAGAGATTCCCAGGTATGAGGAACTGTTGCATTCAACAGCACCAACCCCCCCCCCCCCAGCCAAGGAAGTTTTAAGCACAACCTTGACTGTTAAATGAAAAAAAAAAGCCATTTGAAGAGGTCTGAATAGATTGCTTGCAGAGTCTGGCATTGGATGCACAGTGGTATTCTCTGCCCACTGCAGCCGACTCATTAAAAGTTTATCAGGGGACTGTGTGGTCCTGACATATCCATACCTTCAGTGACCTGATGTCCATTATACACATCTCAGAAGAAACAAAATGAAAAGATTAAGTCGCAGATGCATATAGGGTTCACACAAGTCAAAATTGCAATTATAGCATTCCCATAAAAATAATTTAAATTAATGCTTAAATGAAACATTTTTCCACCTCTTTAATATCTGATCAGAAGCATATGGGGAAACCACAAAAAAATAGTAACTTCAGCTGTCAAGTGACCCGTGTCTCAACTTGAGGCCCACAGGCACAGAATGCCCAAGGCTGTTCAGTTATGTCAGTACTAAATGGCATACCAGGCAGGGTACTGAAAATCTGTGCCATCCAATTAGCTGGAGTGTTCATGGACATTTTCATTCGCTCAAGGCTGCAGTCAGAGGTTCCACCTCTTCAAAAGGGCATCATTCCAGTGCCCATAAATCAAAGTACTTAGTAGAAGAGTTGGGATGTTATGGTGAAGTTGTACGAGACATTGGTGAGGCTAAACCTGGGAGTACTGCGTGCAGTTTTGGTCACCTAGCTACAGGAAAGATATCAATAAGATAGAAAGAGTACAGAGAAGATTTACTAGGATGTTGCCCAGCTGCACATAGACTTCAGCTCAGCCTTGAACATCATTCCCCCAGTGCTGGTGAACAAACTCCAAAACCTGGGCCTTTGCACTCGCTTCTGCAACTGGATCCTCGATTCCTCATCGGAAGACGAATTGGAAACATATCCTCCTCCTGACCTACAATCAACACAGACACACTTCAAGGATGTATGCTTTGCCCATTGCTCTACTCACTCTACACCCATGACTGTGGAAAAGCACAATTCAAATGCCAGTGACACAACAGCAAAAAAAAAATTAAAATCACGGATATAGGAGGGAGAAGATCAGCTAGTTGAGTGATGTCACACCAACAACCTTACACTCAATTTAGCATAACAAAGCAGCTGATTGTGGACTTGGAGGAAATCAGGAGAACAGGAACCAGTCCTCATCAAGGGATTAGCAGTACAAAAGGTCAAGTCCTCATCAAGGGATCAGCAGTAGAGAAGGTCAAGGTTGGCACAGTTGGCTTAGCGGTTAGCGCAACACCTTTACAACACCTGCGATAGGGACCAGGGTTTGAATCCCGCAGTGTTTGTAAGGAGTTTGTACTCTCTCCCGGTGTTTTCCCCAGTGGCTCTGATTTCCTCCACCATTTGAAAGGTACCAGGGTTGTAGATTAATTGGGTGGCACGCACTCGTGGGCCGAAATGGCCTGTTACTGTGTGGTATGTCTAAATTTTAAAACTTATCTTCAAATTCCTGTGTGTCAACATCTCTAAGGATCTGTCTGGGGCCTCCATGTCGACGCAATGACAAAGAAGGCTTGTCAGTGGCTATACTTCATGAGGAGTTTGAGGAGATTTGGTACATCACCAAAGACTCAAATTTCTACAGGTATACCACGGAGATCATTCTCTTGGGTTGCATCACTGTCTGATATGGAGGCACCAATGCACAGAACAGGAAAACTCCAGAATTGTTAACTCACTCAGTCAACAGTCTTCACTCCATCGACCACATCTACAAAGAGCAGTGTCTGAAGGAAGCAACCTCTATCCTCCAGGACCCTACCACACATGGTATCACCTGGATACCGTTAAAACAGGTTCAGGAACAGAAGCACCCATTTGCACAGTTTCTTCCCCTCTTCCAACAGATTTCTGAATGGACAATGAACCACAGACACTATCTCACTTTTTTGCACTATTTCTTTAAAAATGTAATTTACAGCGATATTTTCACTGTAATGCTGCATGACATCCTCATGACAATAAATTCTGATTGTAAAAGCTAGCGTGGATGTAGGATTAGTGTTTGACTTGGCCACAAAGTAGGGACTAAATCCAATGCAATAATTTAAATCTTTGCTAAACCACATTAAATTGTAAATCGAGAAACATGTCACAAAGGAAGTTCAACCAAAGACAAGTTTTGAGTTGCTATGGATGGTAAAACCAATGGTACAATCTTAAACCATTAATCAGAAAGCAACACAAGTCACAACACTTCAAAACTCACATGTGGCTAAGGTTGTTTCATGGATTGTTCAAAAGAAACCTACAAAGTAGTAAATAAATCTTACAAGAGCACAAGAAACTCAAAAGATTCAATGGCCAATTTAGTGGGAAGGTTGCACCCTGCTGAAGCATCAGAATGATTTAGATAACAGAACAATTTCAGGGTAGGCAAATAGAGACTGCACATCCTAGAAAATGGAAAAAAAATCTGCCGGAGGAGCTCAATGACTCAAATGCAGCCCAAGTGGGAGAAAAAAAGTATGGTCAACCTTTTGGGTTAGAACTATTTATCAAGACCCCAACACAGATCATTCCTTTTCTCCCAATCATGATGCTCAACCCACTGAGTTCCTCCAGCAGATTTTCTTGCTCCATATTCCAGCATCTGCAGTCTCTCGTGTAATGAGCATCAAGCCCCTGGCTCAAAAATCAAATCCAGCGCAGCATTTATCACATCTTTCACTTTCCCACAATTTAGTTGAAAACTGCCAGAAAACTTCAAAAGTCAACATGTTAATACAAGTAGAAATTCAAACATCTGGTCTCCAGCATTGTCCTTGATCACTGATTGCACAACAACTTGAATTATGCAACTTGAAAAACGAAAAACCAGCCCATTTCTCATAAGCCTACAAATTTGTATTTCTTTATCTTTGAAAGATTTTCAATATGCAGTGAAGTTTCAAAAATATTTTTGAACATGTTTATTTCAAAGAATCCAAAAGAAAACATTGCCTGGGCCAAAATCTTGGGCTTAAGCACCTTCAGTTACTTTTTTCTAGTGTCCTTGGATGACAAGATCAGCATTTACTTTTTAACAATTTTCAGGAACAGGATACCGACTGCCAAGTTTTATGATTCGTGATAAATAGTCCTCAGAGTGGTGGCAAGCTTCCTTGAACTGCTGCAATTTTTCAAGTGAAGATGTTCTCACAATACTGTCAGGCAGGAAACTACAGAATTTAGAGCTAATAAAAAAAGATAGTGATACCTTTCCAAGTCATGATATTGAATGACTCAGGAGACTTGGAAGAATGGTGGACCAACAACAACCTTACACTCAATGTCACCAAAACTGGAAGAGTCACATGATGGAGTAATGGCCACTAGGGTAAAAACAGCCATCTCCAGAAAAGAAGAAAAAAAGTTAAGAAAAGACAAAGTTCAATAAATCCAAAATATAAGAAATAAAACATAAAGTTGTAGAGGAGAAAGAAAATGGCACCCAAGAAGGAAAAAGTAAAAACGGAAAAAAAAAAGAAAAGACGCCAGAAAAGAAAGAAGGCCTTACCTGTACGAAGGAACAGGGAGCCGTGATGGAGAATAGCGCCCGATCTCAGAGGTTGGTGACAGCCCCACGGAGTCGCGACCCCCCGACCGCTGGACTGCAAAAATGGCTCTCTGAGCCAAACAAAAGTGTGCAACTGTGCAATCTAAGTACTGCTGTCATAAATCTCGTTGTATAACTTGTTCTTCTTCTTTGGCTTGGCTTCGCGGACGAAGATTTATGGAGGGGGTAAAAAGTCCACGTCAGCTGCAGGCTCGTTTGTGGCTGACAAGTCCGATGCGGGACAGGCAGACACGATTGCAGCGGTTGCAGGGGAAAATTGGTTGGTTGGGGCTATTTGATTTGGCTCAGCCTAGGAGCGGGCAATCACGGCATGACCAGCTGAGGGATGCCAGACACCAGGGCTCTCAGCTGGAGGAGGAGGAAAATGGCAGGAGAGGGAGTGAAGTACCAGGTGAGAAAGAAAGTCGACGGGGTGAAAGGAAAGAAGAGCAGCAGCAGGAGGCTCAATAGATGAGCAGCTCAGAAGAAGAGGACCAACAGCAAGAGGCCAAGCAAGAAGAGGCCTGACAAAGTGAGACAAACAACTCATCCAGAAAATCAGAAGAGACACAGATACAAAGAGAAGACAAACACAGGTACAGACACAGAAGAAGAGGAAGAAGACCAAGATCTTCACAGAGAGACAGAAGGTAAAACAGTTTGACAGAATATAGATAAAGAATGGTTGTCATTAGAATTTAGTAAAATGAAAAGAACAGAAGATAAAATGCAAAAATTAGAGCTAGTCATGACAGAAATAGGGAAAAAAGTGAAAATGTAGAAGAACGAGAAACAGCTGTAGAAATGGAAGTAAACTAATTGAGAGAAATATTGGAAGAAAGTGATAAAAAAATTAAAGAGACACCAGACTTGTTAGCTCAGAAAATTGCTATGTTGGAAAATTTTAGTAGGCGAAACATAAAAATAGTGGGCCTGAAGGAAGATGAAGGTGGCACAGATATGAAGGAATGGATCCCAAAGTTCCTGGGAACGACAGAAATGCAGGAAGGAATGGAAATAGAAAGGGCACACAGAACACAAGCTCCGAAACCACAGTCACATCAAAAACCAAGATCCATTTTAGTAAAATTTTAGACATATACGACAAGAGAAAATATACTGGAGTGGGCAAGGAATAAAATTAGAGAAGACAATAAACCATTGGAATACAAGGATCAAAAGATATTTTTTTACCCAGACACAAGTTTTGTACTCTTAAAGAAGAGGAACGAGTTTAATACAGCAAAATCGATCCTATGAAAAAAGGTTATAAATTCATGTTAAGACATCCAGCTGTGCTTAAAATATTTATACCTGGGGAGCAAAACAGACTGTCCTCGGATCCAGAAGAAGCACAAGAATTTGCAGAATGCTTGCAGGACAGAAGGAGAGATGAAGAGATGTAACAAGAAGAACGGCGATAAAATATATATAAAGATGTAAAAACAATGTATATGTAAAGAACTAAAAAAGGGAAAGAGAAGGGAAGAAAGGAAGTAAGAGGGAAAGGGAGAACTTTATTATATGTGTAAAAAAAAAGTGTTTTCTGTGGGGGGGGGTTGGGGAGGGAGAGAATAACTATCACTGCGAAATCAGTTGACGCTTGTGACCAGATTTGCAATCCAAATGGAAAGGGGAGATGCGGTTGCCTGGCAAGGGATAAGAAGCAACTTAGAGAGGGTGGGGAGGGGGGAGATATTTGGGGTTAAGGGAATATTGGATGTGGAAGTTGTTGGAGTATTTTATGTTTTAAATGTGTTGACATACATTGAGTTTAAAAAGGGAAAACAGATGTCAATGGGGAAAAGGAGGATGGTGGTGGTGAGGAAGTGGAAATGAGGTGTAAACAGGATATGAGAGATGGCCATGTTGAATTATATGACTATAAACATTAATGGAATACATGACCAAATTAAAAGGAAGAGGCTATTAAATTTACTGAAAAAGGAAAAAATAGATATAGCATTTGTGCAGGAAACGCATCTAACTGAAGTGGAACATAACAAATTAAAGAGAGACTGGGTAGGGCACGTAGCGGCAGCACCATATAATTCAAAAGCTAGAGGTGTAGCTATATTAATTAATAAAAATGTACCAATCAAAATAGAGGAGGAAATAATAAATCCAGCAGGGAGGTATGCAATGATAAAATGTCAGTTATATTCAGAATTTTGGAATTTGCTCAATATATATGCACCTAATGAAGAGGATCAAAAGTTTATGCAAGATATATTTTTAAGATTGTAGATAAACAAGGAAATATATTGATAGGAGGGGATTTTAACCTTAATTTGGATCCAATGTTGGATATTTAGCAAAAAGAATAAAGTGGCCAAATTTATGGTAAAATCAATGCAGGAAATGCAGGAATATGGAGGAGGCAGGACCCAAGAGAGAAGGAATACTCATATTATTCGAGTAGGCATAAAACATACTCAAGGATTGATATGTTTTTGTTGTCGGCCCATATTCAAGGGAGAGTTAGGAAAATTGAATATAAAGCTAGATAATACAGATAAGTGTGAGATGTTACACTTTGGAAAGGCAAATCTAAATAGGTCATATACATTAAATGGTAGGCCATTGAGATGTGCAGAAAAACAAAGGGATTTAGGAGTTGTGGTAAATAGTACCCTCAAGGCTGATACTCAGGTTGATGGTGTGGTGAAGAAGGCATTTGGAATGTTGGCCTTCATAAATCGGAGTATTGAATTCAAGAGTAGGGAGGTTATGATGAAATTGTACAAGGCATTGTTGAGGTCAAATTTGGAGTACTGTGTACAGTTTTGGTCACCAAATTATAAGATATAAACAAAATAGAGAGAGTGCAGAGAAGGTTCACGAGAATGTTGACAGGATTTCAAGGTTTGAGTTACAGGGAAAGGTTGTGCAGACTGGGGCTTTTTTCTCTGGAGTGTAGAAGATTGAGAGGGGACTTTAAGATTTTAAAAAGGACAGAGAGTAAATGTGGATAGGCTTTTTCAATTAAGAAAGGGGAGATTCAAACGAGAGGCATGGTTTAAGATTGAAGGGGGAAAATTATAAGGGAAACATGAGGGGAAATTTCTTTATGCAAAGGGTGGTAGGGATGTGGAATGAACTTCCGGCAGATGTGGTTGAGGCGGGATCATTGGTTACATTTAAGGAAAGACTGGATAGTTACATGGAGAGGAGAGGACTGGAGGGGTATGGACCGGGTGCTGGTCAGTGGGACTAGGAGGGTGGGGATTTGTTACGGCATAGACTAGTAGGGCTGAACTGGCCTGTTTTGTGCTGTAAGTGGTTATAACACTCACCGTGTTATTAGCAATAGAACTGGAGGACAACCCACCAAAAACATATGGAGGTTAAACTCCATGCTACTTAAAAGGCAGGAATTTCGAGAGTTTATTGAACGCCAAATTAAAACATATTTTGAAATAAATACAGAATCAGTGAAAGACAAATTTATATTATGGGATGCAATTAAAGTCTTCATTAGAGGGCAGATAATAAGTTATGTAACTAAGGTGAAAAAGGACTACAATCGGGAAATCGAGCAATTGGAAAAGGAGATGGTAAGTACAGAAAAGGAAGTAGTAAAAAGGGATTATATAACAAAAGGAGAGAATTGGCAGACAAAAAAATAAAATACGAAAAATTACAAACGTATAAGGTGGAGAAGAACAAAGAAAATAAAGCAAAAGTATTATGAACTAGGAGAAAAAACACACAAAATATTAGCTTGGCAACTTAAAACAGAACAAGCTGAAAGAACTGTATTGGCATCAAGGAAAAAGGACACACAAATTACATATAATCCAATGGAGATTAATGAGAACTTTAAAGAATTTTATGAACAATTATACCTAACTGAGAACGAGGGGGAAGATGATAAAGTAGAAGAGTTTTTAGCTAAAATTGAACTGCCAAAATTGCAAGAGGAACAAAACACACTGATTAAACCATTTGAAACAGAGGATGTACAGGATATATTAAAAAAGCTGCTGAACAATAAAATGCCTAGAGAGGATGGATTTCCAATAGAATTTTATCAAGCATTTAAAGAGTTATTAATTCCTCCTCTCCTGGAAGTAATGAACCTGATAGAAGAAACACAAAACTTGCCAGATTCATGTAAGACAGCAATAATTACAGTAATACCAAAGACAGGGAAGGATCCACTAACACCAGCATCATATAGACCAATATCTTTACTTAATTCAGATTATAAGATAATAGCAAAATTATTAGCGAACAGATTGGCCGATTGTGTCCCAAAAATAGTAAAACAAGATCAAACTGGATTTAAGAAAAGATGAACAGCGGATAATGTCTGTAAACTTATTAATCTAACTCATGCAATTCAAGGATATAAGAAGCCAACAGTGCCTGTTGCTTTAGACGCAGAAAAATCCTATGACAGAGTAGATTGGAATTATTTATTTGAAGTATTACAGAGGTTCAATCTACCAGAAAAATATATTAATTGGATTGAAGCATTATATAATGGACCATTGCAGAAGGTAACAGTAAATGGGTATGTATCAAACCAATTTAAATTAAGTAGGTCAACTAGACAGGGATGTCCATTATCCCCCTCACTGTTCGCTTTAGCAATAGAACCATTGGCAGAACTGATAAGAACAGAAAATAAAAGAGATAAAAATAAAGGAGAAGGAGTATAAAATCAGTTTATTTGCAGACATCATCATAGTATACTTAACAGAACCAGAAATATCAATAAAAGAATTACATAAGAAATTGAAGGAATATGGAGAAATATTGGGGTACAAGATCAACGCAAATAAAAGTGAAGTGATGCCAATGAGTAATGCGGATTATACAGAATTTAAAAAAGAATCACCATTTAAATGGCAAACGCAATCCGATACCGAGGTATAAGGTTAGATAATAACTTAAGCCACCTGTACAAATTAAATTATCAGCCACTAATAAAGAAATTGCAGGAAGACTTAGAACATTGGAAAGAATTACCGCTAAAGTTGATAGGGAGGGTAAATTGCATTAAAATGAATGTCTTCCCAAGGATACAATACTTATTTCAATCGTTATCAATTCCCTTTATAGAGAAACTTTAATGAACTGAAGAGAATAATAAGGAAATTCTTGTGGAAAGGGGGGAAACCGAGGATAGTGTTAGATAAATTAACAGAGAGGTACAACCAAGGTGGTTTGCTGTTACCAAACTATTATAGAGCCACACAATTAAGGTATTTATCAGATTTTTACCAGACAAGGGAAAAACCAGATTGGACTAAGATAGAACTAGATAAAATAGGGGAGAAGGTACCGGAAAATATATTTATAAGTGGAATGAAAAGCTGGTGCAATATAAAAGCTCACCAGTACTGCATCATTTACTCAATATATGGAAGAAGATCCACTTAGAAAGGAAAAAAAAACAAATGATCAAATACCAAAATTACTATTGACGCAAAATCTGCTAATCCCTTTTTCAATAGATAACCTTTCCTTTAAGGAATGGGAGAGAAAAGGAATCAAAAGAATAGAAAATTGTTTTTTGGGAAATAATTTATTAACATTTGAACAGTTGAAGTACAAATATGGAATAACTCATGGTACAATGTTTGCATATCATCAATTGAAAGCTTATTTAAAGAATAAATTGGGAAACAGCTTGAGATTACCAGAAGGAAGCAGCTTTGAATATGTGATAACAGACACAATGATAATTAAGATTTATAACAAATATGTACATTAAACTGCAAGATAAGGAAAATGATGAAATAAGCTATAAACCCAAACAAAAGTGGGAAAAGGATTTAAACAAAGATTAAAAAAAATGAAACATGGGAAAAGTGATGTTCTGGAACTATGAAGAATATAATAAACACAAGGTTACGCATGATACAGTATAATTGGTTTCACAGATTATATATCACACCCCAAAAGTTTTTTAAAAAATGGGATCCAACATTATCAGATGTTTTCGGTGTAAGAAGGAAATGGGAACAACAGTACATGCAATTTGGGCATATGAGAAAGTGAAAATGCTTTGGGAAGATCTCAATCAGATATTAAACAAAATCACAAAAAATAACACCAAAAAATCCAGAGATTTTTCTTCTAAGTAATACAAGTAAGGAATTAGGCCTCAAATTGGATAAAGCGCAAAAAAAGATTTATTATGATAGCCTTAGCAGTCGCAAAAAAATGTATAATGTCAACTTGGAAAATGGAAGAGAGCCTGAGAATACAGCAATGGTACATGGAAATGAATAAATGTATTCCATTGGAAAAAATAACATATAATTTAAAAAATAAAGTCACATTATTTGAATTAATTTGGGAACCATACATGAGAGAGGGCTTGCCTCGGACCACCCCCTAAACGACTTGATCCAGTGTGTAAAAGTAGATGACACATTTTTCTTGTTTATTTTTCATTGTGAGATGACATTGTCTAATGGTTTTATTGTATATGTTGAATATTTATTGGTTTTGGAGGGGTGGGAGGGGGAGGGAAGGTAGGGGGGAAAAAAAGGGAGAAAATGCCACTGTGCATATATTTTGGTTGATATGGTTCACAGTGTGAAAAATAAAAAATAATTTAAATTTTTTTTTAACCTAAACTCAGCTGATTGCCCACTTCAAGAAGGGAAGACCAGAGTGAAATTATCCAGTGATCATAAAGGTATCAGAGCTGCATAGAGTCACCAAATTTAAGTTCTTTGGAGTCACTGTCTCAGAGAATCCTTCCTGAACACAACACACTAATGGCATCATGAAGAAAGCACGTCTGCGCCTCTACTTCCTCAAAAGTTGGAGGTTTGGTAGGAAACACTGGCAAATTTCTCCAGATGGGCAGTGGAAAGTGTGCCAACCGGCTATATTGCGGTCTGGTATGGGGACACCAATGTCCCAGAGTGTAAAACCCACCAAAAGGTTGTGCACACAGACCAGGACATCACAGGCAAAACTCTCCACACTATTGAGAACATCTACAGGGAACGCTGCTGTCAGAGAACAGCAGCAATCATCAACAGTCTACATCACCCAGCAAATACTCTATTCTCACTATTGCCATCAGGAAAGATGCTATAGTTGCCACAAGACTCGTACCACCAGGTTCAGGAACAGCTGCTATCCCTCCACCATCAGATTCCTCAACAAACCCAATGAGTGACTTATTTAAGGATTCTTGTACTTTTTAAAAATTCTCTCTGGATTACACAGTTTGTTTACATGTACAAGCTGTAAACAGTTTTTTTTGCACTACCAGTAAGTGATAATTCTGCCTCACTCACAGAAAAAAATCTCTGACAATAAATCTGAAACCTGAAAATGGAGATGATGTTGCCCTTCTTGGTAGGCAAGGGGGCCGGCTTAAGGAACGATGAACTCAGACGGTCTTTTCAGCGTCTATAAGAAATGCTGTCACAGCTGTTCAAACCACATCAGCACATTTATTAACAGTAAGCACTCCAGCCATAGTGGTCCAACAATGAATACTTGGAGGGTCAACGGATGCCAACCAAGCAGACTGCTTTGAATTGTATGGTGCTGGGCTTTGGAAGAGATGTTTGTGGTACACTCATCCAGACTAATGAAGAGCATACCATCATAGTCCTATGTACCTGAAGGTGCCAGGAGTAGTTACTCGCAAGAGGAGATACAACTTCTGATCTGCTCACTACTTATGTAGTTTGCCCCTGAGGAGTTTCTGGTCAATGGTGACCCTCAACCCTTCCCAACGATGATGATTACAGAGAACTTGGCCATGGGTACATCACTGAATGCACTTTCAGCAGTAAGTAGCAGTTGTTCAGTATAACCCATCACCATCCTCGAATTTAGTTTTGTGCAAAAAAATGCCGTTTTTTCTTGTGGCACCCCAATGCTAATATACAAGCAAATCAACAGTATGCATGAACAATTCAACACCAAATACCCTTAGAGTAAAATTAGTTCGCCAGAATGAAGGGGTTAAACATGCAAAATCAAACTGCTCATCATTAATGCAGAAGGCGGACAAGGTTCAAGTAATTCTCACCTTGTCCAGAAGATATTGAACCACTATTGCAATAGCTTCAAATTTTTGGTTGCTTGATTTTAATAGTTCCTTCAGTTTTGCAATCAATGAAATCTGCTTTTCACACGTTACTTGATAGTGATGTGATCCAGGGGTCCTTCTCTCAACCGAGTGCAAATCCAAAACCTGGGTTGATGGGTGAGTTTGGGAGCCTGCCTTCTGTGAGGAGTTGGACTTTACCCAGGTTCTGTCAGCTATAAAACAAAAATCATAGCCATTAAAACTAATATTACACAATCCTATCATGAAGAGATACCACAAATTTCATTTTTCACCATCTTTCATCTGATGACTGTGCAAGCAAGATAGATTTTTGCAAGGTAAACTAACATCTGATGTTAAGCTATACTCAACCAACATTGGTTTTTGCTGACTGTAATTCTTCTGGTTAATAGGTGGATCCATCTTACTGATTGATTTAAATGTGTAGCTCTTTCACCCAAATATCTACAACATATTGTGTATTGGTTCCCCTTGGGGCACCCAACTAAGAAAAATACATTGCCCTTTATTTCGAGTTGTATTTGAACAAAACTCATATCTTAAACACTGTACAATCCTATATTCAATAAGGATTTAGACATTATAGCGGAGGTAGCAGGTCCTTTTGGCCCATGAGCCAGTGTTGCCCAATTACACCTACTTAGCCTACATTCACAGTATGTTTTGAAGAGTGGGAGGAAAGCAGAGTCCACGGGGAAAACCTGCACAGGTACTGGGAGAACGCAAAAACTCCAGACAGCTCAAGATTCAAACCTTGGACCTGAACACTGGCGCTGCAACAGCGTCCTGCTAACCGTGCCACATGCACTTTTAAAAAGATTTCTATTATGTTGTGCAAAGTCGAAATGGGTCCAGTGCTTTGTGAGGAGTGCAATGAAAGCTAAAAATCTATTATCTTTAGAGAAACAAAATAATTGGCAAGGTATATGGGGAAGGGAAGAAATGGAGATGATAGAAAACTTGCTGAAAAATTGGTTTGAAGTTTTATAACAAGAAATGACGACGCCAGTGGAAACAAAGCAGTGATATGAAGTGTACTTTGCAACTAAATGGCTTGAAAAAAATTTGTAGAACAAATCAGTCATACAAATTCACCATGCCATCATCTCCAAGAAAATAAAAACAGTGCCACTTACCTGTTGTAGATGGAAATTCAGGTATCATGTCTGAACTATACTACCAAAATATCAAATTAATTGACACAATCATCAACAAAGCAGCAGCTAATTTACCTCGTGGAACTGTCCTCACATGATTATAAACCAAGTTCCAGGGCTCTGGCAAGATCAGAGGAGTTACTTTCAAAGGATCAACAGTTTTTTTAAAAATTGAAAATTATACAATAATTTAAAATTGGTACTGTTTGGAGAATATAGATGTTCAAAACCCATTTAAATACTGGGAAAGAAATAGAATCTGATTTTATTTTTAAAAGGAAGGTAAGCAAGAGGGTTTCTAGAGCCAGGATAAAGGAGGGGGGGGGGGGGGGGATTATTCAAGCTTCACTCTTCTACAAAATACAGTATTTGAATGCTATACTGGGATAGAAGCTCATGTTCAATATGCCGGGGCCCCAAGCTAGCTTGCAATAGCTTCAAATACTGACAACAAGAATAAAACATGGTGCAAATTCAACTCAATGAATAACACAGTAGATGGTACTCATTCATAACTGAAGACCACTGAAAATTTGTGTAAACTTCCATTTTCCACATAAAGATGTGATATGATTTTCAAATTTGGTAACAAGCCGCCTCTCAGTAAAAAGCTCATTTCAGGTGGTACATCCCAACTAAACATAAAGAAATCAAATTGAAAATGTTACACAATTTAATATTTGTCCAAGCACCTCAAGCATTACTTACCAACATGTTGGTTCATCCCAAAAATAATGCTTTTACAAAACATGCATCTAACCAAATATTTAGAGACTATTTAAATGCTACAACTTGATGCTGAATACAAGCAGCTTAATGTTAATTTCATCCTTTTAGATTGACTCATACCCATGTCCATTAAAAAAAAAATGTTCTTCCAGAGATTTCAAAGTAACCAGATCACATGTATGCAATTTCTTAAAACGAATTGACACCAATTTTGGCTATAAACCACCAATAAATTAGCAAACAACATCACCATTCATTTACTCTAAAAATATGTGCACAATATATTTACTATTTTCAATTAAGCGCTTAATTCCTGCTCCAGAAATAACACAAACCTCTCTGAAAAACGATGGTGCTCTTCCTATGTGCTGACAGAAATTGAAGATTCTGGAGCAAGCCTTTCACTGTCAATTGGACACGAACTTTTGTTAATGCTATTCTTGAACTCCAGATCATTTTTCTGATGAAGGAAAACTGAAGGAAGAAATCATGCCCATCTGTAATCACAGTACAAGTTCCATCGCCAGAGCCAAGCAAAACATTTTGCTAGACTCAAATTAGAACTGAATAACAATGTTTCAAATTGGAGGAGACATATTCAAAGGCGAACATCTCCATCTGGCAGCGATTTTCTTTCCAGTTGTGACTGAGGCAAAGATTAAGCAACCAGCAAACCTTCCCTCTGATTCAAAACAACCCAGCTCTAAATTGCAGTGTTGTTCCACAGTTAATTTGCCACAACAGTAGGGATGGGGTCTAAAACGGAAAAAAAAATCTAATTATAGGTCTGAAATGGAAGAACATTTTGCATAAAAATATTATACTTGAAATCAATTTATTACAAGTATCTTTAAAAGATGAATACAAGGCTTCGATTTTTTTTTGGAAAAAATCTTGCATTTCTCAAAGGAATTCTTGTGCCTTACCAAGCCTATTGTTCTGTAAACAGGTTTCCTGCTGCAAATCTAACAAGGTCAAGTCCCACGCCCCATCTGAGATTGAGACACATAGAAAGTGATAACACGGGAATGTTCTACTAGTCTCATTTTTCTGCGCTTGTTTACTGTTTGGCCCTAATAATTAGAGCAGACTAATAGTGACTAAAATGACAATCTTGATACCCTATAATTCAATTCAAATTGACAAAATTATAACCTTGTGCTCCATTTAGCTATTCGCCAAAGGCAGAATAACTATATGCAAACAAAGGTTAGCATGAAATTTTCAAACAATCCGAATTAGTTAATTTCTGTTTAAAAATGTGTTTTTGAATAGGAGATATAATGGCCAAATGTCTGAATTCTCCTATTGGGTTGTGTAGCAGCAGTGAAACAAAGAGGATATTTTGGACAATTCAGGTAGAATTTGAATTGTACCTTCAACTACATTGATAGCTCGAGACTTGGCAAGTTTTAAAAGCATCAGAAACAACCATGAAACTAGCGGATTGCTCCAAAAACATGCTCAACTCATGAACGCATTCGAATAAGAGAAAACCTTGCGACCTTGACACCAGATCCATGGTAATCAGCCTTGACATTGTTCTGGGCATTTAGAGGTGGGCAATAAATAGCAGCATTGCTCTTTATGTCCACAGCATGAACCAAATCACCATTCCAACTAATTCAGATTTTTAAATTGATCACATCTTGTGCCGCACCAGAAGTTTAGAGACAACTGTAATTTATTGCTCTACAGTTTAATAATGCATTCAATAGAAAAAGGGCATTTCATTTCATTAAAGGGCTGCATATAAAGCAACCTTCAACCTTATTTTGTAGGAAGGCAAAAACAATGTTCAAGCAGTTTTGGCAAGTTACATCACTTTCCTTTCAGAAGCCACTGAAAGAGAACAAAGGAATAAACAAACTTGCTGACCTTTGGCATTAGCCACACACTGGAAAAAATTCCAACGCAAATTTATTGAACTGTAGAGCAATAAACTACAATGAGGTCTCTGAGCTTCTGGTACTGCATAATATCAAGAGCGAAACCCAGCAGAATGAGCAGAATTTTAAATTAGACGGCACTTGCTAGGGAATGATAAATGTATTGTTCAATTTAAATCACATCAACATGCACATACATTGAATTAAACAAGTGTGCACTCATTACAATGAAAATCCAAGCATTGTTGAGCCATCAGAATAAAGGTTTCCACAACGTGGGAACGTTCCAGTCAAATCAATAGGCGATATTCTCGGCAAATAATGGCAATGTTTGCTGCATCTTTGGACCCTCAACAGATTTCAAGAGGCAAAATTTGTTTCTACTCGCAACCATCCAGCTACCTTCAGAGCAGCTCAACAGCAATGCCTAAAAGGTAGCAGAGAGCAGGAAACTTGCTGCTGTCCAGTTAGGGCAGTTCTTGGTGATGTTACTTATAAGTAGTAACAGCTTAGTTATAACAGTTTCATTCTCAAGCAAAGAAAGAATAGGTTACTCAAAAATGGCATAAAACTCTCTGAAAAGAGATCTTTCAAATTCCTTTGCATCACCTGCCACAACATTTACTAAATGCACTGAGAAAATGTATTTGAGAACTTAAAACACCCAATTTAAGCTCTCATTTGGAAGTTTCAAAAATAAACTATTGACAATTTTAAAAAAACTGTACAATGAAAAATAGCGCAAAGGCCCTGCATTCTTAGTGTAATTTCACTCAATATATCGTAATTTAATCTAGATTCCGTACATTGTTAGCACTTTAATATATTACACCAATTCCACTCAAGTAGCTCCCTGGAGTGATGCACCTTCAAATGTTTGAGGGACTTCCCACCAAGCCCAGCCTTTGAATGTCTAGTAGTGGTTGAACTGTGGCAGCACCAAACTACTGCATCTCCCAGTACATACACCTGGTGAATTACACATGTCTAGAATTAGCCAACAGCAGTATCCCTTCACTAATCTCACTGTGTTGGAAGACCAATCACTGGATGTCTGGCTCTGCATGCACACCATAAATCAGAGCCCTCTTTAACATAGCTACTCAGGAACATGGCAAGAACCTTTGCATCCTTCTTCAGACCCTCTCAGCAAATCAATCTGCAAAGAGGTAGTAGAATGTTTCCTTCCCCACAGTCATCTCAGGTCACTGCAGGTGGCAATTGCGATGCACAGTAATGATCCAACTAGGAAGGCTCTTCTCACAGCCAGCCAGAGGTTTTTGCCTGTTGATGATGCATTTTGCTAAATAATCTGAATAGATTTCAAAAGCTTTGAATTGCCCATTTTATCAAAGACTATTGCTATATTTCAATATGTAGGAGAGGGAAATGTGTCATTGCACCTTAAAGTCAACATTCCCTTGAAATGGTCACCAATTAGGTTACCTGCAAAGAGATCTATTCCTTTGATTATACTGATCTCTGAATATTACATCAGAAAATGACATGCTCCATGCATTATTTGCTGGGGCAATTAGAGCAAATGATAATTTTTACATATGGATATTTAAAGAAAATCCAAAACAAAAGTGACTTCAGTGAAGGTGAAAAATCAGAGTGGAAACTTTTTTCAAATTAAGAAAGTAATTGAAACAAAGAAAACTAAAAGATGCCCAAAAGGTTCTCTCTTTGGAAGATCAACTTGAGCATTTTTATTTGGATGAGAAAATTATCGCAAATTTGTCATTCACAATGTACAAAATATGCACAAAATTCTTGCTTGCTGTAGCCAAACAGGTACTTGTAAAGAAAAATTAGTCAACCAACTGAATTAAATTAAGACACTAGTTAACAAATATTCAAGCCGAGGTATTGTCATATGGAAATGAGTTGCTCAATGGACTAGGGTGAAACAAGTTGGTCTCAGTAAAATTGTCCTTATTTCTCCTTTTGCTCCCCAAGTATAAGAACAATGGGGAGAACAAGTGGACTGTCATTTAAAACAAATCCAATGACACAAAACAAGTTAAACTGAAAACTTTGGATACTCAAATTTAATCCTGCCAATTGTCTCATTCCATCAATGAGGCAAGACACAATTTACTGCTGTAAATAAAGTAACTGGCTGTAGGAAACTAGCAGTGCTTCACACACTAAAAACAGACCAATTCCAGAAGAATGTGCATTTCAACTTGTGTATTTTATCAATAGAACCTTCATTTTCAGATAGAAAGAGCCACACCTGAAGAGACTAAAATTGCTTGACCGACCACAAGTAAAAGTCCAAAGTTGGTAATCAAGCCTTGTGATAGTCAAGGAATCATTTTTGGAACTGAATTTTTTTTCCCAGTGGGGAAACTGAATTCATTATGAAAAGATACACACGAGAAAGTAACAAGATGAAGAAATTTGGTTTTAGATGAAGACACGACTAAAGGCTAACAGTACAAAAGGTATCACAGGTCAACCAGTTGATGTGGATAACAGAATCTGCAGATCCTATACTTGTTGCCATTGCCAGTAAAAGGAAAATAATATGGAAAAACAAAAAAAAAATTGAAAATGGGTCAGCTAGATCCAATGAAGTATTTTATGTACACTAAATGCACTCTCCGTCTTGCGGAGAGATTTTCCAAAGTCTTGGAATTTTTGAATCCCCTTACTTTATTGGTTGACTAATTCTACTCACACTTCAAAAAGGAAAGTGGGTGGATTATAGATAGATATCAAGTTCCACCTTGGAACACATAAGAAACAATATATGTAGATCAACCACAAGGAAATACTTGCTTTGGAGACAGTGCAGACAAAGTTCACCAGGTGAGATTCAAACAAGAGGTCACGAGTTAAGAGTTAGGGGACAAACATTTAGAAGTAACAATAGAGGGAACTTCTTCACTCAGAGAGAGGTGGCTGAGTGGAATGACCTTCCAGAAGAGGTGGTCGCAGCAAAGTCAATTTTGTCATTTAAGGAAAAGTTGGATAGGTATATGGATGGGAGGGGATTGGTGGGTTATGGGGAAAGTGCAAGTAGGTGGGACTTGAGGAGATCACTTAGATTGGTACAGACTAGAGGGGCTGAGATGGCCTGTTTCTGTACTGTAATTGTTATATTATTATATACGTCAATTCCAGAGATGAGGGGGTTAACATCTGAGGAGAGATCAAGCTACTTGTGGAATTCAGAGGAAAGAGAGAGGATCTTAGAAATAAAAATATGAAAGGGATAGAAAGGAGAGTTGGTTCCACTGGTAGGCAAGACTAAAACTACAGCCATTGACTCAAGATTCAGGGGAGAGATTTCGATCAGACGAAGAACATAGGGATGAATCTGTGAAATTATCCGTCCAAGTAGAAGAGCTTGCCTCATTTGAAACAGAGAAGATTTTGGCACAGTTGGGGAATTGAGGATTATGGGAAAAGGCAGATAGGTGGGAGCTGATCAGAGTCCATGGGCAGATCAGCCATGATTTGATTAAGTGACAGAGTAGGCTCAAAGGGCGAGATGACAGATTCCAGATTCTATTTTTGATGGATTCATTGATAGGTTTTAAGTTGCCATACAAGTGTCTCCCACTTGTCATTCGATTCCAATAACAAGATCACTTCTTGTTGGGATTTTCCAGCACTATGCTGTGGTAGGGGGGGAGAAATACTCTGGGAATTTGTGCCGAACAGGATCAAAAAGGCAATGATTCTAATAGGGATCCTTGACCTTCAGATTTGGATACATGGGACAATGCATTGTTGAAAAATGATTACCAATTTCATTTAGTTTAGACTTGATATTCCATTTTTTACACTTAAATTACTTAAATTTAAGTTTTTAGCTGCACTTCTGCCAGGGCTTTACCTATCATTAATAAAACCATTATTTTCGCCCTCAGTCAATCCTTACTTTTCATCGTGGAAATCACATACTTGTGTACTGAAGTGGTACCTAAAACACCTCTGAAGTATTTACCTTCACAATATAATAACTGAAATGCTTCAAACCCAAGATTTTGAATGCCAATGACTGCAGTAATTGCAATGACATTTAATCAAATTCAACATTTATCATGGCAGATGTCCATGAAGAAAAAAAACCAAACTTTCTCTGCAGATTCTGGGAATTATCAGAGTCAGACTGCCAGATGATGTCTTCTTTCAGTATTGTACTTTTACATCAGTTACTTCAACAGTGATTTATTTAATGATAGATATCGCCTCAAACCGTGCATCTTGGCACCTCACAGTTTGGCGGGCAGCAACCTCCTTTGAAGAAGACCGCAGAGCCCACCTGACTGACAAAAGGCAAAGGAGGAAAAACCCAACACCCAACCCCAACCAACCAATTTTCCCCTGCAACCGCTGCAACCGTGTCTGCCTGTCCCGCATCGGACTTGTCAGCCACAAACGAGCCTGCAGCTGACGTGGACATTTACCCCCTCCATAAATCTTCGTCCGCGAAGCCAAGCCAAAGAAGAAAGAAGAAATATAATGGACTTTCTGGCTCTCTATACGAATTAAAACTGAACATACAGCCCTGAGGTGTGCCAGTGCTTAATACGATGTGCTTTTTTTTTGTTTTGATAAAATAAACTTTGACTGGATCAATGACTTTTCTATTTGGGATAAAATAAATGCATTTTGCAGCAAGCTTAGACTCCAGAGAATGTAACATGGTAGTACAAGAGAGATTTATATTTTAATTATTCTTGAATGGTGAACTCCTGGATCCTTAATTCTTCTAAACAAAAATTAGGATTTGGGTCTGTTTCCCATTTCCTATGTTAATCTCTTCTCACAGAAGCCTTCTATAAGGTTCAAGATCAGTTCCTTTCCAACAGCAAAAAGACCATCAACATTATTACTAAGATACTTTGCTTTTGCATTACAACAGTGAACATATTTTGTAACCATTGTCTCTTTTGAAGGAATTGAGTGTACCTTTGTATTTGTAGTTTTTTTTTTATAAAAGTATCTTTTCAGTTGTAACAAATATTTCAGAGCCCATGTGCATTATTCAATATAGACAACGATAAAGTTATTTCATTGAAATGCATCAATGCAGTTGCTGTAAAATGTTGACTAGAAACCAGCCAAGAATTCAGAATTAAATTCCTCTAGTCCTATCATGGAATTTGAAGATTCAGTCAAGTTATCTGGAATGAGACCTGAACTAATCTCAGTCAGAGTAATTATTAAAACACCAAATTGGTCCAAAATCTCTTTTTTACTCATGACCCCCTTCAGCGGGGGTGGGTGGGAGGGGGAGAGAAAACTGGTATTCTAGTCAGTCAGCTGCTTTCCAAAATGGCCTACTTTTGAATAAAACGACATTAAAATGTTGCTCGAGCTTCACAAGATCAGATCTTTGAACTCTGAATGGTGGGAACACATCCGTCAGAAAGAGTGCAGTTCAAAAACAGTTAGGCAGTGGCCATGAAAACTAGCTTGTTAGGAACACACACATTCTGCAACCAAATTTAGCTTTCTTCAGACAAAGTAATATAATTTATCAAGTTATTCTGTCGTATAAGTGAAGTTGATATGAAGCACAGATGTTCACCAATTACTATCAGGTCCATTCAATTTACAACTCTGTGTAGCTGAATGAAAACAAAAATTCAGGCACAAGTTAGTAGGGCCTATATTACATCCACATCACAAAAATGCCAATTTGAAGAAAATGTACCACCTGCAACTAACATTGCACTTCCCCATTGTCAACTTCGTCAGAAACTACTGGATCATGAATGGGAACTAGTCTCGGGCAGCACATGATGCAACAACTGACTAAAATTCAAATGCTTTATCATCTTGACCACAAAAGATCATAGCTTGACAGAATACTCTTCACTTGCCTGAATTAGTTCATCTCCAACTTGAGCCCTGGCACCACTCAGAACAAAGCAACACGGAACTATTACAAGTTCCAATGCAGATCCTTTTCTCGTCAGAAATCCCACCACCACACTGTCATCTCTGGCTAAGCCAATTTTGTATTCATCTTAGTGACTCACCATGTATCCCATACAACTTAATCTTCTTGATCAGCCTACTCAGAGGACCCTTATCAAGGGCTTAAAAGTCCACAAAGAACACCCACTGTTCTACACTTATTCAATTTAGTCACCTCAAAATAAAACTACAAAATATTTAATTTACTCTGCTTACTTCACCCCAACCTTCTACCATGAAGAACAAAAGGTACATAACGCTCACTAATCCCAAATGCAGAAACTCTTCCCTTCACTGGGGCCGAATATACCAGCAGATCAACACCACTTCCAAAAGCACCAAGTATCTTGCCAGCAGTATCCAGATCCTGAAAAAGTGAATGTAAAATTCTTGACTTTCATGAGACTTGAAATGTAGTTCAGAGATTAAACTGAAGTCTGCAGTGTGATATATGTGAACATTTGAAACAGGTTACTGTCTGGTTCCAATAACTTGGAAAGCATGTTAAAAAACACATCTGGAGTGTACTATGAGGAATGAGGAGGAAACACTATTTCGCCAGTACAGGCAGTCCTTGCCATCCCCAATCTTGAGAAATCTACGTAACCAAAAAATTTTTGTGAGTCTTAAGTGAACAAAGTGTATGGGAGGGAATCACAGAAGCAGCTCTGAATGGAGAGAGTGAAGATGAAGAAAGAGTGGCTACCAAGGCTGTCTCACTGACTCAGTGAATGAAGAGTCAGTTTTGCTTTATTCAGCTTGATCCAGCCTTCGATTGGTTGGTAGAGTGGTGGATCAGTTGGAGAAAAGGCACTCTGAAATTCCCTATTCCCATCCAGATATTTGTAGTCCTGCAGGAGCCATGCAAATCCATCCCCAGAGAGCCTGAACTGGGCCCCAACCACCAATTCCTACTAAAATCTTTCTTTTGCCTTGCATACAGCTGCATAGGCTGCAACTCCAAATCATTTGATTTTTTCCACACTTGCCTGTGGAGCTCTTTCTATCAAGTAAAAAAATAACTGGATTCAAAATAGTTTAAAAACTCACCTGAAAATTTTCATGAAGTTTAAAATGTGAAAGTCAGCTTTTATAACCCAGGGACTGCTTGTACATTTATTTTCACAAGCAATTTATCATCAATAGATCCAAGTTTGCAGTTAGAGTGTACCTACAATTGTGTAGAGGATTCTGCTTTAAGCACCTCACTTAACCAAAATCATGTCAACAGCTGTTCCTGAAATTGGTGGTGCAAGTCTTGTGGCTCCTCACCTTTCCTGATGGCACCTATACCTCTTTCCTGATGGTAGCAGTGAGAACAGAGTGCGCGCTGGGTGGCATGGATCCTTTATGATTAATACTGCTCTCCGACAGCAGCATTCCCTGTAAACGTTCTCAAAGGTGTGGAGGGTTCGACCCGTGATGTCCTAGGCTACGTCCACTACCTTTTGCACGGCTTTATGCCCAGGGGTATTGGTATCCCCATACCAGAATGGGATGCAGCCGGTCAGCACACTTTCCACCACATATCTGTAGAAATTTGCCAGTCATTCCAAACCTCTGAAAATTCTTGCAGAAGTTGAGGCAATGATGTGCCTTCTTCACGATGCCATGTGTATTATGTCCAAAAAAGATGATCTGAGATGGTCACTCCCAAGAACTTAAATTTGGTCACTCTCATTATTAATCCTCTCATTAATAATAAGGGCTTTGTATAGAGCCAGTGAGATGGCATCCGCATACAGACAACACAAAGAGACAAACTATACATACACACCAAACCTATATCTTGCATACATACAGTATATTACAAAAATAGCAATAAATAGTAGAGTCACAGCAAGTGTTTTAGCAGTTCAACAGTCTCACTGCCTGCGGGAAACAGCTTTTCCTGGCTCTTATCCTGACAGGAGTAGCTGGAAAATGCTGTGTGCAAAATGGTGGAGGTCCTCAGATTTTGCAAGCCCTCTTTAAACAACGATTCCAGTAAATCATATGGATTTCTTTGGGGGGTTGGGGGAGTGGAAGACCTCAGTGATCCTCTCTGCCCCTTTATGGACCTGTGGATTGACTTCCAATCCATTTCTATGCAGCAACTGTACCACACTGTGAGGCAGCCAGCCAGGAAGTTCTTGATAGAGCTCCTATAGAAAGTTGACAGAATGGTGGCCTCCCCTGCCTCGGTCTTCTCAGGAAATGGAGTCATTGTTGCGCCTTCTTGACAAGTGAGGAGATGCGTCCATGATAAGTCACTTCTTGAGTGGACTAAAAGGAACTTTTAGTCTCTACTTCTGAGGTATTGATGTGGAGTTAAAGGTAATCATCTCTGGTTCTCCTAAGGGCCCCATCTATCTCCTTTATCTACGTTGAGACTCAGGATGTTACTCTCGCACCATTTCATGAGATTTTCCACCTCTTCTCTGCATTGCGACTCATTGTTGTTGCTGATGCCAGCTACTGATGTGTCATTTGCAAACTTGATAACATTGTTGAAGCAGAATCTGGCGTTGCAGATGTGGTCAGCAGCGCACACAGAAGCAGGCTGAACACACAGCCCTGAGGTGTGCCAGTGCTTAGTACGATGGTTCTCGACATTCTGCTGCTAATGCGAATCCAGTTACAGGGAAGCATAGAGTCCAAGCAAGGACAGTTTCTCCACCAGTGTCTGGGGAATAATTGTATTAAATGCCAAGGTGAAGTCAGTGAACAGCAGCTTGGCACATAGGCATCCTTCTCCAGGTTGGTCAGGACAGAGTGGGTGGGACGTGACTTCACAGACAGCACCATAAAGCTTCTCCATTGCTTCACCGTCATTTGACCAAGGCAGAACACAAACTGTGGCAACCAGCTTAGCCTAGAATTTCCTGGACAGGTAGAAGTGTCTGCGTTTCACCAACAGGTACTCTCTCTGCTGAGCAGAAGGTCTTTCCAACAAACATTTGAGCACCAGTTTTCACTGATGTAAATGTTCAGACCCATACTAGAGTCCTGCCAGCAGCAGCTACACCTATCTGGCCTAAGGGAAGGCCATGTAGCTGGATCGCTGAATTTGGAATGGAGTTCTGGAGCCACTTTTCTGCAATCATCAGAGAACAGTAGTTCTTTTTGGTTTATATGCAGTCTCAGTTAATCCATTTTCTGCTCTAGCAATCTGACATTTGGGAGCACAGGTCTGAACAGGTTAATTCTTATTCCAACACCCACATTGGCTTGCTACGCTTCTGTCTCCTCACACCTGCACTTCTGATGGCCTTGCTCGTGCCTCCAGTGATCTGCTCTGCAGTTTACAGCATATTGGCTCTCTTGCTTCAGCAAATTAGAACTGATCAATATATTTTCAGTCTGATGGTCTAGCTTGAAATTCCATATTGTATTTCCAATTTCCTTCAGTGTTTCACAATCAAATAATTTGTGCACAATAGATTTGATTGATATAAAATGGCCTCCTGCAACCTCATGCACAGCAATTTTTCAAAAAAATTTGAAATGAAGAAAGCACAAAAATTGTAGTCCGTAGCACATTTGAGAATGTATTATGACATGCAGAGCAGAATTAAAATATATTGCTGGGTTTACCCAAAACAATTGCTTTAATTGCACACCAAGTGTTGAAAGCCCTGGTATTTCGACTGAAATACTTTGGATCAAACCAATACCAAATTAGCCTTGGATCTGTTTGGCCATGATTTTATAGATTTGACTGAACACCCCTGGCATTCTGGACTCATTTTCCAATACAACTCAAGACTGATGCATTAAATTGGACATACAAGACCAAATATGATGAATCATTTATGAATGGTGTAACATTGCCTTTCAACAATGGTCTTGAAGATGTGAAGCGTATTACCACTTTCAGAAATGTACCAGAATCCTGAAATCGACTTAAATTATCTTCCATTTCCTTCTCCTGTAAATGGAATTGGTTCATTTTGTTTCCTTTCTGGCATAATTTTCTGGCCAATGCCCTGCCTTTTTAATGATCTACACAATATTGTTATCTGCAATTTTAATCCTCCATCACACCAAGCTGCCTGCGGTCTCCTGGACTGATACAAGACACCTGATACAAACAGAAGCAGCAACTCATCTTTAAAATAAATTTAAACATACAGCCAAAACTGGGTGTTTTGGCCCACAAGCCCACACTGCCCAATTACACTCAATTAACCCAAGACCCTAGAAATTTTCAAAGAGCGTGGGGGGGCAGGGGAGAGAAAACCAGAGCCCCCGGAGACATGGGGAGAACGTACAAACTCCTTTCAGACAGCATGGAATTCAAATCCCAGCGCTGATTGTTGGTGTTATAACAGCATTGTGCTAACCGTGCTGTTATTGCACCTTTCATACTATTAAATTTTAAACATTGCACAATATATTTTCAGCATCAAACAAAAGTATTTGTGACGTTAACTCTTTTTGTTCTTCTTTTAGGATGGCTTGACCTGTTGAATGCGCTTCATTCTCTTCCACCCCTCAACAATCCCACCCTCTCCCCACCATATTTTTGTGTGATTTTAAAAAATTCTCAACTTGTGAGTGAGATCATTTCATCTGTACCTTATCCCCAAAGTAAACCTAGAGATGTTTTGTTCCATCCATCCTGCAACATAAAACAAGCCAGTTGCTCTTCTTTCCCAGCTTCTAATAAAAAGATTGCCAGCTTGAAACATGAACTCTTTCTTCCCACAGATACTTCCTGACCAGATGTGTTACCAGCTTTGATTATGCAGGTCAAAAGCCTATAAATTCTTGGCATCTGAAAATGGAAAATGTCCAACGGCCAAGCCCTCGTCATTAACCTATCATCTCCAAACTAACTTATGAGAAAGTGCTGAGCAAGGATTTCACCCCCAATGCCTCATGTCAAAGGTTCCATAAACATTCTGCATGGTAATTAAAATCCCAATGAGTCAAACATTTTCACCCTAATATGATACAAGTCACAAATACTGTAAAAAACCCACTGATTTAACTGCTTGGTGGATACAAATTAGAGGAGAAATTAAGCAGAGATGGCATCACAGCTTTCTAACGAAGCTTCTGAAGCATTTAGTCCAAGTAGGTAAAAGAGGCCCTATTTAGCTAAAAGGAAACAAACTTGCTTTCACCCAAGTACCAATAATAGAATCACGACACAAACTTCCATTCATCCACAATATACAGGATGTAACAATTTTATGTTTATGGTCTCTACATTTGAAACCATTTTGATGAAGAAATCTTAAGATAAAATCTCTTCCACTTTAAAATAAATTGAATTTGAACTGAACTAAAAATACTGATTGCACTTTTGGATTTCTGCTTTATTCACCTTCTCTCTCCCATTTTCTCCACAATTAAAGTCACCATTTCACTAGGACCACTACCCAATAACTATAGATTGAATTTGTCATACACAAAACAATTCAGCTGTAATATAAATGGCATCTCCTGTAATTCTAACAGCAAATGGACAGAAATTCCCGACTCAACCACAATCTACCTCATCAGAAATTCCAACAACATGCAAATAACTAAAATAATAAAATATTATAGATACAATACAAAAACCAGTAACAAGGCTGATCACAACTCATTTGTATATCAGGATATCACACAAACTAACCTTTCATTAACTCCATTTCTTCCTCTCACTGTCTCTGGGTAGATGGTAAAATAAAGGACTCATTCTCTTTTACCCCTTCTGCTAGGCAGAAGATGTGTGTGCTAGATTCAATGAGCTTCTTTCCAACTATTAGTCAAACCCCACACTACAAAGATGATCTTGCTGTTTGTTTCAACTGTACTTCCACTACACCTTGCACTGTTTCTGTACTTATTCCATGCGCAAATTACTTTTGTTATTGTGCTAGCTGGTGTACAAGTTGACTTGCCCGCTCAGCACACAAATAAGCTTTCAACTGTATATTGGTACACATGACAAAAACAATTCTTTACATTGGTTAAATTGTTTAAAAAAATACTCAACAAACTAGGCCACGGGAAAAATTACATGCGTTTTAAAAAAATGACTCATTATCCACCAACTACACTGATCCCAAAACAAATGCAACTCAACATAATACATCTGCAATATTGTACAAAGTGACTCGTTATTACATTTTCAACCACCTACCTTCCAATACTGTAGCTGTAGTCCAATGACATCTGGCAACCATATACCGGCTCATTTTACAACATCTGGATCGTTAGCGAGGGGTGAATAATTGGAGAGCATAATTGATCGTCTCTTCCCCCCCCCCCCGAGTAAATACTCTTTGCAAAAAGAACTAAGAATTTAAAATAAGCATTACTACCAACATAGATCGAAGACTTTTTTGGGGGGATGATACTTAATCTCTAACCATGCAAATTCTAATACTGTACACATTCAGCATTGAATACCTCAATAAGCAAAAAAACTTGTAAGAAACTAAATTTAATCACTGAAGTGTGACTGCACCTGGAAAATAAGCATCAAAAACTGCCTACACCCAGTTTAACCTGAAACTTTTAAACATGGGTAGGGTGGGATAATCCTTTATGTAACCCAACCTTAAATTGGAGAATGACAAAGTAATTCACCTTCGTTTGTCATCACTAATTATAATTTACTTAACATCAAGTATTTTTGCCCAAGGCACAATTGTTTGGTTTTTCTTAAATTTTCATTTGCTATGAAGTTTCAGTATTATTAACATTTGCAGACAATTACTGTTGTAGCCATCTTGAAGGAATTGTACATCTCAACCATCACACACTTGCATTTCAAGAGGTCTGTGCACTTCTAAATATAGATTTACCAGTTAATAACAGCCAAAAAGCTAAACAACTCCTTTCATGGGATAAAAGTTTATGCTTATCTCAGATTTCAATTAGCTTATGTCAAGCAAAAGCCACATCAGAATTCATGGAGGTCACAAATTTGAGCTCAGATGCATTCTTGAAGTTTACGGACCAAGTTCCAGATTATCAAGCTACATTGGCAAATCAAAGAGGTCATATAGGAAATGCACTATCCATTGAAAGTAAAAGGCAGTTGACATTTCAGGTGGAAGTGGGGGAAAGGAACAACAGACAAGAGGCACAAGTGTAAAAGACAAAGCTTAAAAGTGAAGAGAGGTCAGAGGACCAAAGCAAGGGGAAAGGAATAATGGAAATTGAAGTTGATATTAATGCCATCTGGTTGGATACTGTCAAGACAGACTGCAAGGTGCTGTTCCATTGATCTGTGAGTGGCCTCAATTTGTCATTACAAGGCCATGGAAAGATATGCCAGTGTGGCAATAGGGTGTGGAAATGAAGTAGTTGGCCACTAGGAGATCATGTCGTTATACCAGTCAGTGAAGGTGCTCAATGAACCAATCTGTGTCCAAAATCCCTGAGGTAGACAAGGCCACATCGAGAGCACTGGATGCAGAAAATGGCCCATACAGATTCAGAGTACAAAGAATTGCTTCAATTGGAAGCCACTTGGAGCCCTGGCCATTGGTGAGGGAGGATGGCTAGTGTAACACTTCTTGCAGTCACAGGGAAGGTAGCAAGGGATGAGTGGACAAGTCATTTAGTGGGTGAATAAGTGTCTGATGATGGGAATCACATTGTAGGTGGTGGAAATTGTAGAGAATAATAAGATGATGCAGAGGCTGGTGGGGTGGTCGGCAATGATGAGAGAACCCCGACTTTGTTGCGTTTGGGGGAAGGGGCCAGGGCAGATGTGTGGAAGTGTAGTTAATGCAGGTGAGGCCAAAGATAATGGCAGTGCAGGGGAAACCATGTTTTCTGAAGGAGGTCATCTCAGTTGCCCTGGAATGGAAAACCTCATCCTGGGAGCAGATACAGCAGAGATGGGGAATTGAAAGAAAGGATCAGAATCCTTACAGGAGACAGGGTGGGATGAAGTGTAATCAAGGTAAATGTGGGAGTTAGTGGGTTTATATTAAAAAAATATCTGTATGTTGTTTCTATCCCAAAATGTAGACTGAGAGATTAAGAAATGGGAGAGAGTTACTAGAGACAGACCAAGGGAATTTGAAGAGAATTTTCTTTGATTGTGGACTATTTGTCCACTCCTCCCTCCCCAACAATCATCCTGTTGGAACCTACCCTTATGACCACAGGAGATGTTCCACTTGTGCCCACACCTCCTTCCTCACCACAATTTGAGGCCCCAAACAGTCCTTCGAAGAGGAGCAACATTTCACTTTTGAATCTGCAGTGGCCATCTACAGCATCCAGTGCTTACGTTGTGGTCTTCTCTACATTGGAGAGACTGGATGCAGACTGGGAGATCATTTTGTTGAGCAACTCAGCTCAGTCTGCTGCAATAGCATGGATCTCCCAGTGGCCTCCCATTTCAATTCCCCATCCCTTGCTGACATGTCCGTCCATGGTCTCATGAACTGCCAGACTGAGATCACCTGCAAATTGGAGGAACGACACCTCATCTTCCATTGGGCACCCTCCAAACAGAGGGCATTAATATTGACTTTGCTGGCTTTTATTAAAACAACCTACCCCCCCCCCCCCACAAAATTCTTCCTATGTCAGCTTCCACCAATTTTGTCTCTTTTCCCCGTCTCCTTTCACACAAACATGATAAATTCTTAGCTCATCCCTTATTATATCCAATTAACACCTTTTGTTGGTCTAGATTCCTCCCCCAGCCAGCAGTGTCTGAATTCTGAGACTAAGATTTCCTGCTTCTGGCTCATTCCTTGAGGAAGGGCTCAGGCCCAAAACATCAGCAATATATATTTGCTTTTTTTGGACACTGAAAAGACTGGCTGAGTTCCCCCAGCATTTGTGTTTTTACAAGTGAATTTGAAGTCAGGGTGGAAGTTGGCAGCATGTGGATAAAGCTGATGAGCTCATCATGGGCGTAGCAGGCAACACTAATATCGTCACCCAGGTAATCGACTCATTGAATTCACCCAGCAGATCCCTTACTCACCCTTAATAACTTCTCTGGCTCATCCCACTATCTCCATATCAAAAGTGTAGCCATGAGTACTTGCATGGGCCCCAGCTCTGCCCATTTTTGTTGGATATGTGGAGCGATTCATGTTGAAAGCTGATAGAGGCAAGGGTCATCCATGCCAACTTTATACAAACAATACCCATTCCAAATTCCCTGGCCACCTGTCATAGTTCAGTACATTTCTTCCTTTCACATTCACGCAGCTTCATTATAAATGAAAATTGCCTGCATTACCATCCTGCCAGTTCACAGTGGAAACCAAATTCTCATCAATGGAATGGAATCACCAGCAAAAAGTTCTTTACGACCTCCCTCCATTGGTCAGTTCTTAAACCTGCCTTGACGTTGGTCAGTTTCCCATCCATGAAGGCATAGGCCCTTTTATTCTATCAAGATTAAAGGTGAAAGCACCTAAATGAACAAAAATCTGATCCACAGCTGTTTAAGACCTTTATTCTTCCTACCACAAGATATCAAGTTTCTCAGACAATTTTCCCCCTTTCCCTCAAACAACACAAGTGACTGCAAATTGTCTCCATTGTTTTTGGTATGGATTGTTTCCCCCCCCCCCCCCATACCATAAAAGTCAAAATAACCTGGTCAATAATTAGAAATAGAAAATGCTCACATAAATTGAGTCGGACAACACATTTGGAAAAGAAAATAGTTAACATTTCAGGTTGGTGCTCTGTCAGAGCAGAAAGAAAGCAAGTTTGTCCATTGGCAGAGAAGATGTGTGAACAGTGAATGGAACAAAGGGAATGTTTGGAAGGATGAAATGTGGTCATGTTAGAGAAGAATGAACAATGCAGCCAAAAATAGGCCCTTCATCCCATACTGTCTTTACCAAACATCTTCAAATTAAAACAATGGTGCTTGCACATGATACAAATCCTTCACATTCACTTAAAAGCCTCTTAAACACTACTATTGACCTTCTTCCTTCACCATCATACCCACTTACCATTAAAAAAACATGCCCTACCCCTCTTTAAACATCCTCCTTCCTCACTATCCCCTCTCTACTTTAAACATTCCCTCCAGTATGAGATTATTTTAACTCTGCAAAAAAAAACCCACAGAAACCAAGTTTGTCCAACAGCTAACAGCCTCTAAATCAGGCAATATCTTGTAAATCGCTAAACCCTTTTCAAAGCTTCCACCTGCTTCCTGTAATGGGCCCATCAAAAATTGCACATCACACTTCACTTGCAGCCTAAAAGTTGTATTATAACTGCAATACCACTTCCTCATACTCAATGCCCCAATGAACGCAAAAATGCCATTCACCATCTTTACCACCTTATCTACTTATGTGGCTGCTTTCAAGTTCCTATGGGCCTGGACTTGTATTCTCAGCACCAATTTAAAAAAAAACAAGTTCTCCATTAACATGAACTTTGGCATTTGAGATTCTCTTGCTGACATGTCAGTCCATGATCTCATGCAATGCCAGAGACCACCCACAAATTGGAGGAACACTTCATTTGGGCATCTTCCAACTTATCAGGTTTCAGTTAGAACACCTCCCTCTTCCCCGATTCCTTTTCCTCTAGTTCTCTTCTATTTTCTGTCTCCTTTCAGAGCCAAAAGGCAATTCATTCCTTTCCTCTTTCCGCATCCATTTGTCTGTTGTTCTGTACTCCTCCCCCTCCCATGCTTCTCCCTTTCTTTCTCCAGTTTTTAATTCAGTCGCCAGTCTTTTTTCACTCATGACTTGAGGAAGGGCTCAAGCCCAAAACAATAATATACCTTTCTCTCCAATGGACACAGCAAAACCAGCTGATTTCCTTCAGCATTTGTGTTTCAACCTTCGAGTCAGTGTTCAATAAATAATAGTAGACTTAATAGTTGCTGATCAACACATCCCTCAATTCCCTTCAATATTAAAATCCATCAGCCAACAACCTCCCTCCAAGGTAAAGAAGTCCCAAGCTTTACTACTTCCAGATGATGAATATCTAATATCCTCAATGTCTAGCCCCTTATTTTGAGGCAAGCAGCACTGGTTCTGAATAACCCAGCCAAGGACATCTTCAATCTTGTCCTTAAATCTTATAGAATACATGGAATTTAGGAAGATAGTAACCTGTGACTCCAGTCTTGCCACCTTTCAAAAATATCACTAACCAAATATGAAGTCAGGTCACCTTTTCATGATATTAATCAATGCCCAAACATTGAAATAACTTCTCAAGTCCTCCCAACCATCTTCAAATGCTTTCAGAATCTTCTCAAAATGGAGTCTTAACTGAACAATACAACCCAACTAATTATTTATTTAAAAACAAATTTATAGCTTGCTTGGCCTCTATACTTACATACTTACTCAAATCAGCATTTTCATTTTGATAATTAAGGCTGAACTAAATAATTCAAAATTGATATTCAACTTGGCCCCAAACAGAGTCTCAATATCATCTGTGCTCCATCATGACCAACTCCCACCTGTTATATCGAACTCCAAACCTGTTTGATCTCATTTGTTCAACTGTTAAAATACTTTTCATACCCCACCTTGTTTAGTATTAGCTGGCTCTACAACCTTCACTATTACAACTTTCAGCTTTTGTTCTTTATATATTAATTAGTCCAATGCCATCAGATCTCTAGTAGCCCGAAAGCTAAGCTGTGGAGCTCCTCTCAAATTAAACTGGGTTTTAAGATCAAATTCCCAACAGACTGTCCCAACTTGCTGCATCTTGGTTGACATCAAAGCAGGTTTAACTGCATTCCTATGAAATTTAAATACCAAAAAGCACCTTAAGTTCCATTCAAAAGGTATGCACTTGTCCTATTATATCCCTTCAAATTACAAGCTATGCAAAACCATGAAGGATGGCACAGTTAGTGTAGCTGTTAGTGCAATACCATTACAGTGCCATCAATAAGGACTGGGATTCAAATCCTGTGTTATCTGTAAGGAATTTGTCTGTTCTCCATTTCTGCATGGGTTTTCCCCTGGGGTTTCTGGTTTCAACCCTTCAAAATGTACTAGGGGTTGAAGCTCAATTGGGTGGCATGGGCTATTGGGCAAAAAGGCTATTGGGTCACTGTGCTACATGTCTAAATTTAAAGTGCCAAGCCATCTTTAGGGAGTGCAACTCAAATCTAGTGAGTCACAGCTGACAAGGCAGAGGTTTTAGGCAGGAGGGACAAAAAGCAAAATCAATTTCCTTCAACTTTGCATCAATTCCACTCTGTCAAACAAATTTCATACCAATTTACCCATTAGTTAGGACAGCAACCACATTTTAAGTATTTCAGTTCTATAGTTTTTGTCAGACCAACCACCTTGGCTATACATTTGATGCCCTTTGCAACAACCAGGTTTTCCAAAATTGAGGAAAGCAGAATTGTGCTTAAGCTGCAGTTTAAAAATCAATGCAAAGGAAAATATTGAAATCCTAAATTTAACCACATAGTAGCATCCAAATATAAACTAAAGATGAGAGGGATAAACATTCTCAACAGCAACAACCATGACCAATGAGTCTCGATGCTAAAACGGAGTGCAACGTTGCAGTTACCTTTGAACTTGCTTGAAGTGCTCAAGTGCCTTGCAGACCTTGGAACAGATCCTGAAAGAATCTTGCTCGGGGTGTTTGCATTCCTCCATGTTCCTATAGATTTAAGTAATATTTTAAAAATATTAAGCCTGACAAATAGATTACTTTTCTAAACAAAATACAGTTCAAATTATCTTTTCCCTCCTCCCCCCTCAAAGGTTCTTCAGGTATGGAATAAAACACGTCTGCATATGGTATGATTGTAAAAACACGAAAATGCTGGAGAAAGTCAGCAGATCACATAGCATCCATAGGAGGTAAAGAAAAATGATCAACATTTCACTCCATCAACTTGCCTCTTACCCGCACATCCTCTATTAAATGCACATCTACCCCTACCTCCACATACAAGGACAGGATTCCCCTAGTCCTCACCTACCTCCTTACCAGCCTCTGCATCCAACATATCATCATCTGCCAATACCCCTCTGCTTTTGCAGGACCATTCCCATTACTACCTCATCCAGCCCTCCCTTCCAAACCATCCCCCTTGGTACCGACCCATGACCATAGGAAATGTTACACGTTCCCATACCTCCTCCCTCAGCACCATTCCGAGCCCCAAACAATCCTTCCAAATGAAGCAACACTTAACTTGTGAATCCACAGGAGTCATCTACTGCATTCAGTGCTCCCGTCGTGGCCTCCTCTCCACTGGCAATACTGGACAGACTTCAATGAGCTCAGTCTGCCACAATAGCAGGGATCACCCAGTGGCAACCCACTTCAATTTCCCACCCGATTCCTCCTAAATTGCCAAACTGAGACAACCAGCAAATTGGAGGAACACCTGGGCATCTTCCAACCAGATGGCATCAACATAGACTTTGCCAGTTTCCATTAGCACCCCCCCTCACCACCATACACCCAATCTTCCCCCTTCCTCCCTATGTCACCTTGCATCCAGCTCTGCATTTACAGAGCCACCTCCCTTGTTTGATCATCTCACCTGTCCTCCAATCCATGACTTGTGCTCCTTTCCTGCCCTTTCTTCCCTCTCCCCCAGCTTTTCCATTCAGCTGCCAACCTACTTTTTGCTCATATCTTGAGGGCTCAAGACCAAAACATTAGTTATATATCTTCACCTTCTATAGAGGCTGCGTGACCTGCTGAGTTCCTCCAGTATTTATGTTTTTACTTCATTTTTGGAAGGTCCTTTCAGCGTTGAAAACTGGAGCACCCAGAGTAAACCCATACAGTCACGAGGAGAATGAACTAACCTGCGTCACTGGCACTGTAATAGCATTGTACAGTGCACAACACCAACTGTGGCTGTTAAAAACATTCTTTAAACAGAAGATCATGAACCAAAGACCTTTCATATTCCAGCAAAATTCATTGTCAGAAATGTGTAAGTGGTCACAGGCCAAGTTTCTTGTTAGCAACCATCAAGAAACTTAGTCACACTCACCTCGTAGATACCTGGAATAAGCCCAGTAAAAGCAACATGCATTGATTTTACTTCAAAACCACAAATGTACACTTGGTTTGGAAGTTGATGAATTTGATATACAGTACAACTCTGATAAAGTACTCATTTATCCAAAATTTTTTGGAGCCAAACTGTCTGGAGCCCCCTTGGGTTCCCAGCATGAGCGCCCCCCCACCCCAGCTCCCAGCATGAGCGGGGCCCTGCCCCCCACCCACCCCAGGCTCCCAGCGCGAGATGGGCCCATTCTCGACCATTTCAGATAATTGGAGTTGTACTGTTCTATACTAAATTGGCTCCACCAAAACTGGATCAAATATGCAAACACATTTGCATTCAAAACTGATGTTTATTTCAATTATATTTAAAGAACGTACATCTACCTTTGTTTGAGGACTTCACAGATGCAGACCTGTTTTTCAGCACAGAAGTCGACTGTTTTTGAATAAGGTTAGCACATGCAGAGAGTACATGTTCCTTTGAAACATCTTTGTGATGGACCGAAGTAATTGTAGCTGGTGGGGAAGAAAAGTAATGTTTGAATCATCTAGCTATTGTTATAATTGCACACCTAAAATCTACTCATTATGTGCACTGATACACAAGTTTGCTCATTGAATCCATCCAAGACTACGATTTGTTTTGAATATTTTATTTTAATTTTCATAGACTCTTAAAATTCAAACAGTATATTCTTTCAAATTTCACACTAAATATAGTCTGCATTTATTCCCCCACCTCCCTCCGCCATCCTACTGAAAAAAAAAACAATTAAATTGCACATACAAATTCCGCTGGGGTTGTAGGCCCCTACAGAAACCTAAAAAAACATCCATGATGCCTAAATAACAAACGCTAAAAAAAATTTAAAAGGAAAAATCTAAAACCAAACAGTAAAAGAAAAGCACATCACCTGTATTATCTTCGACGTTCTTGATCACTTTTGTTTCCCTGCTAGGACAGATTGCTATTGTACCCTATTTCGAGGGGGGACTAATTAATCTGTGTCCCAATATATTTCATACAAGATTGCCACACTCTAACCAATGTGCCATGTTTCTTCCTTAGATTGCAAGTGATTTTCTCCACAGGAATGCAACTCTGCATTTCCATATTCCATTGTGTATTATTGGAGTCAGACTTCCACAAAACCACTGTACGCTTCCTGGCTCCCACCAAGGCAACCGTCACAAACTGTATTTGATCTTTGGTCAATCTAAAACTCACGTCCCCGAAATCTCCCAGAAGGTACAAATCTGGATCCTGTGGAAAATACACATGTAATTTCTTTCAGAATGTCCTCCTTCCCAGAAGGGTCTCCCCTTTGTACACAGCCAAGTGGAGTGGACAAAAGTTCCAACTTCCACACCTAAAGCACATTGCTGAAATTTGTTTCTCAACTGCTCAAATATCGTAAGCTGCCTCTTTTTTAAACAATCCTTGATATACCTGATCCCTTTCTGGTACCAAGTGTCCAGGATTTTATTACGCAGAATTAAGGGTATTAAATTATTCTGGGTCAAGGGCATTTTGAGGGATGTCCCCACCTTCCATCCATGTCTGGAGTACATGCTTTAGGATGGGGCTGTTTTCTTTGAGAGTAATTTGGTATCCCACATATATGAATTCTTCAGCAATCTCTTTCCCATTCCACAGGAACCCTCTGACATACTTGTTAAGTGCTTTAAAAAACCCTGAGGCAATGAAATGGGCAACAATTGGAAAAGATTTACTTAACTTAAACAATTATCTTCCTTTGCTCTGGAAGATTGAGGATCTGGTTAGACAATAATACCGATGAGCAGAGTCAACCAAGTCAGAATGAATGAGTCATTCTCAGTTGACTCTGCCCATCAATGTTATGGGCAGAATTCTCCATCTAACCTGGTCCTCCTCGATCTTCCACAGCAAAGGGAGGTAACTTTAAAGTATGGAAATCTTTATCTACTTTAATCCCCAGATATTTAATGCCTTCTTGCAGCCATTTGAATTGACTTCCTTATTGGTACTGCCCAAGATGCAACTATTTATTAATTACTATTTATTTTTGTAGATTTATAAACATACTGTATATGTTTGCCTGGGTGTGTATTTGCATGTTTTTGCACCAAGGACTCAAGAACACTTTTGTCAGGTGGTACTTGGGTAATCTGATGATAAATAAACTTGAAGACATTCTCAATTAAACATACTGCTCTGAGAAACTTCCCTAAATGCCATTCAACCCTCCGTTTGAATGAAAAAAAAGCACCAGAATGCTGTCCCAAGTTTTAATGACTGCTCAGCAGCATGCACGTGTCAGTGTTATGGTCATAGAAGTCATTTCCACAAAGATTAACTGCGCTGGGTAGGTCACGTCTCCAGAATGGAGGACCATCGCCTTCCCAAGATCGTGTT
Organism: Narcine bancroftii; assembly: GCF_036971445.1. Lineage (NCBI taxonomy): Eukaryota > Metazoa > Chordata > Chondrichthyes > Torpediniformes > Narcinidae > Narcine > Narcine bancroftii. Next base: position 93,355,509 of record NC_091471.1, on the reverse strand, counting down.
ATATGGCGAGCTCTCCATTGGCCACCGAGACAGAGGTGCACCAAAGAAGAGGTACAAGGACTGCCACATTGACCACCGCCAGTGGGCTGATATCGCCTCAAACCGTGCATCTTGGCGCCTCATAGTTCGGCGGGCAGCAACCTCCTTTGAAGAAGACCGCAGAGCCCACCTCACTGACAAAAGACAAAGGAGGAAAAACCCAACACCCAACCCCAACCAACCAATTTTCCCTTGCAATCACTGCAACCGTGTCTGCCTGTCCCGCATCGGACTTGTCAGCCACAAACGAGCCTGCAGCTGATGTGGACATTACCCCTCCATAAATCTTCGTCCGCGAAGCCAAGCCAAAGAAAAACACATTTAAACCTACTACAAGATCTCATTTCAAATTCCAATATGCACCAATCCCAAGCCTTCAATGCATCCAAGTGAAAGCAAAATTATACTCTCCAGTACCGTCAGCAGATAATTAAAATTCAGTACCTACATGGTACCACAAATCTAATTTTGTTCGAACAAATGTCTTGCTTTGAAGAGATTACAAATGAGGTGCAATATTTCTGCAATTTTTTATTCCTCAAGCATCTTTCATTAAAACATTTGATGCATCTATTTTCTTCTAATCAAACAGGAATCACCACTAAATTATATTTTAAAATTTGATCAAGTTACCTTAAACCTGAACCACAGAATACAACATGTAAATTATTTTCAACTCCTATGTCAGCTACACACTTGACAGGAAGCATATATTAACATTTTTTATTTCAGTAACATGGATGAAATGCTACAAATGGAAGCAGATATTATTGCATGAGTACCAGTCACGTGTGTAGGCAGTACCAAGGTATCATTCCGAATATCAAAAGATCAAATCAATCCTGCACCTCTCTTTCCTTCTCCTTCCTGCCCCCCAGTAGCTCCCACTTAACAAAATTACAGCTTGTTTTTTTTTGGCTAAACGTTCAGACAAATTTAATCCAGAAAACATGATAACTGTTGAAATGAGAGCACTGCTTGTTCTCCCTGCAAACCCTCAGCCTTTTGCTTTGTTTGAGTATTCATGCAGTAACCATTTCAATCATTTGTTATTTACTGTGGTTTGTCAGTGCATTGTTCAGAATAACCAGAAATAAAATTATACATCTGCTCAACTGCCTCAAGGGCTTCAATTCATTGTCAACTACTGACATCACAGAATGAACTGGTCCCAGAGGAATCCATCTGCTGGTGTAGTATTTTTTCTTCACCATCACACAAGAATGCAATTGCCTTTGTACTGCCATTCACCATCTTGCAACTACATCTAAACCTTAAATTTAGATTTGAAACATGTAAAATTCACAGTTCAAACTATTAATGTGACCCAAAAACACATTTTATTTGAAAATAGACTGATAACTTACTTTTGAAGTGCTGGTATTTAGGTCGACCAATGAAGACTGCTAACAAAGGAACAATACAGAAACTATAAGATCCAATTAATAGAAAGGTCACAAACATGACATCACTACGACTTCCTGAAGTGTTTGGTGGCACGAGTGTCAAATTGGAGAAAACATATGGAGAAAAAGTAGTATGAGTACAGCTCCGAAGTCCTCCTGGTACGGTCATTGAAATGGTCCAAAATCAATCAGATGCAGAAGTAACATTTCACCCTTGCTCAAGCTGCATTTCCTATGCTGAACCTCAATGAAATAGAGTGGAAATAAAGTAATTTGCTGGGCATGCCTTGTGTGCTGTGCTCCAGCTACATACGCACAAAGAGATGGCCAATCAAAAAAAAGGAAACAAAAGAGCAGCAGCATGTCGAGTACACACTTCCTTCATCGAAGCATTGCATTCAGATACATTCATGCTGCATTCCTGATGCTTAGTTACAGAGCCAAACATTCTGAAACTGTACAGCAAATCTGCATAACAATATATAGTCTTCGTGGATATTTTCATGCACATTTTATTGCTCTCGAGCAGCGAAGCAAATCACTCCTATGCACAGTAGTCAGATAGCCTTTGTTCCAGATAGTCGCTGTAAAATCCTGTTAATTTCTTGCAGCAATTAAGCATTTACGACTAATGACACCAGAAAACAATTGCAACAAATTCAAGAAACCCTGCTCCATTTCAGTTGGATGCTGTAAAACATTTAAATTCAAAACGGAGAGCAAATGCAACATGCATGACCTTCAAGGCACACACTTGATTCATTATCAAATCAGAATGGGGCTTATTGTCATGAATGCCTCACGAAATGTGTTGTTTTGCATCAGCAGTATGGTACAGAACAAAATGCAAATATTACTATAAAATTACAAATATGTAAATACAAGATTTTTAAAAATCAACAAGTACTGCAGAGAAAAAGTGATTTTCATTTAGAAATCGATGGCAGAGGGGAAGAAGCTGTTTTTGTAACATGGAGTTTCTCTTTGGGCTCCTGTACCTCTAACCATTATCAATGATTAAAGGCCATGACCTGGATGGTGAGGGTCCTTGATGACAGATGCTTCTATCTTGAGGCATCACCTCTTACACATATCATTAATGGAAGTGTGATAGATTATGTTGTATTTTATATTTTATCTAGATAAGTTTTAAAAGAGATAAATTGTGGCAGGTTTTGTTTCAAGTGTAGGTCACATACAAACACTTCAAAACAGTTCTTATTTAAAATACTGGAGCTCTGCTCAAGTCAGACAGGTTGGCTCCAAGAGCTTTTGCAAAAGCTTTGGGGAGTGCTTATGGAGACTTCACATAGTTGTTTTGGAAAGCAACAGATGAAGGAATTTTGAGAGTGAGGTTCGGTGCTGCAGTCTGTCTGTGTGCAAGTTGCTGTTCTAAGAGGGTCATGTGGTTTTGCAAGCAGAGAGAGAAAAACGGGCAGAGAGAGAGAGAGAGAGAGAGAGAGAGAGAATTCAGTTCTAAAGTGCAGCAGCAGCAGCTGGGATTGGAACATAACAAGCCGGCAAGCTTGTGGAAAAACCTCATTTTGAAGATGGGTTATGAGTTCTTAGTTCAGCCTGGTCAAAGCCCTTGCAGTCCATACAAGAGGAGAGGACTGGCTGCCTAATGTTTCACTTGAAATAAATGCAACTGAAAGGAACTCTGTGGTGACCTGAAAGAAAGAGGTTATTATCTGGAAAACCCTGATGGGGCAAGTTTCTTCGGCAAGACATTGACATGGCTGATTAGAAGGGAATAGTTTGTGTCCAATGAATAACAAATCCCTATGAACAGACAAGAACCTTCCTGAGTGGTAACCATTTACCTTTCAAGCACCAAAGCCTGGTGAACTTCATAAATGTTAAATTCTGTGCAGAGTATAAGAACTGCCTGCAATCAATGAACTTGGAAGAGTGAAGTGAAATTGGACTGTGAATCAAAGAACTTTTCTGAACTTGCATGCAGATTACATACACGTGCGCTTAGAATTAGAAGGGGATTAATTTGTTTAAACTAAATTATTTGCCATTGTTAAAAAAATTGGAAGTGGATTTGAAAGATGGAAAGATTTACCAATAACGTTAATAGCATGAGTGAATTGTATTAAAATGAATATTTTCCAAGAAAACAATATTTGTTTCAATCATTGACCATTCAAATACCAGAATTTTTATTTCAAAACTTGAAAATAATACGTGAATTTCTTTGGAAAGGTAAGATGTCAAGAACTGGTTTAGAAAAATTAATGTGGAAATTTGATCAGGGTGGACTAAGACTACCAAATTTTAAGAATTATTTTAATGCAGCTCAATTGAGGTTTTTGTCTTGTCATCAATGCGATGAAAAACCAGCTTGGATTCAAATAGAAATGAATAAAACTGGTGAAACTATTCCGGAGTTAATTTTGTATAAATGAAATAGTGAGTCGTTTAAAGGAACTAAAGATTTTTCCATATTGAAACATATTTTAAACATATGGAATAGAATTCATATTGAGAGACGAATTAAAAATTATCCTTTACCAAAAAAGTTATTAAAACAAAATCAACTTCTCCCTTTTAATTTGAATAATTCTTTATTTGATCATTGATATAGTAAAAATATACAGAGAACAAAAGATTGTTTCTTAGGATTAAAAAAACTTTTGATCAATTAAAAGATAAATACAATATACATAATACAATTTTTGCATATTATCAATTAAAAATGTATTTGAAAAAGAGACTGTTTAGGGAGTCTCAAATCGGCTCCCAAAGTCAATTTGAAGATATAACAGATACATTTGTTGTTAAGAAATTTATTACTAATATCTATATAAAATTACAAGAAACTGTAAAGAAAAAAGATTTATACAAATGAAAATTTCAATGGGAGAAAGATTTAACTATACAAATTCAAGAGGAGATTTGGTCAAAATTATGTTATGAAAGTGTTATGAATACAGTAAATGTTAGATATCAAATGATTCAATATTTTCTTCATCAATTGTATTATACTCCACATAAGTTAAATTATTCAAATAAGTGTTTTCGATGAGTGAAAGAAATTGGGACTGTTTTTGCATTCAGTGTGGTCTTCTGAAAAAAATAGAAAGGTTTTGGAATGAACTGAGTTTATTATTAAGGCAAATTATGAAGATAAAGATACCAAAGGATCCAAGAATATTTTCACTTGGAGATATTTATGAAAAGGACATAAAATTGAAATTGGACAAATACCAAGAATTTTTTTCCCCCAAGGACTGCAATTACAACTGCAAAGAAATGTATACTGCTCAAACCATAGGGGAATCACGCTGCTCTCCATTGCAAGTAAAATCTTCGCTAGGATTCTCCTAAATAGAATAATACCTAGTGTTGCCGAAAATGTTCTCTCAGAATCACAGTGCAGCTTTCGTGCAAACAGAGGAACTACTGACATGGTCTTTGCCCTCAGACAGCTCTAAGAAAAGTGCAGAGAACAAAACAAAGGACTCTACATCACCTTTCTTGACCTCACCAAAGCCTTCGACACCGTGAGCAGGAAAGGGCTTTGGCAAATACTAGAGCGCCTCGGATGCCCCCCAAAGTTCCTCAACATGGTTATCCAACTGCACGAAAACCAACAAGGTCGGGTCAGATACAGCAATAAGCTCTCTGAACCCTTCTCCATTAACAATGGCGTGAAGCAAGGCTGCGTTCTCGCACCAACCCTCTTTTGAATCTTCTTCAGCATGATGCTGAACCAAGCCATGAAAGACCTCAACAATGAAGATGCTGTTTACATCCAGTACCGCACAGATGGCAGTCTCTTCAGTCTGAGGCGCCTGCAAGCTGACACCAAGACACAAGAGCAACTTGTCCGTGAACTACTCTTTGCAGACGATGCCGATTTAGTTGCACATTCAGAGCCAGCTCTTCAGCGCTTGACGTCCTGTTTTGCGGAAACTGCCAAAATGTTTGGCCAGGAAGTCAGCCTGAAGAAAACTGAGGTCCTCCATCAGCCAGCTCCCCACCATGACTACCAGCCCCTCCCACATTTCCATCAGGCACACAAAACTCAAAACGGTCAACCAGTTTACCTATCTCGGCTGCACCATTTCATCGGCTGCAAGGATCGACAACGAGATAGACAACAGACTCACCAAGGCAAATAGCGCCTTTGGAAGACTACACAAAAGAGTCTGGAAAAACAACCAACTGAAAAACCTCACAAAGATTAGCGTATACAGAGCCGTTGTCATACCCACACTCCTGTTCGGCTCCGAATTATGGGTCCTTTACCGGCATCATCTACGGCTCCTAGAACGCTTCCACCAGCGTTGTCTCCGCTCCATCCTCAACATTCATTGGAGCGACTTCATCCCTAACATCGAAGTACTCGAGATGGCAGAGGCTGACAGCTTCGAATCCACGCTGCTGAAGATCCAACTGCGCTGGGTAGGTCACGTCTCCAGAATGGAGGACCATCGCCTTCCCAAGATCGTGTTCTATGGCGAGCTCTCCACTGGCCACCGAGACAGAGGTGCACCAAAGAGGTACAAGGACTGCCTAAAGAAAGCTCTTGGTGCCTGCCACATTGACCATCACCAGTGGGCTGATATCGCCTCAAACCGTCCATCTTGGTGCCTCACAGTTCGGCAGGCAGCAACCTCCTTTGAAGAAGACCGCAGAGCCCACCTCACTGTCAAAAGACAAAGGAGGAAAAACCCAACACCCAATCCACCAATTTTCCCTTGCAATCGCTGCAACCGTGTCTGCCTGTCCCACATCTGACTTGTCAGCCACAAACGAGCCTGCAGCTGACGTGGACTCTACCCCTCCATAAATCTTCGTCCGCGAAGCCAAGCCAAAGAAGAAGAAAAGAAGAAAGATAATGAGATGTGAAATTGTATACCTTTGGAAAAAAATAAGTATAATTTAAGGAATCGAGGTGAATTTTTTTTATATATAGTATTTGGAAAACATGAATTTTATGGATAATTTTGCATTCACCCCTTCTATCTTATGCATGCCTCTTAATTAGTAAATTTAATAATAATTAATTATTGTCTATGTTAATATTATGGTAGGTGCTTCTTTATTTTCTTAATTTTGGGTGGGATGGGGAGAAAATATACAAAAGTACTTTTTTGTATAATTGGCTACTGATATTTGATTAATGTTTTATTCATTTTTTCCTGTAATGATGGAAACAAAATTTTAAAAAAGAATTAGAAGGAGGTTAAGTTATGTTAATAGAAATAAGTTTGATCTGGTTTTCATGTTTAAAGATAATTAAAAGCTACTTTTGTTTAAGTAACCATTTGTGTTGGTGAATCTCTGTTGCTGCTGGGTTTTGGTATCCTCTGGGCTCATACAGAGGGAAGATTAATGCTCATGATGGTGCTGGCTGAGCTTGCAACCTTCTGTAGTCTTTTCCTATCCTGTTCATTGGGCATCAAGACTGACAGGATCAAGCGCAAGTGGTTTCTGTTTATGTGCCCTACAGATCATTTTGTTTCTGTGCAAAAGAAATCATTGTGGCAAGTAATGGAAGTACATTTGGTCCACTTTTCCCCTTTCCAATTCTTTACCCTAATGTTCATGTTATTTTTTAAATCTGCTTCCAACTTGCGGCAGTACATTTGAGCTTAATTTAGGTGACTCTTTCAGGGATCAGGAACATTCCATATGAATTAACATTTCAGCTCGAAAGCATGTTTTCTTATTAAAAATAGCTGTCATTGCACATCTGCATTAATTCAATTCTACTGGGCTTTTCTTGGTGCCACACATTTGTTCTTTAAATATCAATTTATTCTAGTATATGATCATTTAAAAACTCTAGACTTAAACACTGAATTTGTGTAACAGCTACTTTTGACACAACAATTTTAATGCAAGTTTTAATACATATTGCAAAGATTGTGACTATTGATAACATCTCCACATCACAGGGCTACATTCTTTGCCCCATCTTCTACCCACTATACACCTGTGACTGTGTGGCTCGGTACACCACCACCATCTACAAATTCCCTGATGATACCATGGGTAGTGGGTTGTATAAAAAGGGATAATGAATCAGCAGACAAGAGGAAGATTGAAAACTTGGCTAAATGGGCACCAACAACAACCTCACACTCAATGTCACCAAAACCAAGGAGACGATTGTTGACTTCAGGAAGGGAAAACCAGAGACGTACAGTAATCATTGAGGGATCAGAGCAAATTTAAATTCTTGGGAGTCTAACACAAAATGGCATCATGTAAAAAGCACGTCAGTGCCTCGACATTCTCAGGAGTATGAGGTTCGGCATGACATGTTGGCAAATTTCTACAGATGTAAGGTGGAAAGTGTGCTGAACAGCTGCATCAGTCTGAGCATAGAGCCCTGCAAAAGGTAGCGGACACAGCCCTGGATATCATGAATAAAACCTTCCCTGCTATTAGAATATCTGCAGGGATCACTGCCATCAGAGAGCACCAGCAATCGTCAAGGATCCACAACAACACATGCTCTGTTCCCAATGCTACTATCAGGATAAAGGTGTGTGTGCCACAAGACTCGCACTACTAGGTTCAGGAACAGCTGCTACCCCTCTACCAGACTCAACAAACTCAATCAGGGACTCATTTAAGGACTTTTACTTTTGCACTTTATTGAATTTTTTTTCCCTCTGTATTGCAGTTTGTTTACATTTGTTTACATGCACATTGAGTAGATTTTTTGCACAATCAATAAGTGGTAATTCTGCCTCACCCATGGAAAAAAAAATTCAGGATTGCATGTGATGTTAGGTATGTTCTCTGACAATAAATCTGAAATCTTGAGTTTTCTGAGAAATATTTAAAGTTTACCATTATTATATTTTCCATCAGATTCCATAGAGAAGCCTTGGATAAAATAACAGCACTTACCTTTACTACTGCAAGTACTCAGAACACTCTGAACCGACACACCACTGCTGTTTGATGACAAACTGTTAACTCTTTTTAACCCAGATGTTGGAACAGGCAGTTTCGAGATGAATATGCCTTTTACTGTTTTAGCTCCTACATTTGAAGTGGTTTTAACGGATCCAAGCTTCGATTTAACTTCAAAAGAAGACTCTTTTTGCTCCTCTGCAAGAAAAAATAAAAATTGTGTAAGCCAACATTTTCTTGCACTTATTTCCAGAAATTCATTCAAGTACAATGCACTCTAAAAAAAAAATACCACAATAATGTAACCTGATGGACTCATCATGATGTTTAAATATGTCGACAATGACAAAAGTCCATTCTTCTGAACACCTTCAAGGATTTACATACCACAGAACAAAATTTCAAATGCTACAATCAATCCTATTCCCAATTTAAACAGTGTCCACTTTGCAAATGAATTTCAAATTTTTTTGGCTGATCCAAATTAGACAAAACTACATTTTCTGTTTTTCATTGAAAATTAATTTTTACACTGTCCAATGTTTACTTGTGTCAAACTGCACCAAAATTACAACATATTGAGCATTTTTGGATAGCCCTGATTTTTACCAACTGCCAGAAAAATAATACTGCAACCCTATGCCTTTGAATTGACACATTCTTTCTTTGGCTTGGCTTCGCGGACGAAGATTTATGGAGGGGGTAAAAAGTCCACGTCAGCTGCAGGCTCGTTTGTGGCTGACAAGTCCGATGCGGGACAGGCAGACACGATTGCAGCGGTTGCAGGGGAAAATTGGTGGGTTGGGGTTGGGTGTTGGGTTTTTCCTCCTTTGCCTTTTGTCAGTGAGGTAGGCTCTGCGGTCTTCTTCAAAGGAGGTTGCTGCCCGCCAAACTGTGAGGCGCCAAGATGCACGGTTTGAGGCGATATCAGCCCACTGGCGGTGGTCAATGTGGCAGGCACCAAGAGATTTCTTTAGGCAGTCCTTGTACCTTTTCTTTGGTGCACCTCTGTCACGGTGGCCAGTGGAGAGCTCGCCATATAACATGATCTTGGGAAGGCGATGGTCCTCCATTCTGGAGACGTGACCCATCCAGCGCAGCTGGATCTTCAGCAGCGTGGACTCGATGCTGTCGACCTCTGCCATCTCGAGTACTTCGACGTTAGGGATGTAAGCGCTCCAATGGATGTTGAGGATGGAGCGGAGACAACGCTGGTGGAAGCGTTCTAGGAGCCGTAGGTGGTGCCGGTAGAGGACCCATGATTCGGAGCCGAACAGGAGTGTGGGTATGACAACGGCTCTGTATACGCTTATCTTTGTGAGGTTTTTCAGTTGGTTGTTTTTCCAGACTCTTTTGTGTAGTCTTCCAAAGGCGCTATTTGCCTTGGCGAGTCTGTTGTCTATCTCATTGTCGATCCTTGCATCTGATGAAATGGTGCAGCCAAGATAGGTAAACTGGTTGACCGTTTTGAGTTTTGTGTGCCCGATGGAGATGTGGGGGGGCTGGTAATCATGGTAGGGAGCTGGCTGATGGAGGACCTCAGTTTTCCTCAGGCTGACTTCCAGGCCAAACATTTTGGCAGTTTCCGCAAAGCAGGACGTCAAGCGCTGAAGAGCTGGCTCTGAATGGGCAACTAAAGCGGCATCGTCTGCAAAGAGTAGTTCACGGACAAGTTTCTCTTGTGTCTTGGTGTGAGCTTGCAGGCGCCTCAGATTGAAGAGACTGCCATCCGTGCGGTACCGGATGTAAACAGCGTCTTCATTGTTGGGGTCTTTCATGGCTTGGTTCAGCATCATGCTGAAGAAGATTGAAAAGAGGGTGACACATTGACACATTAAGGCAAGAATATATGCCCAGGCAAAAAAGCATGACAACCTCAAAAACCCACATGAAGCCCAGATTCACTGTGTAAGTACAAAATGGTATGCATGAACAACTTTTGCCATTGTTTATACACATTTTATTAATTTATCATGCATAATTGGAAAACAATATTTTTGTAAAGGAACTGATTGCAAAAAATCAACCAGTCCTTGACAACAGCTATCAGGTGGATGATTCTAAATCTTCTTCCTTGTTTTTCAGGTTGGCCAATTATCAATAGAAATTACTTTTTTTTAAAAAAAGGAAAAAAGGTGTCAAATTCTACTTGATTTGTAGCCTAAATTTGGTCTGATTCACAGAGCATGCTTTCAGCAACTTGCTGCAATTCACTCAACTTCCAAAATAAAATCCCCCTGTTTATTTAGGAATAGCATGGGATGGCCTATGACAATCAAACTTTATAATCAACTTCTTTAGGGATAAACAAATAGATTAAATAGAACTTTGAGGCCAGAGCAAAGATTATGAAGTGCCAAAGCAGTGGCCAGGCATATAGTTAAACCACTCAGAATCATAACAGCAGGAGTGTCGATAGTGAAGGAGCAAAATCTAGTAAGGTAAACATGTGAGCCCTTTTTTTGTTGAATATTTTATTTAATATTCCATACATGCAGTAATTACAATTATTATAATTGTACATACATGGTTTACATCCCACCCCAAAAACCCTCCCTCCCACCCCTTCAACAAAAAAAATTAAAACTGAAAAAAAAAGTATAAAAAGAAAAAAAAAGATCTTTGGTGTACAGAGAGAGATGTTGTCCAGTAAAAAACATCAGTTCTAACATAAACCATCAGAGGAGAATTCCGCAGGACTAGAGGGATAAGAAGGACATCATTAAAAACTTAATTCCATTATTTCAGTGTACAGAAACCAAATTTGTAACAACAGTTTTTATTTCCTAAATTATAGGAGTATTTTTTCCTAAAGGAATACAACTTTGAATTTCAGCATGTCACGTTGGCAGAGTTAAAGATGTATCCAATTTTCAACCAAATGGAATATATTTTCTTGCTAATACTAATTTAACAAATTTCAATTGATAAATTGATAGTTTCAGTTTAGGACTCATACCTTCAATACTTCCTAATAAAAATAAATCAGGACTTAGCGGAAAAGAAATTTCTGTAACTTATTCCAAAAAGTTATGTATAGCCACCCAAAAAGGTCTCACACTGGGACAAGACCACATTGAATGCATAAAAGATCCTACATCTTCACCACACCCAAAACATTGATCCAATAAGTCTGATTTCAATCTATTCAACTTCCGTGATGTAAGATATAATTGATGTAAAAAATTGTATTGAATTAATCCATATCTTACATTAATAGTATTAGTCATAAAATCCCTACACAAAATTTCCAACATTTGTTGATCTATTGTAATATTCAAATTTCCCATCTCTGCCTAGTTTTGGAGTTCCTACTTGCAATAACAAATATATCAAAGAAATATATATTTTTTTTAAACAATCCCACTCCTAATAAAAAGTTCTACCTCAGTACAGCCAGACAGAAACATTGTTGGTCCCAATTTATCTCTCAAATATGCTCTTAACTGAAAGTAAAAGTATTATGTGGTATAGTATATTTTTTCTCAATTGCTCAAATGACATTAATTGTCCTCTTTGGTAACAATCTTCAACATTAATAATCCCTTTATGGTATATATTTAAGAACTGAGTGTTTCTTGAAAAAAAAAACAAAGAGGGTTAATCAATGGCATTTTAGGTGATTATAGACCCTCCACCAATATCATTATTTATTTTATTCCCAATATTAAGCAAATGTTTCAATAATGGTGCTTCTTTATCAGCAAGCAACAATTACAATCCCCGCTTAAATTCTTGTGCTTTCTTCTCTCTTATTTTATTTAGATCTATATTAACCCACGCCAGTTTTTATTTTAATTTAAAAATGGCAAGAAATCTCATCTGTGCCACTCAATAATAATTTCTACAATTAAGAAGCTATAATCCTCCCAAATCATATTTCCACATTAGCTTCCCCAGAGAAACTCAGGATTTTGCCTTTCCAAAGAAATTTCCCTATTTATTTCATTCTTAAAATTTGTTTGAGGCATTAATATTGGTAACATCTGAAAAAGGTTGCATCCTTGGAAATATATTCTTTACATAATTCATGCTTCCAACTCAAGTTATAAGTGAATTTATCCTTTTTAAAAATATTCCTCAAACTTTTAAAATAATTCAATTTAATTTCTTCAAATTACTAACTGTACATATTCTAAATATTTAATACCCCCTTTTTGGCCATTTAAACTGTGTATCCCACTGACACTGAATATTAATCACTTGCTGTCAATAGCATAATTTCACTTTTAACCCAATTTATTTTATAACCCAAAACTTTTCCATATTCTTCCAACTGGGCATACAATCTTCATAAAGATGACTCAGGATCAAATATATTAAAACATGATAAGCAAATAAATGAATTTTATGTTCCTCCTGGCCCACCCTAAAGTCCCTAATTTGTAAGTCAGAATGAATCACCTGGGCAAGTGGTTCGATGGCTAAATAAGTCTGGTATCAAAGGACAACCTTGTCTACTTGATCTCACCAACTTAAATGGCATAGATACTTGTCCATTTATTACTACTTTAGCTTTAAGGTTATTATATAATGCTGGAATCCAAATTAAAAAGTTTGATCCAAATCCAAAACCTTAATCTATCAAACACCTTTTCTGTATCTAAAGCCACAACAACACTAAAATCACCTTTTTTTTGCACTAAATTAGATTAAGCAGTCTAGCTACATTTTCTGAAGATCGTCTTTTTTTAAACAAACCCTGTCTGATCCATATTCATCAACTTGGGTAACATTCTATTTGCCAAAAATTTTGCTTCTATTTTAAAATCCACATTTTGTAGTGAGATAGGTCTATAAGATGAAGGTTTTAGAGAGTATCTATCTTTTGAAAATCATGGCTCAACTGGGACCAGACTTCACCTATCCAACTTTTTATCTTCGGTATTATCCTCATTTTCCATAAATTAGCATAGTATCAACTAACATATGCAAAAGGAACTCAGCTTTCAACATCATTTATACAGTATTGTTTCAACATATTATACCTCAATCAGGGTTTAAATGTTAAATTTCACACTCTCTAGAGTAATAGGGATGAAACCAATAAAATACCCTTTATAAACATGTGCCTTCATCTTCATTGAAAACACCATCTTTGAGCCAAATGGACAAGGCTTTAAAAAAAATCACCATTTCCACTGCTCAAATTCACTCTCAGGATAATCAGGTTTTCAATTTCACAAGCTTCAAGTCTCGAAGGACTCCAGCTAATCTCATCAGCATGCCCACATAATGCAACATCTTCAAAATAATCATACATGCCCACAAATCCATGTTAACACTGACTAGACAAAATCTTTTCATGATTAATAACAAATGCCAGAACAGCCCAGTCAGGAAATTTCCTGGTTTCCCTTTTAAGATTTGCTCAATTTTCATTTCCCAAATCTAGAGTACTTTTACGCTCATTTGCAATTCTCCAGTCAACTGGAATTTTAGCGATTGTTATTCCTTGATTTCATATTATATTAATTCATTCCACAGTCATAATGTTATCCTCTGTTATTAGCAGAAGCAAAATACTTAAACATGTCCACATTTGTATTGTTTTCCACTATTAAAAATGGGATAAGTTCATGTTGAGTGAAACACAGAAGTCTGCAGACAGTGAAAGGCTCAGACCATGGCCAAATTGGAGGAACAACTCGTTCCATCTGGGCACCCTCCAACTGGAAGGCATTAACAAACTTTGCCAGCTTCTGTTAGCACCCACACAACATCCCACTTCAATCTATCCCAATTTCCCCAGCATTCTCCCTTTTCCCACTCTCTACTTTCCTCCCCCTCTGCATTCACATCAGTACCCTCCCCTGATCAATTCTCACCTTTCCCCTCCTATTCATGTCCAATTATCATCTTTTGTCTGTTGGTCTGTACTCCTCCCACTGCCTTTTAATTCAGGCACCTGTCTGCCTTTTACTCATACCTTGAAGAAGAGCTCAGGCCCTAATCACGTTATACATTTTTACCTTCTATGGATGCTATGAGGCCTGTCGAGTTCCTCCAGCATTTCTGTTTTTACTTCACCCATTTTAAGGGATTAGAATTCACTTACAAGTTTCATACAAAATGGATCAAAATCATTCAGGGAATGCAATATCCATCTGCAAAAAACACCAACCCTGATGGGGAATACATTAAATTGACAAGATTAAAATGCCATGCTTTGCTCCAAGCACCTTTTAATTAAAGGCATCTTTAAAATACTTTCCCTCTTCCAAGAATAATCACATTCTCGTCTTCAACTTTGCAAGCTCCACCTCAGCAGCATTGCTATTATGTGCACCAACAACTACCTTTCTCCTCCACCGCAACATAAAAAGTGCCAATTAGGAGTGCACTGCAAAGACTCTCAGGCTTGCTCTGCCAGTTTTCTCTGTATGGTAATTTTTAAAGACCTGCTCATCAACTTTCTCAATGATTCTACTTTCAGTTGGAGTTCTGATTACTCAAGCCTCAAAATTTCACCTTGAGTCAGAGTTTCATAGCACACGAAAAACACCCTTCACTCAACTTGCCCAGGCAGACAAAGTTGTCTAGTCAAGCTAATCCAATTTGCCTGTATTTGACCTACATCATTCCAATCCTTTCCTATCTATGTACCTGTTTATATGCATTTAAAAAATTCAAATTGTACCAACCTCTACCACTTGCTTCCCAGGGCAGATTTCTCCAGCAACCCTGTGATATCGGTCTTCAAGGCCAACGTCAGAATGTCTTTCAAGAGGCCTCAGGCCCTGGTGCCATACCTGGTAGGATACTGAAAATTTGACCCAATCAACTGGCTGGACTGTTCATGGACATTTTCAATCCCTCATTGCTGCAGTCAGAGGTTCCCAGCTGCTTCAAAAGGACATCATAACAAGAGCAGAGTGAGCTGCCTCAATGACTATCAACCAGTAACACTCACTCTTCTGTGATGAAATGTTTTGAGATGTGGGTCATGGCCAGACTAACTTGTGCCCAAATAAAGACCTGTACTCATTGAAATTCGCATCCCACCAGTCACTCTACGACAGGTTCTCGCTGGTTCTCTACTCAGCCCTGGATCACCTAGACAACAAGCAACACAGACAACTGGTGCTTTTCATCATTTGCAGCTCAGTTTTCAAACATCATCTACTCAGTACTAGTCAACCAACTTCAAAACCTGAGCCTCTGCACCTTCTTTTGCAACTGGATTCTTCACTTGTTCATCGGAACACCATAGTCAGTGCAAATCAATAACAACGTCTCCTCCTTGGTGACAATCAACACAGGAGCACCTCAAGGATGTGCCCTTTGCCCTCTGCTCTACTCTCTATATTCACAAATGTGTGGCGAGGCACAATTCAAATGCCATTCACAAATGTGCCAATGATACCACAGTCGTCAGCAGAATCTCAGACAGCAACAAGAAAGCAACCAGGAGCAAGATAGACCAGCTCATTGAGCGATGTCACAACAATCTTCCACTCAACTTTGAGCAAAACTGAGGAATGATCATGGACTTCAGGAAGGGCAAACCAGTCCTCATCAAGGGGTTAGCAGTGGATTGGGATTGGATAAAGTACAAATTTCTGTGTGTCAACATGTCTGAAGATTTATCCAGGGCCTCCACGTTGAGGGAATCATGAAGGCTTGCCAGTGGCTATATTTCGTTAAGAGTTTGAGAAAACTTGGTATGTCATCAAAGACTGATACGAATTTCTACAGATATTGTGGTGAGCATTCCAACTGGATGGATCACTCTCTGGTATGGAGGTGACAACGTCGAGGACAGGAAAAGGCTACAGAGAGTTGCAAACTCAGCCAGTGCTATCTGGGGCATTGCTCTTCAGAGTAAGGCAAATATGGTGCCTTCAAAGAGCTACTAACCTGAAATTTTGGGCTATCACAGTGCGAGCACACTGCCCGTCTGCTGCACTTGGACGGTTTGGGGTACGGGGCCCCATTCACCCTCATGAGTGTGATGCTTGCGCTCCCCGAGGGGCACAAGCCTTGCCTATTCTATTAGCAGATTTTTCTGGAGCAGCTGCCAGAGGATATCCAACCCTTGTTTCCCAACAAGGACTTCAGCAACCAGAGGAAAGTCGCAGCCAGGGCAGAAATGCTCTGGAGAGCAAAGAAAACAAATGGTGCTGGCAACAAGGCCACAACAGACGGAGTGGCAAGTGGATTCCCCTACACAGCCACATTGTTATTATCATTAACGATGGCATGCAGGGGGCCCATCAATGCTGCCCACCCTGAGCATTTCCGGTAAACGCCATGACAAGCCATTATTAATGACTGTAGCAGTTTGCCAATGTGGGACTCTGTTGGGAAGGCAGTTCCTCATGGACTCAGGTGCTAAAATAACTGTCCTTCTTCCCACCCCCCCCCCCACCCCACCACAGCCTATGACACCCAGAACACCAAGCTAGACCCAGCAGTGAGGGCAGCGAACAGCACCTCTATAAAAACTTACGGCACCTGCACCATCCCCCCTACGATTTTCTGGCCACCAGTTTAAATGGACTTTTACCATCACGGCAGTGGTGCAACTACTCCTGGGAGTGGATTTCCTGTGCGTCCACTGCCTGCTGGTAGACTTAAAAGGGTGGTGTTTGGTGCACACCAGAACTTTCCAAACAATGCCTCTGGGGGGGAAACCAAATTACCATACCCCCACCTAGACTCCATCATGCTGTCTGATTACGCCTGAAAATGCATATTGGCAGAGTTCCCCATGATCATGTCGTCACAATTCTCCTCCGTGGAACCAAACCACAGGGTAAAGCACCACATCCACACCAGGGCACACCTTCCCTCTCCCACTGCCCCCCCACCCCTGTAAGACTTGTCCTTGCCAAAGAGGAATTTAAGAAAATGGAAGAGTTGGGGGATAGTGCAACAGTCTGCACATGGTCCCAAAGAGTCCACCACACTAAACATAAACCCTGTGCCCCATACCCAAGACTTTACTGCCAACTTACAAGGGGCACAGGTGCTTTCAAAGGTCAATTTAATCAGGGGTTATCATCAAATCCCTCTGCACCCCAAGGACATCCCCAAAACAGTCATAAGCACCTTCTTCAGCCTGTTCGAATTCATAAGCTTTTCGAGCTTAAGAATGCTGCTCAGATATTTCAGCGGCTGATGGACGCAGTGGGCTGGGACCTCCCATGCATCTTCCTGAATGTTATCCTTATTGCTAGATGCAACTATTCAGAGCACACGACCCGCCTCAGACTACCTGCCTGCAGGTGTTCGGGCTGACCATCAACCCCAGCAAGTGTCAGTTCAGGTAGGACACAATTGACTTTCTTGGGCATCGGATCGACAAGTATGGGAAAAATCCACTGCCTGTTTAGCGGCTCACGAAACCTCACACCATGAAGGGGCTGAAAGAGTTCGCCGGTATGATCAACTTCTACTATTGATTCATACGGGCAGCAGCTCGGATCATACACCTGCTTTTGCACTCATGGTGGGGAAAAATAAAGATGTTGCCTGGGAGAGGGAGGCCCTGGAGGTGTTCCAGAAGGCGAAGGATGCTCTAGCCAATGTCACCCTTTTGGGTCCCTTAGGATGGAGGCACCGACCACCCTCATGGTGGACACCTCCATCACAGCAGTCAGAGAACTCCTCAAACAGCCGATCAATGGGCAATGGCAGCCCCTGGCCTTTTTAGCAGGCACCTCCAGCCACCTGAACTTAAATACAGCACCTTTGACTGAGAGCTATTGCCACTGTACCTGGTGGTCAGGCCCTTCCAATACTTTCTGGAAGACAAACAATTCAAGATCTTAGCAGACAACAAACTACTGACTTTCACCTTCCACAAAGTGTCTGATCAGTGGTCAGCCAAGCAGCAGAGGCACCTTTGGAACACGTCTGAATTCACCATGGACATCCAGCACATTGCCAGCAAGAACAACATGGTGGCTGACGCACTCTCCCGACCCGCCATTGAGTCCATCCATGCCCTATCCCATGGCACAGACTGTGAAGAACACGATGATCTGAAATCCTGGCATACAGGATGGTGCTTTTCAGGCTATGGCTGGAGGATGTAGTGATTGCACTGGCAACCAAGAGCTCCTCTGTGATGTCTCCACCAGCAAACCCCATCCCATTGTGCTGGCAGTATGGAGATGCAGGCCTTTGATACAGTGCACAACTTGGTACATCTGGTCATCAGAACCACGGTAAAGATTGTGGCCAACCAGTTCACTGCCACCGCAGTCAGTGGGCCGAGACCTACATGCTCTGCTAGGCATCCAAAGTGCAAACTCACACTAAAGCACCTCCCCAGACTTTTGAGCCAGTGTGGTGTAGGTTCAGCCATATCCACGTCGACATTATGGGACCACTACTGGTTTCTGGTGGGGCGAGATACCTCATCACTATGGTTGACTGCTCCACAAGGTGGCTGGAGGAGGTTCCAATGGCCAACACAACCACAGAGACCTGCGCCAGGGGACTAATCAACATCTAGGTGTCCATGTTCGGAGTTCTGGAACATTTCACCTCCGACAGTTTACTTCAGGGCTCTGAGCAGCACTGGCCAAACTGTTAGGAACCCAACTCCACCATACCAAGACCTTATACCTGCAGCCCAACCGGTTGGTGGAACAGTTCCACGGACACTTAAAAGCAGCCCTGAAGGCCCGGCACAAGAGGCCCAACTGGGCGGATGAATGGTCTTGGGTCCTTCTGGGGATACGCACTGTGTCAAAAAAGGACTTTAATGCCTTTGCAGCAGAAATGGTCTATGGTGCACCCTTGGTAATCCCAGGGGAATTCTTGGCTGCTGCCAAGGATCCTGAAAGGTCCACAGTGGCACTGAAACAGCTGAGGGAAAGGCTGGGTACCCAAGCTCCTCCACAGCCCCCGCCACATGGCCAGCCCAAATCTTTTGTGCAAAAGGGAGCACCCCAGGCATTCCTCCAATGGCCATACGAGGGGCTGTTCAGAGCCATCAGGCATAATGGGTCGATGTGTGTATTGGACACTGCTGGCAAGAGGAAACATTCATCCTTGACTGCCTAAAACCATCCCATGTAGATAATAGCCAGCCAGTCGAGACTCAGCCTCCATGACGCAGAGGTAGGCCAGCTAAAGCGGCAATGGATACTCCGATCGCCAGTTCTGTGTGTGTGTGGGGGGGGGGGGGGGGAGGAGGGGAAGAAATCGTGTAGCGGTCCACGAACTGAGTTGCGATCTGCTCATGAAATGGCCAACGAACATTGATCACGAGGCCCCCACTTGACCCCCTGCACAGCATGAAACAGCGGACAATGGCAGAAATGCCAGCCTGTTGGATGTTGGCACTGTGATGTTGTCACTCATGTCATCAGTGGCAGGGAGTGAATATAAACAGAGCTGGCAGAGCAATAAATCTGTCTTCGACCTCTACTTGACTGTGTGTCGTTCTTACTCCACACTTTGCAGAGTGCGAATGCGACAATATCATGCGTTTGATTCAACAGTGAAATTTGAAGATACATGGCAACCTTTTGTCTCATTTTCATTTGATTTTAATGTTTTTAAATGTGATTAGAGGTACACATACTTCCAGACGAGATGCAGCCTGACCTTTGATTTTTTTTTGATTTACGGTAGGAACCAAAAACTACAAAATATGTAACCCTCATGATAAGCTGCTTATATTTTTGAAAGATGCGGTACCAGGGATTGCCACCTTGTGGCAGTGCAGATATTTAGAAGTGGCCTGTCTAAATTGATTAAGTACAGTAATGTTCATCTTTGTGGGGAATTCATTGCTCTGGTAGAGGTGGTGAGTGCTCCTGCGAACAGGGGGCGGGGGTGGGGGGAGGGTCGTTGTTGTGATCGATGTGTGTGTGTATGAAATATTTTTTATGTCTTTTCTGTATTCACCCAGTCCAATGAAAGGGGGGGGGGGGACTGAGTTTATATTATCAGCTGCACCACAATCTTTGGCTTGGCTTCGCGGACGAAGATTTATGGAGGGGGTAAAAAGTCCACGTCAGCTGCAGGCTCGTTTGTGGCTGACAAGTCCGATGCGGGACAGGCAGACACGATTGCAGCGGTTGCAAGGGAAAATTGGTTGGTTGGGGTTGGGTGTTGGGTTTTTCCTCCTTTGCCTTTTGTCAGTCAGGTGGGCTCTGCGGTCTTCTTCAAAGGAGGTTGCTGCCCGCCAAACTGTGAGGCGCCAAGATGCACGGTTTGAGGCGTTATCAGCCCACTGGCGGTGGTCAATGTGGCAGGCACCAAGAGATTTCTTTAGGCAGTCCTTGTACCTTTTCTTTGGTGCACCTCTGTCACGGTGGCCAGTGGAGAGCTCGCCATATAACACGATCTTGGGAAGGCGATGGTCCTCCATTCTGGAGACGTGACCCATCCAGCGCAGCTGGATCTTCAGCAGCGTGGACTCGATGCTGTCGACCTCTGCCATCTCGAGTACTTCGACGTTAGGGGTGTAAGCGCTCCAATGGATGTTGAGGATGGAGCGGAGACAACGCTGGTGGAAGCGTTCTAGGAGCCGTAGGTGGTGCCGGTAGAGGACCCATGATTCGGAGCCGAACAGGAGTGTGGGTATGACAACGGCTCTGTATACGCTTATCTTTGTGAGGTTTTTCAGTTGGTTGTTTTTCCAGACTCTTTTGTGTAGTCTTCCAAAGGCGCTATTTGCCTTGGCGAGTCTGTTGTCTATCTCATTGTCGATCCTTGCATCTGATGAAATGGTGCAGCCGAGATAGGTAAACTGGTTGACCGTTTTGAGTTTTGTGTGCCCGATGGAGATGTGGGGGGGCTGGTAGTCATGGTGGGGAGCTGGCTGATGGAGGACCTCAGTTTTCTTCAGGCTGACTTCCAGGCCAAACATTTTGGCAGTTTCCGCAAAGCAGGACGTCAAGCGCTGAAGAGCTGGCTCTGAATGGGCACCACTATATCATTCCCATAATTTACAGACTTCAATTAAGTTTCCCTTTCCCCATGATCCCTCTGATTACCATCATCATGGCCAAGCCCAGCTATCCAGTCTCCAACCAGTACAGAAGCTAGATACTATGTTGGAACAATGCCATCTCTTAAAGCAGGGCTTTCAATATACAATTGTCTTAGCGACTTTTGCCATCTTTAACTGGGTAGACCAAAAGGTTAAAGTTGACCCACATCAATGCAGACAAATTAACATCACTTTCATCCTGAATATTACAAGTACAACAAAACATCCAGGCATCTCATCGCCACCAACAATTTCTCATACGAATGCCTATCATCCCCAGGCCAATGGAATGGTGGAAATATTTCATCAACATCTCATCAGCCTTGATGGCTCGGTTAGAGGGGCTGAACTTCAAAGGAGGACCTCCAAGCTTCATCTGCAGAGCTTGTGTACGGTTCCAGGGGAGTTCGTCCCCTACCATTCCAACTCCAGCGATGATCCTAAGGTACTGTTGAGCACCATCGTCGCATGGAGAAAACTCTTCTTTTGTGCCTGAAGACCTCAAAAACTGCAAATATGTCTTTGTCCAAAGGGGAACACTTGGTCAACCTTTACAGATACCCTATGAAGGACCTTATAGGATACCCAAACAAACTCAGTCGACCTGTATTTTGGACATTGGAGGGAAGCCACAGCCTTTCACTATTGACAGGCTTAAACCAGCTCAGGTGGACAAGTCTTCCCCAATGCAGCAGCCAACAGTCCATCGCAGAGGTCGACAACCTAAAAGACAGATAAACCTTTCTGCCATTTCTGGGAGGGTGCTGTGCAGTGGCACTACAACTCTCAGGAAGCATCAAACTGGCCATGTGATGTCAGCGCATGATTCTGGCTTTTAAACGGTTGTGCGGGTGATGCAGAGTAAATCTGTTTGATTTACTCTAGAAATGCCTTTTGTCGTGTCCGCTGCAATTCCAGTGGCCACAAATTGTCAATAAAATTTTGGCAAAAAAGTTTCCAAAAAGTGAAAATATCACATTTCCATTCTCAAATATCTAAGAAACTTATTCACGTCTTCAATGACTCATGGGGGAGATAGCTTTGACCCTTAGCTTCAGGCCACTCCCCCCAAGTCTACACTAGCCAATCATTTGACTCTTGGGTAGTAGTGGAATTCAAAATAATATCGTCTGTCCTGCTGTTACAATAATGCGCATGAAAAATAATCTTAATTTTAAGAGCAAACAAAATTGAAAATTACAAATTCCAAAATCAATTCCTAGTTCTAGTTTCAATCAAAATAAACCAGCTTCTGCTCATTTGCACTTTAAACTTGCCTGCCTCCAGCCTACATAGAATACAAAAAGTTTTCCAAACACTTGAAATTTAAGTGAGCCACAAATAGATTATCCCAAATCAGTTTTATGCAAAGCTAGGCCAAATATATTGAATTACAACTTCAAACTAATATCCAAAAGGCGACTGGCCAATTTAGTACAACGATCTTACAAGCTTTCATCGACCCAAAAAACGTACAAGTTACAACATTACTCTAGACTGAAGCCAAAGACTATAAAATTAAACTATAAGTGCACTGCATTGTGTTCAACCTCAGCCCTGGCAGCTTGACTCGGTAGCCTCCACAAGGAATTTCATTTGGTTTCAATTACCAAGTTGACAAAAACTTCTTTGTTCAAACAATTCAACATAGAAACCAAAAATACTCAGAATCACTAAGTTACTGTTATAGCTCAAACTCAGGCAAAAAGCAGACTTGTGCAAATGAAATCCCCAAAACCCCCTTACAAGGAGAAAATGCCCAGCTGCAGATATGGTAGATTTAGGTACTGCAGACAAGTCTTCTTTTGGAATGAGACATCATCATTCAGAGCCAAATAATTATCAAAGTTCAAAGAAAAACAAGTCACTCATTAGAATATAGGCTAGTTACAAATATACCAAATCAAAGGGAACAGGACAATTAGGTACTCCAAAACACATCGAAAATGCCTTCACCACTCGAACAACTCAGCTAATTGAAATTCAAAGAAAATGCTTGGAATGTTGGAGTAACTCGGACACCATCTGGCGAAGGAAAAAGAGGCAACATTCCAGAATTGCTCCACGCTACTCAGTGTTTCCAGAGCTTTCTGCATTTACAGCAAAATACTGGTAGATTGCCATGGCTGGGGAATTTATAGAGAGCACTCAGTATGACAGTTCTGTACTTTTGTGGAAAAGATGCAATACATTGCTCAAGATATACAGCTGAAGTCTCCTCCCAATTTCAACTGCAATCACATTTACTTCAAACAGTAGAATTTGATGTTTTCCAAAAACCAGCAGTTGAAAATGTGCAATTTTGAAATACTATAATCCAAAAGAATATTTCATAGCAAACACATTTGCATCTTTGAATGCCAGTAACTTAAATAATTCCACAGATTACATTTAATCCTGATTTACTATAGGTGCTTGTAAAAGCACAAATGAGCATTTGGCACATTTCCAAAGCTGTGAAGAATGCAATTTTATTGTTACAGAATACTCATGACATATGCAAGTAGTCATTGTTTTTACAGAGCAAATGATGGGTCCCACAGATTACCCAACATCATTTAATATTTCTCATTGACTTAATCCAGAAAACATTCAGCAAGCATTTTACAACATGGGAAATTTGAAACCTAAGAGAACATCTACAACTCTATATTTTTAGACCAGCAGTTTAAGTACATGAGTGTTAAAACAAGTTTATCCAATTTAGCACTAATCTTACCAGACAGAAATAGCTGCTTATTTGCTGGAGATTGCATGGCACTCGTGTGGCCATCCTTCACACTTTCCAGAGGTGATTTGGACACAGAAGATGGCACCCTTAATTTTGCAGATTGAGACGGCATAGGCAGGCTCCTCTTATTACTGAGAGATGACCTCCGTCCAACTTGATCATCACTGGATGCTGATTTTGTTAAAATAACCTGACAAGAGAATATTTTTGGAAAACACTTAAGTCAACGAATGTTGTGGAAGCCGCTTACATTTGTACAACTGACTAAAATCAGGCTTACAAGAAACAAACATCTAATTTTGTCTCATGTGCAAACATTCCATGTGTGAGGATTGTTTTGCATTCAACTACTACAACTATGCATAACTGCCTAAGTCAAAATCCAAACACTAAAGGGTAATAGACGAATATTACTTACTTGACAAGCGGGTATTCTTACATTTGTGGCAAGTCCAATTGAGAAACAGAACTCATCTTTATGGAAAGCACTTGAATGTCGATGGCTCAGTTAAAACAAAAAACCTGCAACTGTTAAAACACTCATTGTCCCTTTGAAACAGTGGATTTGATCCCTGCCTTGCATATTTGGCCAACTTCCAAAATTACAACACGATTTTTAATACGTCAACAGGGAAGGGATCAAAAGAACACTGCAACAGCCAACTGCATTGTTTCAAGTGTAGACCACGGGGAAGAGGTTTGGATAAATATTTATTTTACCCTCTGAGTATAATAACCATTTGTGCACTGATAGCTAGTTCTCAGTCAAGCACCTGGATAGGATTACACGATGCAAAATTGGAAACTCAGGCAAATTTAAATTGCAATTAACTTGATTTCATTTTGAGCAAAATGATTTTATGACATTCCTTGGAATTTACTATCAGATGCCTGAAATAACAACAAATATATTGTGTCATCTCCTTTCAGTAAGAGATAATGAAAGATCAGCAAGATTTAAAAAATATGAACCAAATTTTAATTGGAAATGACTGCATTTTTGGTAAATCAAGTTCTTGGAAATGACTATGAAAAGTTGAAACCAGTTGCACAATTAATCGCAAGGCTGGATCATCTCCACCAAAAGCAGCAAGAATGTTCAAACCTTAGGGGCTGCACTGAACTGTTCTACAATTGGCACCTGTGAGGAGATTCTTGGCTCTGTACTGCTGACCACCTGAACTAAAGAGAATGGCCAATTTCAAGGTATTCCACATTCCTGGTATGGAAAATCTACCATTCCAAAGTAAAAACAAAGAGCACCAGAGGCACTAAAAAGCAAAACCCCAGCAAAAACTCATGACCCAAAGAACAGATGGTAGATGAAAAGACTACAGGAGGTTCAGCAAATCTGACCACAATGATATCAACAAGCTGAAGGATCTCCCTATGACAACTTTAGCCCAAACTCCCAAGGACCTACCCACTGACAAGAATGGTGAACCTTCAAGACTGGATGTCTGAAAGAAACACTGAATACCACCTCAACCATGACCGTCTAATAGAAACATGCCCAGCCATTCATTTTGTCTGGTCTTGCCACCACTCCTGACCCATTAGGAGATGAAGAAGCAAAACCTAACCAATAAAGGCTTGAGCAGACAGTATTTCCATTTTAGTTCTAAAACATGGCAATAAACAGCTCAAGTCACAAATCCACAACCACAGTGCCCACATCAGATTCCGTTACAGACTTGGGTCCTCAGATTGTAAATAGTCTAGCAGAAGTCCCAAAATCCAGACTCAGGCATTGGGCAGTACTTCTAAAGTTCAAATTTAAGGAGGAATAAAGAGATGAACGAGTAAATTTTTATAGTTTATTCATTAGAAAATACAGAATGCTTCATTTATCAAAGGCATCGCTTGTTGCCGCTGTGCATCTGAGGTGCTTACGCATGCATGCACACAAAAGCCCGCAAAATTTTAAAAGTTTGCGAGTTTTCGATAAGTCTGGACTCTCAGGTGGTTCAGATTTCTGGTATCAGTATTTTTGGACCTACTGTATCTTCAAGAAAGGAAAATTTAATAATAATTAAAAGGGTCTGCCTGCTGATTGTCAGAGAGAGAAAAAAATAATTGGCAAGAGTCCTCAACCACCTTCCAGTGGCTAAGAAACTGCTTCCCTGAACACAAATGTGGTTTCTTCCATTGAGAGGTGCTGGGAAAAACCAGAACCAGGGGTCATAGTTTAAGGATAAGGGGGAATTTTTTTAGGACTGAGATGAAAAATTTCTTCCTTCAGAGAGTGGTAAATATGTGGAATTCTTTGCCACAGGAAGTAGTTGAGGCCGGTTCCCTGTCAATATTTAAGTGTAGGTTAGATTTGGCCCTTGTGGCCAAGGGGATTAGGGAGTATGGGGAGAAGGAAGGAACCTGGTACTGATCAGCCATGATCATAATGAATGGCAGTGTAGGGTTGAAGGGCCAAATGGCCTACTCCTACACCTATTTTCTATGTTTTTATGTTTCTATATTTACCATGTGACATCAAAGGAAATTGAGCACTAACCTTTTCTTTTTCTTTGGCTTGGCTTCGCGGACGAAGATTTATGGAGGGGGTAAAAAACTAGTCTCCGATAATTTGCTAACTATTCAGAAATCCTGATGATTCTGCCTCTGGTACACCAGGTATTGGTTTCTACATGGAGACTTGCCGAGAAGAAATGCCTCCTTGACAGTTTTCTGGGGTAACCAAAAAGATTAATACTGTTTATATCTCAAAACCAAGTCTTTTCATTAATAAAAGTAAATTCCACCAGTCTGGTACCAAAGTCCTAAGCATACCAATTAGATTTGGCCTGGATCACACCAAAACCTCCTCCACCAAGGCATTGTACAATGAACAACTACACAAAATAATCTCCACCTTGTATCTGATTCATGATGGCAAGCACGCCATAAGCCAAAATAGTTGTCAAGACACAGTTCTCTGGAATGCTGCACTTCATTTCCAAAAAACTTCCTAGAGAGTACAGATCATCTTCAGGACCAATGGGGAATTGTTCAACCTCCAGCAACTACAAATCACCTTCAGTCATCAAGCAAGATTGCAGACAATGTTTGCCAGCATGATCAGAAGCAGAGCTCCAAATTGTTGCTAACTTGTCTACTTGAAAAGTTTTGAACATCTAAAAGTCAGAGCTCTTCCACCAACCTGCCATGACTGCACCATACTGCAGTCCAAGAATAAAAGTTCACAGGAAGACCCTGGTCCACATGAGCTACTTGCTATATCTGTGTGTTATCTGTCCCAGCATAGGCTGACAATGTCAACGAAATTCACCATCACTCCAAAATTCCATTTACACTGCCAGGCATCACATCCGCAATGGAGTCTGCTGTTCAGTCATTGGCCTTAGAACCCAAGTGGAAGCAGGCCATTCTCATCAGTGGACAGTGAACATCCCAAAATTTAAAAAAATCTGCAAAATGCAACACTGCCTATGGAAAAAAAAATCAAGGAGCCAAAATTATAAATTGTAAATTATTATTTTCCCAATTTTTGTAATTACATTGTTCCCAAGACATTTTAAATGCTACATCAACCCTACATTTCCACAAAAATGCTGGGTATAGATAGAAATTCCCTTCTGCACCTTAGGTTGATCAATAATGTGTTTTTCTGTGGTGTCAATGCACGTGATTCAAAAATGCACTCAAAGAAATAAATTAAACAATTGCTGAGACTGACAAGGAAGTTATCTGATAAAAGCTAATGCACTGAGGTAATATACTAATGGGGACATAAAATTAGCCAGAAGGAAGCAGAGTGGTGATAATTGTGTTATTTTCAGGTTGACAGGCAGTTACGAGTAAGGTATCAAAAGATTGAGTGCTGGGCAGTGACGTCACTAGGATTGGTGTTACCCAGTGCGGCAGCTCATGGTGTCACCCCCACCAACCCCAAAAGGTACAAGTGCACTGAGTGTAGAAGAAACAAGCGTGTTCCTTGTATGTCTAGAGTTGTGGCAACAGCGCTTGGGTGGGGGGGGGGGGGTGGGGGGGCTGGTAGCAACGCTGACCTGCGGGGTGGGGGGCTCTGATCAAAGTGCATAAGAAGGTTCAAAAAGTAAATTAACTTAGAGTTTTAGCCATGTAGGTATATTGATACATGCAAGCTGAACTTAAAAGTATTTTTATTGTTCGAACTAACTACAGGGATATTTTTATAAAGATAATAAATTTCCACTGAAACACTGCACCAAAATTTTTAGACAGTCATTTTGGTTGTCACCTGGTGCAGACCGCTCCCCCTTATGACACCAGTGGTGCTGGGACCCTGTTGTGCTTGGGAAAATATCAGGTTCGGTGAGTTCACAGATAGGTGAGTTTGGACATAAGTGTTACAATCAACAGCAACTTTAATGAACACACAGGAGGCAAATGGGAAGACATTCACCTTGGACCCTGATACCAGTGGCTATCTATCTTCTACATGCTCACAAACAAGGAGTTTCAAACACACTCCCAATTCCCTCTTCGAATGGGGTAGCAGCTCTCTGCAAACACTGATCTATTGTTGTACTACAGCTCAACTTAAATACAGTGCACACCTTACCCATGACTTCTCCAGCAATGTCCACAGTAGTGATCTGGCATGGAGTGATGTCTGGGGCTTGGACCACGAGGCAGAGACAAAGAAATGTGGTATGCATCAATGTTTTATACTGTTCTGGGCAGGGTGACTGGCCAGTAATGACACAGAGTCATTTAAATAAGCCAATGGCAAGGTGTGCACTACTAGATGGCTAGAGTCCAACTGTGAATGGCAGGTGATGAGACTTCCAAACAAGTTTCAGATAGTTTCACCCACAATGTTCCAGCCAGGGAAGCCACATGTTCCTCCACTATCCACATATAATAGACGATAGCCATTTTCAATACATTTGATCTAGATAATTTAAATTCCAGGTGGCACTGATTGTGATCACCAAATTTAAAGAGGAATCAAAGTTAGGTGGTAATGCAAGCTGTGAGGAATATTCAAAGAGGTTGCAGGGTGAGTTGGACAGATCAGGAGAATGGGAAAATGGCAGATGCAGTGTAATATCAATATTGGAGATTATCCACAGGTGGCAATAATAGGAGGGCAGATTATCTGAACAATGAGAAATTAGAAAGTGGTGCAATGAGACCTGGTGCTGATGGCTGGAATGCTGGTACACCAGGTAGTTTAAAAAAGCAAATGGCAGCTGGTTTTTAATTGCCAGAGGTTTTGAATATAGAAGCAGGAAGGCCTTATTGCATTTGTATAGGACCATGGTGAGGCCACACCTGGAGCATGGTGCAGTTTGGTCTTCTAATCAGAAGAATATTCTTGCTATTAAGGGGGCAAAGTAAAGGTTCACTAGACTGATTCCTGACATGGCAGGACTGATGTATGAAAGACTGGATAGGCTAGGGTTGCACTCAATAGCATTTAAAAGAATGAAAGGGGATCTTAGATGTACAAAATTCTGACAGGATCAAACAGATTCTATACAATAAAATGTCCCATGTTAGGGGTCACAGTCCAAGCATAAGAGGTAAGCTATTTAAGACCGAGATAAGGAGTGACTTCTTTATGCAAAGTGTTGTAAACTTATGGAACTTGCTACCACACTAAGATGAGTCCAATTTATTAGATCTATTCCAAAGGGATTTGGATGTGGCCCTATTGCTTTAACAGATATAGCCAGAGGGAATAGGGTACTGAGGTCAAATGATCGTATTCAGGTTGGGGTTTCTTCTGCACTTATTTTTTTTTTGTTTCTGTTCATAAATTCCTTGAAAGGGTTGCAGTCTTTCAACTTATCCTTTTTCCTCCAAACCTACTTTTTAAACATCCAATTCTATATCTGCCCACTGAGCAACATATCAGTTCTACAAAGACAAAAATAAATGACCGTGATGAGATAAATTCCTCAAGTGACTGCTAGGAACTCATGCCTTCAGTACAGAAATGTGATCCTTGTCCTGTGCTTCTGTGCCAAGAATTTAATTCTCATTTCCTGCCCATCTCCCATTTCATATTTTGATGCCAATGAAATGAAATGACAGCAGCCTCAATACTTATTGACTAGATGGCTATTAACTACTCCCCGACTATCAGCTGCTTGCCTTTCAAAGCTTTTCCATATTAGCAAGATCTTGGCTGCAATCTTCATGTTAAAACTGGTTTCTAACCATGAACCTAGTCTACAGCAATTGCTTCTACAAACTTATCTAATTGTTTCAAGTATTTCAACAACCATGTGTAATTTATCTCCCATGATTCTTCACCAATCATTATTCTCACTGTATATTAAAGCATGGTCTGTCCATCGTGTTTATGCCATTCTCGTTCCCCTCCAAACCCCCCCCCCCCCATATGCTTTTCAAGTCAGGCAATTCTTCTTTCAATTAACCAAAAGTAAATCAATCCTCGACATGCTTGAAAAGCCTTGAAAATAAAATACAAAGAGTATCAATATTTGAAAGAGACATCTTTGCTTTTTTTTTCCCCAGCTGTAACTCTATACTTTTAATTCTCTATAGTGACTGAAACAGACATCACTTCTCTTAAATTTTCATTCAAGGTAATTAGAAAGGTCAGCAGTTCCACGTTATGAAACAATTCAATAAATCTATTAAATTCAAGGACAGTCAAGAATTAGCCATGTGAGTGTGGGTCTTCAGCAAGGTCAGATCAACCTACTGCTTCAATGAGGATCCACATTTTATTTAATGCTATATTTGTCCATATTCTCACTCTAGTCCAATTTGATTCAATTTCAACTTGCTAGGACAAATAAAAGGGATGAAAGCATTTGCCCAGTCTAATGGATTATTAGTCCAGTATTCTGGAATACCTCAGCTATAGCTACTATAATCATTAAACAAATCAGGATTTAATGGTCAAGTTATTTGGTTAGGATCTTATTGTTTCAGGTGCCTTGCTGTTCAGTGTGAGCGATCATGTCTCTCCATCCATCATTGTTTCAGACCCTCCGAATTGTAGTTGTTGCCTCCCGTTTATAACCATGTTAATCCATCTATCACTTTCATTCTGTCTGCCTCTGCTTTTTCCTTCCAGCTTTCCAGTTGTAACTAAATGTTCTAATGCATCTCTTCTCATGATGTGTCCAAAGAATTTTGATTGCTGTTTTCTGATTCTTTTAAGTAATGTACATTTCGTTTTTGTTCTTTGCAGAACTTAGTTTGTCATCCTGTCCGTATATGATGCACATAGGATTCTTCTGATAAACTACATCTCTGTTGCATCGATTCTTTTCCCCCCCCCCACCCCCATTGAATTTGTGATGGCTCATGACTCAGCCACACATCAATATAGGAAGAATGTATTTTCGATTATTTCGGGGCACCAGGCAAGGGTGCCCCCTTAGCCCTTTATTATTTAACTTAGCTTTAGAACCTTTGGCAATTGCTATCAGAGAAGCACCCAATATTATTGGTATTATTCGTTGCAGGGATATTCATAAAGTATCACTATATGCAGATGATTTATTGTTATACATTTCCAATCCTGAAAATTCTATTCCTGCAGTTTTATCTTTATTAGCCCAATTTAGTAATTTTTCGGGATATAAACTGAATTTAAATAAAAGTGAATTATTCCCTTTTAATGGATGGGTCCCTATTTATGATAGTTTACCTTTTAAAATAGCTAGAGACCATTTTATATATTTAGGGATTAAGATTACTAAAAAACATAAAGATTTGTTTAGGACTAATTTTTTCCCTCTATTGGACCTGATCGGCAGTTTACTTACCAATTGGTCACCATTATCCCTATCCATGATATGCCGAATTAATGCTATTAAGATGATGATCTTACCTAAATTTTTATATATATTCCAAGCTATACCTATTTTTGTTCCTAAATCTTTTTTTGATAAGGTCGATTCTAAATTGTCCTTGTATATCTGGCAAAACAAGAATCCTAGATTGGGGAAAAAATATTTACAGAAATCTAAACTAGAGGGAGGGTTGGCATTACCCAACTTTAGAATTTATTACTGGGCAATTAATATTAGTTACTTAAGGTATTGGTTGAATTATTCAGAATTATCTCTAAATCCCCATTGGGTAAATTTAGAAATTAAACCGATACAAAATTTTTCAATTAGCTCTATTTTGGGAGCTGCTCTCCCTTTTACTCTTACTAAATTATATAAACAAATTGATAATCCAATGGCTAAACATACACTACGTATATGGTTTCAATTCCGGAGATTTTTTGGCCTAAGTCATTTTATCTTGGAAACTCCTATTGTACTAAATTTCCTTTTCCATCCCTCTCTAATTGATCAAGCTTATTTACTCTGGAAAGTTAAAGGTATAACATGCTTTTCGGATTTATTCTTGGATAACTCTTTCATGTCATTTGAACAATTATCCATGAAATATGATTTACCTCGATCTCATTTCTTTCGATATTTGCAGATTAGGAGTTTCTTAGTTTCGACTTTACCCTTTTTTCCCCAATCGGGAGACTACGACTGTTTTAGAGGATATACTATACTCAAAATTCCCTCCAAAAGGTGTGATATCTAAATTATATAATATAATTACAAAAATAAATTCTGGGACTTTTGAAAAGTTTAAAAATGATTGGGAAAGAGAACTCAACCTTCATATTTCTAATGAAAATTGGAATAAAATTCTGCGACTGGTAAACTCTTCTTCTCTATGTGCAAAACATTCACTAATACAGTTTAAAGTTGTTCATAGAGCTCATATGTCTAAAGATAAACTCCATCGCTTTTATTCTCATATCGATCCTATATGTGATAAATGTCAATTGGAAATAGCTTCCCTTACTCATATGTTTTGGTCCTGTCCCTCTTAACAGAATTATTGGAAGGAAATTTTTTCCATTATATCTACTGTTTTGAATATTGATTTACAACCACATCCCTTTACTGCAATTTTTGGATTACCTATGATAGATTTGACTTATTTATCTCTTCCTGCGGATCGTATGATTGCTTTTCTTACACTAATGGCTAGAAGATCTATACTATTGAATTGGAAAGAGGTTAATCCTCCCACTGTTTTCCAATGGTTTACCCAAACTATACTATGTTTAAATTCAGAGAAAATTAGAAACTCTGTCTATGAATCCCCTTCTAAGTTTGAGTTAACCTGGCAACCATTTATTCAATATTTTCATTTGTGGTGAGTTGATCTGGCTCTGTTTTCTTTCTATGATTATGTATGATAATTGGGCTGTAAGATGAGATCGGAGTGATCGGCGTGGTTTAGCTATATCTGTAGGTTTTTTTTTAAGTTTTTTTTAATTCAGATTTGTTTTTTCTTCTTTTTTGGGGTTTTTTTTCTCTTTTTTCATATATTGTTATTAATTATATCTTTTTTTTTAGAGATAGTTCACACCCTAAACTGATCAAATTTTTTTTTTATGATATATTTTTATTCTGTAATATTATTGTTTAATATCTCTGTATTAATTCATTACTTACTATGTATTTTTTTTATATCTCTTTGAACTGTATGTGTTTATAAATTATAATAATAATAAAAAGATTGAAAAAGAAAAGAAAGGAAGAATGTAGCAGCTGAAAGTTCCAAGGTGGATGTCAATTGCTATTTTCTTATTTGTTAGGATGTTTCTCATTTCTATATAGGATCTTGTGGCCGAGACTAAATGATCAATAAACACTAGTCTAGATGGATCTTCATTAGTGGGGAATTTGATAAAAATATTTTGGATGGTAATCATAAATCTAACAGGTTAAATTGAATGAGATGGGGCTTAGTTATGGACAAGTTCTTCTGCTGTGTCCTCCAAACGTTGAATCGCAACTGCCAACTGAAATGGCCAAGTTGGAAATAAACAAGAAAAGCATTTGTTAATCATCACTCTCCACATTCCATTGTAAAATGAAAACCTAAATATTTCCTGCATTTGCAAATCTATCAATAGATCCAGCAATTATTTTTTTAAACAATTTGCATCCATGTCTAGAATAGATTGCTTTTTCTACAGCCAACTACCTATCCTTCAGACATTTTTTCACCCAAACTAGCAATTGAAATTACTGCCACAATTTAATCATGTTATTCACTACATAGTTTTAAAACTTGCCCTCTCATTCATCATGTTGGACCAATAGGAATGGGAAAATTTTGAACATTTAATGGAAGTTAACGAACACAAACTTCAAGTAAAACTTTTCAAATGATGCCATCTGCAGTTATAGTTGCTCATGACAGAAAATTAACAAAGTGACTTATTCTATTTACTTATCGGGCTTGCATTTTAAGGCATATAGCAATAAATGTTCACACTTACTTCTGGGGGGTGAGACTTCTCCTCCACTACAGTTACAGGAACATTTAAACCAACACGATTATCTGTTGGAGCTGCTAATATTGCACATCGAGTTCTTGGCTTTTCAGCAAGAGGAACCTTCTGCTTTGAAATATTTATTCTTTCCCTTCCATCACAATGAAAAGTTTTATTAAGCTCATGAGTCGCACTGACAGAAGAAAGTGATGACTTTGAGTAGTGCAATGAGCTGCGCACTTGACTTGATGCTCCATCAATTGAGGCAGATTTTGAGGGTGTTGCAGTTTGACCACTCTTACAATCAGACTTGGAGATATTTTCTGCAAACGAAATAGACTCCTGGTTTGCAGGGAGAGTTTTCTTTAACGCAACATTGCTCAAGTTCAAGAGTGCTGACTTTGGCTTCGAAAGCCGATCCTTATTTAACGCTTTCAAAACAGAAGACTGAGAACATAGAGACTGAGGCGACGTGACAGAACTTGTGGACCTTGGGAAATTTTTCAATGATCCTGATGAAGGGCTGACATTTCTTGGTTGTAAATTCATCTGAATTCTCGATACCACTTTCGGTTTGACATAGTTAAAATTAGGCTTAGGGTAACATTTTATCTCCACTTTGGTCAATTTTGCTTTCCTATTAGCATTCTGCTTTACTTTGCAGCATTGCTTCTGTACTTGGTCTCTGGCATTTGGTTGCAGCTGCAAGTTGGCTGGAGTCTCTCCAGCAGGTGTAGAATAACTCCTCCTGTTAGTTTTTCCAGTTGGATTCAGAAATACAGAGCTGAAAAATGCAGGTTTTGTGGATTCTGGTAAAGGGGTTGACGTTTGAGAAAAGATAGCTCCATTTTCACAATTTGATGAATTAAAAACTATAAACGTGTCTTCATTTACATTGCCGGCTTCCTGTGCATCATCAATCCAATCGATCATTTCTGATGCAGATCCAACGTTATTTGCTTCCGGCAACACTATAAAAGTGTGATTCATTTCAGAGTTCGCTGGCTTTTTGCACATATCAACTTCAAATTTCTGCCCTGTAGTTAATCTCATGGGTTTCTTATGGTCAACCTCATAGCTTTCTTCACTTTTGGCTACCAACTGTTCACCTCCCTTTTCTTTTGGTTTATATTTCATGCACAGCAGGGGATCAGTAGAATTAGCTATGCCACGATCTTTCATCTCCCTGTAGTTCACTTTGGGGTTCTGGGAGCAACCAAGAGAGGATCTAGTACTCTGACTCAATTCTGATTGACAAAGTACTTGGTCCACATCATTGACGACTTGTTGGTGATTTGATAGCACTTCAAGAGTGTCTTTGGAATTGAGGACCATTTCCACTGGCACTTGAGAAGTAGTGAGCATGTCATCTATCAGCTCACTTTCACCTGCAGATTCAAAGATATCCAGGTACTGATCAGAGACTAGAATTGGATCATATGAGCTGTGCAAAAATACCGATGATTCAAGAGCAGACACACTGGGATTATGTTCAGTGCTGTCTAGTCCAACACCTTTCATTTCCAACCCTGGTCCATGAGGCAGTATTGCATATTCTAAACTTTCCATGTGTGTTTTAATTCCTATACCTCCATCATGAATATCGTCAACAGTAAAGTTCAAACTATTGCCCGAAACATGGTGTTGGGACGTTTGAAGAGGTGCTTCATTTGCAATATGAGAGTTCAAGTTTTGCGCAACGTTGGTCGCATGATCATCACTGCAAGGGAGGTGGCTTTTGATGGAGTTACCCCATTTACATGCTTGCATACACCAGCCAGGATCTGTGATTGCAGCAGAGCTCTCAGAGTTGCAACTCACATTTGCAGTCATGTACTGATCTGAAGAACTACTTTGAGAATTAGCAACTGCGTCATCACAAAGGTCATCTTCAGCCATTTCTAATTCAGGTCCAGCTATATCCTGGAGCCCAGAGACGTCTTCATTAGATATCTTGAAGTTGTTATTACATGGATACATTTGCATATTTGGGATCACAGAGGTTTCAATTGTTAACTGGGGTGCAACATGGATTACTTCAGGAGATATTGGTGTACTGGAGGATTTTTTATCATTGATCAGAATACACTGAAAGCCATTTATTGTATTCTCCAAAGATTCTTCAATTCCATTACACTGGTTGGTTTGTAAGCTCATTTCAAATATTTCCAATCAAGTAGTATTTTAGAATATTGATCCAATATCAGCAACAGTACACACAATACTTTCAAGGAACAAAATCTGGAAAGGATAGGTTCTTCCAAAATAGTAATTGCTTTATCAATGTTGAATGTCGATTGTTCAAGCAAATGAACTTCATCTATAACTGAACAGAAAACAAAAGTTAGGTTTAGTGCATATCCAATAAATTATTTTGCAATTGTGAAACTATCTTGGCAATTTCAAGTCAATGTTTGTGGTGGAACTGCACCAAATCTGGAGCCATCCTGAAGTAATTCAAATTTAGTGTTGAATTTTACCAGAAAAATAAAATTAAACCTGTTTGGAGAAAAAGTTTTTCCAATAACAGCACACACAGATTTAATGTGTCTGTAAAAGGCTCAATGTCAGTGCAATACAGCTTGACAAAAACCATTCACCCACCACATCCATGCAAAAGGATTCTAAAATTCCATTTTCCATTCAACCCACAGCCAGCTCAATATTTACATGTTAAAAGAGCACCTTCATCTGCCTGAGAAACAGAAAATTATTCAAATCTGAAATCTCCTACAACATGCTGTTCTCCAACTTTGAACACTCAAGTTCTTTGCCATCTATGCCCCACTTTATCTCAGTTCTCTCTACCTTCTCTCCTCGAAAACAAATTCATTCTTCCCAAAGCAAAGCTGAAATAGTCCACCCCAGGGAACATCTCCAGTACAATCTCATATAGCTCGGAGACACAGTACTCCATTTGGACTAACATTTTATTGTTCTACCAGAATCTCTCAGGTCTTGTATTCTGTGCCAAGACAAAGACAAGAATCAGATTTACTTTCTTTAACTACCTCATCTTACAACACAACAGTTAACCAGGATCCTTGGATATCTACACCAAGGTCCATTATTTTCTCAGTATTTCCTTCTGCCCTCTATTACTCCTCCAAAATAGATGAGCTATTTCAAGGTTAAATTCTATCTGGTATTTTTTGGTCTCACACCCAATATTGTGCCAAAGACAATACTCCTTTCAAATATTACTAGAAATTTTCATATTGTGAATTCCTTCAAATGACTAGGTACTGTGTTTTGCAGTGGCCGACGTTATAAAAGCAAAGCAAGATCAACCTGCGAAAAGCTGCTGGATCTGATAATATTCCCTGCAGAGTTCTCAAGGGATCTGGAACTCAGCTAGCAGATGTTCTCACCAACATCTTTAACATCTCCTTGAGAAGCACTGTGGTCCCAATGTGCTTCAAAGCCACCACCATTGTCCCTGTGCCGAAGAAGATGTCTGTGTCCTGCCTCAATGACTAATACCCTCACATCCAGTCATGAAGTGCTTCAAGAGGCTTGTCGTGCTGCACATCAACCTTCTGCTGCCCCATCACTAGAACCCCTGTAGTTCACATACAGACCAACCATTCTACAGATGATGTCATTGCCACTGCCCTCCATCGAGCCCTCACTCACCTGGAAAGCAAGGACTTGTATGTTCAAATGCTGTTAATATTGACTTCAGCTTGGCATTCAACACAATCATATCACAGTATCTGATAAGGATGTTGAGCCTGCTGGATCTAAATACCTCCCTGTACAATTGGATTCTAGACTCCCTGTCAGAAAGACCCAAGTCCAGATCAGTAACAGCAACTCTAAGACCATCACATTGAGTACAGCCCCCCTCCCCCTGCGCTAAGGCCTCTGTGCTTAGTCCACTGCTGTTCACCCTGCTGACCCACAACTTTGCAGCTAAACACAGCTCGAACCACCAAGTTCGCTGACAACATGACCATTCTTGCCTGATCAGCAAGAATGACGAGTCAGCATACAAGAATGAGGTGCAGTTGCTAATGGACTCATGCAGAGCCTGTTCCTGAATGTTAAAAAACAAAAGAGATAGTTGTCTCCATCACTGAGGCTGTCAAGAGTATTAAGTTCTTAGAGTGCTCTTACAGAATCTCACCTGGTCCCTCAACATAGCCAAGATATCCCAGCAACTCCTCTACTTCCTGTGAAGGCTGAGGAAAGTTCATCTACCCTTATTAAATTCTACAGAGGATGCATCGAGAGCATCCTAGTTTGAAAGCTGTACCTCCTCAGACCACAAGACCCTGCAGAGAATAGTGAACTTAGCGGAAAAGATCACTGCGGGCTCTCTTCCGAGAAGGACATATACAACACTCAATGCAGGTAAAAGGCAATAAACACCCCTCATGTAAACTTTTCTTCTTCGGCAATCTGGTAGGAGGTACTGCAGCACTCAGGTCCTTGCACCCAAATTGGGCAACAGTTTCCCCACCGCCCCCCCACCTAAGCCATCAGACTCCTAAATTCCCAGAACATTTGTGGATAGGGTACCATGGACAGTTATTGTATACATCTTAATATTTTAATGTGTTTAACTTCTAACTTACATTTATATAAATATGCTCTGTGGTCCTGGAGAAATGCTATCTCATCTTTACTATGCGACCATGGTATGAATGATAAACAAAGGTGACTTGACTTGAACATTCACACCCTGATCCTTAATGTGACAAATAGCAAGAAGCACAGCATTGGTTTGCAATACACTCCTCACAAAAACTTCTAAATGGGAAAAACTCAACCATCACCTTCTGCCTTTGATAACAAAACCAATTTGATCCAAATCGCCTATCTGTGACCCTCTCAATGGCCTCATTGAAGTTCACATTACCCCATTAATACATTTAATCAGCTCCTCAAAAGAAAATTCAAATCAGTCAACCATGTTGGCCATCCTGGATTAATCTCGGTTTCCCTGCCAAGTTCATTAAGCCCTGCCCTTCTCAGTTTCCAATAAATTTCTATTATTAAATTCACTAACCTTCAATTACCTGGCTCATCCTTGCTAGTTGTCTCAAATAAAGAAAGAAACTACATTCTGTCCTCTAATTATCTGGCTTCTGTGGCCAAAGAAGATCTGAACATTTTTCAGGGACCCTGCAAATTCCTCCAACTCCTATGGTAGCTATCAGATTCGGGGAATTCATTCATCCGTCTGCCAAGAAATCAAATACCTTTTCACTGCTGAT
Source organism: Narcine bancroftii (assembly GCF_036971445.1). Classification (NCBI taxonomy): domain Eukaryota; kingdom Metazoa; phylum Chordata; class Chondrichthyes; order Torpediniformes; family Narcinidae; genus Narcine; species Narcine bancroftii. Next base: position 93,315,980 of record NC_091471.1, on the reverse strand, counting down.
TTTTCTTTTTAATTTCACCCACCTCCCTGAATTCACCAATGTTCTTTTCTAGAGTGAATATGATTGCAATAGTTAATTCACAGGTTTTCTCGGGATAGTACAGTTGTCCTTCATGGCTCTCAACACAATCAGTATCGATGAAAGATTAATCAACTGGAGGTTTGCACTTAAGATGAAGAAACTCAATATGCAAACATTCTAGCTATTAAGTGAAATTATTTACCATCTAACTGATTTGCATCAAGTTTACCCATGTTAAAAACAGGAAAACAGCACTGCAAATTCTCTCCAAAGATTGCTCAAAAGGAGGAAGACATTAATGCAGACGTTGGGATTGAGCTGCAGTCTGGGTCTACCAAATAGAACAAAGCTTTTTGCTCAGTTTATATTGAGCATCAGAACTAGATATTTATGCTCCAGGTTCCATCTGTCTACATTTCTTTACATTCAGCTGTAATATCAATTTATCTCACAAGTTTGATTTTCTTCATTTTAATCATTATATTCCTTTTTTTTTTCCTTTGGCTTGACTTCGCAGATGAAGATTAATGTCCACGTCAGCTGCAGGCTCGTTTGTGGCTGACAAGTCCGATGCGGGACAGGCAGACATGGTTGCAGCGGTTGCAAGAGAAAATTGGTGGGTTGGGGTTGGGTGTTGGGTTTTTCCTCCTTTGCCTTTTGTCAGTGAGGTGAGCTCTGCGGTCTTCTTCAAAGGAGGTTGCTGCCCGCCGAACTATGAGGTGCCAAGATGCATGGTTTGAGGTGATATCAGCCCACTGGCGGTGGTCAATGTGGCAGGCACCAAGAGATTTCTTTAGGCAGTCCTTGTACCTCTTCTTTGGTACACCTCTGTCTCAGTGGTCAGTGGCGAGCTCGCCATATAACACAATCTTGGGAAGGCGATGGTCCTCCATTCTGGAGACGTGACCTACCCAGCGCAGTTGGATCTTCAGCAGCGTGGATTCGATGCTGTTGGCCTCTGCCATCTCGAGTACTTCGATGTTGGTGATGAAGTCGCTCCAATGAATGTTGAGGATGGAATGGAGACAACGCTGGTGGAAGCGTTCTAGGAGCCGTAGGTGATGCCGGTAGAGGACCCATGATTTGGAGCCGAACAGGAGTGTGGGTATGACAACGGCTCTGTATACACTAATCTTTGTGAGGGTTTTCAGTTGGTTGTTTTTCCAGACTCTTTTGTGTAGTCTTCCAAAGGCGCTATTTGCCTTGGCGAGTGTTGTCGATCCAGGCAAAATCTTCGCTAGGATTCTCCTAAATAGAATACCTAGTGTCGCCGAAAATGTTCTCCCAGAATCACAGTGCGGCTTTCGCGCAAACAGAGGAACTACTGACATGGTCTTTGTCCTCAGACAGCTCCAAGAAAAGTGCAGAGAACAAAACAAAGGACTCTACATCACCTTTGTTGACTTCACCAAAGCCTTCGACACCGTGAGTAGGAAAGGGCTTTGGCAAATACTAGAGTGCCTTAGATGCCCCCCAAAGTTCCTCAACATGGTTATCCAACTGCACGAAAACCAACAAGGTCGGGTCAGATACAGCAATGAGCTCTCTGAACCCTTCTCCATTAACAATGGCGTGAAGCAAGGCTGCGTTCTCGCACCAACCCTCTTTTCAATCTTCTTCAGCATGATGCTGAAACAAGCCATGAAAGACCTCAACAATGAAGATGCTGTTTACATCCGGTACCGCACGAATGGCAGTCTCTTCAATCTGAGGTGCCTGCAAGCTGACACCAAGACACAAGAGCAACTCGTCCGTGAACTACTCTTTACAGACGATGCCGCTTTAGTTGCCCATTCTGAGCCAGCTCTTCAGTGCTTGATGTCCTGTTTTGCGGAAACTGCCAAAATGTTTGGCCTGGAAGTCAGCCTGAAGAAAACTGAGGTCCTCCATCAGCCAGCTCCCCACCATGACTACCAGCCCCCCCCCCACATCTCCATCGGGCACACAAAACTCAAAACGGTCAACCAGTTTATCTATCTCGGCTGCACCATTTCATCATATTCCAACTACATCTTGTAAGGGAAAAGTTACAAAATTCCCAACAGATTTTCACTTTACCTTTTATATACACAATTTTGTTTCTTTCTTCTTTTCTTTGGCTTGGCTTCGCGGACGAAGATTTATGGAGGGGGTAAAAAGTCCACGTCAGCTGCAGGCTCGTTTGTGGCTGACAAGTCCGATGCGGGACAGGCAGACACGATTGCAGCGGTTGCAAGGGAAAATTGGTTGGTTGGGGTTGGGTGTTGGGTTTTTCCTCCTTTGCCTTTTGTCAGTCAGGTGGGCTCTGCGGTCTTCTTCAAAGGAGGTTGCTGCCCGCCAAACTGTGAGGCGCCAAGATGCACGGTTTGAGGCGTTATCAGCCCACTGGCGGTGGTCAATGTGGCAGGCACCAAGAGATTTCTTTAGGCAGTCCTTGTACCTTTTCTTTGGTGCACCTCTGTCACGGTGGCCAGTGGAGAGCTCGCCATATAATACGATCTTGGGAAGGCGATGGTCCTCCATTCTGGAGACGTGACCCATCCAGCCCGGGTAAGAAACCTGCATAGGAGAAGGCCACTCCGATATAAAACCTACGACCCAAGGACCTCGCTGCCACGTCCCAGCTTGCTCGGCCACGGCACACGAACCATGGGTGTAAAGGGTGGGGCCAGTACTGCGCGCACTGCACTCCACCTAAAAGCTCCTTTGCGCAGGCCCGAGGACAGGTCCACGTCCTCCCCCTCCACGTCCTCCCCCTCAAAAGATGCTCACAAACTCAAGCTAGCATGCTGAAACATCAGAACCATGCTAGACAAGGCTGACAGCCACCGACCTGAACGTCGGTCTGCCCTCATTGCACATGAACTCCTCAGACTTGACATCGACATAGCCGCTCTCAGTGAAGTCCGCCTGGCAGATGTAGGCAGCCTCCAAGAACGCGGCGCGGGCTACACACTCTACTGGTCTGGCAAGCCTTCGGATGAACGACGCCTATCTGGTGTAGGCTTCATGGTCAAGAGCTTCATTGCCTCCAAACTCGAAAACCTTCCGACAGGCCTCTCGGACCGAATCATGTCCATGCGACTCCCACTTCAAAACAAGCGTCACATCACCCTCATCAGTGTCTATGCTCCAACCCTCCAGGCGGAACCAGCAGAAAAGAACAAGTTCTACACCGACCTGCGCAACCTCATCCAACGTACCCCTACAGCCGACAAGGTTGTCATCCTGGGCGACTTCAACGCTCGTGTCGGCAAAGACTCAGAAACCTGGCCAGGAATCCTGGGCAAGCATGGCGTCGGCAAGTGCAACGACAATGGGCGCCTCCTGTTGGAGCTCTGCGCAGAACAGCGACTTGTCATTACAAACACCCTTTTTCAGCAGAGGGACAGCCTTAAGACCACCTGGATGCATCCCCGATCCAAACACTGGCACCTCCTGGACTACATCCTGGTGTGAGAAAGTGACAAACAAGATGTGCTCCACACCAGGGTCATGCCTAGCGCGGAATGCCACACTGACCACCGGCTGGTTTGCTGCAAGCTCAACCTTCACTTCAAGCCAAAGCCCAGGAACAATAAAGCCCCCAGAAAGAGGTTCAATGTTGGAAAACTGCAGTCAGACGAAGCGAGAGGAAACTTCCAGGCAAACCTCAAAGCAAAGCTCGACGTTGCAACCCGCCTCACGGACCCGTCCCCTGAAACCCTCTGGGATCAGTTGAAGACTACCATACTGCAATCCACTGAAGAGGTACTGGGCTTCTCCTCCAGGAAAAACAAGGACTGGTTTGACGAAAACAGCCAGGAAATCCAGGAGCTGCTGGCAAAGAAGCGAGCTGCCCACCAGGCTCACCTTACAAAGCCGTCCTGTCCAGAGAAGAAACAAGCCTTCCGTCGCGCATGCAGCCATCTTCAGCGCAAACTCCGGGAGATCCAAAATGAGTGGTGGACTAGCCTCGCCAAACGAACACAGCTCAGCGCGGACATTGGCGACTTCAGGGGTTTCTACGAGGCTCTAAAGGCTGTGTACGGCCCCTCACAATTTTGTAAGGCTGCCATAAATACTTAAAAACTACAAGTTGGAACACCTGTCTACAAGGATTGCAGTGGGTTGTAAAGAGAATGTAACATGACTGATTGCACTCAGAGACAAGTGAGGAGTACAAACACGCTTTTAATAGCTTACAATCAATGGCCTGCAGATACATTAGTCCTCCGGTGAATCTGAGGTAAGGCAGGAAAACCAGGGTTTTTAAATCGGGGTAGGTGAGGGTGGAGCCATCTGAACAATATATAGACAGTGAATTTCAGTTCACTGCATTCATCCTTCCTTCAGAATTGAGCCTGTGGGTGGAGAAACAGAGACCAATCATTCAAAAAAAAACTAATACTTTACAAATATTTACCTGTTAGGGATCTGGTAATTCTGGTCAAGCACTGCAGAACTGGAGGACTTTGGGCTTCCGAAACTTCCTGGATCACATTGTACAAGGTCAGTGGGTCTCGAGGGCTTGACCAGAATTACCACTTCCCAAGCAGTGTCCTCCAGGACCCTGACTGGGGTACTCTGTAGTTTCTGACACACTCGAGGCATCTGATTCTCAGTTCTGGCAGGTGCCAGGTCTCTGATCAAGACTGTGTCCTCTCTGCTGTCAGGGTATGCCAAGTAGGCATACGTTGGGTTGGCACGCAGCAGTTGCACCCTCTTGATCAAGAGATCTGTCTTGCTCCTCCTCCCTTGCTTTCTCAGCAGGACTGGCCCTGGTGCCATCAGCCAAGCTGGGAGAGCAGTCTCAGACGTGGATTTCCTTTGGAACGTAAACATAAGCTCGTGCGGAGTTGCGTTGGTCGCCATGCAGAGGAGCGACCTCGGAGTTGAGTGCCGTGGGTAGGACTTCTTTCCAGTGCGAGTCTGGAAGGCCTATGGACCAGAGAGTCAATTTCATGGCCTTCCATACAGTCGCGTTGTCCTTTTCAATTTTTCCATTCCCCTGGGGATTGTAGCTAGTCAACCTGCTTGAAGCGATGTCCGTTACAAGCAGGTAAGGGCGTAACTTTTGGCTCATAAATGGTCACTATAAATATAGATGGGATACCCAAACAGGGTGAAAATAGAGTGCAAGGCCCTGATGACCATGATGGTAAGTCATGTCTGGGCAGGGGATGTCAAATGGAAAACGTGAATACTCAATGACATTGAGAAAGTACACCTTTCTGTTGGTGGGAGGGAGGGGGACCCTTGAAATCAACACAGTCGTTCGCAGGGGCGGGATGCCTTCATCAGGTGCACTTTATCGGGGTGGTAGAAGTGCAGCTTGCACTCTGCGCAGGCCTGGCAGGACTTGGTCATTTCCATGTCCTCAATGGAGTAGGGTAGATTCCGTGCCTTGACGAAATGAGCCATGTAGGTGATGTCTGGGTGGCAAAGCTCATTGTGCAGTGACCTCCAGTGACCACAGCTGGCCAGTGTGTGCAGAGGCATAGCTTCAACTTGACAGGGAACCTGGAGGTTCATTGAGAGTACCTGGCCTGTCACAATTATAGGTGAAGCGTTCGATCCTTCACCAACTCAATTTTATCATTCTTTATTCTGCCCCTTTTTGCATTATTTAATGCAAATGTCACTGATCGCTGGTCGGTGAGAGGTGTAAATTTTCTCTCAGCCAGGTAATGCCTCCAGTGCCTGATGGCTTCTACAATGGCTTGAGCCTCTCTCTGCAGATGGGTTCTGAAGCTAGTGTTCTTTCAGGGCGTGAGAGAGAAAGGCAACCGGCCTGCCCACCTGGTTAAGGGTAGCAGCCAGAGCTACGTTGGAGACATTACTTTCCACCTGGAAGGGTGCATTCTCATCCACCACATGCATGGTGGCCTTTGCAATGTAGCTCTGAATGTAGTCAAAGCTGCCTGGGCTTCAGCCAACAATAGGAAAGAGGTGGACTTTAAGAGGAGGCAGACCTTATCTGCAAAGTGAGGGACCCAATGAGCATAGGAGAAGCAGCCCAGGAACCTCCTTCAAGCTTTCATGGTCCTCAGGATCAGGAGGTCTAACAAAGCCAATGATGCAATTTTCCACCACATAGTCCAGGATCACCAGACGTTTCATCCAGAACACATACATACTGGAGTTGTACGTGAGATTCAGGGCCTTGGCCGTGTGGAGAAATCTCTGGAGGTTGGCATCATGGTCTTCCAGAGAGTGTCCACAAATAGTGACGTTGTGGCGATGCACGCCTCTGACAGCAGGAGAACTGGTTCTACGTGTTACAGTTGCGGCAGCAGAGCAGCCACTTCAACATAGTGCCATCGGGATAATCTTTTCCACCAGCCTGGTCGGGATGCATGCAGGGCAACGACGTGACATGGTTTCCGGCATGAGGGCAGGACTTACCCTTGGCCTTATGGCACAGCGCGGAAGCTTCAAAAACTGGAGTGCAGGAGAGCCCACTGAGTACTGGTCTCATTCTTTAGACTCTAGTTGCCTCTACATCGGTGACCCCGACGGGTCCAGATGCCTCTGGACTCAATATTATGGATGCTACAACAGTCAGTGCAGTCACCCTTAAACTCTCCACTTTCTAGATGCTTCGTTTGGTTGGGCAGAAGCACAGTTCCAGATAAAGCAGATACTTCAGACTCCACCAAGTACTACCACGTCGTCATCTCCCTGGACCAAGAAACTGCAGCCAGAGTTGGATGAGAGGAAGATGGAGGGTTATGGGCATTGTGCAGGGAGGTGGGATTAGAAAGGGGTGTTTGGTTCGGTGCGGACTAGAAGGGCCTAATGGCCTGTTTCCGTGCTGTAATTGTTATTATTATTATTATTATACAGAACCCACTGGAGGAAGGGAAGGTAAATACTCTGCTTTGAAGGCACTCCTCATCGGCACCTATGAGCTCTCTAGATGCTACAGGCTTATGCACCTGGATGGCCAAAGGGACGCAGCACCATCCGCTGTTATGGATGAAATACTCACACTGGCAGAGGGCAACCCCTGCTTCATGTTTGAGCAGGCATTCTTCGAGCAGATGCCCGATGACATCCAACTGCTGCTAGTGGACGCGGATTTCAGCGACCCTCGCAAGCTTGCAGTGAAGGCAGACATTTTCTGGTGCACCGAAAGAGAACAAACCCGCCATGAATCAGCTGATGTGTTCTCTGACAGAGCAGCAGCCCAAAACCCAAACAAGCAGTCAACAGTCATGCCCTCACAGAGCAAAAGAAGCACCAGAGCCACGATAGCGTTTCTACCACCAGCACGAGGGGCAGAAGCTCACAAATGCAAACAGCTCTGCTTGTTCCTGGGAAATGCCCAGGCCACCTGCCGCTAATAGCTATGGAGGCTGGCCACACAAAGAGCCTACTATATGTCACAGACAAAACCCAAGCCGGCGTTTCCTTGTCGACATGGGAACAGAGATCAGCGTCATCCCATCGATGCCTTTAGAAACCAGAACATGCTCATGAGGGCCAACCCTGCGGGTGGCCAATAATAATTCCATTAAGACCTTCGGCAAGTGGCACATACCAACATGCCTTGGTGACGAGACCTTCCACTGGGATTTCACATTGGCCACAGTGAAAAAGCCATTCCTTGGTGCAGATTTTCTCCGAGCCAAAAGCCTGCTTGTGGACCTCAAAGCTAAACGCCTAGTGCACGCCTAGATGTTCCAGCTCACAGACACCAGCGCTCGGGACCAGAAAGTGATCACCGTTATCACTTTCACCAACAGGTACAACTGTATTTTGGGTGAATTCTCACCTATTTTCAGGCCCCAGTTCATGTCCACCATGCCAAAACATTGACACAGGGCCCACCCTTCCATGCGAAGGTCAGTCGACATCCCCGAGACAAGCTGCAACTAGCCAAGAAGGAATTGAAACAAATGGAAGAACTGGGGATCATCCATAGGTCTGACACCCCATGGACTTCCCCTCTCTAAATGGTACCCAAGGCCACAGGGGGCTGGCGACCTAGCAGAGAGTACCGGTGCCTCAACGATTCAACCACCCCTGACTGCTACCCAGTCCCCACGTATACAGGACTTCAGAGCCAACCTGCAGAGCAACTGTTTTCTCCAAGGCCAACTTGGTGCAAGGCTACCACAAAATTCCCGTCCACATTGGGAAAACGGCCATCATCACGCCCTTCAGATTCTTCAAGTTCCTGCGCATGCCTTTTGGACTCAAAATCTCAGCACAAGCCGGTTCTTTAAGGGGGGGGGGGGGGAGGGGGTGGTTGTGTGGCAGTCCACATCTCTGACTGCAGGCAAACCGGCTCTACATGTTTCTCAAGAAGTCTGGTATCTTCTCAGTGGTCGACCAAGCCACGAAATTGCCAGAGGTCATTCCCTTCAAGGACAACCGCAGAAGCCTGTGCCAGAGCAGTGCTCGCACACTGGATATTCCGGTTTGGGACATCAGCCCGTACAACTACAGAGGGGCACAATTCACCTCTGCCTTGTGGACACCGCTTGCCTCCCTCCTCATCACAAAACTCCACCACACCACTACCTACCACCCACAGTCCAACGGCCTGGTAGAACATTTCCACTGCCACCTAAAGACTGTGCTGATGGCCTGCCTGGCCAGACCCAATTGGGTGGACAAGCTCCCCAGGGTGCTCCTTGGCATCTGGACAGCACCCAAAGAGGACCTCCAGGCCTCCTCGATTGAGTTGCTATATGGAGCACCTTTGACCATCCCCTGCCACCAAGGGCACAGACACAGCATGAGGGGCAGCACTACAGAAAATGAGGGACAGGTTGGGTTCCCTCGCACAAAGCTACCCTCACACCACAGACACCACGCCACCTCAATCCCCTCAGACTTAAAGACAACTGACTAAGTATTCGTTCATCGAGGTGCACACTCCCCCTCTCAAGTGACCCTACAAAGGTCCCTACAAGGTGAACTGCAGGAGTGGCAACATGTTCACACGAAACATTGGGGGCAGGGTGGAACTTTTCACAGCCGACCACCTGAAGCCTGCGCATCTCAATCTCAGCCAGCTGATTGCCCCAGAGCCAGCCAAAGAATAGGGGCAGGCCCCTCCCAAAGCCAAACCAACACAGGATTCAGGGACACAGGTCTGGGGGTTTGCGTGGTGGTGCACATCTGAGGGCAGACGAACTGACTCCATGCATTACGGACACGGCAGCGGAGTAGCCACATCTAGATGGTGCCTCCAGGATCTTTACCGCTGGTTGGGTCAGGTCTGCATGTGCACAGGGCAACACTGTGACATGGTTTCCGGCATGAAGGTGGGACTTACCCACGGCCTTAAGGTACAGCGCAAGAAGTTTAAAAAAATACTGGAGTGCAGACAAGTCCACTGAGTACTGTTCTCGTTTTTTCAAATCAATTTAGCAGCCGCTACAACGTTGTCAAGATAAGGGAAGGTGGCCTTCAATTCGTACTCAGCAACCATTGTGTCCATCTGTCTCGAAGACCAAGACCCCAAAGGTAATGCCAAAAGGGACCCTCTGAAATTGATAGTCGTCCGTTTGCCTCAAATGCTGGTTAGAGGCAGTCCTCAGAACTGATTAGGAACTGATGGCATGCAGCTTTCAGGTCGATGGTCAAATAGGCTAGGAACTGCACAATTTTGTTTACCACGTCCGAAATTCGAGAGGGGGGAGTACGCGTCTAAGACTGTGAAACAATGAATTGTTTGGCTACAGTCGATCACTAGCCTGGACTTTTATTCCCCTTTCATAACTACCACCTGGGCTCTTCATGGGCTGTTGCTAGGCTCAATGAAGTTTTCTTTGAGCAGCCATTGTGTCTCAACTCTATTAAGTTCCCAATCCCCGTACTGCATCATCTGCTATTTGTAGCTATTGGCTTGCAATCTGGAGTCAGGTTTGGAAACAGTGGCGGGGGGGGGGGGGGGGGGGGGGGGGGGAAAGAAAAAAATAAATATTGATATTTAGAGTGGAGAGACCCATGTGGCATTTTACGCCGTGATTGGAGGGAGTACTCCATGGTCATGCTTTTTTTTTTAAGATGACACAGGAAGTCCAGGCCTAGCAACACAGGAGCACACAAATCCTTCAGTACATACATTCGGAACTTACAAAATTCCCCCCCCCCTACTTTTTTTTTTTTTTTTTTTTTTTTTTTTAAAAACAGTACCCCTGGATCATCGCAGAGTGCAAAGCTAGGAAAATACGATAGTCCATTGGGTACACTCTAAGTTGTACCATAGAGCCATCAGAGTTTATAAAGCTCTCAGTGGAGCCAGTGTCTACCAAGTCATCAGTCAAATATCCGTTTACCCTCACCTCCTGCATTGAGTTATTCAATTCGTGAGGTGTTACCTGATCCAGGACAACCGATGTCAGTGCTCTGGAAACCCCATTGCTCCCCATGCTGATGTCTACTCTCTCCTCTTGGCCCATGGGCAGACTAGATGGTGTTGACCACGATGCGTGGAAAGATGGCTGCCCTTCATCTTGATCTGATGAAAGACTAAGTGGCGCCGATCAAGGCATGGCAAGATGGCTGCCGTAGCTTCCCGCGACGCTTCACTTCCAGGGGCGGGCCCCACCACAAATCGCAGCAAGATGCTGGCAGTGAACAGCACGGAGAGGCGGAGGCTGGCACTAGGGCACAGGTCGAATGATGATTCAGGGGTTTCACACATGGTTGCCCTCTGAGTTCTTTTACCCCAGAAGACCTTCATCCAGTTCCCTCACTTACTGCACAGATTCCTTTGTGGGGCATCCGGCATGTCTGTTCAAAGTAGAAGCATCCCCGGTCACACATAGCTGCAATAGTCAATGACCTGACCCTCGGAAAAGGCGCCACTTTAGCCCATGAGGTTATCAGCTCTCAGTTGGGCCTGCTCAAGCACTTCGCCAGCTCCAGGGTGCTGGCCAAGTCTTTCTTCCCCAACTCTAGCAGTCTCTGCCTCATCTACCTCAACCTCCCTCCTGCCACAAGGGTATCCTGGGTTTGTTCCTCCTCTCACCCAGGCTGTGGCCACTTCATAGTGGCATTTTCTGGTCAGGGCCCATAATCCAAAAACAGCCATCCAGTGACTCACCTGGAAGCTGCCAACACAGAGAGTCGGTGCTTCGACATCATTCTGGGGCTTCATGTAGTGGGCCTTCAAGCCTTTATGGCCAACTTGTAGGTAGCAGTCTCTGATGATAGTGTACCCTTTGGGGCTGACTTGAGAGAGAAGTGTCGATCTCCAGAGACCATCTGAGTTGAAAACATCTTGTGTTGCTGTCAGGTAGGACTGGAAACACTCCAGACAGTAGGCAAATTCCACTGGGACCTCAGGGACAGAGGGTCAACTTGGTTCAGGGCTTCCATCCTGCTTCCAAGTTAAGCTATTAAAATTGTAACGTGACTGAATGAACTCAGAGACAAGTGAAGAGTACAAAGATACTTTAATAGCTCACAATCAATGGTCAGTAAACACAATAGTCCAAGGTAAGGTGGGAAAACCAGGGTTTATATTGGGGTAGGTGAGGGTAGAACCAAGGGAGCAGCCAGCCATCTGAACAATACATAGTGAATTCCATTTCATTGCAGAGAGCTTTTGTCATATTGGCCTTCATAAATCAAAGTATTGAGGATATAGGAGTTTGATGTTATGGTAAACTTGGTGAGGCCATATCTGGAGTACTGTGTGCAGTTCTGGTCGCCTAACTACAGGAAAGATAAGCAAGAGAAAAAGTGTAGAGAAGATTTACTAGGATGTTGCTCAAACTCCAGGAAGTGAGTTACAGGGAAAAGTTGAACAGGCTTCAATAGTTAATTGGGATGCAACGTGGATTATTTCAGATTTTTTTGTTAACCATTTGTGTCACTGATCAGAATACACAGAGCCATTTATGGTAATCTGCAAAAATTACTTAATTCCATTACACTTGTTGGTTTCAATAATCAATTTATTCCTTGAGTGTAGAAGAATGAGGGAAGATTTGATAGAGATATTTAAAATTATGGGGGGGGGATAGACAGTGAAGGTAGGACACCAAACCAGGACACAAGTTAAAAGTGAAAGGGGAAAAATTAGCGGGAAACACAAGGGGGAACTTCTTCACACAGTGAATGGAACAAGCTTCCAGCTGAAGTGTAAATGCAGGCTCAATTTTAACATTTAAGAATTTGGACAGGTGCGTGGATGGGATAGGTATGGAGGGATATGGACCAATTTGGCATAGACAATAAGGGCCAAAGGAGCCAGTTTCTGTGCTGTAATCTTCTATAGTTCAATCGCTTGTCATTTTTAGCATGATAATCAAGGTGGTGAGTACTGTGCTAGTAAATTTCTTTTCCATCAAGCAAGAGTTTGAGCAAGAGTGGAACAGTTTAATAAGTACAAATGGAACAGCCATCAAGGGACAAGGACAAAGTGGTGAGATCAGGCTTTGGCAAGAAGAGGCAGAGACCAAGGTAAGACTGATGAGATTTTCTTATTATTTGATCTTGTATTAATACCTAATAGAATAATCAGAATGGCAACGAGGTTACAGTGTTCATCTTGTGTGATATGAGATTTCTGGGAGACTCCCTGATAGCAACATCAGCATGAGGTGCAGCTCTACCTTCAGTTTGTATAGGAGAATAAAGAGTTCATAGGAAAGACCTACAGAGAGGCAGTCACAACAAAGCTACAGGACACGCCTTGGTGACTATCAGGAGAGGTAAAGTAAGAGGGGCATAGCCATACGAAGGACTGAGACAGATGTGTTTTGGTTGAGCTCTCTGTAAAAAGTACTAAATAGATGGTCAAACTTTATAATTAAGATTTTCTTCATTGAAAATGGAGAAAACTAGCATGAAGAAGCCAAGACAACAGAGAACAAAAACTGACAAAGCTTCTATTGAACCAGGAACATCAGGTGAAAGTCCAAATGGGAGTGATAAATGAGGGAGTCAAGTGAAGAATTGAGCACTATCCCAGAAAAATAAATGGAGAATTTGAGTAACCAATTCATAAGTGTTGAAACAGTGGAGAGATATGACAGAGAAATAAAAGAGTTTGTTGAAAACTTGACAGAGAATGGGTCAAGGAGAGATTGAATTGACAAAAACACAAAAAAACTGGAAGCTTTAGGGAAAAAAGACGAAGAGTTGGACTGCTAGACAAAATTGACTAAAGGAAGGAATAAAGGGAAGAGAGCTGGTGAACTTCTTTCAAAAATGGATCCCGCAAGTGTTGGGAGAAGACAAATTTGGAGAAAAACTGCCTATCGAGAGAGCTCACCCAACAATTGGACCCAGAAGAGGAGGCGACCAGCTCTGGTGAGATTTTTAAACTATCGAGAACAGGAGATAATCCCGGGAGCAGCATATTACTCTAAGCGGAATAACCACCAACCTGAAGCTGATCATGAAAGGTACCTTTTTTTTTTCCAAGACTTTAGGTTGACCTTGATTAAACAAAAAAAAATTTAAAGATGTGGAAAGACAACTAAATGCTCAAAACAAAACTGAAAATGATATATCTCATGACTTTGAGGGTCAAAGTAGCAGAAGAGAATTAGCGATTTTTCATCAACACCAATTACGAGGTGGAAGACTTTCTGCTAAGTTTTTTTTTAAAGATTCAGGTTGCTGAGGGAGAAGATTTTGAAAATATTTATAATGGAACTAAGTAAAAATAGTAAGTTTATTTTTTTTAAATTTTTGTTAAACCATCTTCTATTTATTGTTTAAAAGTAGAGTGTATAGAAATGCTTAAGGAGAGCTCAGTAAAAGAAAATATCTGGGAAAGGTGGTAGCAGAGTGGAGACTCCAGTCTAAGGGAGAGAATGGCACCTGAAAAGGAGTAGCAAAAAAGATGGTGCTAAAGGGAGGGGCTTTTCTTCCTTGAGAGATTCCGCAGGTTTTTTTTGTTGCAGGCTTTTGGGGCTCTATGTATACGTCACTGTTGGACACTGTTGGACACTGTTTCACTATTATTTAAAAAGTCAAAGAGATTTTATTGTTAAAAACTGTTTTAAAGAAGAACATGGATAGAAAATTAGAATGTATGAGTTTTAATGTTAATGAAATTAACGGCATGGTGAAGAGAAAATGGGTCTTACACACCTTACAAAAAAAAGATGTAGTCTTTTTTTTAAGCAAAGAAAGACATCTTACCAAATTGGAACACGCAAAATTTAAAAGAGAATGGTTGGGGTAAGTAATATAGTCTTCATTTGGATCAAAAGCAAGAGGTGTAGTGATGTTAATTAATAAAAATATATTACTACTAATAATAATAGAAGAGACATTAATCAAGCTGGAAGATATGTAATGGTACACTGCAAAATTTATGCAGAATTATGGAATTTTTTGAATATTTATGCCCCAAATTATGATCAAGTCTTTATGAACGAAGACAAAATATTGATTGGAGGAGATTTTAATTTTTGTTGAGATCCAATATCGGACAAATCAGCAGGAACAATAACAAGGGAGAAAGCTGCAAAAATGACATTATCATTTATGAAAGATTTAAATTTAATTGATATATAGAGGCAGCTCAACCCCTTAGTAAGATGCTACTCATTCTACTCAAGGGTACATGATTCTCATACAAGGATTGACCAATTTTTAATGTCTGCCCAGTTAAAGTAGAGTGGTGAAAACTGAGTATTCAGCAAGACCTTTGAGTCCACTCGCCGTTAACGTTAATTATTACGATAAGGGAAATGCGAGAATGTATGGATGGCGTCTTTATGCTACATTATTAAAGAGGAAGGATTTCTGTGAATTTATTAAGAGACAAACATTTTGTGAAAACAATCTTTCTTCCACTGACGATTTTCTAATATGGGATATGCTTAAAGCTTATTTGAGGGGACAAATTATTTCTTATACTAAAAATCTTGAGAGAATATGCAAGAGATCTAGAAGGGCTAGAGAAGGATATGAAATTGGATAAAGAATAACAGAAACTCAAGAAAAATGTACAATATTAGAGAACAAAAAATTACAATGCAGTACAAACATAGTTATGGAAAAACAATATTTAAAGACTAAACAAAAATATGAACTAAGAGAAAGGGCACACAGTGTTATCTTTGCAGGTTAAATCAGGAGTCATCCAGAATGATAAATGTAATAGAAACAGAAGCTGATACTATTACATGATCAAAAAGAAATAATACATTTAGACCTGTGGTTCTCAATCTTTTTCCACTCACATATCATTTTAAGTAATCCCTATGCCATCAGTGCTTTGTGATTAGTAAGGGATTGCTTAAAGAGGCATGTGAGTGGGAAGGGAAAGTTGAGAATCACTGCTCTAGACCCAATTGATACTGAAATATTTTGCTTGAGAAAAATTGTCATTGGCCCATTTCCTTTGGAGTTATGAAACAGTGAACAAGTCAATTAGGTACAATTAAAACAGTGAGTTTCAAACCTTTTCTTTTCACCCACATACCACCTTAAGCAATCCCTTATTAATCATAGAGCGCCTATGGCGTAGGCAATACTTAAAGTGGTACGTGAGTGGAAAGAAAAAGGTGAGGACCACTGGTTTAGACAATACCATATGAAACTATAGAAATAAGAATTAGTAAGAAATGAAATCAAGATGGAAGAATTTTGGTACAAATGTTGAACTTCCTAAACTAGGAGAACAAAAAAGATGACTTTGATGCACCTTTTAAAAAGGGAAGAAATAGAGAAAGCTCTGGGTACTTTACAAGCTTATAATCTCCAGGGGAAGGTGGGTTCCCAGCTGAGTTCTATAGGCAATTTAAAGATATTTTTTGATGCCTCCGTTGAGGGATGTGTTAGACGAGGCAGTGAAGACCCAAACCCTTCCAGAAACCTTTTTTTAACTGCTAAAATTACAGTGCTACCAAAGAAAGGTAGAAATCCACTAAAAACTTCATCATACAGATCAACATCACTTCTGAATGCAGACTATAAAATTCTAGCAAAAGGCACTAGCCAACAGACTAGTTAATGCATCCAGATCGAGTGGAATTTGTTAAAGGAAGACGTTCCTCAAATAGTCTAGGTAGATTATTCAATACATATGGTAAAATCAAGGTTGAATCCAAACATAATTAGTACTTTAGATGCAGAAAAGGCATTTGACCAACTAAAATGGTCTTTCTTCTACAAAACGTTGGAAAAATTTGGTGTAGGTAGAAAATTTATAAATTAGATAAAAACCATCATAAGCCACAAGCTAAAATTATAACTAATAACCAAATGTTATCTACTTTTCCCTTGAGTAGATCGAGTAGACACAGGTGTCCCCTACCTCCAGCATGATTCATCCTAGCTATTGAACCTCTGGTGGAGATTATTAGAAGCGATCCAGATATTAAGGGGTTTAATGTTGGATAGGAGAACATAAAATTAGTTTATTTGCTGATGTGCTGAATCACTGATGAAGATTACAAACAATATTAGAAAAATATGGAAGAATATTAGGATATAAAATAAATATGGACAAAAATGAGATAATGCCATTGCAGAATTTATATTTATAAAATATACCAAAAAGGTAGTTGATTTAAATGGAAGAAAGATGGAATTAAATACTTAGGAATAATGTCATAATAATTTTACAGAATTGATACAAGCTTAGTTAGAAAAATAGGAAAGAATTTACAGAAATGGAAAGATCTGCCAATTACATTAATAGGAAGACCAAATGTTATTAAAAATATAGGTGATGCCAAGACTACACTATCTCCTTCAATTGATTCCTATTGTACCAATTAAAAAAAATCTTTAAAATATTACATAATTGTATTAAACAATTCCTATAGAATAACAAAGTACTAAGAATTGCACTGGAAAAGTTAACATGGGACTATAAACTGGGAGGCCTTAGACTTCTGGATTTTAAGTAGTATCATCTATCAGCACAAGCAAGATTGGTGTCATCTTTCTTTGGATTGAATTCATTAAAAGAGGAGACAATGAAGGACTTTGTTTACAAGTGGAATATTAAGTTAATAACAAAAAAAAACAGATAATTGTTTATTAATTCACATGATCAGAATATGGCAAGACATAATTGACTGTATCAGAAAAAGCAGGTATATCACTGAGGACACCATGTAAAAATGTACTACTGCCTATGAATCTGGGTACAAAATACTGAATTCATGATATGACAAAGGAAGAAGATTTGTTAATGATTGTTAGACAAAAGGATCTCATGTCTTTTGAGCAATTAAGAAATAAGTATGGAGTAGTTAATAGGATATTCTCCTGGTTTCTCCAGTTAAGATCGTTCTTAAGAGAAAGTTGGGGATCAAACTTGGCCCCATCTGAAATAGAACAACACACCTAAATTTATATCTAAAATGAAAGTGCAAAACCAGGTTTACAGAGATCGAGAGCGCAAGAGCGCGATGGGATTCAGATTTGGGAGATGCAATAATGGAAAGATGCTGGTCTGATTGATGTTTGGATAGCAGGACATTAATTATAAATGCATGATACGGATTGGTACCATACAATTTTCTACATCAATTATACCCTCACACCACAGAAATTAAATAAATCAAAATCAGAAATATTGGAGATGTGTTTTATATGTGAAACAGAAATAGGAATGTTTGTACAGGCTACGTGGTCATGTGTGAAGGTGAGACTTTTCTGGCAGGATATCACTGAAATATTAACATGGATAACAGGGGTGGCTTTCATGGGTAACCCGGAGCTTTATCTTTTGGGCAACTTTATTGAAATAAGTAATAAACTAACTAAATTCCAAATTTCATTTGTTAAAATAACTTTAGCTGTGGCTAAGAAATGTACTGCGATTACATGGAAATCTGACTCCCCTCTACAGAGAAAAGAATGGAAGACAGATGAACAGTTGTAGAACAAATATGACATTTATAAAAATATTGCAACTATATTTGGATTATATAGGGGCCCAAATGTAAAGGTGCTATTATAAAAATATAAATGACTTCCCCAATGAAGATTTTCTTTTTAAACCCAATTGTAGGCCCTTTTGCAAAGATTTATACTGTGAAGGAGTTGGAGCAAAATGGTTGTTGTGTTTTGTGAGAAAGTTCATGTGCACGAGAATTGAATAATATTTTAAAAAGGAGCAGGAGAGTAAAAGGGTCAGGAACATCTTGGATCCGACCCAGGGCTTCCTGAAAAGGGAGGGCGAGCAGCCACAAGTCATGATACATATTGGGATTAACAACATTGGTTGGAAAAAGGACAAGGTCCTGAAGAGAGCAACGTGGGAAGCTAAAAGACAGGACCTCAAGGGTAGCAATCTCAGCACTGCTCCAGTGAGGGCAAGAATATGGCAGAATTGTGTAGCTGTAAAACTGGGACTCAGGTTTCTGGATCATTGGGATTTCTTCTTGTACAAACAGCGTGGGTTACACCAGAAATTGAAGGAACCGTTGTCCTAGTGGAGAGGTTTGCTAGAGCTGTTGGAGAGGGTTTAAACTAGTTTGGCGGGGGATGGCAAGTTCAACGCAATGTGTAATATGATTGCAGTAGTCAGTTGAAAGGACTATAATCTGTTTAATTCAATGCTAGTATTCAGAATAAGGAAGATCAACTTAAGAGTAAGTGGCAATATGATGTTGTGGCCATTACAGAGACTTGGCTGACACATTGGCGCACATAATGGGGTTCAGATATTTCAAAAGGGATAGGGAGGGAAAGTCGCATCACAGTTGCAGAAAGGGAAGAAGTTGTGGAAGGATTATCTATAGAGTCAGTGTAGGTGGAAGCCAGAAACAAATGGAGTGAGTGATCACTATTATTGGGAGTAGTCAGGCCTCCAAATGGTGCTTAGGACACTAAGGAGGAAGACTATAGATATTCTATGCAAAATACTACCTCTTAACTTTTGGTCAATGACACGTTACAAAAACATGAAACACAGGTGGCTTTTGAAATTATTCACCAACAGAAGTTGAGAGATTTCAGATACTGGAACCCGGAACAAAAATTGAACATTGATAGAACTCAGCAGGTCAAACAGTATCTGTGGAGGTAAAAGATACGTCAATGTTTCAATACATGACCCTGTATCAGGACTACTCATTGTTACTGTTCTTTCAGAACTCAATCACGCCCCTCAATATAAACATCTTCCCGTTGTTCTGTATTAATTGCTTGCACCTGTAATCTGTCATATCTTTCAATATTACTTCCTTCAAACCTGTAACCATTTCACCCAGAGTTTAAAATGTCAATTACAGTATTTTGGATAAAATAGCAGAAAAAGTCAACCATAATGTTGTTATGGCATTAGTCAAGTTCACTTGTTGTTCAACTAGCATTTTTCTTTTCCATGTACCAGTATATTCACACACCTCAAGACTCAACTTTACACCAGAATTCACCTGCATATTATGACAGAGTGATCATAACTTTAAACCAAAAGATGATATGCTGGATTCAAATAGACATTCACCACAGATATATCTTGCAATGTTTTCAGAGGATAATTTGCAACTGCAACAGCCCAGCTTATGATAATTGCTCCTGCTTCCTTTTCAGGAGAAAGGCCAAACAGCCCTTGAAGTCTATTCTGCCATTTCTAATGGCCTATTCCTTAATGTCTTCCAACCCATTACCTTGGAAGCCTATTGTCCAAAATATCTTTCAATTTGAATGTACTCTACAACAGCATCTGTTTACTAGGGTAAAGAATATCAAAAGTACACAGTCGAATGAGATTCTATGGCCACAAATGAGACACTAGGATGGGATGTTGCCTCCCAGGTGTTACAAAACAAGTTAATACAATTATGGAATAAAATGCATCTTAAGCGGTAAGGTTGAATTGTGGGAGTTTAGGTCACACTTCGCAAACAGACACCTTAGTTACATTTCACAAATAAACATCTCACTTGGAATGCAAAAACCTGTGCAGGTGGAGCCTTCCAGTCTACAATTATACAATTATAGAGACAATTATAGTTTTTAAGATTGCTGGCACAATCAACAAATTTTTAGTCAATTCCTGCACTGCAATTTATCCTGCAGGGCACTTACTACTTTTTGGGGGAAGCCTGCAGTCTAAATTACACTTCAAAACTCATGAATTTGTCATCCAGCTGATAACTCAGGCACATTGCTCCACGTAAAAGGACCAGGACTAGCACACACAGGAACTTGAGGTGGCCAGTGTAAACAACAAGGTGAGTAATTATGTTAATGTTATTTTTTTCTGATTTTTCCAACATATTTCCAAAAACACTAATGGAACTGCTTTGGAAAAGGTTTTCCCAAATACATGTTAATTGGACAACATATTTGCACAGGGGCCAGGCTCAAGAGCTGAAAATCTGTTGCTATTAAGAATGGTTATAGATGGAATCCTCAATTATTGAGTAATTACAATTTACAGGTGTTGAAACATTTAATTAATTCATGGTAGTAAAAAAAATGGAGCTATAGGTACTCAAGGTAAAATTTCAGGCAAAATCCCTTTATTTCAAAATAAGCTTTTTCCTTTTACATTTAATCATCAATTTTTGAAGTTGTGGAATCAAAATGGGCATTAAATTGGTAGAAGATTCTTATGAAGCAGGGTATTTTATTTAATTTCAAAGAATGAAAGAGAAATATATCTTTGAATGCTCTTTTTTTCTTATCAAAGTCTTATTGTTGGATAATTTTGGGCATACTTTACAGCTACCTAGACAGCCTAAATTTGAAATTTTACTTTCTGAAGGTGGCAAGAAAGGATTCATATCTGAGATGTATGCTTTATTTCAGAATAAAAATGCTTAAGATGGATGTTCAGAAATCTAGATTAAAGTGGGAAAAAAGATTTGTCTGTATCTATTCTCAGGATGATTGGATGAATTTATACAAGGATAATCAATTATATTTAACTTCAGAAAAATTAAGAACACAAGTTTATTTCTTCAGATTTAGGTTTTACATGTCATAAGGAAATCGGCTCCTCCTTACATTCTACTTGGTTATGTGAGATGGTGAAACCTTTTTGGAATAGATTTAAGGAACTTTTAGAAGTTATTTTTAAATGGAAGGTTCCACTTGATCCTTTAGTATTTTTGTTGGGTTATATAAAGAGATCGAGTTTGGAGTTAAAATTAAATAAATTTCAAATTGCCTTTTTGAGATTGGCTTTAGCTGTGGCTAGGAAATGTTTGGCAATTACTTGGAAAAATGTGATTAATTTGAGTATTCAGAGATGGCATTTGGAAATGAGATCTTGTATTCCATTGGAAAAGATAACAATTTGCATAATTATCTTTTTTTTTGGTTAAAATGGAGCCCATATTTGGATTATGTGGGGTTGAATAATTAATCTCCTTTCAAAATATTAGTAGTGTTGTTCCGAACCATGGCAATTGATTGATAAGAGTTTTATGTTATGTGATCTCTTTCTTTCTTTTTCATATTTTTGGGGGTCGTTTCGAGGGGGTTGGGAGGGATGGGTGGGTTGGGGGGTGTATTATTTACAAAACAAATATCATGTACATATTCTGTTTTTTTGCTGTATGGTTTATCATGATTAATAAATATGTTTCAAAAAAAAAATGGTTCCAGAAGTTTAAATTACTGGTTGAAGGTTGCCATTCTTAAGTTTTAAAGACTGCTGCCAGAACCCATTTGAAGACAGGTTTTGAGTTCCAAGTTCAGCCTATTCTAAACCTTTGTAGCCAATTACAAGAGGCTTTGGCTGGTTACTGTGTTTCGCCTGAAAGGGGAAAAAGAAAAACTCTTTTTGGTAACCTGCAAGAGGTTATCTCTTGGAAAAACCCACGAGGGGGCAAGTTTCTTCGGCGAGACACTGAAATGTTGATTGAAGATCAGTTTGTACGTGTCCAACGAACAACAAATCTCTCTCTGAAACCAATAAAGACCTTCCTGAGCTGTAACAATTTAAGTTAAAGCACCAGAGCCTGGGGAAGATCATAAATGCTAAATTCTGTGCTCAGCAGGAAAATTGCCTGATACCAGTGAACTTCGAGAAGTGAAAAGTGAATGATTCAACAGTGAAACAAAACTTTCCTGAACGCATACTCATTACATCCATGTATGGGGTTAAGTTAGGTTAATAGCAATAAGTTAAATATTGATATTATTTATGAAGAAAATTAAAAACATTTTTGTTTGAGTAACCATTGTCTTGGTGAATTTCTGTTGCTGCTGGTTTCTGGAATCCTCTGGGCTCATAACACAGTACAAGGGTCAACAATGCTACTGAATAGCTGCAGAGTGTTCAAGGGGAATGATGAGAAGCCAGAAATCATTGTGCACTTTGGTACTAATATCATGAGGAGGGGGAAAAAAAATTACAGCATGAATAGAGTTAGGCAGAAGGTTACAAACCAGAATCTAAAGGGTGATAATCTATGGCTTACTAGCGAGAATAGGAATAGAAGGATAGGGAGATACATCTGTGGTCCGAGAGATAATGCAGGTGAGGGGGTTCAGATCTCTTGATCACTAGGATCTCTTCTGAGGCAGGTGTGATCTGTACAAGAGAAATGGGTTGGAGCATCAATAATCTGGTAGGGAGATTTGCTTATGTTTATCAGAATTTAAAATTAGTTCTGCAGGGGAGTAGAATCCAAAGCAAAAGGATAGCAGATGAAAAGCTAGAGTAAATTGAGTAGAATGACAGGTAAAACCATTTTAACCAAATGCAAGGGGCCACAGCACAAGTAAAAGCCTTGTTTTCTTTTAATCTTATGTAACCTTGTTTTTTTATGTAGTCAGTACGAGAGAAGTACGGACCAAAACTTCACAGGGATGGAGGTTCAAACTTCGAGCAGAGTGCTTGGGGACCCACAGTAGAAAATCAAACCCAAAAAGAGGACGCGTGATAACTTTGATAGATAAGGCAAGGGTGAATCATGAGATTCTCCAAGTACATTAAGAGGCAAAAGAGTAATTCTGAAGAGAATAAGGTCACTGAAGGATCATCTATATATGAACAGAGGCAAGGTACTAAACAAACATTTCTCATTCAGATTAACAGCGGGAAAGATGGATGCTCTGGAAGTCTCGTAGTAACAGTAATGCCTTTAATAGGGTCGTCATTATGGAAGAGACGGGGCTGTATGCTTTAAAATGCATAATGATAAACAATGCCTTTACAGTGGCAGCAATTGGGACCAAACCACGGTTCAAGTCCTGTGCTGTCTGTAAGGAGTTTGTAGGTGGGGGGAGAGGGTCTGGTTTCCTCCTACAGTTCAAAAACCTACCAGGGGTGTAGGTTAATGGGGTGTAAATTGGGTGGCATGGACTCATGGGCTGAAATGGCCTGTTACTGTGCTGCATGTCTAAATTTAATTAAAGCATTTCGAAAGGCAAGGACTAACTAGGGATAGTCAGCATGTTGTTTGTGTGGGAAATCAATTCATGCATTTGTTTTTCTTTGAAGAGGTGAGCAAAAGGGAAGCCAGTTATCTACATGGACTTTAGCAAGGGTTTGACAAGATGCTACATGGTTGAGAAGATCAGATGGAAGGAATCCAAATGAGCTGGCCAAATGGATACAGAATTGTCTCAATGTTACAGGTTAGAGGATGACAATGAATGGTTATTATTCAGATGAGATGTCTGTGACAGATTACAAGATCTAGATGAACTGGAAAGAAACCCAAGGAATTATTGGTGATGCCACATTAAGAGTATTGTATTCAGTTGGCTGTACTTTAGGAAAGAGGTTGTCAAACTGGAGAGGATTCACAGATTTTCAAGGATGTTCCCAGGACCTGCAGGCCTGAGCTGTGGGGAGATTGAACAGGTTAGGGGTTTTATTCCTTCAAGCTCAGAGTACAAGATAGAAGGTGTGAAAGGTAGGGAGACATGTCAAGGGAGAAACTATTGCAAGTCCTGCCTGAGCTGTGGGGAGAGATTGAATAGGTTAGGGCTTTTATTCCTTTGAGCTCAGAGTACAAGACAGAAGGTGTGAAAGGTGGGGAAACAGGACAAGGGAGAAACCATTGGGGCAGAGGAAGAAATGTTAGAGAGTGAATAAGTTATAGCAAGAGAGATGGAAACAGTAAACTCAGATGGGTGGGGTTACCTAAAATTAGAAAAAAAAAATAATACTCATGTGCCATAAGGTTTGAGCATGTCCAGACGGAATACAATGTGATTTTCCTCAAGTTTACCTTTGGCCTCACCCAGACAATAGATGAGGCCAAGGACAGATATGCTGTTGAAGGAATGGTTGAGGAAGAAGCGCAAGGGTAGTCCTATAGAGTGGTGTTCAGCAAAACAGTCATAAGTGTATTGGTTCTGAACCAAAGAGCACAATTCTGCTCACCAAGTCAAACTAATCACTACAACACCCAATTACCAGCTCTTGTACTTCATGCAAGTTTGTCTCTGCATTTATCACTAAATTTTATGCAATTGTTTCAATCAGCATCAAGTACATTAGAACTACAATTCAAGCACCTTCCTGAAGATACAAAAGCATCTGTACTCTCCCTCTACTGCTCTTCTGATCTTCAGCATCTCCACATCAGATTGATTTTAAACAATTACCAACATTCTGAAGGATTAATTACAGTATTGCCCATGTCCAGACCTTAACCAATGTCAATTGCAGTTTTATACAAGCTGGCTATACTTCTCTGCAAACTACTGAACAGCTTTTTTTCCCCCATCTGTGCCTATACTTGTAAAGGATGGTCCCAAATTTTAGTGCATGTCATCAGCACTAACTTTTTTTAAAAAAAAGTCAAAACCAAGGAGATTAATTCACTTGTAAATTGGATTGGAACATCTATAGCTGGAACCTTACACTAAAGTTTCAGGCCCCTTACCAAAAGGTAGCTGCTTGAAGGATATTCAAGGACTCTCCCCTCCACCCGCCCCCCCCCCTGCCACCATCTACAGGCAATTGGAATGCACCAGTAGAGGTGGAGACCATCCTGACAAGCACTCAATCTGCCAAGTGCTGGTAAATGAGACTATACAGTTACTTGCCATCGGCAGAGAATCAAAGTTTATTTCTGCACCGTATAATTTTACAAGCAATACCTTACAGATCAACATTTGTTCACAATCTGCAAAATGCACTCAGGAAACTCAATATTCTCTTCCAGAGCAACGTCACCAGTGCCGACCCCCTAATTACCTACCCTCAGTCAGCCGCGAAGTGCAGGTTGTTTGAATGCTGGATGTCAGCCTTCAAAACAGACACTATTCAGAATTTGGTTAAACCAACAGATGAACAGGTCAGAGGAGCTAAATTCAATTGTTGCCTCTCCTTTCCTCCCCGATCCCAAAATACGTGCAGGTCGGCGATTTCATTGGGCTGCAAAAGTGCTCCTCGAGTGGAATAAGCGTTGGGATCTGGGAACATGGAAAGGAAACAGCTTCCAACGCGGAGGACCCGAACAGCCCGCAAAGAGATGGCTGAAATGGCCCATATATGGAAAGGAAAAACTCCACTCAAAAGGCAATTCTCTCTCAAAAAAAAAGATTGCAATCCCATTCAAAGCATTTACTGAGTGGGCAATACTCTCTCTCAAAAAATAAAATTGCAATCCCATTCAAAGCATTTACTTAGTGGGCAATACTCTCAAAAAAAAGATTGCAATCCCATTCAAATCATTTACTTAGTGGGCAATACTCTCTCTCAAAAATAAAATTGCAATCCCATTCAAAGCATTTACTTAGTGGGCAATACTCTCAAAAAAAAGATTGCAATCCCATTCAAATCATTTACTTAGTGGGCAATACTCTCTCTCAAAAAAAAAGATTGCAATCCCATTCAAAGCATTTACTTAGTGGGCAAGAGGAGTGCCACGGAAAGCTAAGCGACCTGCAAACAGTGTTACAAGACAACCCCCACGTTTCCGGTTACTTGTTTGGGAGCCAATACCTGTCGCCGTTGATCACAAAATCCATTCCGAATTATGCAATGAATGGATTTCTTTGACGACAAATTGGTTCGCTGTTCAGGCCATTTAAACAACCCTTCTGCGAGGATTCGAATCAATGCCGCTAAGTATTTAAACGCCGTTCCAGTTAATGGTAGGAATGTCTCGAGTGGTCAACGTTACTCGCGACCGTCAGGTTTCTGAGCGGTCCCAAAACAAATTGTTGGAATGCACTGACATTTGGACAAAAGACGACCGAAAGGAATCATCCGGCCTGAAAAGCGACTCACCCTGAGATGCTCATCGCGGTCCGTGAGCCAAAAGGCGAGCGGTGGATCAGGAAAACGTCCTGTGCGGAAAGTGGAGCCAGAGACTGCGACTTTCTGGAGCTGCCAGCCAGCAGTTTGCAGCAAACAACTTTGGTGCTCGCGGGACCGACCCCTTTTCGGGCATTGGTTGCACTCAGCTCTTGCCAGAATGATTAGTCCACGCCACTAAAACTCGATGGACACTTCTGAAAGAGGTCGGTATCATCAAGGTTTCAATATCCAAGCGAGCAATCGAAGCAAAGCTCACCAGCAGAAACTGGCTGCCTTCGTCACTCAAGTGGGAGGCTCTGGTCCCGTCAGGATCAATCACCCTGAAACGTTACACACCCGGGCAGTTTCCAAAAGCTCCAGCAGAATGCAGGCACGACCGCAAAAAATCATTCCAACGCACAAACCCCCCCTCAAAGCTAGTTTTAATCTTTCAATTCCCTTCCAGCGAGGTTTATCATTTAAACGTGAAAAAACTTCAGACTCAAACCTGTCGACTGAAGAAATACAAAAAAGCTGGGTGCAAAATTCGAAGTTATATTCAAGTTCTAGCTTCTACTGAATTTCAGAGAGATCGAGTTAATATTTCCCACACAAGGCATTTCTTCCCCCCCCCCCCACCACTTTGTATAGAATAAATGTAATTAAATTCATTGCCACTGACAAGATTTGATCCAATGCCACGTGGCATTAAAGGCATTTTTAATCTGTCAAGGGATGCGGATGTCGCTGGCAGGGACTGCAGTTTTGTCCATTCCCATTGCTCTCAACGAAAAGCCATTTAAACATTTTGGATCAAGAAGCTTGTACAACCTTAGGGGTTGAGTGAAGCAATGGCAGCTGAAGCCATCTTCTGTCCGAAGATGAAAGTGTGCAGAATTGAAGCAGGGGGTTAGAAAGGTGATAGCAGTAAGACCAGTCATTTGACAATAGTATCAAAATACATTGCTTAACTAGAAGTGGACGCAAGCAGACCCAGGTGTTTTGCAGTCAAAAGATAGCAACATTTTAGGCAGATTCTCATATATACAAGATGCAAAGAGTCGATTTGAAATGTAGAAACTGGTGCCGGCTATGGTAGCATTGGTTAAGACACCTCAAGTTACGAAGAAGCTTAGGGTAGCACTGGAAAGTAAAACTTCCATACTGTTGTAAAATAAATTTACAAATTTAAAATAAGTATCAAAAATGACACATTAGGTTCATAGGTCTTAGTAAACACAGAAACAGGCCCTTCTGCTCATAGGTCTGTACCAAACATGTCAAAATCAAATTAAAACGATGATGCCTGTGTCCCTCCATCCCTTTAATTTTCATCCATCAATTTTGAAGCCTCTTCAATGCTGATGTTGTATCTGCTTCCACCGCTAATTGTTTAGCTCTATCAGAATGATTGCACATTTCTTGCTTCTGATCTCTAACCACACTGTTAGTACTTGCACCCTACATTACCCATGCTACCATATCGGCAACAAAATAATTCCAAGTACCAATCTAGGCTTTAAATTGACCTGCCTTACCCAGAATGTTCCTTGCCTTGAAGAAAAATACTTCATGCTAGTCTTGCTGTGACTATTCAGCTGGCCCTTCCTCTCAATCCTACTTGTCCTAGCATCTGCCATCCCCTCAACTCTTCCACTGGCTGCTTTGGTGCACAGGTTCCCGCCCACCCCCAGGTCACTATTTTAAACCCTCTAGTAGTAAACTTCCATGCAAGAATATTGGTCCCCCATCAGTTCAGGCATAACCTACCCTCTTGTACATCTTGACTGCCCTGGAAGACCCCAATAATCCAAATATCTCCATCTCCCTCTCCTGCATCTCTTCCTTACCCATGCACTAAACTGCACCATCTTCCCCTTTCATGCCTAACTAGGAGTTGGAAGCCCTGCTTTTAAACTTGCTACAGTACCCAACTCGCTGAACTCATTCTACATGACAACAACTCCCTTCCTAGCCAAGTTATTCATAATATTATGGACCACAATCTGACTGCTCTCCTTTCCCTCTCAGAATGCCCACTCAGACATCCCAGACCCTGGCACCAGGGAGGCAACACCATCCTGTAGTCTCACTTGATGCCACAGAAATGCTTATGCTGACGATGGACACATACAGCTAACACTCTCCCTGACTTCAGCCCTCTCGACTGAGCCTTGGAGCCAGTCATGATGACAATTACCTGGCTGCTAATCGTTCTTTCTCCCAGCCACATTCACCCTTCACTCTTCCAATGTCTCCCATCTGCCTGCACCTTGGACTGCAGCTATACTGATGTGTTCACTTATCATCTTCACGACCTCTCAGTTAATCTTGTGTTCATCAAACTCCAATTCCTTAACGTGTCCATTGAGGAGCTGCAGCTGGATGAGCTTCCTATTGATACAGTCACCGAAATTCTCCTTGATATCCCACATATGCCCTGACTGGCACATCCACTCAACTGAGCTGCACTCAATCTGAAAGACCTCACTAGTTCCTACCTGAACCTCTACCTGAGCACTTTTCCTCAATCTTTGCCTCTCCCTCATACTGCATTCCCTTCTCTCCTTTTATTGGAGGCATGGTTGGTGTAGCTGTTAGCGTAATGTTAACACACCAAAAAATGTTTGAATCTGGCATTGTCTGAAAGAGTTCATATGTTCTCCCATGTCTGCGTCAGTTTCCTCAAAATGTACCAGGGTTGTAGGTCAATTGGGTTTAATTGGACAGCATGGACTCATGGGCCCATTACCATGCTGTATGTCTGAATTAAATAAATTACATATGCTTCCAAAGATGTTATCACAAATCAAGCCTCTCATCCTCAAAGCACTCAATTCAGCTGCTCACTGGGGCCAGATTTTAAATGGTTTAACAAAATACTTTTCTTTGGAGGAAGAGAGAAAAAATAAACTGCCAACTTAACTGCAAAGATTCATGACAATATGGTTGGGCATTTTATATGCTCACTTGTATTCCTTACAAAGCAAATTCTAACTGTGCTTCAAATTCTCTTGATGCAGAAGAATTAAGGGCAAGTTAATTTGCACATATACTGAGTCGACTTGAGTTTCTAGTGAAAACACGTGCTAGAGGAACTCCGCAGATCTCACAGCGTCCATGAAGTAAAGATGCATAACCAATGTTTCAGCCCTGAGTCCTTCACTGAACTTAACTTCCCCTCATTTTCATCCTGGGGCATTCAGACACTGTACACCTCCATCCCCTGTACTAAAGGCCTTAAAGCCTTTTGTTTCTTCCTCAACAGACCCATACAGTCCCCCTCCACCATCCTCTGGTTGGCAGAACCTGTCCTCACCCTCAATAACTTCTGACTCAGCCCACTTTCTCCAAATCAAAAGGCTAGCCATGGACCCCAGCTATGCCTGTTTTTATGTTTGGAACAAATGTTTTAATGGCAAAACAAATGCCTGCCAGTTTTAATTTTTATGATAACCAGTTAGTGAAACATCTGGAGCAATTGTAAACACCAAGCCTGTACTTTTTCCATTATGCAGCTCATACATGCTGTAACAAAACACATTATTTGTAAGCGAGTCATCTATTAGAACATAGAACAATCCAGCAATGGTACAGGCTTCAGCCCTCAATGTTGTGCTGACATATATTCCTTCCTTTAAAATGTACCATACCCTCCCTAACATAGAACCTGTATTTTTCTGTCCAAGAGTCTCTTAACTGCCCCCAGTGTTTCAGTTTCCACCACCATCCCCAGCAAGGCATTCCAGGCACCCACAACCCAAAAAAAATCCTCTGGTGTTTGCTGATCCTGCACTTGGAAACAAGTGCTGGCTGTCCACCCTATCTCTGCCTCTTAAATCTTGTAGACCTCTATCAAGTCTCCTCCCATCCTTCTACATCACAAAGAGAAAAGTCCCAGCTCTGTTAACCTTGCCTCACAAAACTTGTTTCCCAATCCAGGCAACATCCTGGTAAATATCCTCTGTACTCTCTCCTTAGCTTCCACATCCTTCCTATAGTGAAGTGGTAAGAATTGAACACAATACTCCATGCGATCTCACCAGACATTTGTACAATTGCAACATGACTGCTTCTGAATTCAATCCACCTGTTAATGAATCCCAGCATCCCATAGGCCTTCTTATCTATCCTATCAACCTGTGCAACAAATATGGATTTGAATCCCAAAGTTGCTCTGTTCATCCACACTCTTAAGTAACCGACCATTAACCCTGTACTCAGCCTTCTGGTTTTTCCTTTATTATTTTCATTACTGTTACAAGCCCAGAGGACTACAAAATCCAGCAGCAATAGATATTTACCAAGACAAATGGTTAAACAAAAATTGGTTTTAATCAACTTTAAACATGAAAACAGGATCAAACTTTAACTTATTACCATTAACTTAGCTAACCTAACTTAACCCTTCTAATTCTAAGCACACATGTGTATGTAATGTGTATGCAAGTTCAGAAAAGTTATTTGATTCACAGTCCAATTTCACTTCTCATTCCTCCAAGTTCACTGGTTGCAGGCAATTCTTATACTGTGCACAGAATTTAACATTAATGAAGTTCACCAGGTTTTGGTGCTTGAAAGGTAAATGGTTACTGCTCAGGAAGGTTCTGGTCCATTTTCAGAGAGAGATTTGTTGTTCACTGGACACCCACAACCGATTCCTTGTAACCAATTTCTTGCCCATGAAACTTGCCCCATCAGGGTTTTCCAGATGATAACCTCTTTCTTTCAGGTCAGCACAGAGTTCCTTTTTGTTTATCTTATTTCAAGTGAAATATTAGGCAGCCAGTCCTATCCTCTTGTATGAGCCACAAGGACTTTAACCTTGTGAAAGCACTCACAACCAGTCTTCCAAGTGGGGTTTTTCCACAAGCTTGCCAGCTTGACCTGTTCCAGTCCCAGCTGCTGCTGCGGAGAGTAGCACTACAGAACTAAATTCTGCGTGTGCGTGTGGCTCTCTCAGAGAAAAACCTGTTTGACTCTCTCTGCTTGCAAAACCACATGACCCTCCTAGAACAGCAAGTTCCACTCCAAACAGCCTGCTCCAACAAGCTCTTTCATCTGTTGCCTTTTTGTAAGCAACAATCCATTAGTGAAGTCTCTTGGGCACTCTCCAAAGGTTTTGCCAAGGGTCTTGGAGCCAGCCTGTCTAACATGAGCAGAGCTCCAATACTTTAAATAATATGTTTCAAAGTATTTGTATGTGACCTACACTAAAAAACCTGCCACAATTTATCTCCCAAAAACATATATAGTCTATCACAATTACAAATATTTTTTCCTCTTAAATCACAGAAATCTATCAACTGAAGATAAAAATTGAATATGTTACTACTTGCTGTTCCCTTGCAGTGATTATTAAAAATTTTAGCTCAAAATGACAGGGATTATGGTTGATTCCATATCAAAACAAAATCCAGCATTCAAAACTGGCCCTGGTACTTCACCACCAAAAGGAGAAAATGCTTTGATACAAACATTTTGGCAAATAGTCACTATCCAAAATTCAGGAGTAAATTACTCTTACAGCAGTCAGTTATTAATCATTGGAGATCTTTAGATCAAGGAGCAATTTTTTAAAAAAATAGTTAGACCTGAAGGAATCAAATTAAAAGGCATCACTGCTTGCAAAAGATAAGAGATGTGGAATTCTGTACAATGTATAGAATATTTGGTCAAATACTACACACAACAGTATTTTAAAACCAAAATTATGAAAGGGAATTAGGGCAAAATCAAAAATAACCTCACAAAAACTGGGGCTAAGCACTCAAATCATGTACCATTAGATTTCATCTGTTGTTTCCCATTTCATCAGTCTGTTAATGGTCCTGAAATGAATCCGTTCAAATTTATCAAAAACAAGCAGAATAATTGTCAGCGCAGACAAGGGCCTGCTTCTGTGCTGTAATCTTTTATGGTTAAAAATTATAGTAATAATTCTACAATACCAATAAAAGCCATCAATTAACATACTTCATAAAGGGATGCTGCTGTCTTTCACCTCTTTTCCACTAGCACCTTGTCCCAGGAATTAACAGGGAATTAAGTGGGACAGGGTCCAGTGGAAAAGGAAAACAATCAACAAGCCAGAGTCAAATGACATCAAATCACAACGGGTAATGACGGCCTCTACCTCTATTCATATCCTCAGCATTAGCTGATACCATGTGCTGATTAAACCAATGGACAAAGGACAACTTCCATTTGAAGGTAGCAGCCCCTTTCACACTTGCAAGTGGTCCCAGGATTTTACAGCCAATCAGCCTAAAAAGGGTCTGGTATGAAAATAAAATCTTTTCAATGCTGGCATGAGATGACCCCTAGGACAATTTTTAAACTGGCAAAGTTTATAAAGCCCGTGGGAGAAATGATGGCAGACCTGACTTCCCAGAATTCCATGCAGCAGAGAAATCCCTCCATGACTGTTCCATGCACGCAACTGTGCACACAGCCCTTCCTCTGCCACACAGAATTCTGGGAGGGCAGGTTCACCATTGCTTTTTCCCATGGTCTTTAGAAATTGTGCATGATACTGCTACCTACTTACCCATTCTGTTTAAAATTTGTCCACTAATGCTATTTATTGCTAGCACTTTCCCATGGGCCCTTATAAAGGTTTATAAAGGTCAGAACAACAGGGGCTGAAGGACTTGTACTGTGCTGTACAAAAAGCTTAATTATTTTATAATTTTATTGAAATACAAGATCATAATACATTGATCAGGATTTAGGGCAGATTCACCATCGCTCGATGTCATGACATCACAGGTAGAACAGTAGAACAGACCTAACCCTGGGGATGGCTCCTTGCAATTGTGAATGCGTGCAGTGTCCCAGTTAAGAGTGGTCAAGTGTGAACAGTAAAAACACCATTCCTATCCCAGGACACAATGGCCCATAGAAGCCCCTTTCACACTTGCATCCCAGTAATTCAGTGTCCTGGGATAGGAGTGGGGTTTGGCCTCTCACACTAGACCACCCCCTAACTGGGACACTGAATGCTTTCACACTTGCAAAGGTTTATCCCGGTGTTTGGTCTGTTCTACCTTTAATAGAAGTGTCTGTAATTCAATTGCCTGTTTCACACTTGCCTGATCTCAATGCCGGCGATTGTACTAGGGGTTGAGGCCAGCAATCCCCAGCGTGAGATGACGTCATTGAGCAGATTTTGCTTTCGCACTTGCCACTTTAAAAGTCAATTGGCGTTCGATTCCTGGGATCACTGGCAAGTGTGAAAGGGACTTCAGTGGAATGCAAGCATAAAAGGAGCTAGAGTCTCCAATCTCCAGGGATGAGCGAGGTCAGTGGAAAAGCAGTCAGTATCCTGGTTAAAGATGGCCCAATGGAAACAGCACAAACTGCTTCCTATCCTAAGGCACTGCACGGCCAATTAACTGGAATGCCAGTGGAAAAGGGGCTTTTGCCTATTCTCACCTTTATGCAACTCCAGAACACATTGTAGCCCCTTTTACACTTACATCCCACTAAATCAGCCATTCAGTGTCCCAGAATAGGAATGACATTTTTGCTGTTCACACTTAACTGGGACACTGCATGCATTCACACTAACTAGGAGCCATCCCCTGTGTTAGGGCGGTTCTACTTTCTACCAGTGACTTCATGATGCATTGAGTGATGGTGGACCTGCCCTAAATCCTGATCAATATATTATCTTGTACTTAAAGTTAATCATGCTTAATCATAACATAATTAAGCTTCATGTACAGCACAGTATGAGCCCTTCAGCCTATTGTTGTTGTGCCGACCTATATAAACCTTCATAAGGAACCATAAGAAAGAGCTACCAATAGCGGGCAATTTTTAAACCATGGGAAAGTTGGTAGCGCGATCACGCACAATTTATAAGTATTGTGGGGAAAAAAGAGATGGCAGGCCTGGTCTCCCAAAATGCTGTGCGGCAGAGAAAGGACTGTATGCACGGCAGCATGCATAGAGCACTCATGAAGGGGGTTTCTCTGCCTCATGGCATTCTGGAAAGTAAGGTCCTCTATCACTTTTTCCCATGGACTTTATAAATTGTGCACTATAGCACTACCCACTTTCCCACGCTATTTAAAAATTGTCCGCATTTGCTATTTATTGCTAAATATTTCCCCCCTCTCTTCCCCGCTGCGACTTTGCCAGGGCAAAGTTTATACCTTCACTTTAATCTTTTCTTCCCTTATCTCCCTGCAATCATGCAATAATCTGGGTCATTTCTGTCCTAGAATGCAATTGCCCTTTCAACACTTTCCTGATTGCAACACTGGCATCCGTAGATCCCAGAGATTAATCTAGGGGTCGAGGCGGTCCATCCCTGGGATTACGACGATTTTCATTCCACACTAGACCCTTTTTAGGCCGATTGGCTGTTAATTCCTGGGACTGCTTGCAAGTGTGAAAGGGACTGTTCTCTGAAATCTGCCAACAGACAACTCAATTGTATCAAACTGCTGCATCAATAGAGAATATAACTGCATAAACCATAAAGCATCAACATTGAAGGGTTAACAAGGATCCTTCAGCCTGTTCAGGATTTGTTTCCAAGTTAATGCAGGGTGACCTTTTCCATTTTCTGTAACAGCAGAGAAGCTTGATTACTTTTGGAAGCACACTGTTACTCAATCTATAATTGAGGTTATAGCTCTAAATCTCATGCCTGCATGTAACCTTTAGACATATAGAAAGTAACAAATGCCCTGTGCCAGGGAATGATTAGCAAAAATAGAATCCAACCACCTCTCCTTGACATTTAATGACATTACTTGGATAGAGGACAATGTAAAGTCTCTTGTGTTGGAAAGCTCAAGAGGCTGTTGCACTCCAAGTATGATTGCCATTAACCTCATGAGAGGGAGTAATCAGGATTGATTTTGTACAGTTTAACTCCTTCCCCCCACCAATTTACAACAAATGTAACACAAGCCTGTTTCACACTTGCAAGTGGTCCCAGGGATTAATGGCCAATCGACCTTTAAAGTGTCCAGTGTGAAAGGAAAATAATTTCAATGCTGGCATCTGTAGAATGCGCAATTACACTGTGGGATTGAAATGACCCAAGTTTTTGTGTGAGTGCAGGAAGATTAAAATGAAGACAGAAACTTTGCCATGGGAAAGTTGCAGCAGGAGAGAGAAGAAATAAATAACAATAAATAGCAAAAGTGGACAATTTTTAAATAGCATGGGAAAGTTGGTAGCACTATAGCGCACAATTTGCAAAGACTGTGGGGGGGGGGAGCGATGGCAGACCCGACTTCCCAGAATGCCATATGGCAGAGAAATCCCTCCAGGAAAGCTCCATGCTCCAGGAAAGCCCTTTCTCTGCTGCACTGCATTCCGGGAAGGCCGGTCTGCCATCGCTTTTCCTCCATGATATTTATAAACTGTACACGATTGTGCTACCAACTTTCCCACTGTTTAAAAATTGTCCACTATTGCTATTTATTGCTAGACATTCCCATGGTTCCTTATAAAGGTTTATATAGGTCGGCACAACAACAGAGGATGAAGGGCTCATACTGTGCTGTACCTCGAGCTTAATTAAGTTATAATTAGGCATGATTAATTTTAATCAAATACAAGATCATAATACATTGATCAGGATTTAGGGCAGGTCCACCATCACTCAATGCATCACATCACCAGTAGAAGGTAGAACAGTCCTAACCCCAGGGATGGCTCCTTGCAAGTGTGAAAGCATTCAGTGTCCCAGTTAGCAGTGGTCAAGTGTGAAAAGCCAACCCCCCATTCCTATGAACAGCCAATTTAATGGGATGAAAGTGTGAAAGGTGTTTTTATACTGTACTTTTAAGGTCTCCTTGTGAGAATTACAAAAGAGGAGAGACTTGTTTTTGTACAGCACTCAATTATGGCAGGACAGTGCCTTCCTTGTTGGAGGTAGGACCTACAAAATGGGCCAATTATGCAATTACAAGGCTATTTAGCAGCAATGAGTCAGCCAGAAACGTGAATGTCTGCAGCATGCCTCTGGTTATGTATAGACTAACTGTGGATACAACCACAACACTGGCCACACTCCTACCAGCCTACTACAGGGGCAACCACTGTATCTGCAGGTAGGCAACCTGAGAGGCTGGCCCCATCTGGCCAGCTATCAATCACCAGCCTGTATATAGACTCGAGCTAACCCCTCCGAGGGTCAGTCAGACAAATGGAGCCAGCAAAGATAATAAGACTGGTGTGTATAGAGTTTGAGCTGATTAAAGCCTGTAGTACGGTCTTCTCTTGTTTTGAGTTTGCTTGCTGAATGACAGCACATCACAATTTAATCAACTCAAAATTTTAAAGGACCATGGAAAAGTTCCTCACCATTGAGAGGCTGGATATCGATCTTAGACGTGAGAGGCTGGATATCGATCTTAGACGTGAGAGGCTGGATATCGATCTTAGACGTGAGAGG
Organism: Narcine bancroftii; assembly: GCF_036971445.1. Classification (NCBI taxonomy): domain Eukaryota; kingdom Metazoa; phylum Chordata; class Chondrichthyes; order Torpediniformes; family Narcinidae; genus Narcine; species Narcine bancroftii. Next base: position 93,279,468 of record NC_091471.1, on the reverse strand, counting down.
CTGGATATCGATCTTAGACGTGAGAGGCTGGATATCGATCTTAGACGTGAGAGGCTGGATATCGATCTTAGACGTGAGAGGCTGGATATCGATCTTAGACGTGAGAGGCTGGATATCGATCTTAGACGTGAGAGGCTGGATATCGATCTTAGACGTGAGAGGCTGGATATCGATCTTAGACGTGAGAGGCTGGATATCGATCTTAGACGTGAGAGGCTGGATATCGATCTTAGACGTGAGAGGCTGGATATCGATCTTAGACGTGAGAGGCTGGATATCGATCTTAGACGTGAGAGGCTGGATATCGATCTTAGACGTGAGAGGCTGGATATCGATCTTAGACGTGAGAGGCTGGATATCGATCTTAGACGTGAGAGGCTGGATATCGATCTTAGACGTGAGAGGCTGGATATCGATCTTAGACGTGAGAGGCTGGATATCGATCTTAGACGTGAGAGGCTGGATATCGATCTTAGACGTGAGAGGCTGGATATCGATCTTAGACGTGAGAGGCTGGATATCGATCTTAGACGTGAGAGGCTGGATATCGATCTTAGACGTGAGAGGCTGGATATCGATCTTAGACGTGAGAGGCTGGATATCGATCTTAGACGTGAGAGGCTGGATATCGATCTTAGACGTGAGAGGCTGGATATCGATCTTAGACGTGAGAGGCTGGATATCGATCTTAGACGTGAGAGGCTGGATATCGATCTTAGACGTGAGAGGCTGGATATCGATCTTAGACGTGAGAGGCTGGATATCGATCTTAGACGTGAGAGGCTGGATATCGATCTTAGACGTGAGAGGCTGGATATCGATCTTAGACGTGAGAGGCTGGATATCGATCTTAGACGTGAGAGGCTGGATATCGATCTTAGACGTGAGAGGCTGGATATCGATCTTAGACGTGAGAGGCTGGATATCGATCTTAGACGTGAGAGGCTGGATATCGATCTTAGACGTGAGAGGCTGGATATCGATCTTAGACGTGAGAGGCTGGATATCGATCTTAGACGTGAGAGGCTGGATATCGATCTTAGACGTGAGAGGCTGGATATCGATCTTAGACGTGAGAGGCTGGATATCGATCTTAGACGTGAGAGGCTGGATATCGATCTTAGACGTGAGAGGCTGGATATCGATCTTAGACGTGAGAGGCTGGATATCGATCTTAGACGTGAGAGGCTGGATATCGATCTTAGACGTGAGAGGCTGGATATCGATCTTAGACGTGAGAGGCTGGATATCGATCTTAGACGTGAGAGGCTGGATATCGATCTTAGACGTGAGAGGCTGGATATCGATCTTAGACGTGAGAGGCTGGATATCGATCTTAGACGTGAGAGGCTGGATATCGATCTTAGACGTGAGAGGCTGGATATCGATCTTAGACGTGAGAGGCTGGATATCGATCTTAGACGTGAGAGGCTGGATATCGATCTTAGACGTGAGAGGCTGGATATCGATCTTAGACGTGAGAGGCTGGATATCGATCTTAGACGTGAGAGGCTGGATATCGATCTTAGACGTGAGAGGCTGGATATCGATCTTAGACGTGAGAGGCTGGATATCGATCTTAGACGTGAGAGGCTGGATATCGATCTTAGACGTGAGAGGCTGGATATCGATCTTAGACGTGAGAGGCTGGATATCGATCTTAGACGTGAGAGGCTGGATATCGATCTTAGACGTGAGAGGCTGGATATCGATCTTAGACGTGAGAGGCTGGATATCGATCTTAGACGTGAGAGGCTGGATATCGATCTTAGACGTGAGAGGCTGGATATCGATCTTAGACGTGAGAGGCTGGATATCGATCTTAGACGTGAGAGGCTGGATATCGATCTTAGACGTGAGAGGCTGGATATCGATCTTAGACGTGAGAGGCTGGATATCGATCTTAGACGTGAGAGGCTGGATATCGATCTTAGACGTGAGAGGCTGGATATCGATCTTAGACGTGAGAGGCTGGATATCGATCTTAGACGTGAGAGGCTGGATATCGATCAGACGTGAGAGGCTGGATATCGATCTTAGACGTGAGAGGCTGGATATCGATCTTAGACGTGAGAGGCTGGATATCGATCTTAGACGTGAGAGGCTGGATATCGATCTTAGACGTGAGAGGCTGGATATCGATCTTAGACGTGAGAGGCTGGATATCGATCTTAGACGTGAGAGGCTGGATATCGATCTTAGACGTGAGAGGCTGGATATCGATCTTAGACACCCAGATGCCCCAGCATACTTCAAGGTCTGGAAGCATGCGATTGAGGCGATCATCCAGATGCAGGCTGAGGTCATTAACATGAACCAGAAAAGACTCCTGGTACTTCACACCAAGCTGGGCCCCCACGCTTTCCAGGCTATCCAAGACTGCACAGATTTCGGATGGCTGTCCTGGAGGGCATGTACAAGCCCCCAACAAAATGTCTTACACCTGGCACTGTCACATTTATGGCCCGAAATGTGAAGTTAATAAAACATCGAACGCAAGTTTTATCAGGTAAACTTCTCAGTGTCTTTATTTTCCAGTTTCCTCACGTACTGAGCAATTGTCTGGCCATTTTCTTGTCTCGTTCTCCGAAACAAATGGCGTTGAAATGTAGCATTTGGTGTCACTATATAGTGTGCATTTAATGCATCTACCGCCTTCCGGTACTCATCCTTTCATCCAGTATTCAAAAGTGTCTTAAAAGTTTCCCGAACTGCGGGTCCTGCGGTGAAAAGAAGTAACGCCCTGCTCTGCGCTTTTTGTTCAACTGTACCGGTATCTAGAAATAGGCCACGACTGTCGGCGTAGGATTCAAAATCTTCCAGCCATGCCTTCCACTTCACACTTACAGTGCTTGCATCACCCTTTGGGTCAAAATGAGCAATTCCACTATGTGTTAGAAAGTCACCGTGGGCACCAGCCATGAGGAAATATTTCAGCCCCAAAAGTACTGAGTCAAAGAGAAAATTCTTATCACCTTGAAGTTCTCTGTAATCCTCTGTAATCTTCTTTAGTCTTTAATTTTCTTCAAGCTTCTTTCATCCTCGTCGCCAATGTCTCATTTGTGGCCCGAAATGTGAGGTTAATAAAACATCGAACCCAAGTTTTATCACGTAAACTTCTCAGTGTCTTTATTTTCCAGTTTCCTTTGTTCTCCTGCTTGTGCTCTTATCTCTCTCTCATACCACGTGACTTCTGGTACATCCCATACATATTCATTATCATGACAGGTACCTGCTCAGCATCAGGGTACAGCAGCCATGTGAGACAGCAGACATTTACATGGGGGCACTGCAGGAGCTAGCACGCTCTTGCACAATCAAAGCTAGGGTAATTCATCCGAGATGCCTGTGTACAAGGGCGACTCAACAGACTGTTAGAAGAGAATAATGCTTCCCTTACCAGAACCATGGGAGGTGGCCCACTCCCTAGAAGCTTCAGCTCACCACGTAGAGGCCTTTGCTGCTCAACTCCCCCAACCTCTGGCCTGGTCGATGCTGATCAGTGGCCCCACGTGGAAGAGACTATTGCTGCCACCAACGCAGTCCGGCACTGTAAGTACTGCAGGTCCCAGTGTGAGTTGGGCAGGCACTCTTGAAAGAGCTACCTAGCAAGGAACTCACATTGCTCCTAATGCTGCAAGAAAGGCCACTTCGTTAAGGTGTGCTATGGCCTTCCACGACCAACTGGGAGGCCCCCCCACCGACAATAGCCTTGTAATTGCATCATTGGCCCATTTTGTAGGCCCTACCTCCAACAAGGAAGGTGCTGTCCTGCCATAATTGAGTGCTGTACAAAAACAAGTCCCACAGTGTAATTGCGCATTCTACAGATGCCAGCTAGTCGCATGACTAGCTACAACCCCAGGGGCAACGGAAAGGTGGAGGGTGAAAATGGGGTAATCTGGCCCTGAGATCAAAAGTCACTCCATGCCATACGATCATTCTTGTGCACAGCTACCCATCAGATCCCTCACGAGTGCCTTTTTTCCAATGCAGCTGACATCTCCGGGATTAGTACTCCTCCGCAAACACATGCAGACCCACTAGTCCAACCCCCTGGTCAAGCAGGTGCTCCATCTCTATTCAAACCAGAATTACGCCTGCATCTCAGGTACCCCAGTGGATGTGATGGCATAGTGTCAACCAGGGATCTGGCACCAGCAGGGGTCCCACCTTCCCACCCAGGATTTCCCAGAAGATCCCCTCCCTCCGCCTCTCCAGAGGGCCCCACACGTACACCCACTTGCTGCCAGACACCATCCTTCCCACACCACCAGCCACACTGGCCATATCCGACCCTCAGGCAGCCCCGAATCTGCCAACCATTGACCCTGAACTTGTAAATACAACCCAGTCCCAAAGGACACATCCCACCCCAGAACTAATTTCAAAGAAGAAGGTGAATGTGGTGATATAACCACAACACTGGCCGCACTCCTATCAGCCTACTGCAGAGGGCAACCACTGTACCTGCAGGTAGGCAACCTGGGAGGCTGTCAATCACCGGTTGTATATAGACTCAAGCCAGTTCCTTCCAGGGTCAGTTGAACACGTGGAGCCAGCAAAGATATTAAGACTGGTGTGTACAGAGTTTGAGCTGTTTAAAGCCTGTAGTAGTCTTCTCGCATTTTATGTTTGCTTGCTGCACCACAGCATATCACACTAAGAGTGCAAAGCACTTTGCACTTCATTTCGTATGGCATGGAGTGACTTTTGATCTCAGGGCCAGGAAGATTTTCTTCCAGATTACCCCATTTTAACGCTCCACCTTTCCGTTGCCCCTGGGGTTGTAGCTAGTCGTGCGACAAGCTTCGATGCCTCACTCTATCAGGTACTGGTACAGCTCCTCACTCATGAAGTGGTGGATCAAAGTAAATTCGAATCAAAATCCAATTAATTGGCAAAAGTTGTTTTCCACACCATAGTTCCAAACAAAACTCATCTAAACTCCTGGGCCTGGGTCTCAGCAATCTGCTCTGCAACTGCATCTTCAACTTTCTGACTTGCAGGCTGCCATCAGCAAGGTCTGGCAAAAACATCTCTAAGATAATCCTCAAAACATGCACCTCACAAATACAGCCCCTTGCTGTACTTGTTTTATACTCAAATTCTTCCAACTGCATTTACAACTTTGCAGATGGTACAGTCATTAAAGGGCAAATCTTCAAAAGTAACAGGACAGAGTACAAGGCAATTAAGTTGACTTGGTCTATACATTCAATTATGAAAGCACAACTAAAGCTCTTCAAGAAATGGCATTGCAGAGCAAGTGACCCCATTTCTCTTCAATGAGGTCCCTAGTTCTAGGTTTCAAAAAAAAAAGCCATTCTTTTGTGAGATGAAAAATATCTGATTCTCGGGGACGTGTCACGTGATGATGTGGGGTTAGTCTGTGAATCCCTTCTCTCTCAGAAAATGTTTTAAAAAGTTACGTTTGAACAAGCTAAAAAAGGAAAAGTTGTCGGAGGATCCAATAAACAACAAGATGTCACAAAAGATAGAAAGAACAGCTGTAACTGCACAAGAAACTGATCAAGAAAAAGAAACAGATAAAGGATCCTGAAGCTGACTGGAGGTAGGAGTCTATGGAGATGAGCCTGGAGCTGGAGAGACCTTGGACATTGCTGTCCAAGGTCTCCCTGACAATGACTGTCTGCTACGGGAGAAGAAGTGACTCTGCGCATGCACGAGGAGTCATGCATGCGCAGAACACAGAAAAAAGAGGCAATTTCAAAAAACCCCAAGCTTCCAGCTCCAGTGATCAGGATGAAGACCAAGAAGAGCAGGAATTGTATCTAGAACAAAGAGCTATGACCATTTACAGCTGAAATGAATATGGAAAATTTTCAACAATCTTTGGTGGAATTAATAGCAGAAGTTAAAGAGTAATGAAAGTATAGTTGAAATTAAGAATTTTACAAAGAAGGTGGAAAGAATGATGCAGCTAGTAGATAAGAAATTTGAAGTTGTGGAAGAAAAAAATTAAAGGAAATGAATTTGAAATTCAAAATGTTAAAGAACAGATGAAAATTCAAGCTGAAGCAGCTGCAACAAAAGATCAACCAACTCAAAAAATTGACATTTTAGAAAATGTTAGTGGAAGAAAGAATATAAAAATTGTTGTACTTAAAGGAAGCAATCAAGGTCAGGAAATGAAGTTTTTGCAACGTTGGATTCCACAATCTTTGGGGGTAACTGAATTTCAAGGATATTGAGATTGAAAAAGCTCAGAGCTTTACAACCGAAGCCACAACCAGATCAAAGTCCATGACCAATATTGGTTAAATTGTTTTGTTATGAAGTGAGAGAAAAGACCTTGGAACTGGCGGCAAAGCAGGTGAAAGAAAGATGATCACCATTAATTTACAATGGAAATAAGATCTTCTTCTGCCCTGATACAAGTTTTGATTTGTTGAAAGAGAAAATAATTCAATGCTCTTAAAAATGTTATGGAAGAAATGCTATGCCTTTGTCCTAAGTTATCCAGCAGTATTGAAAGTTTTTGTTCCAGATGGGAAAAAAAGATTCTTTACAGAACCCAATGAGGCAAAAGTGTTTGAAGACTTATTGCTGAGAGAGACAAGTAGTTGAGTGGTGTTTGAAATGAGAGATAATACTGAATGATTATAGCTGATAATATAGAGAGGGAAAAGGAAAATGATTTTTTTTTAAAATTATTGAGCGAGAGATTATTAGGGAGGAAAGTTTTAACCTAAAGGATCTATAAATAAATTAAAATTGTGTACATAGTAAAGATTACATAGATCTAATGCTACAAGGGACAGTACATTAATTCGAGAGAGCTAGTTCGGAGTGAAGGACCAACTTCTATGAAATCATAAGTGCTGGTGTGGTTTCGACTGCAACTCGTATAGATCAGAGTGTTAAAGATGTATTTTCAATAATGTACACCTTTGGGGAGAAGGGGGGATTTTTCTTTTTATCAATACTCCTAAATATATCAAGAATATTAGTGTTGTAAAACTGAGAGGGATGTGACTGGAAAGATGGATGGTTAGTACATTTAGTGAAAAGATCTGATGGCTTGAAAACTGAATTTTATTAGTATTAATGTTAATGGGATACAGAATCAAATGAAGCAGAAAAAAATTATTAGTGCATACAAAAAAAGCAAACATAGACATTGCCTTTTTACAAATACATTTGACAGAAAAATAACATGAAAAATTAAAGAGATTGGGTAGGAACCACAATGGCATGCTCACTTAATTCAAAAGCTAGAGGTACAGCAATATTAATAAATAAAAATTTACCAGTGAAAATACTGGGCACAATTGTAGATACAGCAGGAAGATGTGGTAAATTGTCAGATTTATTCTAAACAATGGACTCTAAAATGAGTGCATATGCTCCCAATGTAGATGATGGCAAATATGTACAAGATATTTTAATGCAATTATAAAATGCCAAGGGAAAAATTATATTAGGAGATTTTAATTTTACTTAGAACTCTAAACTGGATAGGTCAGGTATAAAATGATGAAAAATAAAGTATCTAAAATAGCAATAGATTTAATGAAAGATATTGGGGTTAGTGGATATATGGAGAAGAATTCACCCAAGTGAAAGAGATCTTTTTGGCATAAAACATTCACAAATAGATAAGTTTTAAATTTCTGCTCTATGTCACTCTAGAGTGCAAAAGGTTGACTATCAACCACAAGTTCTATCTGATCATTCACCTTCAATTTTGTCAATTTTACTGGAGGAAGAACAAAAGATAGGTTATAGGTGGAGATTAAATACAACATTCCTAAAGAAAAAAAATTGTGACTTTGAAGCAAAAAAAATTTTTGAAATTAACAATGATTCACTAACAAATACGTTTATAATATAGGATTCTATGAAGGCATAACTACGAGGTCAAATAATAGGTTATATTTCAAAAGTAAAGAAGGAATATATGAAAGAGGTGAATCAAAATGGAAAAGAAAATTAAATTAGAGAAGGAAATACACATGCAAAAAAAATTGTTAAAATCAAAAAAATTAAGATTTAATACAATACAAACTTACAGAATGAAGAAAGATGTAATGAGGTCATGACAAAACTATTATGAACTAGGTGAAAAAGCTCCTAAAGTACTAGCATGGCAATTAAAAACAGATCAAGTTTCTAGAACAATAATTGCTACTGAGAAAAATACTGGCCATAGGAAAAACACAGGAAATAAATGATAATTTTAAGGAATTTTATGTCAAACTATATCAATCTGGACCTTTGAAAGATAATAAAATAGTAGAGTTAAATTACCTATGTTAGAAGAAAAATTATAATTATCTAATACTTTCTCTGAAATAGAAGTTTATGAGATCTTAATATCATTACAGAATAATAAAGCACCAGGTAAACATGGTTTTCCATCAGAGTTTTATAAAGAATTTAAGGAATTATTAGTACCTGTATTAATAGGGGCATTAGACCAAATGAAAGATGTACATGATATACCAGAATCTTTCAAAACAGTATAATAATTCCAAAAAGGAAGGATTGTTTACAACCTTCTTCATATAGACCTATATCACTACTGAATATGGATTAGAAAATAGTATGAAAATTATTAGCTAATTGATGAACTACATTTTTACCAAAATTAATAAAAATGAATCAAACTTGTTTTATCAAAAATAGAAGAGCAGCAGATAATAGTTAAATTTTTAAGTTTGATAAATAGAAAGATACCAGCAGTAATGGGTGCATTAGATGCAGAGAAAGCATTTGATAGATTGGAGTGAGATTTTTTGATTAAATACTTAATATATCTGGGATTCCAAATACTTTTGTAAATTGGATAAAGGCATAACATGATCAGCCAAAAACAAAAGTGGTTATGATTAGACAAAAATCAAAACCTTTTTTGTTAGAAAGGTCAGCTAGACAAGGCTGTCCATTGGCACCTTTTTAAAAAAAAATTGCATGAGCAATAGAGCAGAAATAATTAATAGTGATAAAGTAATTAAGGGATTTGAGATAAGTAATAAAGAGCATGAGTTTGTTTGTGGACGATGTTATAGTAAATTTACAAGATCAGAAATATCATTGAATAATTGAATATGAGATTAATAGAATATGGATTAGTATCATGTAACAAGGTTAATGTTGAAAAAAGTGAGGTGATGTCTATGGTTGATATGGATTGTTCACAATGTAAGAAATTGACAAAATTCAGTGGTAAAAAGCAATTAAATTTAGTAATAAAAATTGACAGAAATATAAATAATTTATTATTTAAGTTAAATTACTCACTGCTATTAAAAAAGATAGAAGATCTGAGAAGATGGAAAGATTTACCAATAATGTTAATAGGACAGGTGCATTGTATTAAGATGAATATTTTTCCAAGAATACAGTATTTATTTCAGTCATTACCCATTCATGTGCCAGAAATATTTTTTTGGAGTTTGATAAATAACTATACGAGAATTTATTTGGAAAGGTAAAAAGGCAAGAATTGGTTTTGAAAAATTAACATTGGGTTCAGATTGAAATGAATAAAATTGGAGAAACTATCCCAGAACAAATTTTGTTTAAATGGAATAGTGAATTGTTTAAAGGAAAAACTGAAGTACCAATTTTAAAACACATATTGAAAATATGAAATGGGATTCATAAGGAGGGGGGGGTTAAAAATTATCAATTACCTAAAATGTTAAAATAAACATTCCTTTCACTTTGAAAAATTCTTTATTTGGTAATTAGTATAGTAAAGGTATACAGTGGATAAAAGATTGCTTTTTGGGATCTTTCTTTTTAACTTTTGAGCAATTAAAAGATAAATATAATATACAAAATACAATTTTTGCATATTATCAATTTAAATCATATTTTAAAAAGAAATTAGGAACAGATTTAGGACTCCTGGAGCAAAGTCAATTTGAATGTATAATAAAGAAAAAAGATTTATATAAATCAAAATTGCAATGGGAGAAAGATTTAAATAGAGGAAAAATGGTCAAAATTGTGTAGTGTTACAAATATAGTTAATGCTAGATATCAAATGGTTCAATACAATTTTCTTCAATTATACCCCACATAAATTGAATGGACTTAATTCTAATTATCTGAATTAATTTTTTTGACATAACAAGGAAATGGGGACCTTTTAACATTTGGTATGACCCTGTGTGAAAGTGGAACAATTTTGAAAGGATTTGAGTGTATTGTTAGGACAAATTATAAAGATAAAGATACAAAAAGACCCAAGAATATTTTTACTTGGGAATATACATGGAGATGATAGAAAATTTAATTTGGATAAATATTTAAAAAAATTAAATATAGCCATAGCAACAGCAAAGGAATGTATAGCAGTAACGTGGAAAACTGAGAATGTTATAAAAATAGACAGATGGCATATTGAAACGCAAAACTGTATACCTTTAGAAAAAAATTACTTATAGTTTAAGGAATTAAATTGGAAACAAAATTTGGTAACAATATGGATTTTATGAATAAAAGTCCATCTACATCCTCCACTTTGCCCACCTCTCTGTTAGTAATTATAAAAAAAGTCAATAAACATTACATATGTTAATAAAATTTATATGTGTAGCAATACACATTGCCCCTTCATTTTGGGGGAGGAGTTTAGAGAGAAAATAAAAAAAAAATTATTGTATCATTTTGTATGGTTTATTAAGTTACTATATTATTGAATTTATACTTTGTATTGATACAAATGATAAATAAAATAATGCTCTTCCAAGTGAAATTCAGTTGAGTGTCAGAGCAATGAATTTGAAATTTATGGAATTAATGCTGAGGTAAAATATCAGCAGGGTACAGATTAATGGCAGAGAAAGGTCATGTGAATGAAAACCCAATGTTTTTCCTGAAACCTTGCCCAATGAACCCAACTTGTCAAAGTGACTTTTTCCTGTGACAGAACTAACCCTCTCTCAACTATTTTACACTCTGGTTCCATCAAATGGAATCAAAGATGTTCATAAATAGTACAAACGTAAAAATGCCTCGTTTCTTCTTTCCATCCATGAAGCAATAAAGAGATGAAAACAACAAAGAAAATTTGCAACTGTACTATTCATCTCAACATTTAGAAGTCCAGCAGTCCCACATTTTCCACAAACTTGGTCTTTGAAAAATTATGTAAATGCATACCAACCCACAAACCCAATGGACAAAATACTGGCTTGCTTTTGATATGGTTCCACAAGGGAGTTTGGTCAAGAGGATCCGATCACTTGGCATCCCAGATGAAGTAATAAATTGTATTAGTCATTGGCTTTATGCAAAAAGGCAAAGATTGATAGTAGAGGATTTGCCCCTCAGATTGGAGCCCTGTGACCAGTGGGATGCTTCAAGGTTCTGTGCTTGGTCCATTGTTGATTGTCATCTAGGATTATAAGGTGGTAAATTGGATCATCAAATTCACAGATGAGTTTATTAATAAATGGGAGCCAAAATAAATAACAGATAAAGATGTTCAATATTAAAATATCTGCTTAATATCTGGAATATAGTTAGAAATTGATGGAAATCTTTTGTTTAAAAATGCCATTAATTAATCCTTTATTAATTTTTTCAAAAGAATCTTTTAAATATTTGGAACAATAAGGAATTTCAAAATTAGGAGATTGCATCTTTTGATCAATTAAAAATCAAATATGATATTCCTCATATATTATTTTGTTATTTTCAATTTAGAGCCCATTTAAGAGATAAATTAGGATCTGATATGGTTTTAAAAGATCTTTCATTTTTGGGGCAAATTATAGTTGATGGAATGACTAAAAAAATTACATTCTGTTACAAGAACAAACACCTAAAGTAGATTTGTTTAATTCCAAAATATGGGAACAAGATCTAAACACTATAATAGGTCAATAAGTCTGGAAAAAATCTACGCAAAGTTAGCACTAATACTATTTATGCAAGATAGAATACTTCATTATCATTTTTTTTTTACATCAATTGTACATCATACCTCAGAAATGGAGTAGATTAAGATATAATTTATCAGATCAATGCTTCTTGAGATGTGGAAAAGAAATTGGAACCTTTTTTCACTCGACATGGTCTTGCTTGGTTAATTCTTTTTGGGTTTCTGTTCATAAGCTTTTACAATTAATTACTGGTGTGACTTTTCTGTTAAATCCTGAATTATTGTTGTTGGGAAATTTTGAAAGTATTATTCCTAAATTACTTTTGTCAGATTCTCAATTAAAATTTGTTAAGATAGCCTTAGTAATAGCAAGGAAATATATTGCTGCAACATGGAAATCTGATGTTTCATTAATATTAGAAAGATAACATGCAAAGATTCAAAGTTTTATTCATTGTGAGAAAAAATACTCAATTTAAGGGGTAAATATTCCTCATTTCTACAAATTTGGAGCCCATATGCTCGAATTATGAGATTAAAATTATATTTTTTTCAATCCTCCTGACCAGTGAAGTTTTCCCTGAATGAAATAACAACTATGGCATTTTTGGGATCCTTGAGTGTCATCTGATGCAATCCAAATCAATATGCAGGTATGCTATTATTTTATAATGGATTAGTTATGGGATTAGATTAGGGTGAGGATTTGGGTTTTTTTTAAACCAAGTTTTTCGTTTAGTTCTTTTTTTCTTTCTTTTATATATTATCAGCATATATCTGTTAACATCAATATTGTGATTTATTATTGTTTATTATCTTATATATGTTGATTTGATTTTTTTTTTAAAAAAAAGCATATTTACAGATGAAACAGATTAGGAGGGCAGTGGATAGCAAGGAAGGTTCCTGAAGTTTGCACCAGGATCTGGCCAAGCTGAAAAAATGGTCTACAAAATGGCAGGAGGCATTTAATGCAGACAAGTACAAGGCGTTCTACTTTGGGTGGTCAAACTAGGGCCAGATTTGCACGGTAAATGCTAAGGAAATGCGGTGTGTAGTAGAACAGAGGCAAATGGGAATACAAATTTTGGCACATTGGCCCTCACAAATCCAAGTAGTGAGCACAGGAGTTGGGATATTATGTTGAAGTTGAGACCAAATTTAGAGCATCATATGCAGTTTTGGTCACTACCTTCAGAATAAGTTTGAGAGTGCCATTGGACCCTGCTTTGGATCGTTCTTCTTTGAAACCCACCACAGTGAGTAAATCTTCCTCATTAATTCATTCTTTTTGTTTAAAAAAAAATCAGATTATGGCATTTCTGATGTTTGGCTTTATGTAGAGAGTATTCCTACTTTTCACATATTCATAGGACTTGTTTGCAAATTGGTTACTTTCTTATTGATAACCAATTGATACTTGGTTCGGCAGGGAGTCGGAGGAGGAGCTTGGAGAGAGTCGGGCTGTGAATCAGAGGAGGAGGAGCTCGCGGAAAGCGAGTCGGAGGAGCTCGCGGAAAGCGAGTCGGAGGAGCTCGCGGAAAGCGAGTCGGAGGAGCTCGCGGAAAGCGAGTCGGAGGAGCTCGCGGAAAGCGAGTCGGAGGAGCTCGCGGAAAGCGAGTCGGAGGAGCTCGCGGAAAGCGAGTCGGAGGAGCTCGCGGAAAGCGAGTCGGAGGAGCTCGCGGAAAGCGAGTCGGAGGAGCTCGCGGAAAGCGAGTCGGAGGAGCTCGCGGAAAGCGAGTCGGAGGAGCTCGCGGAAAGCGAGTCGGAGGAGCTCGCGGAAAGCGAGTCGGAGGAGCTCGCGGAAAGCGAGTCGGAGGAGCTCGCGGAAAGCGAGTCGGAGGAGCTCGCGGAAAGCGAGTCGGAGGAGCTCGCGGAAAGCGAGTCGGAGGAGCTCGCGGAAAGCGAGTCGGAGGAGCTCGCGGAAAGCGAGTCGGAGGAGCTCGCGGAAAGCGAGTCGGAGGAGCTCGCGGAAAGCGAGTCGGAGGAGCTCGCGGAAAGCGAGTCGGAGGAGCTCGCGGAAAGCGAGTCGGAGGAGCTCGCGGAAAGCGAGTCGGAGGAGCTCGCGGAAAGCGAGTCGGAGGAGCTCGCGGAAAGCGAGTCGGAGGAGCTCGCGGAAAGCGAGTCGGAGGAGCTCGCGGAAAGCGAGTCGGAGGAGCTCGCGGAAAGCGAGTCGGAGGAGCTCGCGGAAAGCGAGTCGGAGGAGCTCGCGGAAAGCGAGTCGGAGGAGCTCGCGGAAAGCGAGTCGGAGGAGCTCGCGGAAAGCGAGTCGGAGGAGCTCGCGGAAAGCGAGTCGGAGGAGCTCGCGGAAAGCGAGTCGGAGGAGCTCGCGGAAAGCGAGTCGGAGGAGCTCGCGGAAAGCGAGTCGGAGGAGCTCGCGGAAAGCGAGTCGGAGGAGCTCGCGGAAAGCGAGTCGGAGGAGCTCGCGGAAAGCGAGTCGGAGGAGCTCGCGGAAAGCGAGTCGGAGGAGCTCGCGGAAAGCGAGTCGGAGGAGCTCGCGGAAAGCGAGTCGGAGGAGCTCGCGGAAAGCGAGTCGGAGGAGCTCGCGGAAAGCGAGTCGGAGGAGCTCGCGGAAAGCGAGTCGGAGGAGCTCGCGGAAAGCGAGTCGGAGGAGCTCGCGGAAAGCGAGTCGGAGGAGCTCGCGGAAAGCGAGTCGGAGGAGCTCGCGGAAAGCGAGTCGGAGGAGCTCGCGGAAAGCGAGTCGGAGGAGCTCGCGGAAAGCGAGTCGGAGGAGCTCGCGGAAAGCGAGTCGGAGGAGCTCGCGGAAAGCGAGTCGGAGGAGCTCGCGGAAAGCGAGTCGGAGGAGCTCGCGGAAAGCGAGTCGGAGGAGCTCGCGGAAAGCGAGTCGGAGGAGCTCGCGGAAAGCGAGTCGGAGGAGCTCGCGGAAAGCGAGTCGGAGGAGCTCGCGGAAAGCGAGTCGGAGGAGCTCGCGGAAAGCGAGTCGGAGGAGCTCGCGGAAAGCGAGTCGGAGGAGCTCGCGGAAAGCGAGTCGGAGGAGCTCGCGGAAAGCGAGTCGGAGGAGCTCGCGGAAAGCGAGTCGGAGGAGCTCGCGGAAAGCGAGTCGGAGGAGCTCGCGGAAAGCGAGTCGGAGGAGCTCGCGGAAAGCGAGTCGGAGGAGCTCGCGGAAAGCGAGTCGGAGGAGCTCGCGGAAAGCGAGTCGGAGGAGCTCGCGGAAAGCGAGTCGGAGGAGCTCGCGGAAAGCGAGTCGGAGGAGCTCGCGGAAAGCGAGTCGGAGGAGCTCGCGGAAAGCGAGTCGGAGGAGCTCGCGGAAAGCGAGTCGGAGGAGCTCGCGGAAAGCGAGTCGGAGGAGCTCGCGGAAAGCGAGTCGGAGGAGCTCGCGGAAAGCGAGTCGGAGGAGCTCGCGGAAAGCGAGTCGGAGGAGCTCGCGGAAAGCGAGTCGGAGGAGCTCGCGGAAAGCGAGTCGGAGGAGCTCGCGGAAAGCGAGTCGGAGGAGCTCGCGGAAAGCGAGTCGGAGGAGCTCGCGGAAAGCGAGTCGGAGGAGCTCGCGGAAAGCGAGTCGGAGGAGCTCGCGGAAAGCGAGTCGGAGGAGCTCGCGGAAAGCGAGTCGGAGGAGCTCGCGGAAAGCGAGTCGGAGGAGCTCGCGGAAAGCGAGTCGGAGGAGCTCGCGGAAAGCGAGTCGGAGGAGCTCGCGGAAAGCGAGTCGGAGGAGCTCGCGGAAAGCGAGTCGGAGGAGCTCGCGGAAAGCGAGTCGGAGGAGCTCGCGGAAAGCGAGTCGGAGGAGCTCGCGGAAAGCGAGTCGGAGGAGCTCGCGGAAAGCGAGTCGGAGGAGCTCGCGGAAAGCGAGTCGGAGGAGCTCGCGGAAAGCGAGTCGGAGGAGCTCGCGGAAAGCGAGTCGGAGGAGCTCGCGGAAAGCGAGTCGGAGGAGCTCGCGGAAAGCGAGTCGGAGGAGCTCGCGGAAAGCGAGTCGGAGGAGCTCGCGGAAAGCGAGTCGGAGGAGCTCGCGGAAAGCGAGTCGGAGGAGCTCGCGGAAAGCGAGTCGGAGGAGCTCGCGGAAAGCGAGTCGGAGGAGCTCGCGGAAAGCGAGTCGGAGGAGCTCGCGGAAAGCGAGTCGGAGGAGCTCGCGGAAAGCGAGTCGGAGGAGCTCGCGGAAAGCGAGTCGGAGGAGCTCGCGGAAAGCGAGTCGGAGGAGCTCGCGGAAAGCGAGTCGGAGGAGCTCGCGGAAAGCGAGTCGGAGGAGCTCGCGGAAAGCGAGTCGGAGGAGCTCGCGGAAAGCGAGTCGGAGGAGCTCGCGGAAAGCGAGTCGGAGGAGCTCGCGGAAAGCGAGTCGGAGGAGCTCGCGGAAAGCGAGTCGGAGGAGCTCGCGGAAAGCGAGTCGGAGGAGCTCGCGGAAAGCGAGTCGGAGGAGCTCGCGGAAAGCGAGTCGGAGGAGCTCGCGGAAAGCGAGTCGGAGGAGCTCGCGGAAAGCGAGTCGGAGGAGCTCGCGGAAAGCGAGTCGGAGGAGCTCGCGGAAAGCGAGTCGGAGGAGCTCGCGGAAAGCGAGTCGGAGGAGCTCGCGGAAAGCGAGTCGGAGGAGCTCGCGGAAAGCGAGTCGGAGGAGCTCGCGGAAAGCGAGTCGGAGGAGCTCGCGGAAAGCGAGTCGGAGGAGCTCGCTGAAAGCGAGTCGGAGGAGCTCGCTGAAAGCGAGTCGGAGGAGCTCGCTGAAAGCGAGTCGGAGGAGGAGGAGCTCGCTGAAAGCGAGTCGGAGGAGGAGGAGCTCGCTGAAAGCGAGTCGGAGGAGGAGGAGCTCGCTGAAAGCGAGTCGGAGGAGGAGGAGCTCGCTGAAAGCGAGTCGGAGGAGGAGGAGCTCGCTGAAAGCGAGTCGGAGGAGGAGGAGCTCGCTGAAAGCGAGTCGGAGGAGGAGGAGCTTGCTGAAAGTGAGTCGGAGGAGGAGCTTGCTGAAAGTGAGTCAGAGGTAAGCTATTAAAGTCGGGGGCTTACCGGGGCTTGGGCCTACTTGGTTCGACTGGGAGTCGGAGGAGGAGCTTGGAGAGAGTCGGGCTGTTTATCAGAGGAGGAGGAGCTTGCTGAAAGTGACAGGGTTAATTGGTCAAGGGGCCAATAAAAGGAGTGAAAGGGGGAGGGAGCAGCCAGCGAGGAGTGGCTCAGTGAGTGAGTGGAGCAGTGAAGGAGTGAGACTTCCTGGCTTTGGCTTATCAGGCTTCAGCAAAAGCAGACAAGGAGAAAAGGTAAGCTGAGTTATTTGCCTTCGTATTCAGAGTCCTGCCAATAGGGTTAGTGCTCTGTACTAGGTGTCAGATCTGGGAACAATGGGTGACCTCCACCCTCCCAAACGGCCACATCTATACCAGGTGTACTGAGATGCAGTTTCTAAGGGAGCGAATTAGGGATATGGAGTTGCAGATTGATGACCTGCGGCTTGTAAGGGAGAGTGAGGAGTTAATCGACTCAACTTTCAGGCCGATAAATACTCCAGAACCCATGTCAGGTCAGTGGGAAACCGTCAGGGGGGCGGGAAGAAAAAAGCGAGAAAAACAGAGGGTGACTATCCCACTCAGAAACAGTTATGTTGTGTTGGATTCTGTTGAGGAAGATGACCGGACAGAAGATGGCCACGGGCACCAGGTCAATGGCAATGAGCCTGGTAGAGTGGTGCAAAATAAAAGCAAAAGGAGAAATGCAGTAGTTATTGGGGACTCCATTGTCAGGGGTACAGACAGGAGGTTCTGTGAGCCAGATAAGTATACCTACATGGTGTGCTGCCACCCTGGTGCAAGGGTACGAGATATCACAAATCGGGTCCAAAATATTCTGAGAGGGAGAGCAGACTGATGTCTTGGTACATGTGGGTACAAACGACATTGACAAGAAAAGGTAGGAGGTAATGAAAAGGGATTACAGTGAGCTGGGACAAAAGCTGAAAGACAGGAATGCTAGGGTGGTGATCTCAGGATTACTACCTGTTCTAAGTGCAAGTGATGAAAAGAATGTAAGAATAAGGAAAATGAACGTGTGGCTGAGGTGCTGGTGTACAAGTCAAGGATTTGGCTTCTTGGATCATTGGGATCTCTTTTGGGGAAGGCATGATCTTTACAAGAGGGACGGGTTGCACCTAAATCCAAAAGGGTCAACATTTTGGCAAGTATGTTTGGTACAGCAGATAGGGAAAAGGGTAGGGAAGATAAAGTAATGGCCAGGAAAAGTAAAATAGGAAAAGTAATGTTGGGAGGAGAAAGTAAAAAATCAGATAGTGCAGTGAGTTTTCGGGTCAATGATAGTGTTAAGAAAATTACAAAGAAAAATAGTGGGCAGAAAAATCAAAAGAAAAGGTTACAGAAGTCCCTAGATATTAAAAGGACAAAGAGCATAAGGGCACTTTATCTGAATGCCCGCAGTATTAGAAATAAGGTTAGTGAACTTGAGGCGTAAATCGGTACCCATTCCTATGATTTGGTAGCCATCACAGAAACATGGCTACAAGGTGACCCTAAATGGGAATTAAACTTTCAAGGGTATCAGGTGGTGCAAAGAGATAGACAGGATGGTAAGGGAGGTGGAGTTGCACTCTTAATCAAAGATGAGCTCCAGGCAGTAGTGAGGAATGATATAAGATCTAAAGAGCATAATGTTGAGTTCATTTGGGTAGAGATAAAGAATAACAAAGGGAAAAAATTATTGGTGGGTGTTATCTATCGCCCACCAAATAACAATAGTTTAATGGCACAGGAAATAAATAGAGAGATGAGTGAGGCATGTAATAATGATAAGGCAGTAGTCATGGGGGACTTTAACTTCCACATAGATTGGGAAAATCAAGTTGGTCGTGGGAGTCTGGAAGAGGACTTCATAGAATGCATCCGCGATAGCTTTCTTGAGCAGCATGTTAAGGAACCCACAAGAGAAAATGCTCTCCTGGATCTAGTGTTGTGCAATGAGATAGGTAGAGTAAATGATGTAATAGTCAGGGAAATAGTGATCATAGTATGATTGAATTTCTCATTCAGATGGAAGGGGAAATAGTTAGATCTAAAACTAATATATTATGCTTAAACAGGGGTGACTGCCATAGGATGAGGGAGGAATTGGGCAGAGTGGACTGTGAGCACAGGCTAATTGATGAAACAGTTGAGGAACAGTGGAAGATTTTCAAAGAAATATTTTGTAATGCTCAACAAAAATATATTCCGGTTAAGAAAAAGGGCAGCAAGGGACAGAAAAATCAATCGTGGTTAACAAAGGAAATAAAGGAGAGTATAAAATTGAAGGTGCAGGTGTACAAAGCTGCAAAGAGCAGTGGGAAACTGGAAGATTGGGATAACTTTAAGAGACAACAAGGGGTTACAAAGCCGGTAATAAGAAATGGAAAAAAGGATTATGAAAGTAAATTGCCACAAAATATAAAAACAGAAAGCAAAAAATTTTATAAATATATAAAATGGAAGAGGGTGGCCAGAGTTAACATAGGACCCTTGGAGGATGAGAAAGGAAAACTGGTAGCAAAAAATGAGGAAATGGCCGAGGCATTAAACAAATATTTTGTGTCAGTCTTCGCGGTGGAAGACATGACCAGCATGCCCAAGTGCAGAGTTACGGATGCGAATGTTGGGGAGGGCCTTGATAAAATAGTTGTTACAAAGGAAATAGTGATGGAGAAACTAATGGGACTAAAGCCAGACAAATCACCTGGTCCTAATGACATGCATCCAAGGGTTCTGAAGGAAATGGCAGAAGTTATTGTTGATGCATTGGTGGTCATATACCAAAATTCCTTGGATTCTGGGCAGGTCCTGGCAGACTGGAAGACAGCAAATGTCACGCCACTTTTTAAGAAGGGATGTAGGCAGAAGACTGGAAATTATCGGCCAATTAGCTTGACGCCTGTAGTTGGGAAAAATGCTTGAAGCTGTCATTAAAGATGAAATAGTGAAACTTTTGGAACGCAAGGGTTCAATCAGGCAGACGCGGCATGGTTTTAGAAAGGGAAGATCTTGTTTAACAAACTTGTTAGGATTCTTTGAGGATAGAGAGGAACAGGTTGATGTTGTATATTTGGATTTCCAGAAAGCGTTTGATAAGGTGCCGTACAAGAAACTTAACAGTAAGTTACAGGAAAGTGGAGTCTGGGGAAGTATATTGGCCTGGATTGAAAATTGGTTGTCTGACAGGAGGCAGAGAGTTGGGATAAATGGGAGTTTTTCAGGTTGGCAGAGAGTGGCAAGTGGGGTGCCGCAGGGGTCAGTGTTAGACCCACAACTGTTCATCATTTACATTGATGACTTGGAGGAGGGGACAAAATGTGGTGTAGCCAAATTTGCGGATGACACCAAATTGAGTGGAAGAGCAAATTGTAATGAGGATGTGGAGAGTCTGCAGAGGGATATAGTTAAGCTGGATGAGTGGGCAAACGTCTGCAGATGGAGTACACTGTTAGTAAGTGTGAGGCTATCCACTTTGGCAAGAAAAATAAAAGAACTGAATATTATTTAAAGGGTGAAAAACTACAGCATGCTGTTGTGCAGAGGGACTTGGGAGTGCTTGTGCATGAATCACAAAGTTAGGTTGCAGGTGCAGCAGGTTATTAAGAAGGCAAATGGAATGTTGGCCTTCATCGCTAAAAGAATTGAATTCAGGAGTAGGGAGGTAATGTTGCAACTGTATAAGGTACTGGTGAGACCGCACCTGGAGTACTGTGTCCAGTTCTGGTCTCTATATTTGAGGAAGGATATACTGGCTTTGGAGACGGTCCAGTGGAGGTTTACTAGGTTGATCCCTGGGATGAAGGGGTTGACTTATGATGAAAGATTAAATAATCTAGGATTGTATTCGCTCGAGTTCAGAAGAATGAGAGATCTTATAGAAACATATAGGATTATGAAGGGTATGGATAGGATAGATTAGATGTAGGAAGGTTTTTTGAGCTGGCCGGGGAAACTAAAACGAGAGGACACAGTCTCAAGATTTAGGGAAGTAGATTTAGGACAGAGATGAGGAAAAATAGTTTTTCCCAGAGAGTAGTGAATGTTTGGAATTCTCTAACCAAGGAAGTGGTTGAGACTGCCTCATTAAACATATTTAAAATTCGGTTAGATAAATTTTTACATGATAGAGGAATTAGGGGATATGGGGAGAAGGCAGGTAGGTGGAGTTAGGTCATAAATTAGATCAGCCATGATCGTATTGAATGGCGAAGCAGGCTCGATGGACCATTTTTGGCCTACTCCTGTTCCTACTTCCTATGTTCCTAACCATTTGATCCCTCTGACTTAGTCCTGTAGTTATCAAATTGCATTAACATCAGATCATGACCCTGTTGTGTTAACTATGACTTTTTCTGGCTTTCCTCAAACTAAAAGACATTGGCATTTTAATTTGAGTTTACTCTCAGGTTATGACAAATTTATGGAGAAGCAGATAACCTTTTTCTTTGATACAAACAATTCATCAGAAACTGCGGTGTGATTCCTTGGTATGCTGTTAAATCTTATCTGAGGAGGCAAATTATTTCTTACACTGTGTATATAAAAAGGCAGACCAAGATTAGAATTAGTTAATTGAATTAAACACATTGACCAATAATATGTTCAAACTAAAAATTCCAAGTTATAAAAAAGCAAGTTGAACTTCAAACTAAATTTGATCTTCTTTCTAAATACCAAATTGAAACAAATATTCAAGGAGTAGTCAGTTTGATATCCATGGTGATAAAACAGGCAAGCTCTCGGCTAATGAGCTGAGAGGTTTTGTGACTAAGCGGCAAATTAAAAGAATTTGAATGGAGGAAAGTAACTTTACTACGGATCATTCGGAGATAGATGATACATTCATGAAATTTTACAAACAACTTTATGCCTACAAATTCACAAATGATAGTAATTCTATGAAAAATTTCCTGAATTGTTTAAATATTCCCGCACTTTCCTGAGCTGAACAAATGAAATTAGATGAGCCTATATACGAGGAAATAGTTACTGCTATTTCTTCACTACATTCGGGAAGAGCTCCAGGACCCTGTGGGTTTCCTGTGGAGTTTTTCAAATCTTTTTCTCATCTACTATCACCTCAGTTAAGTTCTGTGCTCTGTGCCCAGGTAATCTTCCAGCAAAATTGAATGAAGCATGTATATCACTTATTGCAAAGAAAGGTAGTGTTCCACTTACAGGCCCATTTCTTTATTAAATGTTGATGTAAAAATTCTGGCTAAAATTTTGGCTCTTAAGACCAGGCCAGTTTTATTAAAAATCATTCTTCTCTTTTTAATACATGTCACTGATTAGATATTCTGTATTTACTTTAGAGTCCTATTCCCAAATGTTTTCTTTCCCTTGATGCAGAGAACGCATTTGAGTGAGATTAATGGAAATATTTATTCACAATTTTAGAAAAATTCAATTTCAGATCAGGTTTTATTTCATGGATTAAATTATGGTATTCATCCCCAATAGCTTCAATTCTTACTAATTTTCATCAATCCATTTTTCAATCTTCAAGAGGGTACCCATCAAGAGTGTCCTTCAAGTCCATTATTATTTGATTTTGTCTTTGCAATTAGTAATTGCTTTTCGAAAGTGTGGTAAAATTTCAGAGATTCAGAGAAAGGGAATTGAACATAAAGTTTCCTTTATGCAGATGATCTTTTACTTTGCTTATCAAACCCTGACACATCTTTACCGTCTACGTTGTCAATACTTTCCCAATTTATAAAGTTTTCAGGATATAGATTAAACTTTTCCCTCTGAACACACCTGCATCAGTGTATACCAATTTCCACTAAGATTGTGGAAAACCAATTAAAATATCTTGCTATTATAGTTACAAAGAATCTATTAAAGAAAATTTTCTTACATTATTAACACAAGTGAAAGTCATTAACACAATGGTCGCCCCTCTCTACCTCTAGTCGGTTTATATTAATTCTATTAAAATGAATATCTTATCTAATTTGTTTTAATATCTTTTACAGAATATCAATTTTTAATTCCTTTTCCATTTCAATATTTTTATTAATATTAATTAAACAGATTATATTCCATTGATATTATATTATTTTACTATAAAAAGTAAAATCTAAACCCACGACCAAGAAAAAAGGTGTTTGGCCAAAGAAAAAAAGACAATACTTATCAGTGATAAATTACCTCATTAGTCAACATTTCTACCTTCATAACAAATCCAAGATTATAAAAGTAATTCAAAAAGGTCCCCAGTGTTTGAAAATTTAAATTACAATCAGAAATTGAGCATTTAATCTTTTTCTAAATTCAAACATGACATGTCGCCTTTGAGCATGATTAGGCAGGGTAACATCCCTCCATCTGAGCAACCCTCCCCACCTAGCCACAAGAGAAATTAATACATGTAGCTCAGATGTCATTAATGTTATGTTACTCTCTCCAACGACATAAAATAAAGCTGTTAAGGGATTTGGTTTAAAATTATCTTTAAAAATTACAGAGAAAGTTTGAAATACTTTGATCCAATATTTCTCAACACTCTGGCATGTCCAGAATATATGAATTAATAAAGCAATTAAAAAAAATAAAGCATATCCATTGTTGCATTCATCACAGCGAGGAGATACATCCACATAAAAATGAGATAGTTTGACTTTGGATATACGAGTCTAAGGATCATTTTAAATCATAGGAGAGAGTGGCGGGCACATAAAGAAGAGGCATTAACCAATTTGAAAATTACATTTTAAGTTTCTTCAGGAATTAAAAGCTGCTCCCAAGCTTTTTAAATTTTATTTGATGGGGCCTCTCATTCTTAACAACATACCATAAATGCTAGATATTGTACCAATTTAGGAAGGTTGTAAATTAAAAATTACATCAATTAAATTCCCATCAGTCCTCTTAGGAAATGTATGCAATTGAGATCATAAAAAAACTAATCTGTTGATAACAAAAAAATGAGTATTTGGTTGACTGTGTTTAACCAAAAGTTGTTCAAAGAAAGCAAGACCCACTCTCAACAAATAAATCTTTAACACCCAATCTATACCATTCTTTAAAAGTTAAATCAATCATGTAACGTTTAAAGAAATAATTAGAAAAAAATAGGACTAGAAAGAGAAAATCTCATTAAACCAAAATGTTTTCTAAATTGTATCCATATAGGAAATGAAGATCCAAGAAGAGAAATGAGAGAAAATTATGTAACAGAATTAGATTCCAGAGATATCCATATTGGGCAGTCTTCATGGTTATTATATAACCAAAATGTAAAATTTTGTATATTGACTGTCCAATAATAAAACCTAAAATTTGGTAAGGCTAAATCTCCATTTTTTGTTCTTGTAAATGAACTTTATTTTGGTGAGGATATTTATTCTTCCAAATGAAAAAATAAAAGATTGTGTCAAGTGAAATCAGAAAAAGCCTGAATAAAGTACAAATTTTTAAATTCCCAAATCGTTTTGATTCACTGGATTCAATTATATCAACCTATATATGGAGGTCAAAGCAAGATTCATCTTCAATACCCAAAAGGAACAGAGGCATGGCTCTTCCTAATTTCAGATTTTACTACTGAGCAGTCAACATGTGCAACTTTGTTTTGATTACATTTTAATAATCAAGTGGACAGTCCAGCATTGGTAATAATGGAGTTGAAATCTGGGAAAAATAACATTTCCATTCCAGGACTTCTTGGATCCTCACTTCCCTTCTCTCTAAATAAATTAATTAATAATCCTATTATCAGGCATCCCATAAGAGCTTGGATGCAGTTTAGAAAACATTTTTGGATTTTATGGTTTTCTTTTTCAAGCTCCATTTTATCCAATCATCTTTTTCAATCTTCTTCACAACTTACTAAATATTTTCACCCCCTCCCCCCTCCAAAAATCCAAGTACTTGTAAATTAGACACTTCCTAAAATCTCACACACTGGATTTTCCTCGGACACCCAATACAAATATTGTTGATGTGATAGTTAAGCTACAACATTTTCGCAAAGGCATAATATCCATTCTTTGTGATAAGCTAGTGTGTTTGAGAAATGCCCTCTAGCTAAAATTAAAAGTGCCTAGGCACAGGATTTAACCTTGCAGTATCAGACCAAGTTTGGGATCCAATTGTTAAGCTGGTTAACATTACATCCTTGTGTGCCTGTCATTGTTTATTACAATTTAAAGCTGTATATATGGCTTATATGTCTAAAGTTAAATTATCTTGTATCTATCCAGATGCAAATCCTTATGTGATAAATATAAGAAAGAAGCTTCTTTAATTAATGTGTTTTGGAAAATTCTGAAGGGAGATACTATCTTTAATTTTAAAGGTAAATTTAGAACCTAATCTTCCAATTTAAATGTCACATTCCATCTCCTGCAGCTCTCCCAGCTGGACGTGCAATACTGTTAAGATAAAAGGATGCTGCTTCACTCGTTTAAATTTAGAAAAGATACATTATTAAATTAATAATTCAAATATAAAGTTGTGGGACCGTTCTTGAATTGCTTTCATAACCTCTGAACATTATTTATAAATTTTTTATTTGCTGTTTTATTCCATGAACAAAGTACATAATTTATTTAGTCCTAGAGCTTGGGTTAGGAATAGGGTTTAGAATCACGCTGTATGTTAATTTTTTTCTCTTCGTTATAATTTGAATTAGGGTTATATGTGCTTTATAGCTTGTTGAGTTATCTAATTTGTCATTTGTTATTAATATTATGTATTCCATAAATATTTTGCATATGCATACTTATATTTGAAATTAATAAAAATATTTAAAAAGAGAAAAGAAAGTGCTGAGAAAATTTGCAAGGATGTTGCTGGTGTTGAGTAATAGGGAAAGGTTAAAGAGATTAGAAGTTTATTCTTTGGAGGATCAGAGAACGAAGGAAGATTTGATAGAGATGTAGATAGGGTAAATGTAAGCAGGCTTTTTCTACTGAGGTTAGATGATACAAGAACTAAAGGACATGGGTTAAGGGTGAAAGGTGAAATGTTTAAGGGAACAGGAGGGGGAACTTCTTCATAGGTTCAAATGAGCTACCAGTGGAGGTTCTATTTAAACATTTAAGAGAAGATTGGATTGGCACATGAACCCCATGTGAATAGAGGGCTTTGTTCCAGTGCTGGTCAACAGGACTAGGCAGAATAAATGGGTCAGCACAGACTTGATGAGCCAAAGGGATGATGTGCTGCAGTGTTCTAACATGCATCCTCAAGCTTAGACCAGTATTTCTCAACTTTTGACCTCAGAGTTTTTGAAAAAGTGACTGACTAAGCCAGATAAAATAAACAAGTAACATGCAAAACAATGTTGTAAACTTGAATGATAAAAAAGCATTCACAAAAACCATTTTCCACTAAAAAGCAACATCCTGGTGGTCAGGGAGTAGGCTAAAGCTAACCAGCACATGTCCTTGGTGGTCCATAAATTACAAAAAATTGAGATCCAACTCGAATATTTTTTTAATTAAATTTTTCTAAATATTTAATTATTTTTTTAAATTTAGACAAACAGTACACTAACAGGCCATTTTGCCCAATTTACACCGCATTAACATACATCCCCAGTACATTTTGAATGGTGGGAGGAAAACCGAGCCCCTGGAGAAAACCCACACAGACATGGGAAGATCATGCCTTACAGACAACATTGGACTCAATCCCTGGTGCTGTAAAGGCACTGCACTAACCGCTGCACCAACTGCGCCGCCCCAATATGAAAAATTCCTCTAAAAAAGCATAGCAATGTGCCAAGTTGATTAGTCACTGCATATTAGTTTTGCCCTGTAATATTGAATTCTTACATTGTCATTAGTTCTTGAAAATATATTGTTTTGATCAAGGATTTTTATAAATCCATAGTTGCTTGGAAATATTTTGCAACTGTTGCAAAACATTAAGCAACAAGCTGTTGGGAAAAGTAATATTCTACTTGGAAAAACTTTAGAATTTTTTCAGTTAAACTATTCGGCCCACTTTGGATATTGTTATTTGACAAAACTCACTCTTAAACTTCCTCTCAAAAAGCCTTTCAACTTGTCCTAGCGGGGAAAAGAATGCAAGTTCTGAATGTGCACAGCAGAGAGTGTCACCTTTCATTTGCTACAGTACAAAGTACTTGAAGTCTGTTCACTGTAATATTAAAACTACAATAACCAATGTCTTTCACAAATTGTTTATGGTTTGCAATGCAAGTGCATGCCAAAAACCTCAAGCATTGGAGAATATCTTGTGTTCATTTCACTGAAGATTTTTGATTGAATATTGATCCACAAAAATAACTTTGAAAGGGTATCACTTTTTCCACTGTAAGAGTTGTTTGTTTTTTTGAAGTGTGACTTAAATGTAATGCTAATTGCAGTTGAATTGCACAAAGATAATCATACAATTTAAGTGCAGTTAATACATTAGAAAGTGAATTGCCAAACAATCAGTTCGTTGCAAGAAGCAGTTTTCCCATCCCAATACCAAAATATAAAAACAATTTCCCATGCAAATAATATCCTATGGGGTGCATTAACTCAAAAATTATACAAAACAAAGTAGTGTACACCATGAGAAATAGTTTGCCCTGTTCCATTGTTACACAAAAGTGCAAATTATGGTTTTATTACAAGATATTTGTTACTTTGTGGTGGTACACCACTGGCCTAAACTGCAGGGGACAACCTCTGTACCTGCAGGAGGGTAAGGGGACTGGAGAACACCTGGCCGGCTGCCAATCAGTCGGCCTGAATGGATCAAGCCCCACCCAGTCGGGTGTCAATCACCCTCCGGGATACAAGCCTGCGCACCCGAGGCCTCACACTGAGTTGCTGCAGCCACAGCCAGTCTGGCTCTGTGGAGGTTTTTGTGGATTAAAGCCTGTGGTTCAGTCTTTACCTTGTGTGGGTCTGATTCTGTCTAACAGCGCACTTTAACTGTGTACGGTTAAATCACAACTTTTTGCCCAGTTTAGGAAAAATGGATACTAAGTAATAAACTCCACCCATGCAAACATTAAAGAGCGAATGTAATACATAATCCAGTCCAATATTTAGCAGTAGGGAGCAGCCACAAGAACACCCTGAAAGTATTGCGCCATTATTCAATGAGGTGGAAATGTTTGCTTAATAAGCGAGATAAACGCAGACAACTCACTGATAAGTAACTGGCACAAAGTTCAAATGTCCCCTCACAGATGGTTCCAAACTCGAGCAGCTGGGGGGGGGGGGGGGGGGGGAACCAACAAGCCCCTTACTGATTCGTAAAGATCTCGTTCAAATACAATTCAAAACAATATACACTTGCCAATAATTAACCACTCGACATTCATTACTCTGCTGTAAAAGTATATTCAACAATGATTCACAAAGTTCGCTCAATTCGTTTCAAACCCTCGACCTCTCGCTCCAGTACTTGTCCTTCATTAATCTTTCGCCTAAAAACGATTTATTCAGCACATCAATGTTATTGCACCTTAAACAGGTTTGATGCACAGAAAGAATAAAACGCGAATTTAGATGGGGCAGAAAAGTGATGACCGAGCCATTTCCAAAACTCCACCTTGCACTCAGAAAAGTCAAATGCAACAAGAAGTGGCTCCCAAGTCGCCTCCCACGCCTCGTCGACGGGACTCCGAACCCTCCGCACCTGGCGGCTTCTCGCCTCCTCCTTGTTCCCGCGGGGCCCACTGGGAACTGTAGTTCACCAGCGAAGGACCCACCATCCACCTCTTCAAGGCGGCTGAGTCGAGCCGAGGAGAAGCCCGTCGCCTTGGTTACCCTTGGAGCGCCACGAGGCGCCTGCACATTCGCCGACCCGGCAGCCCCGCTCAGCCCGCGTCACTTCGAAGGGTGCTGCAACGCGGACAAACTCGAATCACGCTGACACCCGGTCTCTCACGGCGCAGTGCAACGAAGCGGGGGTGGGGTGGGGCTGCAGTGCAACGAAGCGGGGGGGGGGGCTGCAGTGCAACGAAGCGGTGGGGGGGCTGCAGTGCAACGAAGCGGTGGGGGGGGGGCTGCAGTGCAACGAAGCGGTGGGGGCGGGGGCGCTGCATTGCGCGCTCCACCTGGGAAAGCTCGTGCCCCGCCCGATGAGCCGCAGCTCCTGGAGAGGGGAAGGAGCAACGCCACGGTGGTGCTGGTTATATATGTCGAAAGGATCGGAGCAGCTGAGCCCGCAATAAGGTGATAGCTTTTGAGAAGCCTTGTATGGGGTGTGGTCACAGGATTTCGGACATGCCCGTGAAAATAACCCCTCAGATGAAGTTCACTCGTTTAGTTTGAAGGTCATTGCTAATTTCAGGGGCTCGCTGGGCCATCAAACACTTTTTACAAAAAAGGATAGTTAGAGTCCAGATAAAGAGCTGTTATTGAACAGGGCTGGGATCATCTGTTTACGGGAGGATAAATATCTGGGGTAACTCTTCCAAGCACCTTTCCTTCCGCCCGGACCGTTTCCAGGCCGCACGATAACCCCTAAGTCGGCCCTGCAGATGGGCTAGTTTTAATACATTCCTGGCATATGCTCTGAGCAGAAACATACCATTCACGGGATGCAATCCTCGCAGATGAGCCATGTCGGGTTTCAAACCTCGAATAAAATGTTTCCAAAAAAAAACATTTCCATTTGCAAATAGTTGGAAAACACTGAGTCGTGATCTTGTAAAGATACTCTTGCTGCCGATCAAAATATTGTGCAAGGTCCTGGAATGATCACCGCCAACATGCTAACTTGGGTAACA
Organism: Narcine bancroftii; assembly: GCF_036971445.1. Classification (NCBI taxonomy): domain Eukaryota; kingdom Metazoa; phylum Chordata; class Chondrichthyes; order Torpediniformes; family Narcinidae; genus Narcine; species Narcine bancroftii. The sequence goes on along the minus strand of NC_091471.1, from coordinate 93,249,956 downwards.
GGAAGCTTAATGTTATTTTTAAAAACGATACATTTTTTCCCGCCTCTATTTCGATACTATAACAAAATATAAATATTTCAAAGGCAACTATGCCCGTAATTTTAAGAACACAATTCATCTGAACTCCGAAAACCCCGTCTTGTTCCTGATCCTTTATTTAAGCTCCTTAAATTTCAGTAATGCTCAGAGCAAAACACAATGCACTTACTCTCACGGGTCAAAATGAAATATTGTGAAGCTGGCGATGACGGCAGGTCGCTTTCAGGTTTGAAAGGCGAATAATGACAGGTGGGAGTTGTCTCCGGTCGTTGGAACTGTTTGAACTTGCATGCGGTTTTGCAGAGTTGCAGAGGCAGGGCAAAAGATCCGAGATGTGATTTCCCACGTGACTCATTGTCGACGATCACGCGGCATCATATTCACAGAGTAGCGATTACTGCCACGCACTTGTCTCTAATACTGGGTTATACCACATCACTTATTCCTAAATAAGTTTATTAAGTTTTACAGAAGTAAACAGATAGATACAGAAAATCTGTCAAAACCACAACAGAGATGTCAAATGCATAGAAATCAACAGTTATCTAATTTAAAGAGTAATTATAAGATAATAGAGCATCTTACAATTTTATCCCAAATATATTTTCATTTTCTCCCCGCCTCTTGAGCCCATTACTAAGCTGAAGTTCTATAATTAAAGTATATCTTGTACCTGGAGTTATATATTAAAGTGTTGGAAAACAGGTTTTCTAATAAAACTAAAGGTTCTGAAAGTAGTTCGGGAAAGGCCCCCATACGTTTTGAAACCTTATGTCTAAGTTAACAACAGAATAGCGAATCTTTTCGAGATTGAAACAGGACATTATATCCCTCAGCCAATATCACTTTTAATGATGGACGATCACATTGAAATGGGTACTTTTACAAATCTGCTTGCTGTGGGGTGTTCTGTTATTCACATATGAGGTGAAACACGAAAGTCTATCGGTGCTGTGATTGGAGTAAAAACACAGAAAAGCTGGAGGAACTCTGCAGGTCAAGCTGCTACTCTTCACAGATGGAACAGGGTTGAGAAATATGCCGGCTGTGATCCTGGTATCTACTGCCACTCCCAGCCCCACCCTTTCACAAGTTTACCATCAGCACGACCGATGCTGGATTTTTAAAAACTATTGAGACACTAAATGAGCATGCCTTTGTTTGTTGTTTAAATGAACTGTGGTCAGGATTTGAGAGATTTATACTTTTATAATTGCAATCAAAGACCAGACCTGTCAAATTGAAAAGCAGGCACCTCAGTGCAAATTCACAAAAAAGGTAATTTAACCAAATCAACCAAGTGGATGATGGTACCAATTTTACAACTTATTTAAAAAAACACATCTGTTACATTAGCATTGTTGTGTTGACATTTATGTTGGAAATGCAAGCAAATATTTATTTTTGTAAATTAAAGGGACTGCAGATGCTGAAAAGATGAAATAAAATAGAAAATCCTGGATGATATGTTGGTGAGCTGAAACAAGGAAGCACTTCTTTTAAAACATCAGTGACAGATTTTTTTTTAAATTAAAACTTAATTATCATACTTATGACAGGGGATTCTTAGATTAAGGATAAAAGGGAGAGAATTCAGTTATTGGTTATCGATTGCTCTCAAAACCTCTGCAGCTGCATGGTCTCCTGTTTGAATGGAAAAAACTAATCTCCAAGTTCTGAACCTCTGATACTATCAGGAAACCACTAACACCCAAGGTCCTTTGGGAGCCCTCGTCATCAGCACCCACATGAACCACATCCTAATACCTGGTTCCCATAAGCCAGTCTCCACAGCCACCGAGCCCCTTGCTGGTGCACTGCCGTGCTCTCCTTCCTTGTAGGGTCATCTAGGCTTTTCCTTCTCAACATGGGGTTTTCTGCATCAGTTCACTGATCCCCAGAGCCCACAACACTCATGGCCTGCTGCCAAGCATAGGTGTCCACATTTTAGGCATGGGTCACTGTGGCTTTGAAGATGATTAAAAAAAACACTGCCACCCCCTTTTATGGGCCATTTAAACTCATACAGGGTAGTTGCCATAACAATCAGGCCCATGAAGATGACCTGGGCTCTTTCCCACACCTCTGCCATACATAATCATAATAGCAATTTATTTTATTCAGAGTAATGAATTTTCCTTCAACGTTGTTTTTGGATCTGGGCATTGCTTGCAACCAATTGTCAATGGCCCTTTGAAAGGGTGATAGTAATTACCATCTTCAACTGCTACAGTACTTCAGATGAAGTACTCAAAGAGCGCAGATGTAAAGTTCAGGCCCAAAATGACTACCTATTGCTTTCCATGGATGTTGTGAGACCTGCTTTATTTCCTTTTATAATATTTTTATTTTGATTTTTTTAATGCAGAAGTTATGCAGATAATATAATTCAATAAAATGATATGGATAAATAGACAAAATTATTTATAACAAAAACATACATAAGTTGTAAATCTTATCCATAATTCATATTTAAATAGCTATATCTATAGAAAGAGCTAATAACAAAAAAGAAAAGTAATAAAAAGAAAATTAAAAAACTCAAAACCCCTGCCTAACAGTGTTACCAGATTCTTTATATGATTAATATTTAAAGAAAAACGAAGGTAGAAAAAAAAATGGAAAAGTCATGAGTCAGACAATTTAATTAGGTGACTCCCATAACATCTGAAATCTTACATCTGAATTGTTAATTGAGTAATTAATCTTTTGTGGCCACTGATGAAATAACCGCACAAAGTATTTCTAGAGTGAATCAAATGGATTTACTCTTCGTCACCCGCACAACCTTTTAAAAGGCAGAATTGTGTGCTCGACACGTGCTGATGTCATCACACACTGATGTCACATGGCCGGTTCAATGCTTCTGGGAGTTGTAGCGCCACTACACTTCCCCATATTCAAACAAGACATGATGTCATCCAACCACTGATCATGAGTAGGTGGGGCAGTATCTTCCATTTGAGTAAAATCGCACACCTCACCAAATGAGAGGCAAAAGAGATAGCATGACTCTGAACCAGAAACAGATGAATCATTCCTTCCCATTGTGTTGAAGAGGGGCTAAGTATAGAAAACTCTCTCCAGTATTTTTCTAGACTAGGACAAGTCCAGAACATATGAATTGATGACGTTTCTCTGCTCTTACACCTGTTACAACAAGAACTCTTACCAGAATAGAAACAAGATAATTTAGCTTTAGACATGTGTGATCTATGTACCACTTTAAATAAACAATGATGAGCACATAATGATGAGCACATATTAACCAACTTAAGAAATATATCCCAATCCACATCCGATATAGTCACATTTAAATCCTGTTCCCAAGCACTTTTAATTCTAACTAACAAAGTCTGATTTAAAGATAACAATTTCTTATAAATAATAGATATTAAACATTTATGAGAAGCTGTAAGACTAAAAAACTTATCTACAAAATTTATTCATACTCTCTTGGAAAATCAGATAGTTGTGATTCCAGAAAATGTTGGACTTGTAAATATCTAAAGGAAAATGAGATTTGAGCAGGTTAAATTTAGCAGAAAGCTGCTCAAATGATGGAAACTATCCATCAATGAACAGATCCTTAAAAGTTTGAATAACTCTCTGTACCATCTTTGAAAATTAGCATCATGTAAAAAAGGTTGTAAAAAGTGATTGTATACGATAGGGGTTGAAAGAGAGAAATTATGAAATGCAAAATGTTTTCTAAACTGTCCAAATTCTCATGGAATATTCAACAATTGGATTAACTATTGACTTAGTTAAAAATGGAAGTGAAGAGCCAAGAAGTGCTAAATTAGACAAATTTCGGTAGAATTCAGCTCCATTGGGTATCAGAATGATTATTAAAAAAGGACAAAAAAGTAAGATTTTGTATATTGACTGCCCAATAATAAAATCTAAAATTAGGCAGAACCATTCCACCTTCTCTCTTAGATCTTTGTAGGAAAACTTTATTAAGGTGGGGATGCTTATCCTTCCATATGTAAGATGATATACCGAATAAAGTAAGTTAAAAAAAACAATTTAGAAACAAAAATTGGAACAGATTGAAAAAGATATAAAAATTGAGGTAATATATTCATTTTAATAGAATTTATACAGCCTACTAAAATTATGGACAAAGGTGACCATTGGGTCAGGAAATGCGTAACTGCGTAAATGTGTAATTATCTTGCATAGCAAGATAATTCTTTAAAAAGATGTTTATAATTCTTTGTAATACAAAGATAGGTACGATGATTTTTAACAGTTTTAAAAGGAGAACCATCATACATTGCTGCAGGAGAGTTCAATGGAAGAAGTTCACTTCTGTGTACATTCATTTTAGATCCTGAAAATTGACTGAATTATGAAAGTTATGATATCATGTGGGGGAGGGAGGCAACTGGATCCGAAATGAAAAATAATAGATAATCTGCATAAAGAGAGACCTTAAGTTCATTCCCTTTGCTCTGTATCCCCAAGATGTCCTGGCACTCACAAAATGTTATTGCCAATGGTTCACATTGCAGATTGAAAGGCTGAGATATTGTAAGATAGTGAGAATTGTGGCAGTGGTTGAGAGTACAATAATTTATCCTATGTAATAAAATCAAAACTAAAATTAAAAATTTCAAGGGCTGTAAACAGATATGTCCATTCCATCGGATCAAAAGCTTTTCCTGCATCCAATGAAAGAATGCACTCAGGTATATTCCTGGAAAGCAAATACATAATATGCATTAAACAATGTATTTTAAAATAGGAATATCAGTTTTTAATAAACCTCATCTGATCTTCAGAAATAACTGATGGTAAAATGTTTTCCATCATATTAGCTAAAATTTTAGCATCAACATTCAATAAAGAAATCAGTCTATAGGAAGAACATTTGGTTGTGTCTTTACTTTTCCTCACAATTAAAGATAGGCAAGCCTCATTAAATTAATCTTGAAGTTTAGCCTGTTTAAACAAATTTGCAAACACCACATTCAAGTGAGGTGTAAACAATAGAGAAAACATTTTTTTTTTTAATTCCACAGGAAACCCATCGGGTCCAGGGGCCTTTCCAGATTATAATGAGGAAATAGCAACTATTATTTCCTCCTGCAAGATAGATTCATCCATTCTGATTTGACTATCTGAAGAAATCTTGGGATTGTTCAATTTGTCCAAAAAAATCTTCATCAAATTACCATCTTTCATACATTTAGAAGAGTATAGCTTGGAGTAGATTTTTAAAAATATATTGTTTATCTCCAAATAATCTGAAGTCATAATACCATTATCTTACAAACCTTTATAATATGTCACTTAGCACCAATTCCTCTCAGTTGGTTACCTAAAACTTACCAGATTTATGTAATGTAGAATTGACTTTTAGATTTCAAAAGATGATATTCAACTGGATTTGTTGAGAGAAGATCAAATTTAGTTTTAAGTTCAATTCATTTTTGAACCTATTGTTGATCTAACTGTTTAATTTGTTTCATTAACTCGGATCTTTTTTTATTCATCTTTCTTTTTATTAATTAATGAAATCAATTACCCCTTAAGAAAGGCCTTCAAAGTATCCCATATTTGAGGTCTCTAAGGAAAGATTAGTATAAAAAAAATTATCTGTTCTTCCATAAATTTGACAAAGTCCTTATCTGATAATAATATTGAATTATAATGCCAGAGTCTTTTAAATTGAGGAAAATTAGGAAGGGTCAGTGACATTTTTAGAGGGACGTGATCAGATGTTACAATACTATGGTATTCACAAGAATGAGTTAGTGGAATTAACTTATTATCGATAAAAAAAAGTAATCAATACTTAAGTGTGATGAACTTGGGAAAAGAATGAATACTCTCCTATTAGTTGGATAAAAAAATGCCAGACATCTGAAATCCTGTAGTCCAAAGAATGTATTAATGAGGTAGATTTGTTTAACGTAGCTGAGTTAGAAGATGAATGATCTAGGATAGGATTAAATCAGCAATTGAAATCCCTACCTAGAATAAGTGAATATCAATGTAAATCTGGCAAAGAAGTTTTAAAAAATTCAAAAAACCCTGGGTCATCAACATTGGGAGCATAAATATTTGTAAAAACCACCAAATCTGAAACAACATTATGCATACTAAAAGGAATATTCTGATTAATAAGAATCAATACACCTCTAGATTTATCTTGAAAGAAAGAATTATTTCTTTCTTCTTTCTTCTTTTCTTTGGCTTGGCTTCGCGGACGAAGATTTATGGAGGGGGTAAAAAGTCCACATCAGCTGCAGGCTCGTTTGTGGCTGACAAGTCCGATGCGGGACAGGCAGACACGGTTGCAGCGGTTGCAGGGGAAAATTGGTTGGTTGGGGTTGGGTGTTGGGTTTTTCCTCCTTTGCCTTTTGTCAGTGAGGTGGGCTCTGCGGTCTAGATTTATCTTGAAAGAAAGAATTATATTGCTGCCTTTTCCACCACAACATCAGGCACAAAACTTCATTGCTATGCATCTGTGTCTCCTGTAAAAATATAATCACAGCTTTAAGTTTTAAATGTGAAGCCACTTTCCTTCATTTTACTGGATGATTTAGGCCTCATTCCAACTCAGGAAATTAATAGGATTAGCCATGATCACTCAGTTATAAAATGTAAACTCTACCAGTAAAACTAATTTCTGAAATTCTAATATTCATATGCAAAGCTGAGTTCGTGCATCATGCACAATGACCTCTGGCTGCAGATGGTCTTATTAAACCAGTGAGTAGGACTTCTTAAACTGGAACCAAAAAAAACATAACAATAATAAAGCACTATGGCAATCCAGAACACTTATAGATCCACACCCCTATTTTTCTCCAGTCCCACCTCCTAAGGCTGTCGAATAGACCAACAGTGTGCTAATTAATTTTCGAAGCCCCATTATTTTCCAGTTAAATTTAGGTTATCCAGCTTGACGGACTGTTGGCTGCTGCAGTGGGGAAGATTTGTCCACCTGAGCTGGTTTAAGCCTGTCAATAGTGAAAGACTGGCTTCCCACCAATGTCCAAAATACAGGTTGACCTAGTTTGTTTGAGTATCCTTTAAGGTCCTTCATAGGGCATCTGTAAAGGTTGACTAAGTGTTCCCCTTCAGACAGACATATTTAGGTTTTGAGGTCTTCAGTCACAAAAGAAGAGTGTTCTCTATGTGACAATGGTGGTATTGGGGTTAATTTTCCTATGGTCTCCCTTAGCCTGCTCAAAAGTTCCTTAGGATCATCGCTGGAGTTGGAATGGTAGGAGATGAACTCGCCTGGAACTGTATACAAGCTCTGCAGATGAAGCTTGGAGGTCCTCCTTTGGAGTTGTTCTAATACCCAGTAATACCCATGGCAGCTCATCAGCCCAGTTCGGGCCCTCTAACTGAGCCATCAAGGATGATGAGATGTTGATGAAATCTTCCCACCATTCCATTGGCCTGGGGATGATAGGCATTCGTATGATGAATTGTTGTACCGAGTAAGCGAGACAAGGCTGTCCACAGCAAGGAAGTAAATTGTGGTCCTCTATACAAAGTAACATGCGCTGGTAAACCAAAATGAGACATCCAGGAACTGAGGAGTGCCCAAGCACAAGTGTCTGCAATAGCATCTACCATAGGCATGGCCTCGGGCATAATATTACTGTAAAAAAAAACAGTATCCTCTTGAAATAGGAAGCGGACCAACAACGTCCACGTTGACATGAGCAAAATGCTGAGTAACTACTTGGAAGGATTGCAGTGGTGCCTTAATATGACACTGAACTTTTGCTTTCTGGCAGGCAATGACCTCGCCTTATATGTGTAATATGTTTTTTAAGACCGTGCCACATGAACATGTCTGAAACCACACAAACGGATGTGAGAGACCATGCACAGAGCCGAATACTCAGCATTTCCATGATGCCAAAACTATTGGGCATGGGTGTCCTGTTGATTTATCACAGAGAAGTATTTTGCCATTATCTCCAAACTGGACATCTTTCAATTGCAGGTTCGTGATTGCATTTCAATAAGCATTCATCTCATGGTCATGTTCTTGGGCCACGGCCAAAGCTGTGTAGTCAATACCTTGATTTACAGACAAAACTTCGAGTGGAGCAGAGCAGGAAAGTGTATCAGCTACTATATTGTCTCTCCAGAAATATGTAGTATTTTTCTGGAAAAATCTGAAATGAATGATAATTGCTGTTGTTATTGTACTGACCATGGCTCTATATGACCTTGAAAAATGCAAATGTTAAGGGCTTGTGGTCAGTGTACATAATAAAATCTCTGCCCTCCAAAATATAACGAAAGTGTTGAATAGTCAAGTAAATGGCCAAAAGCACCTTATCAAAAACACTGTATTTCTTCTCTGCTTCACGACGATAGTGGCTGAAGAATGTTAATGTTTTCCATTGCCCGTTGACAAATTGATGAAGTGCACCTCCTATGGCCATACTGGAAGCGTGTGTGGAAATGGCAGTGGCTGCATTTAAAACTGGGTAGCTGAGGATAGTGGCATGAATCAGCAAATCCTGCATCTTCAAGAAGGCATTGACTTCCTCTTCAGTCCAATGGATGGTTCTGGCATTTCCGGACAGTAAATTGAAAAGAGGCTTCTTAATATAAGCTGCTCCCGGAAGAAACCGATGGTAAAAATTTACCATTCCCAAGAACTTCTGCAGGCTTTTAACCACAGCAGGTCTTGAGCATTTGGTAATGGCCTCAACTTTGGATGGCAGCAGAGTCACGTCTTCCTGAGTAATCCTATGCCTCAAGAAATCAATAATTTCTTGTCCAAAAATGCATTTATCTGGATTGATGGTCAGTCCAAAGTTTTTAAGATGAATAAAATGTGTGAAGAAGTTCCAAATGTTCTTCCTTAGTCCCACTGTCCTCCAAAATGTCATCGAGGTAAATGAAGACATTGGTCATACCACGTCCTTAAGCATCCATCACCCGTTGAAATGATTGAGCAGCATTCTTTAATCTGAAAGGCATTCGTAAAAATTTGAACAACCCAAATAGTGTAATTATTGCTGTTTTTGGAATGTCTTCTGACTCTATTGGTACTTGGTGATAGCCACGCACCAAGTCCATTTTAGAGAAGATCTTCACTCCATGCAAATTAGCTGAGAAATCCTGAATATGAGGTATCAGATAACGATTTGGAATAGTGGTGTCATTAAGCTGCCTGTAATCTCCACATGGTTACCAACCTCCATTGAGTTTTGGGATTTAATGGAGATGCCCAGGGACTGTTAGACCTATGAATCATGCCTAGTTCCTTCATTTTGGCAAACTCTTCCTTAGCTAAGCACAGCTTCTCTGGAGGCAAGTGATGTGCTTTAGCATGGATAGGCACTTAGTACAAATGCGGTGAGTAACATTGTGCTTTGCAGTGGAAGCAGAAAATTGTAGAGTAGTAATCTCAGGGAAATCTTCCAACAGCTTGGAGATTCATCTACTGGTTTCCATAATATTTGGAGGTGCATCTGCCAGATGAATAGTCTGAAAAGTAGTTCCATCTATCAGCCAAAGCCCTTTTAAGTCAATGAGGAATGAATGAGCCCGAACAAAATCTGCACCAAGCAAAGGTTGGGGTACTGCTGCTTTAATAAATGGCCAAGTGTAGAGATGATTCTTGATCTTGACATTCATCTTCCTGGTGCCAAAGGTCGGAATGTTGGAACTATTAACTGCTCGTAGTTGTAGGTCCTGGGTACGATGGTGTGTGTGTCAAAACCAGTGAGTGGAAATACACTAACTTCTGAACCCGTGTCCACCAGAAATTTTTGCTGGGATAACTGGTCCCATACATACAATAGGCTTGCAGGTTTTTTGCCAACTGCCGCAGGCCTTACTAACAGTTGGCCTGGGCATTTCCCTCAAACAGTCAAGGTGGAAGGCACTTCCAGGCATTTACTCCCCAACGCCTATGGTAATAACACCAAGGCAAGGTGTCCACAGCCTGCTTGCTTGTCTTGGAGTGTTGCCTATTTGTAGGGATTGATGTGCTAAAAGCACTAGATTGTGACACAGAGTCAATATCAAAGGGGTTAGTTGCTCACTCTTGTCTTGACTCAATGTGTTTTTATTTTTAGCCAGCCATACAATGTCTGCCTCCGCTGCTACAGACCTTGCATCTTCAAGTGAACACTTGGATAACATCTGGCATTCACTCTAAAGAAAGCTGGTCGAATTATATATTGGCCTTTCTCCAGCTACCAGGAACAGCATTTCATCCATTAATTCTGAAGGGGCACAGTCTCCCAACCCATCAAAATGTAATAGTTTGGCTACCCTTTCCCTATAAGTGCTTTTAAAGTGTCATATTTGTTGGCATGTGGTGGATCCCATAGGAAGCTGCTGACCCTCTTAGCGACGGCATGGTCCAGAGCACTGACAAGATGGTAATAACGAATGCTGTCCAATTTGACTTTGCAAAGGTGAAATTGTGCTTCAGTCTATTGAACCTACAGTTCAGGCTCAGCTGTCTAGAAAGGTGGTAGCTTCACATCAATAGCTGCAGAGTCCATGTTTGTCCAAAAATATGTTTTTGGACTTGTCGGGGTCATTATTTTGGCCACTGAAATCACATGGACACGATGAAATAACCACACAAAGTATTTTTAGAGTGAATCAAATGGATTTACTCTTCATCACCTGCACAACCTTTTAAAAGCCTGAATCACGCACTCAACCTCAATTGATGTGATCATGCACTGACATCACATGGCCAGTTCGATGCCTCCTGGGAGTTGTAGTGCTGCCATAGTGCTGCTACACTATGTTTAGACTAAATCACAGCATATGTTAAAAATGAGATTTAAAATTCTCAAAGTTTTAAATGTATTACAAAATGTATAAAATAAGTTTTTATAGTCCTATTTTAGTAAGGCAATCTTTACTGTAAATACAGTCATAGTGTGTCAGATTCTTTTCCTTCAAACACTCCAATTCAATCAATTCCCACTAACAATGCTTTCCCTATGAAAGCCTTAAAAAAACCAAATGAATGAACCTTTAACATGTTAAAATTCAATCATTGGTTCAAAACAGCCATTCAACAGAAAAAAATAGAGTGTCTCTTGGATTTCATAAATCAAAGCAGAGATGGGAGTCAGAGCTAGGTGTTAAGATAAGTGAACGGTGCTGGTCGGATCTATATTGTGATAGCATGATGCCAATAATTAACTCACGATATAAACTGTTACAGTATAACTTTCTTCACCAACTATATCTCACGCCACATAAATTGAATAAAAGTAAACCAGAAATTTTGGACCAATGTGCGGCATAGAGACAGGAACCTTTGTGCTCTCAACCTGGTCATTCTCCAAGGTGAGGCCATTTTGGGTAGAGCTAGGCCAAGCCCAAGAGAAAATCATAGGTAAAGAGTTCTCACAGGACCCAGAGTTATTCCTGTGGGAAATATTATGGACATAAAATGAAGCTGTCCAAATTTCAAATCCAATTTGTATTAATCGTTCTGGCAGTGGCAGGAAGTGCATAGAGGTAATCTGGAAGTTGGACTCTCATTTGGGCATTGCGTGTTGGAAAATGGAAATGCAGAACTGTGTTCCCTTGGAGAAAGTTACTTATAACCTCAGGAAAAAATATGAAACTTTTCTTAAAATCTGACAACCCTACCTGCATAGGTACAAGGATATAGGTGTGGTCCCCTGTGCTTCACTGCCTCCCCCCCCTCCTTTTGTTCTTCCTCCTTTGGGGGAAGTTGAGAGGGTCCATTCTAACCAAGATGAATATAAGAGTCCTGAAGGACAGTCGTTGAGATCCAGCAGACCCTGTGGTTAATGCGTTTTTTGTTTTCTCTTTTAATTTGTTATTTGTCCTCAGTCAGTTGCGTCTTGTTTCTTATGTTAAGTGAGCGTCTTTAGTCTTTTAATGCATGTCAAATTTCTTTATGGTTAATGTGTTTTTATTTTTTTCTTGTAGTTTTTTTGTGTTGTGAGGCAGGGGGGATAAAACAAGACTCAATAGAAGAAATGTAAATATATTTGATGAATGTAATTGTGACTTAATGGAACTGGTTGAGTTTGGAAAAATCATAAATAAAATATTGAAAAAAGAGTGTAATTCAATAACTGGATTGGGAAGGTTACAAGTATACTCCCAAGCTTCCTCCACTGAGCCAAACCATTTATTGCTGTGAAATCTTGCTGGAAACAGCAGTGAAGGCTTACTCCTACGCTTGTACATTTCCAACAAAACTTCCCTGTAGATGGCCCACTGCTTCATACCTTTGGGAGAGTAATCTTCAACAATTCTAAACTGTTTGCCTTGATATTCCAGTGTAGCTTTCCAATGGGCTTCACAAACCAGCAGTTCCTTTGTTTGATAATGATGTAGATGTATAACCACAGAATGTGGTTTTTGCCCCAGTTTAGGCTTGGACAATAGTGAGCAATGTGCTCTGTCAAGCTCTGTGAATGTCGGAAACATATCACATACACCATTACCAACAACGCAGAAAATTTAGTAAGCATATTAGTTTCAGTATCTTCAGCCAAGCCTACAATATGCAGGTTCTGCCTTCTACTTCGACTTTCCAGATCAACAACTCTCACCATTAGCCTCTTGTTATCTTCCAGGTGACTGACCTAGTCTTTCAAATTCTTTAAAATAGAATCTACTGAGGTTAACCATCCACCCTGTTCTTCAGTAGACAAACCTGTGCAAGTCGATTCTCCAGTGCCAAAAGATTATCTTCTAGACATTTAAATTTTGCAACAATAAACATTTTGATTTCTTCAAGTGCATAAGAGAAGCCCTCAGTGATCAGGTTTGGCTATGGAGATCAGCCGGAGTTTGTGGTTTCTTTCCATTTTTTTCCACTTTTACTGATCTTTCCAGCTCTTGTATCCACTTCATATACAGAATATGTAATTTGACACCACTTCAAAAGTTTTTTAAAAAGTAAACAGGGTGTGGCATGAATAAAAGCTCTCACAACTGGAGGGAGAACACATGCTTTTATTAGCTTATAACAAAGGTCTTACAGTAATCTTCAGTAGGGCTCAGGGTTTAGGCAGAAAACCTGGGTTATATACGAGTAGATGGGGGTGGAGCCTGGGGAGGAGCCAGCCATCAGCACAACCCATCACCAGTGAATCTCAGTTCACTCCATTCAACTCTTCCTACAGAATTAGGGTCTGTGGATGAAGACAGAGAACACAGATTCAGCAAGAAAAAAAATCAAAATATATAGAATTATTTACAGATTTAAACGATCTGGAGGTTTGGAAATCCTGGAGGAGCACCTCAGCACGGTGGGCCTTTGGCTCCTTGGGTCCCCGGTGTCACATTGGTCACTGTACAAAGTAGTGATCAAATGGAGTGGAGCACCATGGATAGGACATCCTGCCAGCATGAGTCTAGGAGGCCTCTTGACTTGAGGGCTAATTTGACAGCTTTCCAGTCTGTGGTGTTTTCTTTTTCTAACTGCCTTTGGGGTTGTAGCTAGTATTCCTGCTGGACGCAATGCTGCTTGCCAGCAGGTCTGATGTAGCTCCTTGCTCATAAATGTTGAGCCCTGGTCACTATGGATATAGCTGGGATACCCAAACAGCATGAAAATGGATTACTGATGAGATGTGAGGTGGAGGTGTCTGGACATAGGATAGTGAACAGGAATCGGGAATACTCATCAATAATGGAGAAAAATATGTATTCGTGGGAGAGCGAAGTCCCTTAAAATCTACACAGCTGTTCGAAGGGCTGGGATGACTTAATCAGATGTGCCTTAGCGGGGCGGTAGAAGTACAGTTTGCACTCTGCGCAGACCTGGCAGGACCTGTTCATTTCCCTGATACCTTCCATTGTGTTCCATGACAAAGTGAGCCATACAGGTAACCCCTGGATGGCAGAGCTCATTATGTAGAGACCACAATTGGCCAGTGTGTGTTGAGGCACAGCTTCCTCTGGATAAGGCACATCAAGGGCACCTGGTCGATAGGCAATGTCATAATTGTAGATGGAGAGTTCGATCCTGCACCTAACAATTTTGTCATTTTTAATTTTGCCCCTCTTGATGTTATTAAACATCAATGTGACAGAGCACTGGCCAGTGAGGAGCATAAATATCCTGACATTCATATAGTGCCTTCAGTGCCTACAATGGCTTGAGCCTCTTTCTCCATAGAGGGATTCTGGACCTTGTGACCTTGCAGGGTTCAGGAGAAAAATGCAACTGGCCTGCCCGCCTGGTTGACGGTAGCAGCCAGAGCCACATCTGAAGCATCACTTTCCACTTGGAAAGGTACATTCTCATCCTGAACACGCTCTTGCTGAGGTTATAAGTGAGATTCAGGGCTTTCACTGTGTGGAAAAAGCTCTGGAGGTTGGCATTATGATCCTCCAAGGTATGACCACAGATGGTGATGTTATTGAGGTAAGGAAAGGTAGCCTTCAACCTGTACTCATTCACCATTCTGTCCATCTGCCTCTGGAAGATAGAAACCCCATTGGTAATACCAAAAGGCACCATCCGGAATTGACAGAGACGGCCGTTTGCCTCAAATGCAGTATAGGGACAGTCCTCGGAATGGATTGACAACTGGTGATAGGCAGTCTTCGATGGTCGAATAGTTCCGATACTGCGCAATATCATTCGTCATGTCCGAAATTTGAGGAAGGGGGTATGCATCCAGAAGTCTGAAATGATTAATTGTTTGGCTATAGTCATTTACTAGCCTGGACTTATTTTCCCCCCTACCACCACTTGCACTCTCCATGGGCTAGTGCTGGGATCAATGATTTTCTCATTGAGTAGGTGTTGAGTCTCTGATATTATGAACTCTTGATCAGCAGCCCTGTACTGCCTGCTCTTCATAGCAATCAGCTTGCAATCCAGAGGCAGATTTGAGGAGAGGTTGGGGGTCGATATTAAGTGTAGAGAGGCTGCATGTGGGCACTGATTTTAATGCCCCTCCATTCTGAACTGTTATGGGGGGGGGGAACCAAAATACTCCAAAGTCACGCTTTTAAGGTGAACAAGAAGTCAAGACCCAACAGTACAGGAGAACATATATCATCGAGCACATACAACCGAAGTTTATAAAATTTACCCCCTTCAAAAGACAAATGTTCTTCAATATAAGTAGAGGGCTTTTATTAACTAGAAGACTGGAGCATATCACATGTAGGTTGACTAGTCCAGAATGACCTGGTCTGGCTCAGAGCAACCCTTTAAGACCTGCCAGTAGGCATGATATGCTCTCAGCCAATCACAGTAATCCTACACTACAATCTGGACATATACACATTGGTGATAGAATCTGTACTATCACATGGACACTTGCCAAGAAGTGCAGGTACAAAGCAACTATGGACAGCGTTCATGAGGAAAAACAGATCCAGGACACTCTAGTCACAGGGGTCCACTCGAGGTACGAGACAGTGACTGCTTGAGTCAGGAAAGAAGGACCTGGCTAGCCACGTCGAGCTGGCCAAATCCCTGGAACAGGCCAAGCTCGAGAACCAGTGAGCTTGCTCACCCAGGTGACCCCTTCCAAGGACTAGTTGCTTCCACTACCTCTGCACTAACGGCTGTCGCTTCCCCTGCTAGGGAGTGCTTTTTCTGAGGCAAGAGCCAGCATCCCGATCTTATTGCCTGGCTAAAGACTCAGTGTATTCTAGCTGTGGCAAGTAAGGGTATTAGGTGAGTGTTTGCTGCACAAGCGGAAACCCGGGGAAGTCTGCAGCCTGCACTGCTCCTGGATCCGATTCCAGTCCCAAGCTATCTGCCCCGAATTCAACCAAACTCACTTGCTGCGCAACATGCCGACAGGGGGTGGCAGTGAGGAAATGACATGAAAAGGCTTGGTGGCCATCTTGCTGCAACCTGAATTCAAACTCGGCGCCAACATTTTAGGAGGAGGAAGGAGGGCGGCCATGTTTCCAAGCCATGAGGTCAACGCCATCTTACTCATGCAGGGCAGCCCAGGATGGCAAGGACCACTCAAGTGAGGAGCATGGAGTCTCCTGGGGCCTAGCTTCAATGGTCCTTGATCAGGATAGACCTTCACCAGCTCAGTAACTCCATAGTGACTGTGAAGGAAAACGGACATTCCACTAAATGCCCAATCAACACAGGCTCTACTGAAAGCTTCAGAGACTCACGGATTGTGAAAAAGTACAATCTGAAGATATATCCTTCCAATTACCGCATATTTCTCGCATCTCATTCGCATTCTACGCTGTGTTCAACAATGCATAGTACATCTGTCATTTAAAGGGGTGGGAGAATTCTGTACATTTCGCTTGTATATACTTGATGAATTGTGTGCTCCAGTGTTGTTGGGTCTGGATTTCCTGTGTCACCTTAAAAGCATGGCCTTGAAGTATTCTGGTCCCCTCCCCCCTGTAACGGTTCAGAACAGAGGGTCCCTAAAATCAGAACCCATATGCAGCCTTTCCACACTGAATATCAACCCCCCCCCACTCTCTTCCTGAATCTGTCCTCACTCTGCAAACCCTTTGCTACCAAGAGCAGGATGTACAGTACAGCAGACCGAGACTTTATAAAGTCTGAGACACAACGTCTGCTCCACAAAGGTATAATTGAATCTAGCACCACCCCAAGTGGTAGTGATAAAAGGCAAAAACAAGTCCAGGCTCGTAATTGACTATAGCCAAACTATTAATCGGTACACACCGCTAGACGCATACCCTCTCCCTCAAATTTTGGACATGGTGAATGATATTATGCAGTACCGGATCTATTCGATCATCGACCTGAAAGCTGCCTATCACCAGCTGCCAATCCATTCCGAGGACCGCCCATATATGATATTTGAGGCTAATGGTCATCTCTATCAATTCTGAATGGTCCCTTTCGGTACCACTAACAGGGTGTCTATCTTCCAAAGGCAGATGGACAGAATGGTGGATGAGTATGGGTTGAAGGCTACCTTCTCCTACCTCGATAATGTCACAATCTGGCCATACCTTGGAAAACCATGATGCCAAACTCCAGAGTTTTCTTTACGTGGCAAAAGTGCTGAACCTCACTTAAAATTCTGACAAGAATTTTAGGACTAAACAGCTGGATATCCTTGGACGCGTGGTTGAGAATGACATCATTGGCCCCGATCCCAATGAGATGCGCCCCCTGTTAGAGCTCCCCATTCCCAGGACCACAAAGGCTTTGAGGAGATGCCTGGGGTTTTTCTCGTATTATGCCCAGTGGATCCCTTAATACGCTGATAAGGTTCATCCTCTCTTAAAAGCCACTAATTTCCCCCCTCAGCTGAAGCCCAAACGCCTTTTAACTACCTCCAGAACCACATTGCAAAAACCACTATGCACGTGGTGGACAAGAATGTACCTTTTCAAGTGGAAAGCAATGCTTCAGACATAGCCCTGGCTGCTACCCTCAACCAGGTGGGCAGGCCGGTTGCATTTTTTTTTGCGGACATTACAAGGTCATGAGCTCTGGAACCCATCAGTGGAAAAGGAGGCTCAAGCCATTGTAAAAGCCATAAGGCACTGGAGACACTACCTGGGTGGTAGAAGATTTATGCTCCTCACTGACCAGTGCTCGGTCAGATTCATGTTCAATAATGTTGAGGGAAAAGTCAAGAATGACAAGATTGCTAGGTGGAGGATCGAACTCTCCACCCACAATTATGACATTGCCTATCAGCCAAGAGCCATTAACGGCCCTCCAGGTGCTTTATCCAGAGGAAGCTGTGCCTCTGCACACACTGGTCAACTGAGGACTCTGCATAATGAGCACTGCAATCCAGGGGTCACCCACATGGCTCATTTTGTCAAGGTGTGCAATCTGTCCTACTCCATGGAAGACGTCAGGGAAATGATCAGGTCTTGCTTGGTCTGAGCGGAGTGCAAGTCGCACTTCTACCGTCCTGCAAAGGCGCATCTGATCAAGTCATCCAGGCCCTTTGAACGGCTCAGTGTTGATTTTAAGGGACCACTCCCCTCCAAGATACAGGAACATCTTCTTCCTCTCTATCATTGATGAGTACTCCATGTTCGCCATTCCATGTCCAGTCACATCCACTGCATCAGTCATAAAGGCCCTAGACTCCATTTTCCTCCTGTTCAGGTATCCTAGCTGTATTCATAGCAACCAGGGCTCAGCCTTTATGAGTGACGAACTACGTCAGTACAAGCTGATGAGGGGCATCGCGTCCAGCAGGACTACTAGCTACAACCCCCAAGGGAATAGGCAGGTTGAAAAGGAGAACACCACAGTCTGGAAGGCTGTTAAACTGGCCCTGACGTCAAGAGGCCTTCCAGACTCACGCTGGCAGGAAGTCCTCCCTATGGTGCTCCATTCCATCTGGTCGCTACTATGTACTGCAACCAACTCTACACCTCATGAGCTTCTATTCACTTTTGAGAGAAGGTCGGCATTGGGAACTACACTCCCAATCTGGCTCACCACTCCTGGTCCGGTCCTTCTCAGGAAGCACGTGAGGAGAAGCAAGTCCAACCCCCTGGTGGAAAGGATTAAACTGTTCCACGCCAAACCCACATACGCCTTTGTGGAGTACCCGGATGGCAGAGAGGACACTGTCTCTATCAGGGACCTGGCACCACTGAAACAGAGGGTCCATTGCCTCAGGTGCCCTGTGAACTAAGGAGCTTATTCTCACCCCCCAGTCAGAGCCTTGGGGGATCCAGTTTACGACAAAAGTTCATCCCCCTCCACCAATGAGCTGGAGACCCAGCCCACCACTCCTCCCTCACAAGAGGACCAGGACAACCAAGGAGTCCAAGGCCCCCCCCAGTACTAAGGCACTTCACCAGGATCTTCAGACCTTCAGACTGCTTAAATCTGTAAATTTGTAAATAACTGTATATTTTTCAACCATTTTTTTTTCTGAACCCATGTTCTCTGTCTTCATTCACAGACTCTAAATTTGACAGGAAGCGGTGAATGCAGTGAAATTGAGGCTCCTCCCCCATCTGCTCACATATAACTCTGGTTTCCCGCCTAAACTCAGAACCTTTCTGAAGACTGTTGTGAGACCCTACCCATTGTTATAAGCTAATAAAAGTGTTTGTTCCCCCTCCAGTCGTGAGAGCTTTTATTCACGTTACACATGTCATCTGCAAATTTACTGATTGTGCCTTACATCTGATCCAAGTCATTCAAACAGCAAGGATCCCAGCACTAATTTTTGTTGAACAATACTGGCCACAGGCATTCAATCATTGAACATCACTCTTATCAAGATAATTTTAGATCCAATTAACTAACCTGTTCTGGATCCTATGGGCACTCTCCCACATGAGACCTTGTCTAAGGCATATGTATATCTTGGGTATGGCAGCCATGACATATGCCCTGGGCGCCACTGTCCGCACCTCGCCTGCCCAATATCTTTGCTCACTGTTTTAATCTTTTTATAGCAATAAATATTAATATACACTTGCACAAAGCAATTTTTAAAAATGTATTTTCACATAGTTAAATATCACATTCACAGGCATGTTGTGAGTGAACAGATTGTTAAAATGAATTCCTAATTGAAGTGTGTACATTGGAGACATGAACATAGAACTAAAAAGACAAAAACACGTATTTTAGAATTCAAAGGATTTTCTCTGTGATTTTTAATTTTTGAATTGAAATATTCACATATCCCTGGGCATGGGTAAACAGCAATGGCTGTCTTTGTTACCCATAATTCCTCATGTAGCTGGAACCGCTCTGTCACCGCCAGGGAAATGCCGAGCAGTTCCAGCTGTGTGGGGGATTATGGATAAGAAACACAGCCATTTTGCCTGTGGAGGCTGCTGCTTCCAGCTGGCGATAGCAGGTAATAAACACAAGGCTCAGTGACTGGGAATAATAAACCTCAACGTGTTGTGGCATGGTTTGCAATTGAGGGTCCTATTAATGGTGGGGGGGGGTTGTGAGGGGAGGGGGGTAGCAAGGTTGTGGGGTGGGGCTTTCCCTTACTAAAGCTCAGTCTAGGGTCCTCTTGTTCACTTTTAACAAATTACAATGTGACGTGTGAAATTTACAAGGATATGTTGTTCAACACAGTTGGTTAGCGATTAGTGCCATCCCACTTGTCTTTTTTTAAATTTTTTTATTTTTCACACTATAAATCATATTGATCAAGATACATACATTTTCCTTCTTGAATATATACAGTGTCGTTTTCTCCCCCCCTTCCCTCCTCCCCTCCCTCCGTCCCTACCTCCCCTCCCATTTATTTAAAGTTCTGAAAATAAGATACATGAAACCCGTCAAACAATGTTGTCACTCAATAAAAATAAACAAGAAATTCCACTGAGTCAGTTCTTTTCATTCTCTTCTCCTTCTGTCATTTTAGGTGGTAGATGTCCTCTGTAGGTTTTCTCTATTATGTTTCATGTATGGCTCCCATATTTGTTCAAATATTGTAATGTTATTTCTTAAATTATATGTTATTTTTTTTAATGGAATACATTTATTCATTTCTATATACCATTGTTGTATTCTCAAGTTATCTTCTAATTTCCAGGCTGACATTATACATTTTTTTACTACAGCTAGGGCTATCATAACAAATCTTTTTTGTGCACCATCCAAATCAAGTCCAAATTCTTTGTTTTTTATGTTACTTAGGAGGAAGATCTCTGGGTTTTTTGGTATATTGCTTTTTGTGATTTTATTTAATATCTGGTTTAGATCTTCCCAAAAATTTTTCACTTTCTCACATGTCCAAATTGCATGAATTGTTCCCATTTCCTTTTTACAGCGAAAACATCTGTCAGATACTGTTGGGTCCCATTTATTTAACTTTTGAGGTGTAATATATAGCCTGTGTATCCAGTTATATTGTATCATAAGTAACCTCGTATTTATTGTATTTCTCATAGTTCCTGAGCATAACTTCTCCCATGTTTCCTTCTTTATCTTTATGTTTAGATCTTGTTCCCATTTTTGTTTAGTTTTACCATTTGTTTCCTCATTCTCCTTTTCTTGTAGTTTAATATACATGTTTGTTACAAATTTTTTGATTATCATTGTGTTCTGTAATCACATATTCAAAATTACTTCCCTCTGGTAACCTCAGACTGCTTCCCAATTTGTCCTTCAAGTAGGATTTCAGTTGGCAGTATGCCAACACTGTATCGTGAGTTATATTATATTTATCCTACATTTGTTCAAAGGATAATAATTTATTTCCCGAAAAGCAATTTTCTATTCTTTTGATCCCTTTTTTCTCCCAACCTCTAAAGGAAAGATTATCTATTGTAAAAGAGATTAGCTGATTTTGCGTCAGTATTAGTTTTGGTAATTGGTAATTTGTTTTATTCCTTTCTACATGAATCTTCTTCCAAATATTGAGGAGATGATGTAATACTGGAGAAGTTCTATGTTGTACCAATTTTTCATCCCATTTATATAATATATGTTCAGGTATCTTCTCCCCTATTTTATCTCGTTCTAATCTAGTCGAATCTGGCTTTTCACTTGTTTGATAAAAATCTGATAGGTATCTTAATTGTGCGGCTCTATAATAATTTTTAACGTTTGGCCATTGTAAGCCTCCTTGTTTATACCATTCTGTTAATTTATCTAGTGCTATCCTCGGTTTCCCCCCTTTCCATAAAAATTTCCTTATTATTTTCTTTAACTCCTTGAAGAATTTCTCTGTCAAGTGTATTGGCAATGCCTGAAATAGGTATTGTATCCTTGGGAAAATGTTCATTTTAATACAGTTTATCCTTCCTATTAGTGTTAGTGGTAAGTCTTTCCAATGCTCTAAGTCGTCTTGTAATTTTTTCATTAGTGGATAATAATTGAGTTTATATAGATGGCCGAGGTTTTTATTTATTTGTATACCTAGGTATCGCATTGCTTGCGTTTGCCATCTGAATGGTGATTCTTTCTTAAATTTTGAGAAATCCACATTATTCATTGGCATTGCTTCACTTTTATTTGCGTTAATCTTGTACCCCGACACTTCTCCATATTCCTTCAATTTCTTATTTAATTCTTTTATTGATATTTCTGGTTCTGTTAAGTGTACTATAACGTCACCTGCAAATAAACTGATTTTATATTCCTTGTCTTTTATTTTTATCCCTTTTATTTTATTTTCTGTTCTTATCAGTTCTGCTAGTGGTTCTATGGCTAACGTGAACAATAAGGGCGATAGTGGGCATACCTGCCTTGTTGATCTGCTTAAGTTAAATTGTTTTGATATATCTCCATTTACTGTCACTTTCGCCAATGGCCCCTTATATAATGCTTTAATCCAATTAATATATTTCTCTGGTAAGCTGAATTTTTGTAGTACTTTGAATAAATAATTCCATTCTACTCCGTCAAAGGCCTTCCCTGCGTCTAAAGCAACCGCTACTGTTGGAGCTTTATTTCCTTCTACTGCATGAATTAAGTTAATAAATTTACAAATATTGTCTGTTGTTCGTCTTTTTTTAATAAATCCAGTTTGGTCTAGATTTACTATTTTTGGTACATAGTCGGCTCATCTGTTTGCTAATAGCTTAGCTATTATCTTATAATCTGTGTTAAGTAAAGATATTGGTCTATATGACGCTGGTGCGAGTGGATCTTTCCCTGTCTTTGGTATTACTGTAATTATTGCTGTTTTGCATGACTCTGGTAAGCTTTGTGCTTTATCAATCTGGTTGATTACTTCCAGGAGGGGAGGAATTAATAAACCTTTAAATGTTTTATAGAATTCTATTGGGAATCCATCCTCTCCTGGTGTTTTATTATTCGGTAGTTTTTTTATTATCTCTTGTATTTCTACTATTTCAAATGGTTCTGTTAATTTATTTTGTTCCTCTGTTTGTAATTTTGGTAGTTCAATTTTAGTTAAAAATTCATCTATTTTGTCTTCTTTCCCTTCGTTTTCAGTTTGATATAATTGTTCGTAGAATTCTCTGAAGTTTTCATTAATCTCTGTTGGATTATATGTGATTTGCTTGTCTTTTTTCCTTGATACCAATACCATCCTCTTAGTTTGTTCCGTCTTAAGCTGCCACACTAGAATTTTGTGCGTTTTTTCTCCTAGTTCATAATATTTCTGTTTCGTCTTCATTATGTTCTTCTCCACCTTATATGTTTGTAGTGTTTCATATTTTTTTTTTTTATCTGCCAATTCTCTTCTTTTAGTTGTGTCTTCCTTCATTGCTTATTCTTTTTCTATATTTGCTATTTCCCTTTCCAACTGCTCTGTTTCATGATTGTAGTCCTTCTTCATCTTGGTTACATAACTTATTATTTGCCCTCTGAGGAATGCTTTCATTGCGTCCCATAGTATAAACTTATCTTTCACTGATTCCGTATTTATTTCAAAGTACATTTTAATTTGTCGTTCAATGAATTCTCTAAAATCCTGCCTTTTAAGTAGCATGGAGTTTAATCTCCATCTATACATTCTTGAAGGGATGTCCTCTAACTCTATTGTCAATATCAGGGGTGAGTGGTCCGATAATAGTCTAGCTTTATATTCTGTTTTCCTAACTCTGTCTTACATGCGAGCTGATAACAGGAATAGGTCTATTCTTGAGTATGTTTTATGTCTACCTGAATAATATGAATATTCCTTTTCCTTTGGGTGTTGTTTCCTCCATATATCCAAAAGTTGCATTTCTTGCATCGATTTAATTATAAGTTTGGTTACTTTCTTCTTTCTGCTAATTTTTTCCCCAGTTTTATCCATGTTTGAATCCAAATTAAGGTTGAAATCCCCTCCTATTAGTATGTTTCCTTGCGTGTCTGCTATCTTCAAAAAAATATCTTGCATAAATTTTTGATCTTCTTCGTTAGGTGAATATTCATTGAGTAAATTCCAAAACTCCGAATATATCTGACATTTTATCATAACATATCTCCCTGCTGGATCTATTATTTCCTCTTCTATTTTGATTGGTACATTTTTACTGATTAATATAGCTACTCCTCTAGCTTTTGAATTATATGACGCTGCTGTTACATGTCCTATCCAATCTCTCTTTAATTTCTTGTGCTCCACTTCAGTTAAGTGTGTTTCTTGTACGAATGGTATATCAATTTTTTCTTTTTTCAGTAAATTTAGCAGTTTCTTCCTTTTGATTTGGTTATGTATTCCATTAATATTTAAAGTCATATAGTTCAACATAGCCATTTCATACTTTGTTTATCTTTCCTTTCCGTTTCCTCATCATCACCTTTCCTTCTTATCCATTTCTGCTTTCTTCTTTTGAACACTTTATAAGACAACATTTCTAAAACATAAAACATTTCCCTTATTCTTCTATCTTAAATTGCTTTAACCCCACTATCCCCTCCCCTTCCTGAGTTGCCCTTTATCCCTTGTCGGGCAACCACATCTCCCCTCTCCATTTGGATTTGCGAATTTACTCGCAAACGTCAACTGATTTCGCATTGACCGTAATTCTTCCCCACCCAGCCCCCCCCCAGAAAATATTTTAATTTTCATATACAACAAAGGTCACTCTCTTAATTCCCCCCATACTTCCTTTCTTCCCTTTCTTTCCCTTCTTAGTTCTTACCTATATTCTATTTTTTTTATATATACATACACACATACATGTACATATATATATATATATATATATATATACCTACATACACACATACATATAGTTTGTGGTCATTTTTGTTCTCATTACATATCTTCCTCTCTCTGTCTGTTTTGTAGTTGTTCTGCAAATTTTCTTGCTTCCTCCGGATCCAAGAATAGTCTGTTTTGCTGCCCTGGAATAACTATTTTAAGTACCGCTGGATACTTTAGCATAAATTTATATCCTTTTTTCCATAGGATCGTTTTTACTGCATTAAACTCCTTCCTCTTCTTCAGGAGTTCAAAACTTATACCTGGATAGAAAAAAAAATTGACCTTTGTATTCCAGTGGTTTTTTTGTCTTCTCTTATTTTCCTCATTGCTTTCTCCAATATATTTTCTCTTGTTGTATATCTTAAGAATTTTACTAGAATGGATCTTGGTTTTTGTTGTGGTTGTGGTTTAGGGGCTAATGTTCTGTGTGCCCTTTCTATTTCCATTTCTTCCTGTAGTTCTGGTCTTCCTAGGACCCTGGGGATCCATTCTTTTATAAATTCTCTCATATTCTTGCCTTCTTCATCTTCCTTAAGGCCCACTATCTTTATATTGTTTCTTCTATTATAATTTTCCATTATATCTATCTTCTGAGCTAACAGCTCTTGTGTCTCTTTAACTTTTTTATCAGATTCTTCTAATTTTTTTTTTAAGTCCTCTACTTCCATTTCTACGGCTGTTTCTCGTTCTTCCACCTTGTCCACTCTTTTTCCTATATCTGACATGATCATCTCTAATCTATTCATTTTTTTCTTCTGTACTTTTTACTCTTCTTTTTATTTCACTGAATTCTTGTGACTGCCATTCTTTTACTGATTCCATATATTCTTTAAAAAAAACATATCCATTGTCTTGCCCTTCCCTTCATCTTCCATTTCTCTGTGTTCTTCCTCTTCTTCTTCTGAGTCCTTTCCAGGATCTGTGTCCTTTACCTCTGTCTCTTCTGGTTTTCTTGTTGGTTTGTTTGTTTTATTTTGTTGGGTATTTTTGGTCTTCTTATTTTTATTAGAAGTGTCTTGCTGCTGGTCTTCTTCCTCTGGTTTGGTCATCTGTTGTTTCTTTGATTTCTTTTTACTCTCTTCTTTCTTGCTCTCGTTATTTTCTGTGTTTTCCTCTTGCTGCTTTGTTGTGGCTGTCAATTTCAGCTGTGGAGATCGACTCCTCAGCTGGTCCCCCCTCCCGTCAGTGTTATTTTTGTCTTGCGCGGTTGCGCACTTTTGCTTGGCTCCGTGAGCCATTTTTGTAGTCCCGAGTTCGGGGCTTCTACTGACCTTAGGGAGCAGGCTTCTCTCTCTGCGGCGGGCCTCCTCGGACAGGAAAGGCCTTCACCTTCTTCTTCCGATGTCCTTTCTTCTTCTCTTCTTCCCGTTGCTTTTGGCTTTTCTTTTTTCGCTGCCATTTTCTCCACACCTTTATTTTCACTTTATTTTGGTTTTTGTGTTTGTGCCTTCGTTTTTTCACTGTCTTTTTTTTACTTTTCTGGAGAGGGCTGGAGTTCCCCGACCGGCCACTATTCCATCACGTGACTCCCCCCTGCCATCCCACTTGTCCATGAAAATTGCCCAACTGTCAACTTAATGTGCCATTTTTTAATGAGGGGGCCACAATTTCAGTGCTTACCATTTTACCTAGATGCGCTACTGATCTAAGGCCTTCCTCAAGTCCATGTATATCATATATACAGCTTTGCTTTCAATACATTTTTTTACCCCATCAAGTGATTAGGTTATAATTTACCCTTGATTAAGTCATGTTGACAGTCCCTCCATTTCTAACTGATCATTAATCCTCTCCCTCAGAATATTTTCCAGTATCTCCCCTAGTACTGATGTTAGGTTCACAGGTTTCTAGTTACCAGGCATTTCCCTAGTATCTTTCTTGAAAAGGGGGGCTGTAGCGTGCATGCTATGCTAAGTGTGAAGTAAGAACAACACACACAGTTGAGATCGAAAATGATTTATTGCTCTACCAGCTCTGTTTATATTCCCTCCCTGGCTTTGGTGACAGGAGTGATGTCATTGCAGCGCTGGCCACTAACTGGCTGACTGGCTGGCATTCCTGCCGTTGCCTATTGTTTCCCGCTGTGTGGGAGTCACGCGGGACGACAGCCGTTGGTCCCCGTGGGGTCTTTGCGATTGCTGAACTCACCCGCCATATTGTGAGCAAGGTCGTAATTCAGTTCGTGGGCAGCTATACAAGCCCTCCCCCCAAGAACTAGTGATCGGGGTGTCTGTTGCCACTTTGGGCAGCCTACTTCTGTGTGGTAGGAGCTGAGTTTCAACTGGCTGACTAATGTCTACTTGGGTAATGTTTCAGGCAGTTGAAGGTGAAGGTCTCCTCTTTGCTGGCAATGTCCATAACACATGTTGACCAGTTATGCCTATAAACTCTGTACAGCCCTTCGTATGGACTTTGGAGGGGTGCCTGATGCACTCCCCCTTCGCACAAAAACATTTGCAGGTCTGCAAGTCCTTGGATACAAAAAAATTGGGATTTCCATGCAGCAGGGGCTATGGAGGGGCTAGGGTACAGTCATTCCCTCAGCTGTTTCAGTGCCACTGTGGAGGTTTCTGGATCCTTGTTGGCAGCCAAGAACTCCCCTGGGATTACCAAGGGTGTGCCATAGACGATTTCTGCTGTGGAGGCATTAAAGTCCTCTTTTGCTGCGGTTCATATCCCCAGAAGGATCCAAGGCAGTTCATCCGCCCATTTGGACCCCTTGAGCCAGGCCATCAGGGCTGCTTTTAAGTGTCTGTCGAACCACTCCATCAGCTTGCAGCTCATATGCTGTGGTATGGTGGAATTGGATTCCCAGGTTTGGTCAGAGCCCCAAGGTAAACTGCACTCTCCTGTTGGAGGTGAGATGTTCGGGAACTCCAAACCTGGACACCCAGATGTTGATTAGTCTCCTAATTTAGGTCTCCATGGTCATGTCGGCCATTGAGAACACCTGTGGCCACCTTGTGGAGAGGTATCTCCCCCCAAGGGAAATCAGTAGCGACCCCACAATATGGACATGGCTGAACCTATGCCGCACTGGCTCAAAATGTCTGGGGAGGTACTTTAGTGTGAATTTTCACCTCGGATGCCTAGCAGAATGTGCAGATCTTGGCCCATTGACTGACCTGCTTGTGGAGCCTATGCCAGATGAACCGGCTGGCCACCATCTTTACCTTTGTTCTGATGGCTGGATGTGCCAAGTTGTGCACTGTGTTGAAGAACTGCCATCTCCATGCTGCCAGCATGATGGGACGGGGTTTGTCAGTGGAGACATCGCAGAGGAGCGTCTGGTTGCCAGGAACGATAATTACATCCTCCAGCCACAGCCTGGAGAGCATTGTCCTGTATGCCAGGATCTCAGTGTCATCGTGTTGTCCCCTGGCTATGGATAAATAGTCTATTCCCAAGGATAGGGTGTGGATGGACTTGATGGTGGAATGGGAGAGTGTATTGGCCACCACGTTGCTCTTGCCGGCGCTGTGTTGGATGTCCGTGGTGAATTTGGATACATAGGAAAGGTGCCTCTGCTGGCCTGGCTGACCACAGTCAGACACTTTGTGGAAGGCAAAATGTCAATGGTTTGTGGTCTGCTAAGACCTTGAATTGTCTGCCTTACAGAATGTATCAGAAGTGCCTGACCACCAGGTACAGCACCAATAGCTCCCAGTCAAAGGTGCTGTATTTAAGTTCAGGTGGCTGGAGGCATCTGCTAAAAAAGGCCAGGGCTACCATTGCCCATCGATCAGCTGTTTGAAGACCCCTTCCACTGCTGTGTTGGAGGTGTCCACCATGAGGGCAGTTGGCACCTCCAGCCTGTGATAGTACAGATTCTATCACCAATGTGTATATGTACAGATGGTAGTGTAGGATGACTGTGATTGGCTGAGAGTGTAGCCACACGTACTGGCAGGTCTTAAAGGATTGCTCCTAGCCAGACCAGGTCATTCTGGACGGGTCGACCTACTTGTGATATGCTCCAGTCTTTTAGTTAATAAAAGCCTTGGTTTGGATCAACAAGTCTTTGGTTCTTTCGACGCGCTCTACATCATGGTAAGATCATTTTCAGGTTAATGTGATTTAAGTCATCAGCAACAATTGAGGCAATCAGGGTAGGCTTTGTGGATGGTAAGCCCTTTCATGGATTCACCCTCACTAGCTGAAGGAATGTAGATTGTGGCAATCAGGATGGCTGTGAATTCCCTGGGTCTGCATTTCACCAGGAGGTACTCTATCTCTGCTGTACAGAAGGTCTTCACAATAGAGAGATTGGTGCACAAGTTCTCATTCATGTAAATGCATAGTTTCCCAACTCCACACTGCTGGTTTTTACCTCCTACCTAAGATTCACAAATCCAATTGTCTTGGCAGATCCATCGAATCCACGTGCTCCTGCCCCACTGAATTGGTCTCCACTTACCTTGACTCTGTTTTGTCCCCCCCTAGTCTTGTCCCTCCCCACTTCCATCTGGGATACTTCACATACCCTCCATCACCAATTCCTTGAATTCAATGTCTCATGTTTACCTTGGAGATCCAGCCCCTATACTCCTCCATCCTTCATAATGAAGACCTCAAAGCCCTTCATTTCTTTCTGGACAGTAGGCACAAGACTCCCTCCATAACCATCCTCCTCCGGCTGGCAGAACTTACCCTCAATAATTTCTCCTTTGAATCATCCTACTTTCTCCAGGTCAAAGGTTTAGCCATGGGCCATAGCTATTCCTGCCTTTTAGTTGGCTACGTGGACCAATCCACACTACAAGCCATCACAGGCAAGGCCCCTCAACTCTTCCTCTGTTACCTTGACAACTATTTTGGTGCTGTCTCGTGATGAGCTCGATGTCTTCATCCACTTTGCTGCCAACTTCCACCCTGACTTCAAATTAACTTGGTCCATCTCTCGCAACACTCTCCCTTTCCTCAACCTCTTTCTCTCCATCTCGGGAGATTAACTCTCAAAAGACATCTTCCACAAACCCACCAATGCCCACAGCTACCTCAGCTCTACCTCCTCACACCCTGTTCCCGGTAAGGATTACATTCCATTCTCTCAATTCCTGCATCTCTGTCACATCTGCACCCAGGATGAGACTTAAATGTCAGATCATCAGAGAGAGAAAAAAACACTGAAATGCTGGAGGAACTCAGCTGGTCTGTTCAGCATCTATAGGTGACAAAGATATATTGCCAATGTTTCAGGTCTGAGCCCTTCTTCAAGGAAAAATCAGAAAAAGCTGAAACAGGATATATCAGAAAGTCTCAGAATTCAAACAATGGGGGAGGAATCCAGATCAATAAAAGGTGTTAATTGGATGTGATAAGGGACTAGGTAGTGAAAGGAGACAGGGAATAGAGAGAGAAAATGGGGGTGGGGGGAGCAAGGGGGTGGGAGTTAAATGAAAGACAAAGAAGTTGCTTTTAATGCCATCTGGTTGGAGGGTGCCCAAACAGAAGGTGGTGCATTGTTCCTTCAATATACGGGTGGTCTCAGTCTGGCAGTACATGAGACCATGGACAGACATATGGACAAGGGAATGGAATGGAGAATTGAAGTGGGTGGACACTGGGAGATCCATACTATTGGAGTGGACAGAGCCTAGGTGCTCGACCAAACGATCTCCCAGTCTGTGTCCAGTTTCTTCGACCACAGACCACAGCTGGAGCACTGGATGCAGTAGATGATTCCCGCAGATTCACAAATGAAATGTTGCTTAATTTGGAAGAATTATTTGGGGCCCTGAATGGTGCTGAGGGAGAAGGTGTGGGTGCAAGTGGAGCATCTCCTGAGATCACAGGGATAGGTTCCAAGCAGACAATTGGTGGGAAGGGAGAAGTGGACAAGGGAGTCTCAGAGGGAATAATCCCTGCAAAAGGCGGAGAGGGGAATATTGTCTAGTGGAGGGTAACAGTGTTTCTCTCAGATCATCAGAGATGTCCTTGTTCATCAAACAATATGGCTTTCCCGCTATCATCATCAACTTGGGGCTCACCCGAGTATCCACCATTACCCACACATCTGCCTTGGCCCCTTCCACTTCACGCTCAACAAGGACAGGATTCCTCTCTACCATCCCACCAGCCTCTACATCCAACACTTCCTCCTCCGCCATTTCCACCATCTGCTACATGATCCCACCACTAGACAGATTCCCCTCTACACCCCTAAACTTTTACTGCAGGGACCACTCTCTCAGTGACTCCCTTGTCCACTCCTCCCTCCCTCCCCACCAATTGTCCCCTTGGTACCTACCCCTGTGACCACAGGAGATGCTCCACTTGCACCTACACCTCCTCCCTCAGCACCATTCGGGGCCCCAAACAGTCCTTCCAAGTGAAGCAACATTTCACGTGAATCTGAACGGGTCATCTACTGCATTCGGTGCTCTCATTGTGGTCTCCTCTACATTAAAGAGATCGCTTTGTTGAGCTCCTCGGCTCTGTCCACCACAAGACCGTGGATCTCCCAGTGGCCACCCATTTCAATTCCCTATCTCATTTCCTTGTGACATGTCTGTCAATGGACTCATGCACTGCCAGACTGAGCCCACCCGCAAATTGGAGGAACAACATCTCATTCTTCCAAATGGGCACCCTCTAACTGGAATGTATTAATATTGACTTCTCTGGCTTTTGTTAAAACCTCCCTCCCTCACCACTTATTCCCCTGTCACCTTCCCCCAGCTCTCTCTCTCCCTTTTCCTTGTCCCCTTTCACACAGACACAATCAACTCACATTTTACCTTATCATATCCAATTAACACCTTTTGTTGGTCTGGACTCCTCGCCCAACCAGCACTGTCTGAATTCTGAAATTTCCTGTTTTTTGGTCATTCTGCTTAATCTTTGCTTATTCCTTGAAGAAGTGCTCAGCCCTGAAATCACCAATTTACCTTTGACTCTTATTGGCACTGAAAGACGGACAGAGTTCCTCCAGTATTTTGGTGTGCTTTTACCCCTGGCTTTTATACCTTTTGGAATATGTTGGGCCTGCACTCTCATTATTTTTCCACTTTGCAGATGTAGATTTATCTGTCAGTGCTGACTCTGTCTGTTATCTGTCAATATTGGGCAAAAACTCTTAGGGTCTATCTTGACAGTGGCATGGCAGAGCCATGATCCAATTCATGTAATTTACTAAGAGTACATTTTAATTGCTTTGATATTTAAATTGACTGTTCTATAAAGTCCAACTATTCTCAATGGGAGCCATAAGCCCCAATCATGGGGTGGGGGGGTCAAGGACTTAAATTATTAAATATTTTTATGTTATTATGTCGTCACCAGGAGAGAAATATGGAAGAAACCAACTAAACTTGATTGCTTCACAGTGAAGGGGGACCATGAACTTTGAGTAGAGTCCTATGGGGGCCTCTGTCTGAAACCTAGTCAGAAGTCACATCACCTGTTAATCACACCGTTTTGAGAACTCGGCTGCACCATTTCATCGGATGCAAGGATCGACAACGAGATAGACAACAGACTCGCCAAGGCAAATAGCGCCTTTGGAAGACTACACAAAAGAGTCTGGAAAAACAACCAACTGAAACTAATACTTAATTACTCTACTACTTAACAGCTATTTTGAGATTCACATCGGACCCAGGTTGACTCTGATACTAGTGGCCACTTATCCTCTACACAGTATGAGACAAAGACTATAATGGTCCCATTAGTGCACACCTTTCTTAAAACATTCAGCACCATCATTGACCAGCTCAGAACAGTATTAATATCGGCCCATGGGTCACGGAAGAAAATATGGTAATATTGGATCAGCAAATTTGAAGATGGCACAAAGATTGAAGATGTTTTCAAAGCTTACAGAGGGATCTGGACCAGCTGGGAAAATGGGCTGAAAAATGGCAGATGGAATTTAATGCAGACGAGTGTGAAGTGTTGAATTTTAGAAGGACAAACCAAGAAGCGACGTACACGGTAAATGGTCGGGCACTGAGGAGTGCAGTAGAACAGAGGGATCTGGGAATACAGATGCATAATTCCCTGAATGTGGCATCACATGTGGATAGAGTTGTAAAGAGAGCTTTTGGTATATTGGCCTTCATAAATCAAAGTACTGGGTACAGGAGTTGGGATGTTATGTTAAAGTTGTATAAAACATTGGTGAGGCCAAATTTGGATGTAATGTATGCAGTTTTGGTCAGCTAACTACTGGAAAGATATCAATAAGATAGAAAGAGTGCAGGGAAGATTTACCAGGATGTTGCCTGGACTTCAGGAACTGAGTTACAAGTTAGGATATTATTCCCTGGAGTGTAGAAGAATAAGGGGAGATTTGATAGAGTATTTAAAATTATGAGGGGAATAGACAGAGTAAATGTAAATAAGCTTTTTTTCCACTAAGGGTAGGTAAGATACAAACCAGAGGACATGGGTTAAGAGTGAAAGGGGAAATGATTAGGGGGAACTTCTTCTCACAGAGAGTGGTGGGAGTGTGGAGCGAGCTTCCAATTGAAGTGGTGAATGCAAGCTCAATTTTAATATTTAAGAGGAATTTGGACAGGTGCATGGATAGGATAGGTATGGAGGGCTATAGCCTGGGTGCAGGTCAATGTGACGAGGAAAAAAATGGTTTGGCACAGACTAAAAGGGCCAAAGTGGAATGTTTCTGTGCTATAATGTTCTATGGTTCTCTCCTTCTGTCTCATGGACCAAGTCCTGCCAGGTTGCTTCCGTGGACATCGCTGGAGGAGTTGCGGGTAAGGTGCAGTACTACAACTTAGTTGAGCTGCAGATCTGCAATATATCAGTGCTTGCAGAGAGCTACACCTTTGTTGGTACAGGGAATCGGGAATGTGTTTTGAAGTCCCACTCCATGAAGTGTGTTCACTTGTGGGACAGTGTAATAGGGTAAGCTGCCACCAGTATTGGAATCCCTTTGTCTGATGTGCCTGATTGCACCATTATAGTCTTTGTCTCATACTGTGTAGAGGATAAGCGGCCACTGGTATCAGAGTCCAACCTGGGTCCGATGTGAATGTCAAAATAGCTGTTAAGTAGTAGAGTAATTAAGTATTAGTTTTAGTTGGTTGTTTTTCCAGACTCTTTTGTGTAGTCTTCCAAAGGTGCTATTTGCCTTGGCGAGTCTGTTGTCTATCTCGTTGTGGATCCTTGCATCCGATGAAATGGTGCAGCCGAGATCTCAAAACGGTCAACCAGTTTACCTATATCGGCTGCACCATTTCATCGGATGCAAGGATCGACAACGAGATAGACAACAGACTCGCCAAGGCAAATAGCTCCTTTGAGTCTCCAAAGAGTCTGGAAAAACAACCAACTGAAAAACCTCACAAAGATTAGTGTATACAGAGCTGTTGTCATACCCACACTCCTGTTCGGCTCCGAATCATGGGTCCTCTACCGGCATCACCTACGGCTCCTAGAATGCTTCCACCAGCTTTGTCTCCGCTCCATCCTCAACATTCATTGGAGCGACTTCATCCCTAACATCGAAGTACTCGAGATGGCAGAGGCTGACAGCATCGAATCCACACTGCTGAAGATCCAACTGCGCTGGGTAGGTCACGTCTCCAGAATGGAGGACCATCGCCTTCCCAAGATCGTGTTATATGGCGAGCTCTCCACTGGCCACCATGACAGAGGTGCACCAAAGAAGAGGTACAAGGACTGCTAAAGAAATCTCTTGGTGCCTGCCACATTAACCACCACCAGTGGGCTGATATCGCCTCAAACCATGCATCTTGGCGCCTCACAGTTCGGCGGGCAGCAACCTCCTTTGAAGAAGACCGCAGAGCCCACCTCACTGACAAAAGACAAAGTAGGAAAAACCCAACACCCAACCTCAACCAACCAATTTTCCCCTGCAACCGCTGCAACCGTGTCTGCCTGTCCCGCATCGGACTTGTCAGCCACAAACGAGCATGCAGCTGACGTGGACATTTACCCCTCCATAAATCTTCGTCTGCGAAGCCAAGCCAAAGAAAAAGAAAAAAGAAAAAAATTAAGTATTGTTTGATGTCTTCCTGTTTGTCTCCCATGTGTACACTAAAGTTACCTCTGATTGTAACACTTGTGTCCAGACTCGTTTTTCTGTGAACCCACCAAACCTGATAATTTCGCCAACACAATGGATGATCAGCATAGATTTTGGTGGGCTGAATTCGATGCTGTATTTGATCCTGGCCACAAATATTAGCCCTTTTAGAATGATGTTCAATTTCCAAGAGAATCAGTTTTTCTGTTTTTGCAAAATTCAGGTCTCTGGGGATTACATGCTAGAAATGTATTTGATACCACAAAGGAGCCACACTGAAGTTGTTTTTGTAAGCAGTAATTAATTATTCCGTGAGCAGGAAAGGGCTTTGGCAAATACTAGAGCGCATCGGATGTCCCCCAAAGTTCCTCAACATGATTATCCAACTGCACGAAAACCAACAAGGTCGGGTCAGATACAGCAATGAGCTCTCTGAACCCTTCTCCATTAACAATGGCGTGAAGCAAGGCTGTGTTCTCGAACCAACCCTCTTTTCAATCTTCTTCAGCATGATGCTGAACCAAGCCATGAAAGACCCCAACAATGAAGACGCTGTTTACATCCGGTACCGCACAGATGGCAGTCTCTTCAATCTGAGGCGCCTGCAAGCTCACACCAAGACACAAGGGAAACTTGTCCGTGAACTACTCTTTGCAGACGATGCCGCTTTAGTTGCCCATTCAGAGCCAGCTCTTCAGCGCTTGACGTCCTGCTTTGCGGAAACTGCCAAAGTGTTTGGCCTGGAAGTCAGCCTGAAGAAAACTGAGGTCCTCCATCAGCCAGCTCCCCACCATGACTACCAGCCCCCCCACATCTCCATCGGGCACAGAAAACTCAAAACGGTCAACCAGTTTACCTATCTCGGCTGCACCAATTCATCAGATGCAAGGATCGACAATGAGATAGACAACAGACTCGCCAAGGCAAATAGCGCCTTTGGAAGACTACACAAAAGAGTCTGGAAAAACAACCAACTGAAAAACCTCACAAAGATAAGCGTATACAGAGCCGTTGTCATACCCACACTCCTGTTCGGCTCCGAATCATGGGTTCTCTACCGGCATCACCTACGGCTCCTAGAACGCTTCCACCAGCGTTGTCTCCGCTCCATCCTCAACATCCATTGGAGCGCTTTCATCCCTAATGTCGAAGTACTCGAGATGGCAGAGGTCGACAGCATCGAGTCCACGGTGTTGAAGATCCAGCTGTGCTGGGTGGGTCACGTCTCCAGAATGGAGGACCATCGCCTTCCCAAGATCATGTTATATGGCGAGCTCTCCACTGGCCACCATGACAGAGGTGTACCAAAGAAAAGGTACAAGGACTGCCTAAAGAAATGTCTTGGTGCCTGCCACATTGACCACCGCCAGTGGGCTGATATCGCCTCAAACCGTGCATCTTGGCGCCTCACAGTTTGGCGGGCAGCAACCTCCTTTGAAGAAGAGCGCAGAGCCCACCTCACTGACAAAAGGCAAAGGAGGAAAAACCCAACACCCAACCCCAACCAACCAATTTTCCCCTGCAGCCGCTGCAACCGTGTCTGCCTGTCCCGCATCGGACTTGTCAGCCACAAACGAGCCTGCAGCTGACGTGGACTTTTACCCCCTCCATAAATCTTCGTCCACGAAGCCAAGCCAAAGAAAAAAAAGAATTAATTATTGACTAATTTTACAGTAACTTTCAAACTTATTATGCTGTTCTGAAGACATTGTAGTACAGTATGAAACTTACAAAGGTTATCATGATTTTAAATTAATGTCATTTTATACTTAAATAGAAAATATATCACCTGATCAACTATTGACAGCGAAGGCTGCATAATTGGGGAATTAGGAGTTCTAAAGTTAATTTCCCATTGATATACTTCGAGAATCTAATCTATTGAGATGAAGTATCTGCCGACATCTTTCATTGAAGTAGTATTTCTAAGTGCAACAATGCTTTGAAGCATCATTTTTTTTTTAAACTTTATTTAAAATTTTATGACATGAATAAAATAAAAATTACATTTAAAGAAATAATAAAAAATAAGATAATAAAAATTAGAATATTACATCATTAAACTACACAAATTAACCCCCCCAATAATTATAACACAACATTAATCGTCTAATTTAAAATTAGTCCAACCCTCCCCCCAAAATAAAGAGTGAAGAATTAATTAACAATGTTGTAAATAAAATAGAAAAAACCCCACTTACAAAAAAAAGGATAAAACTTAACAACAAAAAATTACTAACAAAAAAATATCAATACTAAAATAATACCCTTAAACATATATTTAAATCAAACATAATACATGTATTTAACAAATGAAATCCACTTTAAAACTAAGTTCAAATATTAAAATCATATATCTGTTATACAAAAAATCATAATTAATAATACATAAATACAGAATTTCCATTAATACCAAGTTTCCTTTATAATTCATCGAGAGAACAAAAACATCCCTTAGAAAAACAATCAGATAAACTTTTTATTTCCTTCCCCTCCCCTTATATAAAAAAAGGAAAAAAAAAAGTTCAAAATCTTTTAAAATTCTCCATATTCTTCATTTATAACATCTTCAAAATTTTCTATCGAAATTAACTTAATTTTATTAAACTCTTCTCCCTCAATGTATTTGTACTTGGTTTTCTTCTTTTTCTTCTTATCACCTTTCCCCTCATCTTCCTCTTCATCTAATTCAACATCCTCAATTTTTGACTTATTATCTTCTGTGACATCATCCTCTTAAAAAAGAGAGAAAAAAGAGAAACCCCCCCAAAAAAAGGGAAATAAAAGGAGAGAAAAAAAAATTACAATCAGAAAACAAAAAGAGTTAAAAAAAATTTATTTATTTAAAAAAAAATAATTTTAAAAAACCCTTCACTTCTTAACCCGAAAATTAAAAAGAAAAAAAAACAGGTCGGAGGTCACGACTACCTCCTCCTGTTTAAACCGCCCAAAGCGGTAACTCCCCCAAAATATTGGGTGTGAGATAACTCACAGGTAGCTGATGACTTCTGGAAACTAGTGCCCACCCAGTTCCCTCTCCCAACTCCCATTTCATTAAACTATCATCATTATTTAAACTATTTAAACTCTTCTCAAAAAAAAATAAAAGATTTATTTTTTTAAATCAACGTTACCACTTCGGCCACCATTGCTTCCATTTCTTTTAAAAATCTGGATCCCACCTTACATCTCTACTCTCGTTGGAGACCTTGAAGGACTACATCGTTCCTGCATGATTGGTAGAGACTGAGCAAAGTCCATAGCCTCTTTAGGATTGTCAAAGAACTTTGGCTGATTTCCATCCTGAAAAATCTTCAGTACCGCAGGATACCTGAATGTTGCCTTATGTCTTTTTTTCCACAACAGTTCTTTCACAGAATTAAATTCACGTCGTTGAAACATAATTTCTTGACTCAAATCTTGATAGAAGAAAACAGGATTATTCTGAACCATCAAAGGAGATCTATTTTGCTGGGCATTTCTAATATCCATACGTAAAATTGTCTCCCTGTCACAATAGTTTAAACAACGGATCAGAACAGGTCTTGGATTCTGTCCTGAAAAAGATTTTTTTCTTAAAACTCTATGAGCACGTTCCAGTATTAAACCTTCAGGGAATTTATCCTGTCCTAACACTCGTGGAATCCATTCAGTAAAAATTTTTCTTGAATCTGGTCCTTCTATGCCTTCTGGCAAACCAACAATTTTCATGTTGTTCCGTCTAGATTGATTCTCCAAATAATCAACCTTTTTTGCTAAATTTTTATTTTGGATCTGCAATGTTTCAATTATTCTATTTTCATCTTGCAGTTGATCCTGTACATCGACTAAACCTTGATCACACATTTCAAATCTTTCAATGGTTTTAAGCTTAAAAGCTCCATTAATGGCTTCCGCCATCGCATTAATCTTGGAAATAAACAGGTTCACAAAATTAGCTAAGTGACTCGATACAGAATATATCTTATCTTCAAGATCCTTAACAGACATTTCAACAGAAGTAGATTCAGGCATAATGGGATCTTGCTGTTCCTTAGAGACCACGGGATCTTCTGTCCCTTCCCTTAATTTAGTATCTTTTCTAGCAGTTTGACTTCGTATAAAAATCCCTCTCAAAGTCCCCCCAGCAATGCCAGGAGACTGAAGATCAGGGTTATCTTTAAGCCAAATCTCTTTAATCATCTTCACTGAATCGATGTCTGGAAAAACCGTTGTAATTGAAGATGCATTTTGCAGCACCACCACTGTAGCAGTTGAATGACAGCTCTTTAACTCTCCAGCTGGTGGCGCCCCAGCTGATTCAACTGTCAAAGTCTCAGTAACAGCACTCACAGTGGCCGTTGTGTGAAATACTGGCACCCGGCCAGCTCTTTGTTCTGAAAGCTGCTGAGTGCGACCTTCAGAGAGCCTTACCAGTTCAAAACGGAGTTTCAATGCCGAATTCTGTATGTTTTCTTCTGGATCCATTCTACATTGAGTCCTGGCTTCTTGTAAACAAGTAGGCTCAGATAATTTCGGAAAATGTAGTTTTTTAACAGTCTGTTGATGTTTTCTTTTACCTTTTTTTTACATATAAACCACTTATTATTTATAAACTTTTAAAAGAACTTTAACGGGCACTTAAAGACAAAACAATAAATCAGAGTCAGGAGAGGTCTGGAAGGCACGTCTGTTCCCTACGCCATCTTGCCACGCCCCCCTTCCCTGAAGCATCATGAAAGGAAAACTGATTAGTCAAAGGATTTAGGAAGGCCAGAGCCAAAAATAGTTTGAGAATGGCTGCATGTAAACAATATTGATTTCACTTTGAAAAAGAGTATTGTATTTCTATCTTGCTTTCTTTGTGAGCAGTTAGAGAACTGCTCACAGTACTTTAGTTGTGGCCAAACCAATGTTTGATACAATTGTACCAAAACCTCCTTGCTCCTATATTCTATGATCAGCCAATGAATGTGGTATCCCACCTTTATATAACTGTGCTGCCACCTTCAGGGATCCTAGGTCTTGTTCATCATGGTCCCTCTTGAATTCATCATTAGGCTGTTCTATTTATTCATTGTACATGGTCTGCCCGCAGTAGTCTTCCCAAATCAAGATCATCTCAAGATTCAAATTATTGTCATAGTAATAAACAGTGGCCTATTACATGAAATTCCTTTTTTCCCGCTGCAAGGCAGACAGATTTGCCACTGGCAGAGATTGCCTAAGTGCCTCTTACATTTCTTACAGTCAGACTTAGTCAGAGAAAGAGAAGCAAAAGAGATTTCCCCCAGAGTCACCGAGTATTGGTAGATTCTCCTCCAGCACTTATGCAACCTCCCCTGCCACCTAGAATCTAGTCCAAACCCATTGGCAACCCAAGCTCCAGATCTGAACCTCCGACATGGTCAGGGACCCTTTGGCACCTTCGGCACCCCCTCACATCCTGGTTCTGATACCTTTTACTCCTCTGGCCAGCTCAAGCCAGTCTCCAACGGTCCGCAGCCCAGCACTAGTCTCCCAACAACAGCCTCCAGCATCCTGCAGCTTCCATGGGTTTCTCACCTCAAGTCGCCAGCAGTCCACCACCGTGGTCACCGTCCCCGCTGGTTGTCTCCTCCACTTCCCTGGAGTCTGCAGCCCTTTGTGGCCTGCTGCTGATTAATAGGCACCACCATCTTGGGTGCAGACCCTGAGGTCGTGGGATCTCAAATAAAACCACCTTCAGCTCCCTCAACAGGCCGTTTCAAGCCAGTGTAGAGCCGATGGCCGTCAACTGGGTGGCTGGACCCTGTGGAAGTGCTACATCTCAACTCCCTTGCACCCCACAGGTGCAACAGCAGCAACACTGATGCATCACTTCACACTTAACGGGATTAATTTCCATGATCATCTCTCTGTCCATCTTACCAGCTCAACGTGGCCCCTGAGATTAACGTCACAATCAATACCAGCAATTTTTGGTTAATTTTCCTACATACAGCACAGTAAAAGGCCATTTCATCCCATGAGCCCGTGCCATCCAATTTACACCCAATTATCCTACACCCTGGTACGTTTCGAATGGTGGGAGGAAATCGGAGCCCCTGGGGAAAACCCATGCAGACACAGGGAGAACTACCAACTCCTTACAGACAGCATGGGATTCAAACTGCAGTCCTGTTCACTGGCACTGTCAAGGCATTGTGCTAACCACTACAGCAACCGTGCTGCCCAGGATGTTGACTCACTTGGGAAATAATCTTGTCTAATGTAAATGAAATAGCAGCTGTGTCATGGAACTTCTCACTCATTGTGCATTTTCAACATATGTGAATCCAGCAATGGAATATTTGAAGGGAATAT
The DNA here is from genome assembly GCF_036971445.1 of Narcine bancroftii. Lineage (NCBI taxonomy): Eukaryota > Metazoa > Chordata > Chondrichthyes > Torpediniformes > Narcinidae > Narcine > Narcine bancroftii. The sequence continues at coordinate 93,209,027 of NC_091471.1, read as the reverse complement.
GACTCGGGCACATACCTTACATCAAATTAGGACTACCCCTCTACCACACCCTACCCACCCCCAACCCCCCCCCCCCCCCCCCCCCGCCACTATATCATACAATAAATTTGGAGATTTTCACATGGTGATTTCCAGGAAGATTTATCTGGACCAATAAGTTCCTCTTTCGTATCATCTGTTGTGTCGGAGAAGAAATTTGTGGCACAATCAATGACCACCCGCATACACAAAGCAAGTCATCAAAGGCTTTATGAATCAGAAAATCCTGGCCTGCCTTTACATGACCAAGGCAGATATGAGGGAGGAGACTCGGGCTCTCAGCCTTTATCAGGGATCTTACAGGGAAGAGCTACAGGTATGGAAGGCGGGCCAGCCTGCACAGTCCAGCAAGGTCAGTACCGCGTTCCACCGCATTCACCCCTTCTTTTTATGGATTAAGTCCAGTGGGGTGATGCAGGGTAATGTCCATCGGCACTGGTCATGTAGCCCATAACAGTTAATAGATTCGGCCGATATGGTGGTTTTATTTGGCCTTGCGTTCGCCACAGCACTGACTGTGTTATCTGATCCTGCGGAACAGTGGCTTGTTTGGCAGGCTGAGTGTTGGAATGCTGATCTGTGTCTGTGTACTGGTTTCGAGAGGGGTAGGGGACTTGTTTGTAGGGTTGGGTGGGGCGGCAGCTTGAGGGGCCTTGGTGGTGGGTTCACTTTGTCACTTGTTGGGGTGGTCCCTGGGGCTGACTGGTCACCGATGGGGGCTCTTTGGTGCACCTCCCGTGCCGGAGCCCCGGCTCGAGCCATGTCGTGGATGGATATTGTGTCATCCTGTCTGCCCACATACTGTACCAGGGTGTACTGTGGATTAGCATACAGGAGGTGCGTTTCGACCAGTAGGTGTGCCCTGTGGGTCCTAACATGCCTACAGAGAAGCACCAGCCTTGGGGTCATCAGCCTCCTAGGGAAGGAGAACAATTTTTCATGTGGGGTGCCATTAGTTGCAGTGCAGAGTAGGGTCCTGGTGGCGTGTAGCACTTCTGGAAGAACCTCTTGCCACTGGGAGATAGGCATCCCTTTCAACTTGAGGGCCAAAAGGACTGCCTTCCAGATTCTGCCATTCTCCCTTTCCACCTGCTGTTCCCATGGGTTTGTAACTGGTGGTTCTACTCATAGCTATGCCTTTGGAAAGGAAATATTGCCACAATTCCTCTCTCATGAATGAGGACCCCCAATCACTGTGAACATAACTGTGGTGTCTGAACAGGGTGAAGATGTTGTGGAATGCTTTAATGACTGTGGAAATGGTCATGTCAGGTCAGGGGGTGGTGAATGGGAAATGTGAGTACTTGTCCACGATATTCAGGAAGTACATGTTCTGATTCTTGGATGAGAGGGGCCCCTTGAAGTCCATGCTGAGACGTTCGAAGGGGCGATTGGCCTTGGTGAGCTGGGCTCTCTCCAGTTGGTAAAAATATGGCTTGCATTCTGCACAGACCGAGCAATTGTGAGTCAGTTCCCTGACCTCTTCAACTGAATAGGGGAGGTTATGGGGCCTCACAAAATAGTAGAGCCTCATGACTCCAGAGAGGCAGAGGCTGTCGTGGAGGGCTTGGAGGCATCGGGTGGCTCATTGGGCTTGCTCGGCTAATACAAGATCTCATAATTGTAGATGGATAGCTCAATTCTCTACCTCATGATCTTGTCATTTTTGATTTTTCCTGCTGATTATTATTAAACATAAAAGCAACAGCTCTCTGGTTCATCAGTAGGGTGAAAGGTCTGCTGGCCAAATAGTGCCTTCAGTGACTCACGGCCTTCTCTATAGCCTGTGCTTCCTTCTCAATGGTGGAGTGCCTGAGTTCGAAGTGTTGGAAGGTTCAGGATTGAATTGAAGGTTCAATTTACATTGGGTGTAAATTGCTACTGGCCTGCCTGTTTAGTTCAGCATGGTGACTAGGGTGAAGTCGGAGTCATTGCTCTCCACTTGGAATGGGACAGATTCATCAATGGCGTGGATCATCCCTTTGACAACCTTGTCCTTCATGCCCTTGAAAGCCTTATGGGCATCTGCCAACGGGAGAAAGGTGGTGGTTTTCACCAGGGGTTGGGGCTTCTTCATAATTAGGAATCCACTGGGCATAGTACAAGAAGGACCCAGGTACCTTTTTAAAGCCTTGGGTTCCGGAGCAGAGAAAGCTCCAGAAGGGGGTGCATGTGATTGGGGTCAGGAGTGATGACACCATGCTCCACCATAAATCCCAGGATTGGCAGCACATTTTCTTATTGTACATGAGGGTGAGGGATTTGGTGATGGCAGGTTCTGCAGGTTCTTGAAACGTTCCTCCTGGTTCTGGGTGCAGTTGGCGACATTATCCAAATAGGGATAAGTAGCTTTTAGTTTGTTGTGATCCATCTCCATTTGGAACACAGACACCATGTTCGTGAGGCTGAATGGGACCCATAGGAAATGATAGCGGCAGCCGTTTGCCTCAAATGCCATGTAAGGCTGGTCTTCCGGGTGAATTGGAATTGATTTGAGGTCTATGGTGGAGAAGACCCTGAATTGGACGATCTCATTCACCATATGGTCTAAGCGGGGTGAACCTGTTGATGGTCTGGCTGTAATCGATGACCATCCGGTACTTCTCCACACTCTTCACCACCACCACATGTCCCCTCCAGAGGCTGTTACTGGGTTCTATTATGCCCTCCCCCAGTAGTCACCCCACTTCTATTTGTATGAATTCCCTGTCCCCGGGGCTCTATTGTCTGGTCTTAGTGGCAACTGGTTTCCAGGCTGAGGTGAGGTTTTGGAACAAAGGGTGCAGAGGGACCCAGAAGGTGGCCAAACCACAGGTCTGGTGCCCTGCTTGATGTTCCAGTGGGTGATTCGCCACATTCAAGAGGAAGAAACTGGTTATTACTGATCATGAGTAGGGGGTGGGGTCCATCAAAGCCTAAAGCTCGCACTGGAAATCCAGTCCCAGTATGATGGGACCACAGAGGTGGGGCATCACCAGCAGTTTGAAGTTTTTATATTTCGTGCCCCTCATGGTTAGGGTCATGGTGCAACACCCATTGATTTCCATGGAGAGGGATTTGGAGACAAGCGCTGCTTTGCACTTTGGTGTGGACATCATCAGGGAACAACATTGGGCTGTACCTAGGTGTAAGAAACTCTCTGTGCTTCCCGTGTCGAACAGGCAGCCCGTGGTGCGGCCATTTACCTCAAAGTCCATCACTGATTGCCCCAGCTGGTGTGGCCTGCTCTGGTCCAGCACGATGGAAGCCAACGTCAGCTCACTGTCCAAGTTGCTGCTGCTATATCATTGGGATGCTACTGCCAAGGTGGCCACCTAGGAGATTTCAAAGATGGCTACCCCCATGGATTGCATACAGTGGAGTCTGGAAGAGAAGCTGGATGTGACACCATCCCATGTCATTGCTCTCCTGTTCCAGATGTTCAGTTCTTGGTCACCGGAAAAGATGCCAGAAGTGGGTCAGCCCAAGATGGCGATGTGGGTCACGGGCTGCATGTGGCACTTCTAGAGTGGGGTTCAGAGTGGCATACCTTTGCATGGTGTCCCTTCCTCCGGCAATTTTAGCAGGTCGCGCTAAGGGCCAGGCAGTACTTCCAGAATTGTTTGCCTTTTCCTCATGTGCTTGGCAGTGGCAGCGGCAGTCAAGGACCCCAAGTTCCAAGATGACCTCGCACATTCTCCCCACTTGGCGAGCGCATGGCCTGCTGAATAGGCCTCTGCACTCTTTTGGGCTGTCTCCAATGATCAGTCCATCTGCATGACTTCTTGAAGGCTCCAGTCGCCCTTTTCCAGGATTCACTCCCTTATGTGGTTTGAGCGGAAGCCTGCAACTAGCTTGTCATGGATGAGCTTCTCCTGGTGGGTTATGGCAGTCACACTTCAGCACCCACAGTCTCATCCAGCTCCCACATAGCCCTTACAAAATCATCAACTGACTCACTAGGGCCCTGGTGTTGGGTGTCCAGTGGGTAGTGGGCATACATGGCATTCTTCAGGGGTCTGTTTTGCTGTCACAGTAGGGCCATTGCCTCATTGTACCCTTCACAGTCATGGATTATCTGGTACACTTGGTGGCCCACCGCTGTGAAGAGCAGATCGTATCTATTACTGTCTGCTGTGATCTCGTGGTGCCTCATGTAGGCCTTCAAGTAGCCACATTCTGAACTTGACAGAGGCCTCTGGTTCCTTTAGATTGATTTCCAGCTTCTCCAGTCTAATCACTTTGTCTATGGCAAATAAAATTCTGGTTAATAAATTGTGGCACGATCAATGACCACCCTCAGATATGAAGCAAGTAGTTGAAGGCTTTATTAACCAGAAAACCTCGGCATACCTCTACATGCTATTGGCTCACGTCCAAGGCAGGTATGGAGGGAGGAGACTAGGGCTATCAGACTTTATTAGGGATCTTACGGGAAGGAGCTAGAGGTGCGGAAGGCAGGCCAGCCTGCCCAGTCCAGCAAGGTGATGCCTGCAGTACCATGTTCCACCACAATACTGCTGCCATTGTAGTCTATTAGTCAATGAAGGGATCCTGCAGAACCTGACCTTGATACTTCCCGCTGCATCAAGGGAAGAAGCTGGGTGTGTGCATCACAAATGAGTTTTCCTTCATGTGGATGATTTTCCTTTAACTTGCTTTGGTAAATGATTTGCTTAGTTTCTAAAATGCTGCCTTCATTTTATTGGAATGAAGACAAATTGGATTGAAGTAAGATTCTCTTTGAAATGGGTCCTCCTGCCAACTGCTTAACCAGATGGCTTCTCAGTAAATGATTCATGATGGTTTTGGCTATTTGGAAGGAACTGGAGCCATAACAAATTAGGGCAGCTGTCAATGTATTGGAAAAACATACAACTGAAGAAGTTGACAAATGCCCAATTGCTAGGTGCAGCGTCAGCATGTGTGAATCACATTCAACATACTTCAGTCCTCAGCCTGATTCCCCAGGTCTTCACAGGATGCTGCCTTTGTGATTCCTCTTTCATTACAATTTTACAGAGTGCAAATGAGTCATTTGTGTGGGAGGAAGCTTGTTTGGAATATAACCCTTTTGTTAATAAAACAAATAGTTTATTTCATAGATCTTTTTATACCAGGGAAGAAAGCTTGATCAATGCTAATATGAATAGCTATTGGGGGTAACAAAATCCAGAGGAGAAAGCATGACAGCAAAATGAAATGCAGATATCAAAGACTTATAAATGTTAAAAAGTCTTTTTTTAAAAATCACCAAAAGCCTGTTAACAGTAAATTAAGTTGATGATTGACAAACTAATACTAGAGCAATGCAATGAGTCCTGAGTATCCTTAAACACCTGTCACTGAAAGAAAACTCATGAAGCCAAATTATACGTTGGGTTTCTTGGAAGAGGATACAAGTGCAAGAGCAAAGGTATCATACTACAGTAATTTTAGTCTCCGTAGCTGAGAAAGAATGTTCTTGACAATGAAGGGAGTGCAACAAAGTTTTGCTAGGCTGATTTCTGGGATAGCACAACAAGCAGAAGAGAAGAGATTGAGTCAGCGAGGCTAATATTCACTCAAGTTTCGAAGAATTGAAGGGGATCTCATAACAGCAAACTGCAAACATTTACCAGGAGTAGACAAATCAGATGCAGGAAGGATGTATCTGGGGAGAATGATCACAGGCTTAGGATGTAGGATATGCTACTGAGATCAACAAAAATACCTTCACCCAGTGGATGGTGAACCTGTGGGTGAAGAGATACCTATTCTTCTCCACCATCGGAAGCAGCAGAGGCCAAGTTGTTAAATACATTTAGGAAGGAAGGAACTATATTTCTTAATCCGAAAGGCATCAGAAAATGGAGCAGAAGTCAGGAATGGGTACCAAAGTGGATGATCGGTTGTGATAACAGCAAATACAGGAAGATATCCAAAGAACTGAATGTCCTGATCCTGCTATTTTTTTTTGTTTCAATGCTCCTTAACTGGCTTTAACAATCACGAGATTTGCACTGCTGCAAACAGCAAGGAAATATCCATTCACTGTAATAATCGTATATGATTCTAAATTTCCTCAGTATTTAGGACACAAAAATCTAAATCATAGCAGAAATTATTTGTCTGTTTAAAATAACATAATGATATTATTTGATTTAAAATATATTTTAAAAATAAAGCAGATAAATTGTCACAATATAACTTCTGTTTCATGCTGTAACATAACATACACTTCCACTTTGTGATACATGCTAAATGTTATACTGTATACTGCTACTCATGGAAAACACCCAATGAACTGAATTTGCCTAATTAATGTTGAAAAATGGGAAATGTGGGAGAAACAATTATGCAGAATAATGCACAATGTTGACATATCGCAATAATCATTAATTAGAGGAAGCGTTATAGTACAATAACATAAATTTAGTAAAGTTTGACGATAAATTGGAACATTCACTCCGAAGCTGGCACAAATTCAGAAGGTCTTATCTTTATGACTGTGGAGTTTAGTGAATACCACCATCCATGCCATGTGTACCATATAATTCCATCATCTGTCTTTGCATTGAAAGGTCCTCTGTTGTAATAATGTCCATTCAAGTTAGCAGAGTGACATCTGTGAAATCAACATGTTTCAATATTTTATGAAATTAGAATACTAAAACATAATAAATAATACCTACTAATGCAGTCAATTTAAATTAAGGATCTGTAAATGCATTGCAATTGTTCATCCTAAATACAGTTTAATTTGCTGTCTAATATGAATGGAATCAATTTTTATTGGCGCATTGTATCTTAGTAATTTCCTTAAAAACCAAAAGCTAGGAATTGCAACATCTGTGCAATAGCATGTAACATCAGGTGGTACGGTTGGCGTAGCGGCTGATGCAACACCTTTACAGTGCCAGCGTTCAGGACTGTGGTTTGAATCCTGCGCTGTCTGTAAGGAGTATGTACATTCTCCCCATGTCTGCATGGGTTTTTCCCGGGGGTTCCGGTTTTCACTGTTGAACTTGTGAATGCTAAATTTGGGATGCAAATTATGCTTCACAGAACCTGTAGTTTGATTTTAAATGGAGGGAAAGGTTTGACTAGAAGTATCATAACAGTAGTTAATAAAGTAACAAGGTAGTCTAACATTTAGAACAGAAATGAAGACTTGCGTGTATCTATTCCTGGACTGCTATATCGGCTTCACTTTCGCTCTTGAGAATATAATTCATCAAGTTCATGCCAGGATACTATAGCTGATGGAGTTACTCATGTGAAAACTCATTTCCAGCAAGCCTTCCCCCTGCAATGCCAACAGCCATATTAAGGTCATGACTGAAATCGACTTCTGGCAACCTCGGTAAAGACTTGTTACATCTCTTTGTTAATTTCCTGCCACTCTACAACATGTATAACCAACACCTTGTGAAAAATTCTGGCTCACAAACCCATTGATAATTATCTGTTTAATGTTTTTTTTTGGGTTAAAGAGTGTATGGGGATGACAACATGGGCATTAATTACTGAGCTCACTGAGAGACAGAAATCACTAGGGCTAGTCCAAGCAGAGGGAGTATCACCTTGCGCAAAAACAAAAATCACCAAATCATTTTCATGACAATTCTGCAATTTTCATTGCCACAATCTGGTGCATGTGCACGGACTGACCGATATATTAACTTCAATTTCATAGTTTTCAATGGGAGACCTTAAATGCACTGGAAAAAATGTTTTTAAAACTAAAAATATTCAGATGCTGGCAAACCTTAAATGAAGAGAGAATTCTGGAAATATAGAGCAAATTAAACAGCATCTGTGGAGAGTAGTAGCCAGGTCCATCACAGGCTCTGACCTCGTATCCACTGAATACATATATGTGAGGAACTGCCTCAAGACGAAAGCCAGTATCATAAAGGGCCCCCATCACCCTGGTCACAACCGCTTCTGACCTTTTATGGGCAGAAGGCACACAAGCGTGAAGACCGACACCTCTAGGTTCAAGAACAATTTCTGTCAGTGCCTTAAATTCCCCTTGTAACACTGATCAGGGACTGCTCTGACACCACAAAAGGATTGTCTGTACTATTGCAAAGAAACATTTGGTTGCACTATGATCACTATCTATTCCTTTATATTTATCGTCCCTTTTTAATTAAATTAAGGGTAGCATTGTGGTTGTTTTTGTAGTTTTTTTTTAACAAAGTACCTTTTCGAACTGGTGGCATTTATGCTCCATCCACTGCCTGTCCTCCCTCACAGTTTCATTACACATTTCAAACTAATTTTGGACAAAGAATTTGCATTGTACTGGCAGTGAGCTCCTCAGTCAAACCTAGAAACTTCCTTGGAGTTGACTGCTCTTGGCTGACTTGTGGGAAAATAGATTGTGTACATCACAATCATTAAAATCACTCATGTTGGGTCCCCTGTTTAATTTTTTCATGTCCTTATTCCAGTAAATTCAAAGCAAATTCTCTCACAAGTGATCACCTGTCAAGCATAGTGCTTTCAGATGTAATCTTTTAAATTTTTCCCAAGTATGTGATACTTCAATGCAACTTTCAACTAATCTATTTTCATATCTTGTAGAACTATTGGTTGCATTTGACAAAAATATCCAGCCAGCATTGAAGTAATTAACATTATTCTGTCTCAAATCCTGTAGCATTAAATCCAGCTGCATTGTGAGTCATTGTATACTCATTCCAAACAAAAAGTTTACAATCTTTTGGAGTTTTTTTCCTTTGAAAGTCCATGACCAATGTTACATTTTGGCATCTCCACATATATGAAATTTTGTGTGAGTTTAAAAGCTGAATGTATAGTTTTGCTCCTTGCCAGAAATACTAAAGCAATGCCTGATGATGCCATGGCTAAGGCAATGATATTTTGTCTTTGAACTTCAGCCAAAAGTAGATTACCATTACATCAGAAGCATAAAAAAGATCCATTGGTCATTTTAATCAGCCTCTATAATATTACCTTTGGCATTTCTTTGGTACTTCACTAAAATTGGTTCCTTCCCTCAGATATATTTGCCCAAATGGTTTACATTCTAGTTGTCCTTCTGTTTAGGACAGCGTGGTTCGAATCCCATGCTGTCTGTAAGCAACTTGTACATTCTACCCGTGTCTGCATGGGTTTTCCCCGGGGACTCCGGTTTCTTCCCACTGTTCAAAACATACCGGGGCTGTAGGTTAATTGTATGTAAATTGGGCAGCACGGACTCATGGGCCAAAATGGCCTGTTACCTTGCTGTATGTCTAAATTTTTTTTTAATCAAATTTAAATTTAAAATTAAAAAAATTTAAAACTTGCGAACAAATTTTCCATCTCTCTTTACGGTTCAGGCAGATCAAAAGCTCATTGGTCAGGTGCACCCAAATTTTTAACACTTCAAAAATATATCTGAAAAAAAATCTCATCAATTTTCAATGGGGGAAATTAAAATTAGTCCCACTTTGCACTATGAGGACCACCAATAAGGGTTTTAGAAAAACAGAGTGTGGAGCACATCCTTGTGCTAAACCAACATACATGCAAAGTTTCCAATTTCGAGGTTGCTTCATTGCTGAGCTGTGTGCAGGACACAACAAACATTCTATTTTATTGCCTGTCTTTGGACTTAGATGCGATTTCCAGCATCTTCAGGTTTTTTTCCTTTCAAATTTCATCAGCATCTTAAATCTTCATGGTGTCTAAAATAATGCAGAACCCCTGGAACAAATTACGTTCATTTCCCTGTAAATAATGCCAGACAAAAATTGAAATGGAAATGCCAGAAGTTTTCACCTCCTCAATTTCAATTGCAAAGTCTCCATTGGAGTGACTAAAGTCTTTCTCTTTTGCAAAAGTAATGGAGTCTGCCACAATGGATGGAAATTACTTTTTTAAAAAGCAGTCGGTATATCCGGTTGCTGATCCTGGTCCAATGCTAATGTTGAATATATATGAACCACAAAAATAGTGGATTTGTGAAAGCAACTCAGACCATTACTTAAGCCAGCACACCCCAATCCTATCCCTTCCATTGACTTCACCTGCCTTGGAAAAGCAGCCAATACATTAAAAGACTCAAACCATCTCATCCATACTCTTACTAACCTCTTCCTGTTGAGAAGATTCATGATTTGAGATCAAGCACCACCAGATACATGAACAGTATCTTTCCTACCATTATCTGATTCCTGAATGAAACTCATGCTGCCTTTGCTCTGCACTAACAGATCTCTCCCTGTAATTCTGCACTCTGCATTGGTGTACTAGAAATGGGTTGACTGCTGGACGTCTCACAAAACAAAACTTTTTCATCGTACCTTGGTACATGTGACAAAATCTTGAATGGAACTAGAGACCAGTGTATTTTGTAAAGACAAATAATTTTGCCAAAAACCTGTTAAACCACCATCCACCCTTGTCTTCTTTGGCACAGTTGCCATGATAACGATCATTGTCCCTGTCCTTTGTGCTGAACTTCATGCCATTGTGGTTGGCCCACCATTGGACTTCAGGGTGATAAGTGCCACTCAATGAATCTCCTGCAGTTCCAGTATAGGCACCAAAGCTTAAAACATAATCATTCTGTGCAAAAAAAATCCAAACAAAATAATTTTCTTTATGAAAATACGCCTCCAAAATGATTTCCATGAGTATGTCACAGCTACAAAAACCCAAGTTCAATTGTCTGCCATACAAGACCCTGTAGCATGGAATGCTGGGATAAGTATCAGATCTAGGATCTTACAGATAGTAGGTTCTGACAAATAACAAACTTCCATTTGTCACTTCATTGGAGAAACAGAAACATTGGGGGTTATGTAACAATTGGTATCAGAGGAATGGAAGCGTCTCAATAAGTTTGTAGGACTCTGGAAAGGAAAGGGCAAAAATTGGAGAGATTTGCAAGCAAGGTGGAAAACTTCAACTGTGAGATTTTGTTTAACTGAACAAGTCAGAAGGGGTTTGACCTAAAACATCAACATTTCCACTTCTCTCCACTGATGCCACTCACTCTCCTTTGAGCTTTAGCCTCAGATCCCAGCATCTACAGTCCCATACAACAGAGTTATGATGGTCTGCAATTTTCAGAGTGAAGGGGGAGAGGAGAGGATCACATTGAAAGATGAAAGATAGAAAATTATAGCGCAATTGAGTACAGTCTTTCTGCTCATAATGTTGTGCCGACTTATATAAACCTTTTCAACCATCATTCTAACCCTTTCCAACCTGACAGCCCATAACCCTTCATTTTTCTTACAAAAAATTATTAAGTCTTGCAGGGTCAAAAGCATGGGTGAGGGTTTCAATACCAAATGAGTTGAGGCAGGGATAAAAATGGCCAATACAGTGGAAATTAGTAGTCTTAATGATAGCATGGATATGATGTCCAAATGTCAACTAGAGAACTCAAGGTTAAATGAGATACCAATGTTACAAAAGTGTGGTTTTTGAGACATTTCAAATCATTAAGAAGATGAGAGGGTGTTCTTGGCTGGTAAATAAAGTTTCTGAAAGAAATTATGATTTTGATCTTCCCAATATTTAGCTGAAGGAAATTTAGGCTCGTATTCCTGGAATTAAAACTAACTGTTTGACACTACAAAGAGAATTGAAGAGTTTGACCATGCAGAGAGAGTGGAGAAGTAAGAGATGCGGTTTGAAGTGTAAAACTTACCTTTATGTTTTCATATGATATTGCCACATGGCAGCTTGCAGATAAAATATAAATTATGGACAAGAAAGTTCTTTGGAAATGCTGCAGGTAATGGTGTGAAGCCTTTGCTGTTGTATCACCGACCTCAAGTAGACAGATAAAATTGCAGAAGGCTAACATAGCCAGAGATTGAAAAGCTCTGATCAATTTGCATAAAATTGCAAACAGATTGCAGAAAATGAACAGAGCCTTTTCAGAATTGCAGCAGGAATGAAAAATCCTGATTGGAGGATTTCAAACAAGATGTAAAAGAGACAGGAGGACTGAAGAGTGCAGTGTGTTCCAGGACATCACAGAGGGTTAAAAAAAAAGGCATTGTAAATTACGTCATTACTCAACTAATGATGAGCAAGTAGAAGTTGAGACAACTCTGGTGCACCATATGGTAAAAGTAAAAGTTTTTACCTGTATAGGTCTCACAACATTTAATCTCCTGACAAGAATAATAGGATTTACAAGTTGAAGAAAATTATTTTCAGAGATCGACTGCTTTGCTTGAAAGTCCAAAACTCAACTGTTTATGAGGATCATATTAATTATGAAAGGGAGCTACATATATCTAGTAGACATCAGTAAAGAGAAATGGAAGGTCAGACTACTGCAGCTCTCATCACATAATTGGTTGAAGAAAGTTGGATGGGGGTTCAATAAGTTCATTAAGTTCAATAAATTGGACTCGAGGCAAGATTTTCAATGCTAAAGAAATTCTATAAAAACAACTTGTCATTATTTAACTATTGCCAGAAGTGGCCCAGTAGCTCTGCTAATACATTTGGATTCATTTGATCTGCACAAAATTGTAAAATATATTCTTTAATAACATTCACAAAAGCCTGTCAAAGAAACATGATCCATTCCAAAAGAATGCTTCCAGTTTACCCATTTAAGCTGATCATAACCACATTTTGAAAAAGGAACATGTATTCATCCCAATCATTTATTATCCTCACCTGCTCATTTTGAACTTTGAAATGCTTGTATTGTGCATAACGCTTTTCACCTTCCCAGTCAGTGAGAACAATTTTCACTGTGTAATCTCCTGATGGAAAGAAAAAGGCAAAATTTTTTTTTTTAAATTCCATCCTTCCTGAGTTTGGCTGTCCCAAGATTGCCACATTTAAAATTAAAGCACTGTATTTTAATAGTACTTACGTGGATCTAATTTATCCCCAAACCTCAGTTTTTTAAATATTATTAAGTCTAATTTAAATATTCAATAATAGATTACTCCTCAAATCTAAGTGATAAAAATTCTGCTATAATAATTTTCTCAAAAAAAATGAAAGGAAACATCCTCTTTATTGCTTTGGAAGAGGTTGGGTGGAGAAGCATAGTGCTTCCCACCAAGCAGGTGTATGTTTTACCTGATTTAAATCAACTAGTTTTTGAATGTATTCCTAACTTCACAGCTAATAATGTAAAGCCAATGGATGCAATACTAATGCACAAAATACAACATCAAGTTGAAAATTGAAAAATAGGTTGCAAGTTTACATTTAGTGGACTCAGGGTTTGCCTGCATGCCAAAAAAAGAAGAGGTAAACAAACAGTAGGGTAACAAAAACAGCTCCCAGATATACTGATGTCTGACTGGCTTTACGTAGAGGCCATCAGAAGCTGCAGAGCTATCATGTTTCTTGTTGGTGAAAGAAGACCTGCAGCTTATCACCAATTGGATGTATCACTTCCATATTTCTTGGCAATGCCAGGCCCCATAGCAAAATCTTTACAAGCATTGTCCTTGTTTTAAACTTCTTCTTCTGGCTATCCATCCCATGGTTCCTTTCAGTCAGTTTGTGGGGTTTGATATAAGGATACCTCACTCCTCAGAAAGGAGCAGCGTGTGCATGAATGGATTTAGATGAGTAGGTGATGCACAGATCCAGACCTTCCTTCTTGATATCCCATCCCAGGTCCAGTGGCATGGTGAAGTCCAAGATGGCTGGGGGAATTTCTGTTGCAGTGAATGTCCAGACCAAGCTTTGATCCAAGGAGTGCTCTTTCTGCACTTCACAGCATGTATCTGCTAGTTGGCTGTTGACCCTACAAGAGGGTTCGTCTGCCCTTGTTTTTCATCCTGCAAGGTGCCTAGCCACTCTCCACACCAGACAGGGCTGGTGGGAGAGGCAGTTTAGTCACCGACAACCTGACTATGCAACAGGTTGTACTGGGTGACATGGTACCAGTAGCACTCAGACAAGTGACCTGACCTGAAACTCCAAAGATTGTATGATTCTTGGAGACATACACTGCAGAAACTGGAGCCACAAATAACCTATTGTGGGAAAACAGCAGATGGAACAGCATCAGTGTGAGAAAAGAATTGTCAGTGTTTTGGGCCGGACCCTGATGAGAGAAACTGATTTAAAGCATAGACAATTCTTTTTCTCACAAAGTATATTTTCTTTCTGTCCTATTAAGAAGTCTCCAAAGAGATCAAGGGAGGTCTTTTAACCTAAAATTTCAATTTATATTTTAACGAGAAAAACATGCAGTTCATAATAATAAAGTATTGAAATGATTACCCTGTGATGTCAAATAATGTAAGTTGTCATTCCCAATCCAATATTCTCCATTGACTGACTGAAAGTTTCCAAATCCTTGTTTATAATCAGACCAGACCCTGCACAAAAATGGAGAATGTATTATTTTTTATTTATTTATTATAAGTAAAACTTGAAACTCTAAAAGATTGTATAGTGCAAGAGGTTTTATTGCCATTTTAAAAGTATTTTTCATGTGTACAGTGAATCAAACCCAACTGAGTTGTGAAAAAAACACATTAACCTGCAGGATATTGGAAGGATGTAGTGTAATTTGAAGTGTTGTAATCTTGAATGCTTTCAACACTGCAAGAGAGGGGATTGTATTATTAATTAAAGATGATGGAGGAACTCAGTTGGTCTTACAGCATCCATTAGAGGTAAAGATATATTTCTAACATCTCGGGTCTGAGTCCTTCATCAAGGTATAAACAAAATGCAGGCAGGCCTCTTAATATTTTATTAAGGCAATAGATTAAGGGGGAAGAATGAAAGGGGGAGGAGTCCAGACCATCAGCCAAAATGTGCTAAGTGGATATGATAAGAGGAAAGCTGAGAATTGATTTTGGTTCTGTGAAAGGAGAGAGTGGGAAAGGGAAGGAAGAGAGAGAGAGACAGAGCTAGAGGGAAGGAGACAGGGAAGAAAAAGGGGGAAGGGTTTTATTGGAAACCAGAGAAGTCACTGTTAAGCCATCCAGTTAGAGAGATGTTGTTCCTCCAATTTGTGGGTAGTCTCAGTCTGGCAGTGCATGAAACCATGGACATTTCATGTCAACAAGGGAATGGCATAGGGAATTGAGATGGACAGCCACTGGGAGATCCATACCTTTGCAGCGGACAGAGCCGAGGTAAGGGATAGCGAAGGACTATATTTATAAGTGGAATGTTAAGTTAATAACAAAAAAGATAGATAATCCTATATTAATACATATGATTAGAATATGGCAAGAAATCAATGAGTGTATTGGAAAAAAAGCAAGAATATCACCAAAGCACCATTATGTAAAAATGTATTCCTGCCATGAATCTGAGCAACAGAATACTAAACTCCTGGTTGACAAAGGAATAAGGTATATTGATGATTGCTATGTGAAGGGACTTTTTATGCCTTTTGAACAACTAAGACATAAATATGGAGTAGCTAATGGGTCTTTCTTCAGTTATCTACAGCTAAGATTGTTCCTGAGAGAAACCTGGAGGGCAATGTTGGTCCCACCTGAAATTAGTGAAATGGAATTAACAATCTGGGTGGGTAATACACCTAAATTCGTAACAAAAATGTATTATGCTCTCCAGAGTGAAAGTGAAAAATCAGGTTTACAGAAGTCAAGAGAGAGATGGGAGTTGGACCTAGATGCTGGTCTGATTGATGTTTGGATAGTATGACATCAATTATAAATGCAAGATGCGGATTAGTTCAATATAATTTCCAACACCAACTACATCTTACACCACAGAAGTTGCATAGATTAAAATCTGAAAGATCAGATATATGTTTTAGATGTGGGACAGAAATAGGAATGTTTTTAAATGTTACATGGTCATGTGTGAAGATGAGACACTTTTGGCAGGATATTGCTGAAATATTAACAAGGATAAGAAGGGTGGTCTTCATGGACGACCTGGAGCTTTAACTTTAGGTAAATTTATTGAAATAAGCAATAAATTAACTAAATTCTAAATTTCATCTGTTAAAATAGCCTTAGCAGTGGCTAAGAAATGTACTGCAATTACTTGGAAATCTGACTCCCCTCTACATATAGTACAATGGACAGCTGAGATGAATAGTTGCATAGCGATGGAAAAAATTACATATAATTTAAAGAACAAATATCAAACTGCAAGAGAAAGAGAATGAGGAAACAAGCTGTAAACCCAAACAAAAATGGGAACAAGATCTAAACATAAAGATAAAGAATGAAACATAGGAAAAGCTATGCTCCGGAACTATGAGAAATACAATAAACACGAGGTTACGCATGATACAATATAATTGGTTACACAGGCTATACAACACGCCCCAAAAGTTAAATAAATGGGACCCAACAGTATCAGACAGATGTTTTCACTGTCAGGAGGAAACGGGAACAACAGTACATGCAATTTGGGCATATGGGAAAGTGGAAGTTTTGGGAAGATCTAAACCAGGTATTAAATAAAATCACAAAAAGCAACATACCAAAAAAATCCAGAGATCTTTCTTCTAAGTAATATAAGAAGTAAAGAACTTGGACTCGATTTGGATGGAGCACAAAAAAAGATTTATTATGATAGCCTTAGCTGTAGCAAAAAAATGTATTATGTCAACCTGGAAATTAGAAGATAACCTGAGAATACAGCAATGGTACATAGAAATGAATAAATGTATTCCAATGGAAAAAATAACATATAATTTAAGAAATAACATCACAGTATTCGAACAAATTTGGGAACCGTACATGCAACACAACAGAGAAGTCCTACTGTGGACCTCCACCGCCTAAAATGACAGGAGAAGACGAAATGAACTGACCCAGTATGTAAAAGTAGAAGACACAAATTTCTTGTTTATTTTCATTGTGTGATGACATTGTTTAATGGGTTTAATGTATCATATAGGTTGAACGTTGAGTGGGTGGGGAGAGGGGTTGAAGGAGGGAGGGAAGGGAGGGGGAAAAAGGGGAGAAAATGACACTGTTTATATTCAAGAGGGAAATGTTTGTGTGTATTTTGGTTAGTATGGTTCATAGTGTGAAAAATTTTAAAATGTTTAAAAAAAAGAACAAATATGACATGTTTGTTAAGATATGGCAGCCATATTTGGATCATATCAGGGCCCAATTATAATAAAAAGATCAATAATAGATGCTGCTATAGTATAAATACAGGTGACTTCCCCATATAGATATTTGTAGTCAATATAAATGTGAGCCCTGATCATGTGGAGATTTATATTATGAAAGGAGTGGGGGGAAAGGGCTGTTTTGATTGTTTTTTGAAAGGGAAAAAAGTTTTATGTATTATATATTTAAAAAAATATTGAAGAGTTTATTATGCATATTTATGGGAAAAAAAACAAAATAAAATATTCAAAAAAACAAAGCAATCTACCAGTCTGTGCCCAGTTTCTCTGATGTAGAGGAAGCCACAATGGGAGCACTGGATGCAGCAGACGACCCCTGCAGATTCACAAATAAAATGTTGCTTCACTTGGAAAGACTGTTTGAGGCAAGGGGGGGAGGTGTGGGTGCAAGTGGAGCAAGTCCTGCGGTCACAGGGGTAGGTTCCAAAGGGAACAATAGTGGGGAGGGAGGAGTGGACAAGGAAGACAAAGGGAGAGAGTGGTTCCTGTGTGTGGTGATATGTAATTACACCACTGGGTCACCAGGGGTCATCCTGGTGACCTTGTATATAAAGCAGTCCAGAGCTACAGTCTAGCCTTCCAGGTTCGTCTTGCAGAGAGACAAGACCTCTCAGAGTGCATATTAGTTTATTAAAGCTGTCTTATACTCGCACTGCTGATGTGGTTATTGTCAGTACACTGTGGAAGGTGGAGAGGGGAGGAAAGTGAAATACGTGCCTGGTGGTGGGGCCATGTATTAGATGGCAAAAATGGCAGAGGAGGCAGGTGGATACGGAGGCTGAGGGGTTGGTAGGTGAGGACAAGGGGAATTTTGACCTAGTTGCGCGTGGGGACAGAGGGAACCAGAGCTGATTTGCAGAAAATGGAGAATATGCAGATGAGGGATGTGTTGATGGTGGTAGAGAGTAAGTCACATTGTTTAAAGAAGGGAAACAACATCAGTAATATAATTTTCTCTCCTTTGGATGCTCCAAGACCATCTGAGTTCCTCCAGTATTTCTGTGTGTTTTTACAACAGTCTTAATATCTGGAGACTTTTGTGTTTCAATGTATTATTAATTGTATTGGTGTACATCCATTATTAATTACGCCTACAGTTGGTGTAGCAGTCAGCGCAATGCCTTTACAGCACCAGCGATTGGGACCGGGGTTTGAATCCCGCGCTGTCTGTAAGGAGTTTGTATGTTCTCTCTCTGTGTGGGTTTTCTCCAGGAGCTCCGGTTTCCTCCCACTGTTCAAAATGTACCGGGGTGTAGGTTAATTGGGTGTAAATTGGGCAGCGCGGATCCGTGGGCCAAAATGATCTGTAACCGTGCTGTATGTCTAAATTTAAAAATTTAAATTTAATTCATCAGCTCAGAAAAATTGATAACAAATGTTTTTAGAAAGACATACTCGAACTCATATTCCCGCCATTTAAACTAGCTCTGAATAATTTATTGCACACGTACTGTTCAATTATATTGAATCTAGTGGTGATAGGATCCCTCTATTCCTGCACTTTATTATTGATGATCAGTTCACAAGCACCATCTCTCCTGATTGCTTTTTCCAAAAATTCTGTAGTGAGTGTAAGAGATATCATGGAACCACAAATCTACTACCCCAGAACAAAAGGATATAGTTGTATTTTTCTTACGACAATGATAGAGGCTATTTGGTCCATTAAAACTGTGCTGGCTCATAGCTCCAACATCCATTTCCCCCATTTAGTTCTTCTACACACTATTCTATCTAGATTCTCATCAACTCCCCTCAGACTTGACCACAGAGACACACACTAGGGGTAACTTAGTGTGGCCAATTTATCAATCAATATCTTTGGGATATGGGAGGAAACCAGAGAATTTGAAGGAAAACCATATGATCACTGGGAAAATATGCAAGCCCCATTCAGAGAGCACCCGAGGTTAATACTGAATTCAGATCACTGGTGTATCTAAACCCAGGATGTTCCTAAACAGTCCTTGGCCTCATCGGCCTTGCATCCAAGGTCATAGAATCTTTGAGTTCTACAGCACAGAAAGAGGCCCTTTGGCCCAACCTGTCTATGCTGATCAAACTAGTCCCATTTGCCTGCATTCAGCCCTTATCCCTCTAAACCTTTCCTTTCCATGCGCTGCTAAATGACTTTTCAATGTTTCAATTGTCCCCACTTTTAATTTTTAATTTAGTGATACAGCATGGTAACAAGGCCCTTCCAGTCCATGAGCACATGCCACCAAATGGACCTCAAGCTCATTCTATACACCCACTACCTTTTGTGTGGGGGGGAAAAAAGTGTCTCTCAGGTCCTTTTCATATCTTTTCCCATCATCTTCAATCTATGTCCTTGAGATATATAAGGCTATATATACCTTATCTTAATTTTATAAATTTCTACAAGCTTTCCCCCCCCCCCTCCCTTAACCTCCTATATTTCAGGGAGAAATATTCCAGCTTATTCAGCCCATTGCCCTTACATCAAGCCTACCAATCCTGGCAATATTCTCATAAATGGTTTTTGTACCTCTTCCATCTTAATTCCACAGCTGTGTGAGCAATTCTACACACAATACTCCAAGTGCAGCTTCACCTTGTGCACTTGTACTCTGCTCCTGTACTCAATGGCCTGACTGATGAAGGCAAGAGTGCCAAACATCATCTTCACCACCCTCTCCTCATGTGTTGGGACTTTCATGAAACTATGCATCTGCAACCCCAAATCTCTTTGTTCTACAACACTCCCAAGGACCCTACCATTCATCATACAAGTCCTTCCCTTGTCTAATCTACTGTGTGCAACATCCTCATATTTGTCCAAGTTAAATTCCATCAGCCATTTCTTGGCCTATTTTCCATAGAACCATAGAACACTGCAGTGCAAAATCAGAGTCCTTTGGCCCAGCTAGTCTGTGCTGAACTATTATTCTACTTAGTCCCAAAAACCTGCACCAGGACCATAACTCTGCATACACCTCCCATCCATATACCTATCCAAATTCTTCTTAAATGTCAAAATTGAGACAGCATTCACCACTTCAACTGGCCACTCATTCCACACACTCTACATAGAATAGAACTATAGAACATGACATCCTATTCTAATCTCATACCATCTTCTTTACAAACTTAATAACTGATTGGCAGACAGTTATAAGTGGAGGGCTGTAGGGGTCAGTGCTGGGGCTGCAGCTGTTCACCATTTACACTGATAATTTAGAACAGAGGACAGGGTGCCGTGTAGCCAAATTTGTGGATGATACTAAATTGAGTGGAAAAGCAAATTGCACAGAGGATGTGGAGAGACTGCAGAAGGGTATAGTTAAGTTAGGTGAGTGGGCAAAGGTCTGGCAGTTGGAGTACAATGTTAGTAAATGAAAGATCATCCACTTTGACAGGAAAAATAGAAAAACAGATTATTATTTAAATGGTGAAAAACTGCAGCATGCTGTTGTGGAGAAGGACTTGGGAGTGCTTGTGCATGAATTGCAAAAAGTTGGATTGCTGGTACAACAGGTTATTAAGAAGGCAAATGGAATGTTGGCCTTCATCACTAGAGAAATTGAATTCAGGAGCAGGGAGGTCATGCTGCAAATGTACAAGGTAATGGTGAGGCCATTACCTGGAGTACTGTGTGCAATTCTGGTCCCCATGCTTGAGGAAGGATATACTGGCCTTGGAGGCAGTCCAGAGGAGGTTCACCAGGTTTATCCCAGAGATGAGGGAGTTGATCTATGAGGAGAGACTAAATCATCTGGGATTATACTCACTCGAATTCAGAAGAATTAAAGGAGATCTGATAGAAAAATATAAAAGTATGAAAGGGATAGATAAGATAGAGGCAGGAAAAATATTTTAACTGGTAGGTGAGACCAGAACTAGGGCACGCCGCCTCAAGATTCAGGGGAGTAGATTTAAAAGGGACATGAGGAAAATCTGTTTTTCCCAGAGAGTAGTGAATCAGTGGAATCTTCTACCCAGGGAAGCAGTTGAGGCTACTTCATTAAACATAGTTAAGGTTCAATTGGATAGATTTTTACATAAAAAAGGAATTAAGGGATTTGGGAAAAAGGTAGGTGGAGTTGATTCAATGATCAGATCAGCCATGACCTTATTGAATGGTAGAGCAGGCTCAATGAGCTGGATGGCCGACTCCTGCTCCTATGTTCTATGTTAAATATATTGATTGAAATCCAAGTTGGTAAAATACATGATATAGACAAATGAGGGGATATTAGCTGATGATTGCACAATGTCCAATTCCATTTCCAATTCTTCTGATCATGATGCAAAGTAGACCAGGAAAACATTCAGTTAAGTGGCAAGTAATATGTGCAACACAGAAACGGCCAGCAATTACCGTTTCAAATAATTCAGAGTCTATCTACCTCCACCTGACGTTCAAAAATATCATAATGAGCAAGTTCTTTAGTATCAGAATTATTAGAGATATGGAGAGCAGCAGTAATCATCGAGGGTCCACACCACCCAGCACACTGTTCTCGCTGCTGCCATCTGGAAAGTAGTATAGATGCCACAAGACTTGCACCACCAGGTCAGGAACAGCTTCTACCCTTCCACCATCAGACTCCTCAACAACAAACTCAATCAAGACTCATTTAATGACTCTGACGTGCACTTTATTGATTTTTTTTTACATTCTCTCTTTATTGCAGTCAGTTTGTTTTCATTCTTTATCTGTTTACAGTTCTTTGTTTACATGCATATACTGTAGTTTTGATGTACTACCAATAAGTGGTAATTCTGCCTTGCCTACAGAAAATAGAATCTTAGGGTTGTATGTGATGTCATGTATGTTCTCTGACAATAAATCTGAAATCTGAATCTGAACATGAAACTTAATGGATCCAGCCATGGAAATAGACCAGGAGTTAGGAATATTCCAAAGAAAAACTTGCCTGCTGACTCCTTAATCTACAAACCACAAGTCAGAAGTGTGAAAGAATTTGCTAATTTAAGTGCAGCTCCAGTGAAATATAAGTAATTCATCACCATCCAAAGTATCCTGCCCAGAAACATTCATTCCCATCACCACCACCACCACGTTTTTAAAGTGTACCAGCACCAAAATGTTGTAATTCATCAAACCTGCTTCAACAAATTGATTACCTCTACCAAACAGATGGACAAGGAGAGAGAGCACTCAGAAATGCCGCTAGCTATGAGTTTGCCTCCAGGTCACACCTTCTTGTAATTTTAAGATAGAACACTATTACTTCATTGTTATTGAGTCTAAATGTTGCAACTCTTATCCCGGCAGTTTTGTAGGTGTGTCTTCAATGAACATTGGGTTGCTCACATTTTTTTTAATGAATTTTAAAGAAATTATTTCCAAATATGCATTTCAAATGACCATGGAGGAGTGTTTCAAAAAATTAAATTTTTGCTTCTTTCTTGCAATAGGCCATCTGAAACACCTCCAATGCATTTCTAATGGTTCAGACCAACTATAAACAAATTAAGTGAAATTCAAATAGTGATCCTGGTCAAATTTTACATACTTCAACTTCTTAATTCTAATGAGAATGAATTGATAAAATTTCTTTAACAACATAAAGACAAAAGCAGTTTGCTTTCTGTTCTGCCAAATGTTAATATCAACAACATAATGAAGTATAATGTTGTTATGGTGCCAATAAGTAAAAGAAATATAAATTTGTATTTACATTCGTAAGTTCTGATTGTGGCATAGAAAACTGGTCCAGAAAATGCAAAATTGTACCTTTGCTGAAGCTGGATTATATTTCATAGTTGCCACTTTGATGAAAAGTGATTCGGGACAAGTTTACAAATTACCTTTTGCTGTTTAGAACAGATAGAATACCTGATTATATTTTAACACATGTTACAATTTAGTAGTAAATTTGTATATCATTATTGGTAAAACAATTACTGTAATTGTTTTCAGAGGTTACTTGATTGTAGTTATATCTCAATAAACATTTTATGCCCATAAGCTATGGCAGTTTTAGCAGAATTATAATGGTTGTAAAAGTTCATTTTGATAACAGCAACTCCAGGTTGAAGCAAATTTTGGTAAAATAATTTGGGTTATTTGAAATGGAATGGTGAAAGAAGGACCGATAATACTTGAATGGGTTAGATAGGGTATCCTCAGTGGTGGACTATAATTAATATCTCTAACCATCAGACAAATTATGTAAAAGGACTTAGAATATGTTAACTAAAGAATATATTTAAAACAGTATCAAACCTGTCAAAGTTTTCTTTGCCATTAGTCCGTCTCTGAACAACAGTCCAGCCATCACCTTCTGTCATGTCACAGTAGATGAGAAAGCTTGTAGGGGATGCCAGTGGCTGAATTCTGTAAAATCCACTACGCCTATTACCACTGTTGTAGGCCTCTGCACAATCTTCATCAAATATAGAATGTGAGAATTTACTGTTAGTGTAATTCTATGGAAGAAAGTTGGTTGAGGAGAGACAAATGTGGTAGGGGAGAAGAAGGATCAGTTATCAAAAGGAGAGCATTAAAGATAAATATTGATTTGAGGACAAGAGAAAGGATAAAACATAGGAGTGTATAGAACTAGAGTTAACTCAGTAGCCATGTTCACTAAACATAGGCCCACAGGACCAAACCTTCAATGCAAACACTCACCCTTCCCCTGGCACCGTGCAGGAATGAGCCTCCAGTGTGAACTCCAACTCTGGCCCCTACAGCCTACATGACTGAGGCTCCATTATAAACTCTCACTCTGGCCCCTCCCATCCTCCCTCTCCCCTCACTGACTTCCCCAAACTCTCCTTCTTCCCTTGCATCCTACCAGGCCTCCAACTCCTGATTCACCCCATCCTCATCCCCCGACACCCTCCACTACATTGACCCCCCCCCCTTTAACCCATGTCTGATATTTACCATCCTCTCTTGACGTTCCCCTCCTGGAGATGGAATGTCTTGTCCATCACTTTTGTATCCCTTCACCCACTCCTCAACACATTCCATGCATGCCATAATGTTGAACTCTTCTTCCGTCAGCTCCATCTCTGTGCCTACTTCTACAATGAGGATTCTCCACCTGCCACGACAGAACCCTTCTCCTGCTTTAAATCTTCTTCCTCCTGGACATCTCATTCCAGACTTCTGCCCACTCTGGACATTTATATTTCCAACTGTCGCTGATCAACCGTCTCGACCTCACTGTCTTTTTCTAATCTTACACTCTCGGAATACTCAGCTCTCCATTCTCTCTGCAGTAATCCCAACTTCACTTTCAAATCATCAGACAAGGGTGCTGCTGCTATGGTCTGGTGCATGACCTCTATCTGGCTGAACCCTGATGACAACAGACACCTCCTCTTACCTCTTCAACCAGACCCCACAAAAATTCATCAAACCACCAACTCATGCATTATCTCTAACTCATTAATTCTGGTCATTTCCTTTCCACAGCCTCCAACCTTATTGTTTCCCAACCCTACACTGCATGGTTCTATCTTCAACTCAAGATCCACAAACTCAATTGTCCTGCTCGACCCATCGATGACTTTCACGTCCATTCTTCCCTTCCCACCAATTGCCTCCTTGGCACCTATCCCTCTGACCGCAGAAAGTACTATACTTGTGTAACACCTCTTCCTTCATCATCATTTGGCCCCCTGAACAGTCCATCCAAGTGAAGCAACACTTCACATGAATCCACAGGGGTGATCTACAGCATCCAGATCTCCTGTTATGGTCCCCTCTACATCAGAAAGACTGGACGCAGACTGAGATTCATTCAACACTTTCATGCTGTCTGCTGCAAGAGTGGGGCTCTCCAGTGGCAACCCATTTCAATTCCTTCCATTCTCATCCTGACATGTCTGTCTATGGTCTCATGTGTTGCCACACTGAAACCACCTCCAAATTGGAGGAAGAACACCTCATATTCTGAATGGGCACCCTCTGACCAGATGGCATTAACACAGACTTCTCTGGTTTCTGTTAGCCTCCATCCCCCAAAATCTCCTTTCTCCCTGTCTGCTTTTTTGTTTATAATTTGAAGCGCTCAGGCCTGAAATGTTAGTTACATATCTTTAAATCCTATGGGTGCTGCAAGACCTGCTGAGTTCCTCCAGCATTTTTGTATTTTTACTACCATGTACCATCACAGCATTTCCAGGCTTTTATGTTTCACTCTTACCCACCTGTGCTTACTAAGGGTCAGATGTAGAGGGTAACATGAACTAATTCTTCATGCTTAGAAGCCAAGTTAAATGAACCCTCAGTGGTAACCAGACAACTGGGATGAACCACTGAGCTCCTGCTGCCAGTGTATCAAGTCAGCCATTGATAGGATAGAGCTATGACTTCATTTAAAACTAAAGTATTGTGCCACATTTTTAAAATGCTTCAGTTATTCAGAAACTATTAATATCTCTTAAAATCCCTTTAAATAACCAAAAAATTAGATTTGCTAAACATAAACATAAAAATGATTAAAACTTGAAATAGTTAATAATTGTTTAAAATATTAAAATAAAATGTTAAAAGGATATAACTTACCTTTATTTTTCTAATCTCCAAGCTAGGAAATCTTTATTGCAACAATTGAGAATTCTGATCCAAGGCCAGTGGCTGGCAAATGTCATTCAGCTCATCCCAGACTTATAGGCAACTTGATTTGGCCAATTGAATGCAGGAACATGGAAGTTCTCTCAATCAGTAGGAATGAAGGGGACTGGGGAACTCATAGGTTGAGTGATAACTCTTTCTATGGGAACAGGTACAAATGAACAGAGATGGGTGATAAAAATGAACAAGTGTGTCATGAGTAAGGGCAGGAACATCGGATGGAATAAATCCCATCATCAGAACCGACTGGTTTGCCTAATTTTCCAAAGTGAAGAAGAGACGATATCTGGATGGAACAAGGGGATACAGGAGGCAATTCAGCTACCAGACTATGCTGTGCTATTCTGAAAGAGATATCCAAATATTCTGATTCATTGGCTTCTCCCTGATGCCCATTAATTATAATCATAAAATAATGCTAATAGATGAGATTACAGGATAACACTTGGTAAAGCAACACTCACATCCTTGTTTCATTTTAAATTCACAAGGAGTTCAAGAATAAATAGATTGCAATGAAGAACACAGGGACTGTAAAAGACAACAGCCAAAGAAGTACACCAACTGTGGTATGCTAAGGACAGACTAATAATGTCAAAACTGTTGAATGAAGACAAAACATTTCCAGAAAATGTTAAATGAATCAGCTTAATAGTGATGAGAGGAAAATGATGGCATTCATAATAAAGGAGAGAATATAATAATGTCTGAAAATATAAAGGATAATAATGGATTATCATTGTGGATTGTAGGAAATGTCATTTATCTTGATTTTTAAAAGGGATATTTGATATGGCTATAAAGAGCAAGGATAGCATCAGAAAATGTGAACTCCAGGATTAATTGGACAGAAAGTAGAGACACAGAATAAATGTTAGAAAGTGGGTTGGTGTGTCCAGCGACAATCGGTGCTGGAACAATTGCTGTTCATATTTACATTGATAATATAGAATTTGGAATCAAGAAGAACATTTCTAAAAAGGCACCAAATGAGTGTCAATAGGTCAACACTAAGGACTGCAAAAAATGACAGGAGTACATCCAAAATGGACAAATAATAGGCAAATGAGGTTCAACAGGAATAAATGTGAAGTGGTATATCTTGTAAGGAAAAGCAGGAAGGTCACCTGAAAGTCTGGGTGGGGTAGAGGAACAAAGAGATCTCAGTGTAATGCACTATACATTAAAAATCACACCACAGTGTAATGAAGTCAAAATAAGAACAAACTAAGGAACGACAATTTAGTTCTAAAGCGAAAGAATTCAAAAGGAGAGACATTATGCTCAAGCTGTGTCGAACCCTTGGTGAGACTACACTTCGAATACAGGGTACAAAGCTAGTCGTCACATTATTAAAAAGGTAAAAGGTACTGGAAAGCAGGCTAAGAGCAATGTCACAAAAATATAAGGATACATGGAAAGATTGAACAGACAGGACTTTCTTTCTCTTGGGTTACTGTTCTTAAATTATTGTCGGAAAGAGCATAACTAAAGACCATCAATATAAAATCATCACTGAGAAATCTAATAAGGAACTCAGAAGAAATATTTTTACCCAAAATTGTTGAGAGTAAGAACCTTCAGCCAAGAAGTGGTAGAAGTGAATAGGAATTATGCATTTGAGGGTAGGCTGAAAAAATAATATAAAGAAGGAATTTGAGGCGGCATTGAAGGATTAAGTTATCAAGTCAGGAGGAAGCTTGAGTGTCAGTTAAATGCTGGTGTGTACAAGATGCATTGAATAGCTTCTTTCTACACTATAGATCTTGTGTCTTTGCTATGACAGATTTTGTATTTTTGATTTCCAATACAACTGGGACCATTGACACTTGAACAACATACTTCATGAATTCTGTTTACAAAAACACTAGAGCCTTGAGGCCACCAACAGATAGCAATGGGACAGGATGGTTTAGGTCACCAAACTAAATCATGTTCATTAGATTGAAATATCTTTCACTACCTCCTTAATATACATATATACACACACACATACATATATATTATATAAGTATATACTACTCTGTGTGTGTGTGTGTGTGTGTGTGTGTGTGTGTGTGTGTGTGTGTGTGTGTGTGTGACAGACATCTTTTGATATATAAAATAAGACTGATATATCTTAACCTATACCTTCTTTAGATTTCTTATAAATTTGGATGACTTATTATGGCTTCTGGGAGATAATTAATCAAAAGACATTGGGTTACATACTGATTTGCATCAAGGCCTTATGGAGGACATTTTCCTTTATGTACTGTACATGTGTAAGCGAATTATCGAATGTGTAATGGATACTCCTGACAATAGCTGATTCACAAAATTAAATTTGCCTGACTGACATAATTTGAAAGGGTATGTCATGACTCTTCACTCCAATGTGTGACTTTTTCCAACCAGGTCACTAGTTTTGTGTCCAGATGATACCGAACTGACAGTGTTTAATTTGAAACAACCTCTTGTTTTTTTTTACATCTGGTGTTTTCTATTTGTAACTTTTCAGAATGTGTGATCGTTAAGTGATAACTATTTTCAGCACTTTTGTCTTTTGTTGCTTTATGCCCATAAATATTAAATGTTAAGTAAGTCATGTGTAACCTGCAAAGTATTTTCTTCCATCCAGTTTGTTGAGGGTTTCATCATTTTCTGAAGCATCACTGCTCTGCAAGTTTTCCCTCTCTCTCAAGGTGCGCTCAATCTGATCTTGCAGCTGTTTAATCCGAAGTTCCAGAGCTTTCACCTGTGCCCTTAGCCTTAGTTGTTCGTGTTGACAATTAGTTGCCTTTAGAATCAAACATGACAGTATTGAGGATACATAAATTAATGGAAATGACCCAGTTCTATAAAGTAAATTTGAAAGAAAGGCAGCCTATTACCCTAAAATCAAAAATGAAATAACTTGCATTTATATATTGATAATTTTACACACACTGCACATTCTGAAGTTCTTCACAACAACAAAAAAAAAACCAGATAATCCTGGGGACACTCAAAAACTTTGGCAGCATCTGTTGAAAAATAAATATAAAGTATAAGATCCTGGACATTTGATCAGAATGAGGAAAGAGAGAAAAACAAGTTAGTTTTCAGTAGCAGAAAATATGGGCATTGATGAGTCACTTTTATTTTATTTCTATTGTCTGACCTGCTGTGCACGTCTCCCAGTCTCATAAGTAAGTACAAAGAAGCATAATGCGATTGTTACTTCCCCATTTGACTAATTTTATCAGAGCTGTTCCTTTGTTCTACCCATCCCTTCCCCAGTGTAGAAAAGGTAGTTTTCAGAAGCAGGAAATCCTCAAGATTCCCTTAAGGATAAAGGAATTTTGAGGATTTTCTCTGCTACTGAAAACTAATTTGAGTTTTTCTTTTTCCTAGTTCTGACAAAGTGTTCTCATCACAAGTTGTTAACTAATTCCCTTTTCCACAGATGCTACCTGACCTGCTGGGCATTTCCAACTGTGGTGATACACCACTAGCCTACAGCAGGGGGGAACCTGTGCACCTGCAGAAGACCACTGAAGGACAAGGCAACACCTGGCCGGCTGTCAATCAGCCGACCCGAATGAACCAAGTCCCTCCCGGTCGGCTGCCAATCACCCTCCGGGATATAAGCTAGATCCGGCCCCTCGAGGTCAGTCTCAGAGCTTTGCACAGCACTCTCACAGGCAGCTCTGTGGAAGTTTATGTAGAATAAAGCCTGTTGGACAGACTATGTTTTGTGTCTGTTTTCTGCTCGATAGCGCATCACATCAACATTTTCTGTTTTATTTCACATTTCCAGCATTTGTCATCTTATTTTGATTTACTGCTTTATTTTTTTTAATTTTTAATTTTAAAAAAATAGATATTTAGCAAGGTAACAGGCCATTTCAGCCCACGAGTCCATGCCACCCATTTTACACCCAATTAACCAACACTCCTGCTATATTTTGAATGGTGGGAGGACACCGGAGCTCCCGGGAAAACCCATGCAGACATGGGGAGAACGTTCAAACTCCTTACAGACAGCGTGGGACTCAAACCCCAGTCCCGATCGCTGATACTGTACATTCATTACACTAACCACTATGCCAATTATACCACCCCTACACCAACTATGCCACTCGTTATCAGCATATATGGAAATGCTGTGATTGATGTTGTACAAGGAATAATATGATATTTTTCCATGTTGACAATCAATTGGTGACTTCAGATTCAATGATAGACTTTGCAAATGCACAATTTCTTTTCAACCTGCCATGAACAAATTCAAAATATATTGCAAAATGATCAACTAGATGGAGGTAATTATATATGTACAAGGTAATCTTTTCCTCAAAGCTATTCAATGTAAGCTTAAATAAAGTGTTGTGCACACAGAAGACCTCATTGTTGTAAGTCTTGTCATTGTTGCAGAATAAAAAAAATGTTAACCAATTGATTTACTTCATGGTCAAGTTTTGAATTAATTTCTAGCTTCATCTGTTATTTGGATTGGTTACTTCTAACAATTGAATAATTCAAATTCTCAATGCAAACAACAGCTTTGAAATATCCACGTTAGTCTCTGCTGGCTTCAGAAAAATTAAATGCGACATTGAAAAATAAGTAAAAACAATAAAAGAAACAAAAATTCATGTGTTTTGGAACATATCAAGAAAAATTGCGTAATCCCATGAATGACAATAAACATCTCAATGTTTTACAAATGGAATGCACTTCAAGCATATCAAAGCAAATGTTTTGTATAGCTGTGTCCACCTAACAGAATTTTGATTCTTAAATTGATTAAACTCTGAATTTCTGGAGAACTAAAACTTTAAACAAATAACCCAATACCAAATATTAGACAATTGCCTTGTGGCATTTGATATATTTTAGCCTAATGTCAACAATTACCAATGACAAATTTTATTAATTTATTGATGGCTTTCTTTTGCTGCTATTTTCACACACATCAACCTTTTTCTTCATGTTAAAAGATAAATTTAGCTCTTAAAACTCAGAGGAAAATTTTGCTAGGAAAGATGTCAAAAATTAGACATCTTACCTAACTGATGGTCAAGATTGGTTTTTTTTGTAATGGCAATATATATTGAAGTCAACATTTTATTGTCCAAGGTAATGAAGAGTAAGCTCAATTTGCCTGCATCACATTTATGCTAACCCAACTGTTCTATGCAGAAGTACAGATGGTTGTAGGGCCACAGGTCAACACATTCTGGGCTTCCAGACCTTCATTCTGAAATATGAAGCAGGCTGGAATTCTGTTGCAGGCACATCAGAGACATTTATGATCAACAGACTAGGCTTTCTGGGACTACTAGCTATTGGAAGGCCATCAGAGAGTTCCTTGTGCAGGGCCTTAGATATTGTCACTTGTAGTCTGTTTGCTGCTCATGTATTACTGCACCACAGGGGAGGTCTGCAGCTGCAGTATTGGTGAAATACTGGAAGTATTGCAGCCACAAAGGGAAGTACAGGTGCAGGCTTTCTGTTAGAAGCAAACTCAAGGGTTAGACTATGTCTGTAAAATCAGATCCCCTGGTGTGTCTAGAGCCACATATGGGGCAAACTCAGTAAACTTCGTGATCTGGTCAGGAAGGATGCTGACAAGGTTTTACAACATCCCAGAAGTTTCATGGTCACCAATGCAGCTGCCAGCTATTTAGTACAGTACCAGCCCTACAGTCCATGATGTTGTGCTAACTGATGTAAACTGACTCCACCATGAATAAAACCCTTCCAAGCCTCACAGCCCATAATCCTATTTTTTTTTAATATCTATGTGCCTATCAGAATCTATTAAATATCCATATTGCACCAGCTTCCACCATCACCCCTGGCAGGCATCCACCACTCTCTGTGTAAAAGATTTATCTCCAACATCTCCCCTAAACTTTTTTTCCTCCACTCACCTTAAACAGAAATCCTCTGATATTGGCCATTGCCCCCTTGGGTTAAAGGTACTGGCTGTCCACCCTTTCTGTGCCTCTCATAATCTTATATCTCTCAAAGAGAAAGGCCCTAGCTTGGTCAACCTTTCCTCTTAAGATGTTTTGCAATCCAGGCAACATCCTGGTAAATCTCCACTGCATCCTCTCGAAAGCTTCCACATCCTTCTTATAATGAGCCTACCAGAAATGAACGCAATGCTCGAAGTGTGTTTATTCCAAATTTATTTAATTATCCAGTTTTATATTTCCCAGCTGCCCTATTCGGATTTGAATTCACTTTCCCCCATGAACATTCTTTTGGATACTGATCCTGACATTTAGCCACTGCACTACTGAGTGTAGAAGAATGAAGGGAGATTTGACAGAGGTATTTAAAATTATGAAGGGGATAGACAGAGTGAATGTCGGTAGGATTTTTCCCCTGAGGGTAGGTGAGATACAAACCAGAGGACATGGGTTAAGGGGAAAAGTTTAGGGGGAACATTAGGAAGAACTTCATCATACAGAGAGTGGTGAGTGTGAAATGAGCTGACAGCTGAAGTGGTGAATGCGGGCTCAGTGTTAACAGTTAAGAAGACTTTGGACAGGGACATCAATGGGCTAAGAACTGGGTGCAGGTCAATGGGATGAGGCAAAAAAAAGTAGTTTGGCATGGTTTAGAAGAGCTGAACGGCCTGTGTCTGTGCTGTTCTACTACCCTGCCGATAAACCTTGACACTTGCTCAAGGTTTTAAGTGAAAAATCATTCCTGGCCAGTTTTGCCTGCACAACCAATCTCGACTGGAGGGCTTGACAAAGTTGCTCCTCAACAATGTGGTCAATCAGAATGAATCATTTCCTCGCAGGGTCTGTGACTGCAGGGAGCGCAGGATTCAGACCCAAGTTGTCCCAGCTGCACAATAGAAAACATCTGGCGAAGCGCAGCTTTCCCTTCCCACCCAGCCTCTGTTGTGCAAAAGCGACACTTCTACTTTCATGTTTGTTCTAACATTTGAAATCAATCGTTGGCTACTTCTCCTGCTTCACAGCCTGTCTCTTCACCGAGAGACGATGAATTCGCGGCGGTGACCGCGCCGCTTTGTTTTGTTGTTCACTCACTCACCGAGTGGCAGGAGTTCACCAGCAAGACGCACACGAGCAGCGAGATCCCAGATCGCAACATTTCGGAATTCCTGTTGGGGAAACACAACACTGACACAAAACAAAAAGTCATTCCAGAAGAAGACGGAGGTTTCCGACCTCAAAATAAGCCCACGCGATTAGAGCAGCTGAAATTAACACAAAGGCTGTGAGAATAGGACCCCCCCACCACCACCAACTCCAAGCGGCTCCCCCAGTCTCTTACGAACCAGAAGAGTTCGGTTGTTTGGAAAGTTGTTGATTTTTGTCTCGGGTGAGTCGGTGATCAGGAATGTTTCCAATGAGTTGGTTTCCAGAGAGAGGGAGAGAGAGAGAGAGAGAATAACCCCCACAGCAGCCAGCAGGATCGTGACCAGGAGGGGACTGCGCTGGCTCCAAGGAAGGGAGACAAAAGAAGATCGCGGGCTGGCTGCACGGATTAACATTTTGGACACGCGGCGGGGCACCGTTAATTCTCACTTCAGGGCTGCTTGACAAAAAGCGACAGCAGATGCGGGAACCCGGAACAGAAAACACAACAGAAGCCCCCCCCCACCCCCGGAATGCTGGAAGAGCTCCAGCGGGTCCAGCAGCATGTGGGGGTGCCAAAACGTACGAGCCTCGGTTCCAGGCGCCGCGACGGGACCAAAAGAGCAGAGGACAGATTACAAGTAGCAGGTTAGGGGTGGGACAAAGATCGGCGGGTGATGGGTGGGTGGAACCAGATTTGGGGTGCGGGGGGGGGGGGATGTGGTTGGGGTTCGGAATAAAGGGCAGGGGAGAGGAAGGAAATGGGAAAGGGGTGAGACCAGGTCCTTAACCAGCAGTGGAAGAGGGAGGTCAGTGAGACACTCACGGAAGCCCTGTGGTTGCGGGGAGGGAAACTTGTTTTAAATAGGTATGTCTTGAAAAGAATTTTGGAGTAGACCAGTCGTAGAAAGTAAAACAAAAAGATGAATATGTTGGAGCCCATGTTGAAACCATCTTTCCTGATGAAACGGTGACTGCTTTTTTTTTTCAGGTCACTGAGTGACCTGCTGAGATTCTCCAGCACTTTTGTGTACCGGATTAGAACTCACGCCCCTGGCTTTCTCCTCCCACATATGTCTGTGCACCTAGGGTTTTCTTTCCTTACCATCATTTCTCCCACATGGTACCTGATGCACGATCAATGACGCAAAGACTGAAGTTACTGGAACTGAAAGCTTTTATTAGCAAGAGATGGACGGCATCCCTTGTGTTGCTGACTCTCCCTGACCTGGACTCGAACTGGGGGCAGGCTTGTGGCATGGCAGCCTTTATGGGGGATAAAGGGGAGGAGTCACGAGCCGACCAGTGAGAGCAGGGTCAAACATCAAAGGTCATGTCATTTTCATACACAATAGTGGTTTCACCACAGTATCATCTGCCCATCACTTAATTCCCCCTTTACCCCCAATCTGGGTTCCACCTAAAGCTTAGCAGCTTCTGTCTCTGCCCTCTTATTGCTATATTCAAGATGCTTTTATTGTCATGTAATTAAATAGATGTAATATTATATAAAATTGCATTTTGATGCCGTAAGGCAAAGATTCGCCATCAGCAGAAATTGCCCAGCACCCTTTATAATCAGAGAAAAGAGAAGCAAAAGAGAGTCCCTTCAGAGCCACAGAGTCTGTGGATTCAGCTCCTGTTGCCTCCGCAGCTGCACAGACTTCAGTCCAAACCATCAGCAACACGGGCTCCAGATCCAAAGATCAGACGATCAGGAAACCTACAGCACCTGAGGCCCTTGGAAGTCCCTCCCGCCCTCGGCACCCTCTCACATCCCTGTTCTGATACCCGATACCCCTTCAGTCAGCCTCAAGTCAGTCTTCAGCAGTCTGCAGGCTGGTTTGAGTCCTTTGACCACAAGCCACCAGCGTCCCGCAGTCTGCATGTGTTCTTTGCGACAAACCACCAGTGTGTCCTACAGCTGCAGACCCCCCCGCTGCCCCACTGGTCTGCAGCCGTGGTCGGTCACCATCCTGTGGGGGTATTCTCCTCTGCTTCTTCTCAAAGTGAGGCAGCTCTTCCTGTTTTATGGTGCCCTGCGCCAGTCCTCTGCTTCCCTGGAGTCTGCCACCATCTTGAGCCCAGACTGAAGAATTTTAAAATAAAACATTGTCAGCTCCTTTGACAGGCCATTTAAAGTCTATATGGAGCCATCAGTAGCAAGACTGGATGGTACAACCTTGCAGACGAGTGCTGTGTCTTTGCTGCCTGCTCTCCCTGGGTCCATACCAGTGACATCACTGCCATGCAGCAGCTCTGGCAGCACCAGCATTTTTACGTTATCTACTGCTAATCTTTCCCCTTCCATCTTAGTCTTGATGCAGGGTCTTGACCCAAAATGTCGATGTACTACTTTTACCTCTGCTGCCTGACCCATTGAGTTCTTACAGCATTCTGCTTTTTTTGTTGTTCAGGATTGTTCGAGTCCATCGTTCATGGTTCACTCATGGGATGTGTTGACATTATGAGATCGAAGTGAAAGCTGCAGCCAGATCAATAAATCTCAAAGAAAATTGAAAAAGTAAAGCTCAACTGTAGGAATAAATAAATATAAGGGGTATTTGAGCTAAAACGGTGAGTTTTTTTCTGAATAATGGATAAGACTTAATTTCAATTTTCTGTTATTTGATCCAAGCACTTCTGCTCTGCCTCAGAGCATATCCTTCTCCCAGGATTTTGTATAAAATCAGAGTATCTGCAAAATGTAAGAAATAATTCTCAATCTCCATTTCTTGGAAATACTTCTCAAGATCTGTGTGTTTTTAAGCTGTGCCTGATGCCTTCATCTGAAGCATGTTCAGTCACCATTTTGCAAAAGACTGTTCAATGCATGAACAGCATATCAAATTGTTCTGCCTGAAAATGCAGTAACACCAATCAAATAATGAACTACAACTATAATTTTCACTTGTTTGAAAGGCTTCATCCATCCAACGCAGTTTAGAAAAGCTGACTCCTCCCATTTTAAAGAAAAAGAATGCAAGTGTCAGACTGGACATTATGGCTTGATTCAATTCCAAAGCTCTTTCAACCATAGCCTATCTCCAGCATCCAAGGCAAATCATCTTTTCTAATTCTTTCCAGAACTCTGCATCCATACTTGCTTATCTCCTCTTCCTTCTTCCCCTTTGGTATCTTCTCCCATTGCACCAAGCATTTTAATGTCAGTATCCATGAGCCTTCTTCCCTTGCCCCATTAGAATTCTCATCCAATTCCCTTCCAGGAAATAGGCATTCTGGATGCTCCATTGCCATACCGTTGCTGCCAGTTCCCCATAACCAAAGACTCATTGCATGTCAATCCTGCCTCAAAACCTCAGATTGACTTAATGAAGCTCAAGATCATTGACTTACTGTACTATCTGACCAGATGATGGTCTTGTCAACCTGAAAGGAGAAAGGGATAATGATAGGATTGTAGAGCTCGTCGAAAGAATCAAAGACTTGTTGATCCAAACCAAGGCTTTTATTAGCAAAAGACAGGAGCTCTTCACAGGTGGCCGACCAGTCCGGAATGATCCGACCTGGCTAGGGACACAACCCTTTAAGGCCCAAACAGTAGGCGTGGCTTAGCTCTCAGCCAATCGCTGTAAGCACAGTCTAGATACTGTAACTATATACACTATATACATTGGTGATAGATCTGTACTATCACAAGGATATGGTAAGAAGAATAGTAGAAGTAAGAGGTACATGTCAACAAAGCGCATTGGGGATAAATAGAAAATGGGGAGGAGTAAAAAGCATATGCAAATAGAAATTAGACATGACCATCCTGTCACTTTCTATGTCACTGCACCATTTGAATTGGCTGAGGAATTTGTTAACCATTTCTCCTCAAGGTTTGGAGTTGGAACTCTTGCATGTTGGAGCTTTGTTGCTATTTTCCATTCTACTTTGCTAGAAAATGTGTTAAAATGTATACATTGCAACATACTTGAGTAATATGTCTGGCTAAATTTGAGCATTCCCACTAGATGCTCAATCCTCACTATAAAGCAATAAAATGTGGATGTAAGTCCTGAAGAAGGGGTGAAAGTGAGAGATTATGGTCCACCACAATATGAAATTAGGTTCAAATCCGACAGATGATATCGTTGGCAAGTGGAGTGACAGATATTCTTTGCCTTAAATATCTCGTGAAGTGACAGGTACTATTGTGGGGAGATGGGATTTGAAATGTATTCAACATCTGATTTGTCACCTATCAAAGTGAGATCGCTGAGTGTTCTCCTATGCAGGAGAGCTTAGATTTCTTTCAACACATTCTCTGTTGGAGTGAAATTCTAAATTAAATCAAATAAATGCCAGTGCAAGATCAAAACAAACCTGTTATATTCGGGGAAAATTGACATTGTATATGATTGGTTTATGGTCTGATTTAATGGAAAAAAATTAATGGAGAAGGAAATTAGTAAGTTTTACTCAAGAAATAAAAGAAGTTACCGAAAATGTGCGGTCAGTACAGAGTCTTAACTTTTAGAGCATGGAGTCATAAAGTCTCGGAGTTACACAAAGCAGAAACAGGATATTTTACTCAACTCGTCCACTCCAACTAAAATGCCTGTGGGCAGAAATGGTCAGTTGAGATTTTGGGTTGGAGTTCTTAATCAAGATGAAAGTGAAAATGGAGTGATATATGTATGAATAGAGAAAGTAGCTGGGTAGAGGCCAAGAGGTGAGTGAATTGAACCAAAGGTGTGAGAGGTGGAGAGACAGAAAGAGGGAGAGACAATGGGATGGGGAGACCTTGGGAAAAGGAAGAACAACAGAAAGTGAAGAAGAGATAGAAATGGGGAAACAGACAGAGGGGGGGTTACCTAATAATTATGAGATCTCTGAGCATTCTCCTTTACCTGCCAAAGGATATCTCATGTCCCCTTTACTTTGTTCTTGATTTCATTCTCCTACATCCCTCAGGTATGTAGATTCACCAAGGGATTTGGGATTTTCTTGATCGCAGTTGACTGTACCGGACAAATGCCTTCTTTTCCCAAGCCAGAGCTGCAATGTCCCATGTGAGATAGGGTTCCCTAATCATGCTAAGTTTGCTCTTCACTCTCATAGGAACATATTGGCCCAGACCTCTCTTTATTTCACTTTTAAAAGCATCATCCTAGCCAGACATCCCTTTACCTAGTAACGACATCTCCTAATCAACTTTTGCAAGCTCCTGTCTAATCCCATCAAAATTAGCCTTGACCCAATTTAGGACTTCAACCAATAGTCCCATCTTTTCTATAACCATCTTAAATTATGGCCAATGGTTCTAAAGTGCCCCCTCTCTAGAGGATACATCTTAAAATTTCTTCACAAAAATTTGATGAACACAACAAATTCTATTCCACAATATCTACAATTACAACCCTATTTAGTCAGATTCAGATTTATTGTCAGAGTACAAATCTGACATCAAAAATAATCCTGAAATTCTTTTATTTTCGGGCAGGGCAGAATTTCCACTTATTGGTCATGCAAAAAATCTGCTCAATGTACACATGTAAACAAATAAAGAAATGTAAACAAACTGCAATACAGAGAGGAAAATAATTCAATAAAGTGCAAAAGTAAAAGTCCTTAAATGAGTCCTTGATTGAGTTTGTCGTTGAGGAGACTGATGGTGGAGGGGTAGCAGATGTTCCTGAATCCGGTGGTGTGAGTCTTGAGGCATCTATACCTTGATGATTGCTTCTGCTCTCTGATGGCAACCTTCCCTGTGGATGTTCTCGATAGTGGGGAGGTTTTGCCTGTGATGTCCTTGGCTGTGTCCACTGCCTTTTGCAGGGCTTTCTGTTCAGGGGTATTGGTATCCCCATGCCAGATCGGGATGCAGCTGGTCAACACTCTTTTCACCACATATCTGCATAAATTTGCCAGACCAAATGTCTGCCAACTTTTGAGGAAGTAGAGGCGCTGACATGCTTTTTTATGATGTCACCCAACATGTGTTGGGTCCAGGAAAGATCATCCAAGACAGTGATTCCCAAGAACTTAAATATTCTTACCCGATCCACCTCTGATCCCCTAATGATCATTGGATTGCACAGCTCTGGTTTACCCTTCCTGAAATCAGCAATTCAGCTCCTTGGTTTTGGTGACACTGAGTGTGAGGTTGTTGTTGGTGCACTCATCAACCAAGTTTTCAATCTCCCTCCTGTCTGCTGATTCATCACCCCCTTTTATTCAACCCACTACCATGGTATCATCAGTACATTTGTAGATGGTGTTGTCGTACTGAGTCACTCAGTCATCGTTCTCCAGCTTTCTCTGATCATTCCACATATTTTTCCTCTAATTCCCGCTGACTATTTGGGGGATGATGTTACAATCCTATCAGACTGATTACCCCTTTCTTATTTCCATGTAACCTCACTGGATGACTGGATGATCACCAAGGAATATCCTCTCTAAGTTCTGCCATGTGTTCTTCCTAATCAAAACTGCAACTCGCCCCTCCACTCTTACCTCCTCTATTTTGCCTGAAGCATCTTCACCCTGGAACACAAGCTACCAGTTTTGCCATCCCTTAAACCATGTTCCTGCAATAGTTATAATTCACAATACCAAATGCCTATCAATGTCCTAAGATCATCTGCCTTAGCTATAAGGCTTCTTGCATCAAATGTTTAGCCTTTCAAACCTTCTTCACTTCCTGCCCTTCCCTTTCTTGTCCTGCCTTCTGAACTTACTCAGTTTAATTTATAGATTTACTTCAACTTTCACATCTGCCACACTATTACTTTGGGTCCCAGAGGAGACTAATTTAAACCCTTCTGAGTAGTTCTAACAAATGTCCCCTCTGGGTTTGCTGAGATCTGGATATTTGCCCTGATCTAGTTTGGATCCAACCCATTCCCTCTTGTTATTGCTCACCTCTATCCCAGAAGTGTTCCCAATAGTCCTTTTGCTCCAGTTTTTCAGCTATTTATTTATTTGCCCTCTCCTCCTAGGCGTGCGGCAGTCCAGGACCAATCTAGAGATTTTAACCCTTGTGATCCTGCTTTTTAACCTTCTGCCAAACTCCCTTAGTTCACTCTTCATGGCCTCATACATGTTTCTATCTATGGCATTATACGAATATGTACAACAACCTTTGGCTGCACGCACTCCCCTTGAGAATATTTTACAATTGTTTGGAGACATTGACCTGGTACCTGGAAGGCAACATACATCCTGGTGTCTCGGTTTTCAGTGTTGAGATCTCCTGTCTGTTCCCCTAACTATCACAGTACTCAGTAACCAGGAAAAAAAACATTTTATAGCTGAATACAGTGAGAGTTGACAGCCAGTCCAGCTGTAATTAATTAACTTGTTATTATTTCCATTTTAAGTTTCAGACACAGTCGCTGTGTTTTCACTTTATCTTTTATTACTAAGACGGTTAGTTATAAGAAAGTAAAGCATAAAATGCAGTTTCAAAAACATGTACAAAAGTTTCATTGTCACTTTACTTATTTCATCAACAATTGTTGAAATCACTCCAGCCCAAAAAAAGTAAAATGGCAGAACAGATTATAGAAACCAGAAGCCAATTTTATTTTAAAAAAAATTGCCTTTTCCAATTTTTCTTATATGCTGACACTTGGTGGCTGATACATGTTTACTCCTCTTCACCTTGGTAATGACCCCTGTGTGAGGCTCCACAGTAACTACAAAGAACATTGGTGCTGACTCAGCCCTCCACTCATTTGGTTTGTGCACTCATATTTAACAGAGGTTGTTTAACAACAACCAGGAGCACTAATCCTTGCCAATATTTTGTCAATATTTCTTTTTATCCTTCGAGTGCAGAGATCAATTGCTGCATGACAATTACTGCCTCAGGTAAGATTGTCTGAAGCATCACAGACTTAAAAGTAATCAAGGAACTTTGTGTTTCTGTAGCTCAACTTTGCAAAACTGGGCCTCGATTTATTTATTTGTCATCTTACTGGAAACAGCATGCTTACTGTCATTTCTTTTCAATCTCAAAATAAAAATGGCTGTTATTAAAAAGAACAAAAGCAGCATAATAAAATATGATGAGATAATCCAATGTTGTAAATGGGATCAGAAATGTAAAGTATGTCAGAATATTACAGTCCTCTGGGATATCATTTAATTTAAAATGTATTTTCCATAACTAGAAAAGAGTTCCAGTTGCACTTTCATGGAAGCTGAAGTTCTTGAGGGATTTGCTCATTCTACAACTAATTGCTTTCAGGAAATCAGCCCTTTAAATTTTTTCTGACATACTGAACAACTCTGAATCCATTTAAGTGCATGTACAATGCATTCACCGCTTGATAACAAAACTCATGACAAGCAAAAATAAAATGGCAATAGCTTGGTGCTTTTGGATGGAACCATAAATTCAACTGCACCCTGACCACAATTATTTGCAGCACCAAAGTTATTTCCATTCATTGTTGCTTTCTGGTCTGCAGTGAGTGTTCTTGGACTAATCTTTTGATTATCTGTTTATTTGGTTGTACATTTGGCTTAATTTAGCACGTTACTTTAGAAATGAAACCCCAGAGATTAAAAGAAAAAGCTATTGATGCTGGAAATCTGAAATAAACAGGCAGTATCTGTTGAAAGAAAAATAGAGTTAAGGTTTTATGTTGATGATCAATCATCTGAAACAGAAAAGAGAAAATATGTTAGTTCTAAATTGTATTGCGATTAGAGGAATATCGCTAATTGGGTGAGACCACAGTTGCCAAGGTGATTCTAGTGCTTATGGTTAACAAATCAATGAGCTCAGTTAGAAAATGAAAGACAAAATAAACAGAGGGACATGGTAAACCTATGAAATGCAGGTTCAAGTTAAAACATGACATCATAAGGAGACTTCTTCAAACATCCATCAAATTAAGGGAGTATCTGATGAATGAGAAAAGCTGAGTCAATATCACATTTAGATAATCGTACAGTAGAACAAATTTGTGTGAAACAAGCAGGAAAGGCAGGGTACATGAAATTGGTAAATTCATTATTGAGGGCCAGCACCAAATAAAATTATTTTCTCTCAAATTTACATTGAGCTATATTGGTAAAAACCAAAAGGCAACAAGGTGCGAGGTCAGTGTGGAATTGGGATGGAGAATTTAAGAGACAGGAAACTACGACTTTGGGATATGCTTTCAGACTGAACAGAAGTATTGTGCAGGGCAGTTTCCTAATCTAAGTTCTATTTTATCCATGTGAAGAAGACCATATCATAAACATTGAATGGAATACGTGAAATTGATGCGATTGAATTGCTGCTCATCTTCATCTGGATTGACTGGATTCAAGGATGGTGCCAAGTGAAAAGATAAAACAGCAGAGGAGACATCTCCTGCAAGGTGGAGATGGAAGAACAAAGCAGGAAGCTGTGAAGAGAGCAGTTCTTTGAGAATGTTGAAAGGAGAAGGGAGTGCATGTTGCATCTGGTTGGGAAAGCTCATTGCAAAGAATCATCCATTGAATGCAGAGACTGTTGAGGTGGAAGGTGGAGAGCAGTGAATTCCTATAATTAATCTGTCTGGGAGGAAAATGAGTGAGAGCAGAAATGAAGGAAATAGATACAGTTGTGAGCCCTGAAACTGTAAAAGAGGGGAAATAACAACTAAAGAAAAAGGAAAACATCTTAGCGAGACCTG
The DNA here is from genome assembly GCF_036971445.1 of Narcine bancroftii. Taxonomy (NCBI): domain Eukaryota; kingdom Metazoa; phylum Chordata; class Chondrichthyes; order Torpediniformes; family Narcinidae; genus Narcine; species Narcine bancroftii. The sequence continues at coordinate 93,166,628 of NC_091471.1, read as the reverse complement.
TGAGAAAAGTCTTATCAGAACAGAAACGAAGAAAACTGAAGTAATTTCAGGAAAGCAGGGTGCGAAGAACAAAAACAGATTGCTGGAAGAACTTGGCAGATCAAGCAGCCATTATTGGAGGACCCCAAAACCCAGCACCAATAGAAATTCACCAGGTCAGATGGTTACTTAAACAAAAGTTGCTTTTAAATATCTTTAAACATGAAAATAGGATCAAACTTTAACTTATTACTATTAACTTAACTTAACCCCCTTCTAATTCTAAGTGTATGTGTATGTAATGTGTATATAAGTTCAGAAAACTTCTTTGATTCACAGTCCAATCTCACTTCTCACTCCTCCAAGTTCACTGGTATCAGGCAATTCTTATACTGTGCAAAGAATTTAACATTTTTGAATTTCACCAGGCTTTGGTGCTTGAAAGATAAATGGTCACTGCTCAGGAAGGTTCTTGTTGGTTTTCAGAGAGAGAGATTTGTTGCTCATTGGACACAAACTGATTCTTTCCGATCAGCCACTTCAGTGCCTTGCTGAAGAAACTTGCCCCATCAGGGTTTTCCAGATGATAACCTCCTTCTTTCAGGTCACTATAGAGTTCCTTTTCTATTTCCCTTATCTCAGATGAAACACTACACCACACAGCCAGCCATCTCCTCTTGTATGCACCACATGGGCTTTGAACAGGCTGAACTAAGAACTCACAACCCATCTTCAAAATGAGTTTTTTCCACAAGTTTGCCAGCTTGTCCTGTTCCAGTCCCAGCTGCTGCTGCTGAACTGTAGAACTCAATTCTCTCTCTCTCTCTCTCTCTCTCTCTCTCTCACTTAAGAAAACCACATGACCCTCTTAGAACAGCAAACTGCACTAAGACAGACTGCGGCACTAGACCCAATCTTCTGAGTTCATTCATTTGTTGCTTTCCAAAACAATAATCCATTACTCCAAACTATGTCCAATTAACACTTACTTGTGAAGTCTCTATAGGCATTCTTCAAAGTTTTTGCAAAGGCACTCGGAGCCTGGACTGTCTGGCTTGAGCAGAGTTCCGTCATTTTAAATTAGATATGAGTTGTGTAGTGTTTGTATCTTTTTGTGACCCAACTAAAAAAAAAATGCAATATATCTTCTTTAAAACATATCTATATACAATATAAAATATAACAAAATCTGTCACAGAGGCAATATGTGCAAGTCAAGATTTTGGGTCAGGGCCCTGCAACAGGACTGAGGGAACAGGAAAGATTGCCAGTACTTTGTGTGCATGCGTGCATGCATGCTGTGGAGGTGGGGTGAGCCAGAGGGTGACAAAGGTTGACTGGAACCGGATGGGGAAGGGTTGATGCACAGATGGATCTAGGTGGGGGAGGGGATGGGAAAGATGTGGGTGGGGTGTGTGATCCCTTAAATTTGAAAATTCAGCATTTGAACCACTGCTGAATGAGGAATATGGGATATTGTTCTTTCAAACTATGTTTGGGCTCTCAATAGCAATGGTAAAGGTTGAGAACAGACAGGACAGTGTGGGAAGGGGAGATAAGAATGACACGAATGCAAACTTAAGATGGCTATTACACTGCGTAGGTGCTCCACAAAACATTCACCTAGTATATTCCTTGGTTTCACTTATGCAAAGAGGCCACATTAGAAGCAATAGAGCAGATTGAAAGAGGTGAAGCTCTGTTTATGTCCCTGGATGGTGATAAGGGGGAAGTGAAAACCTGTTGCAGGAGTAAGTGCCAGGGTGAAGAAGGATGGGTAGAGAGGGGTGAGCAGACTAGGGAACTCTCCACTCATCCAAACCCATTGTTTTGCATGGTCCTGTACAAAGCAGAAACTGTGTGGAGGGAGGGAAAATGCAACTGATGGTGGATTTACATTGGAACTAGCAGAAATGATAAATGATGATGTGCTATTAGCTGATGTTGGTGTGGTGGAAGCTGAGGATCAAGAGATATATATTGCTCGATAGATGAGAGACTGCAGATGCTCAAACCTGCAGCGAGAAACAAACTGCTGGTGAAGCTAGAAGGTTGAGCAAAATCTATGGGAGGGGAAAGGAATGTAAATTAAATTTAGACAATCAACATGGTACCAGGCCAGTTTGACCCATGTGTCCATGCCTCCCAATTTACACCCAACTAACCTAAACCCCTGATAAATTTCAAATGGTGAGAGGAAACTGATGCCCCAGGGAAACCCATGCAGACACAGGGAGAATGTACAAACTCATTACACACAGCGCAAAATTTGAACCTTGGTCCCAATCGCTGGCACTGTAAAAGCATCTGCTAACTGCTGTGCCAACTGTGCCACCCAAATTATTAATGATATGCATCAAGACCTTTTATCAAGACTGATCTGTGAGGAGGGGGGAGTTAGAACAGGGTGGGAGGAAATTTAGTTGAAACATCAGTGGGTGTCTTTGGGCTTGTAATAGATACTGATCACTAACCAATTAATTCTGTGGATTAATTTCTGTTTGTGTATAGTCTCATCTGAATTTTAATTATTGTAAGTGCTTTGTAGTTGATGATGTCTAGCAATCCTGTTACATTATTTGGTTACTAAAATGGAATTGTTTCATTTCATTGTCTCAAATTTCAGTTGTGATCTCACTTCCTCCCCAAAGACAAATAAAATAGTTACTTGCCAACTTATAAATCTGGACTCCAGATGAAAACTTGCAACAACAAAATATTCCCAGGACAATGATTAGACAGTAATTTATAAAGATCATTAAAATCTACAGTAAATGATTTCACATGGCCAATAATCGGGCATCTTGGTCTTCTCTTAGACCAGGGTGGGGACTAAGATGACACTTCCCAGCTTCTAAAATTTCTCAATCTGAAACATGCCATCTTATAAGAAAAGTAAACCTCGGGAACATGGCAAGATGGCGTAGAGGGCAGATGTGCGGTCCGAATCCTCCCCAGCCAGTTATTTAAATACCCGTTTTTAAACTTTAATTTAAGTACATAAACATTTTATTTTTACTTTTCAGAACATTATTTGTTTATAATGGTGGCTAATATTAAAAAACCTAAGACTCAATTACAGAAAAAATTACTTTTTAAAAGTGCTGAAGAACTGAGGCCTACTTGTCCAGTTGGAACCAAGGAGCTGTCGTCTGGAACCTCCAAGCCACGGAGAACTCCAGCTAGGTTAAGTATTACGCCGGCACAGGTCTTGTCTCTGCAAGATGGCGCTGGCTTGTTGATGAGATCGGCCGACGTTGACCCACGCATTCGCGATGTCGAGCGTGCAGGCGACCCGACTGAGAAGAGAGCCCTTGAGCCCACGCTGCCATCGGAGGAGCCGGGGATACGCAGGATGGCATTAGAGACCGCCCCTGCGCGACCCCTGGTCTTGCTGGGCATGTACGGTGCCTCTAGGGTCCACGACCTGCTGGAACGTGTGTGGACTGTGAGGGGGCCCGAGCAGTGGCGTCCCGATGTGGTTGGGTGCCGCTGTTGGGCGTGCAGACCCGCAGCCGCATAGGAAAAGGCCCTACAATAGTGGAACAAGAAGAAGACTTACCTACAATGGCCAGTTCACAGGAACAATTGGAGGAGGAGTTTGCAGAAGGTAGACCTCAAGATGTGGCAGTGGAATCTGGATTGGACTCTATTTTTACTGTCCTGGAAGGGTTTGCTTATCATATGGATAATATATCTCAATCAATGACTCAAGTGACAACTAAAATTTCTAATATGTCTGAAGATATGTCTACACTTAAGAGGGATGTTAATAAATGCCTTACATCAGTGGATGTAGTACAAGAATTTTTTTTTAATCGAGATAGCTTTTTCTGAATGTAAAGAACAAGTTGTGCATAATAAGGATAAAATAGAGAAAGTGGAAGATTCGTTTGTGGATTGTGGGAATCCAGAAGAGAGATTTATTGAAAAAGATTGATTCATTGAAAAATCAAAGTCAGAGAAATAATGTAAAAATTGTGGGCCTTCAGAAGATATTGAAGGAACTGGATCCCTGAGATGCTGGATAAAGAGTTTTTTTTGGGAGGTTCAGTACTGGAGAGGGCATAAAGAGGGCTAAGGAGGAAACTGTTACCGAGACAACCACCACAAGCAGTTTTAATTCAGTGCCTGAGTTATCAAGATAGAGAAATTATTTTACGGTTGGCAGTACCGAAGGCAAGACAAAGTCAATCTCCAATGATGAGTCAGAATAATAGAGTTTTTTATGCAGATTTGAGTCAAGAAATTATTAAGCGTCGACGGGAGTTTAATTCGGCTAAAGATATGTTGTGGCAGAAAGGATATAAATTTGATTTTCGATACCCTGCTGTGTTGAAGGTTTTTTATGGCAATTATCAGTCTCAATTTTTTGAGAATGATCACGATGCATTGGTTTTTGCTAATTCATTACCAGATCTACATGGTCAGGGAAGAATCTCGCCATCATCGCCGAAAAGAAGGCCAATGGACATGGAAATGGACAGAATAGGAAAGATGGAAAGAAGGAGGTTTCAACACACAGTTTTTATTGATGTTGAAGATTCAAACTGGTCATTGGGACTGGAGTCGTTGGGCTGAATATTTCCATAACACTGAATTGTATTATTATATATATTGTATTTCTGGCTGGGGGAGGTGGATGGCACTGAAATCTTTGATAGTCATCTGCCACTGGTGGGGTTTACCACACACAGTTTTTTAGGGCGTTACTACCTTTGGGTGTTTTTTTGGAGGGGGGAAGAATTAATTATATTCGTTTTTATATAAACTTTTTTTATAATATTAGGGGAGGGAGAGTGGATTTCATTTATTAGTAGGAGAGCGATTTTTTATATTAAGTTATTATATTGTTAGTTTGTTAAGATGTCTAGTTTGAAATTTGCAACTTTTAATGTTCAGGGATTAAATAATCCAATTAAACAAAAGTGAGTTTTAGCTTATATTAAGAAAATGAAAATTGATATTGCTTTTTTACAAGAAACACATTTGACCGAAAAAGAGCATTTGAAATTGAAAAGAGATTGGGTTGGTCATGTGTGTTTTTTCTTCATTTAACTCTAAGGAAAAAGGTGTAGCGATTTTAGTTCATAAGAATTTATCTTTTGAGTTGCATGCTGTGGAGGGGAATGCTGGGAGGGTTTTAAAAGTGGACTGTAAAATCTTAAACGAACTTTGGACTTTACTTAATATCTATGCACCTAATGTAGATGATGAATGTTTTATTTCAGATACTTTTTTGTTATTAAGTCAAGCTAATGAAAATATTTTACTTTGGGGGGGGTTTTAACTGTGTTTTGGATCCTTTGATGGATAAATCCCCAAAATGTATTAGGAAATCAAAGATGGCGATACAAATTGGAGCTTTAGTGAAAGATTTAAATTTGGTAGATATTTGGAGAAGGGTTAATCCTACAGAGAAAGATTTTTCTTTTCATTCTTCTCGACATGATTCATTTTCTAGAATAGATTTTTTTTAATATCGGCACATTTACAAGGAAAGGTATTGAAGGCAGAATATAAAAGTAGAGTTATATCAGATCATTCTTTATTATTTTTTTCTTATAAAAGTTCAGAGGTAGTACGTTCATCCTATAGATGGAGATTTAATACAATATTGTTGAAAAAACCTGAGTTTGTTACTTTTGTTAAAGAACAGATTGTTTTTTTTCTTAACCAAAAATGCTAATTCAGTTAAAATTAATTTTGTGTTATGGGATGCATTAAAAGCTTACTTAAGAGGGCAAATAATTAGTTATACCACTAAAGTTAAGAAAGGGTATATGGGTGAAAATCTTAAATTAGAGAAGCAAATTAATGAACTGGAGAAGGAATTTCAGAAGAGAGTGACAGAAGATCAGAAAATAGCTTTAACTAAATTGAAACTGTGATATGATACGTTACAGACTTATCAATTTGAATGTTTAATTAATCGATTTAAGCAAACATATTATGAGTTGGGTGAGAAGGCACATAAAGTACTTGCATGGCAGTTAAAGAAGGAACAGACTTCACAGGTTATTAATGCTGTTAAAAAGAATTCAACAGTTACCTAAAAATCTCAGGAAATTAATGACCAGTTTTATTCATTTTATAAAAAAATATATACTTCTGAGGGGAGACAGGACAATGGATCTATTGATTCTTTTTTATCTACATTAACGTTATCACCATTAGAAGGAGAGGATATTATAGATTTGGAAGCTCCGTTTACAGACTTAGAAATTAAGGCGGCTATGTTGGAAATGCCTAATGGCAAGTCACCAGGTGATGACAGGTTTTCAGTGGAATTTTATAAAGTTTTCTATGAAGATTTATCTTCGGTGTTTGGTGAGCTATTACAACAAGTGACTGAACATTATGAGTTACCAGAATTTTGTTTTAGTGCTTTAATTACTGTAATTCCAAAGAAAGATAGAGATCCATGTAATGGAGAATTTAAACCATGTTTTTTGCTCCTGCGAGGCTGAGAATCAGTAACCTGCTTGAGATTCAGCGGACAAAAGCTAAATTCCACCATGGGGCCCAGAGATGCAGTTATCTGACAAAAAGACATCTGGTACCAAGAACGTTTAATCTTCCTGCTCGTTAGCTGGTTGCTGTTTGAGATTGATGGGATTTGGTTGGTCGCAGACTGTCAAGCAAGACCTCGCAGCTAAGTAGATCATTATATTTGAAGTGATAAGCTAGATGTCTTTAACTAAATAAATCATTGTATTCAAAGTGATAAGCTAGAAAGTTGTGGTATTTGATAGAAGCCTAGGCTGCTTGGTTATCTTTTTTTTGTGCTGGGAATAGGTGCTTGGGTAAGCAGTTTTTGGGTAATATAAGCCATGGTCCCACTGCTGAAGTTTCAGACTCCCTGAGAGGTGGCAACCTCTCTCAGCAAGAAGAAGAACTTCTAGAGTCCAACCAACATCCCGGTCGGGGAGGTGGAGAAGCTGCTATCGGTGCCCCGACAACCTACTACAAGTGTGTGGTCATTGCCTTGCTTCAGCAGTTGGGACCAGTCCAGCCATTGATAAGTATAATTGGGAAGGGCTTGCATATTGTAGTTTGAAATCAGGTTTAGATTTAGTAATAAAGATTTGTATGAACTGAAGTATTCTCGGTGTGTGTCTCTGTTTTCTTTCGATAGCTCAAACACTGTGACCAATCTAAAACGAACAAAGTGAGAGGTACAAGTTTACCCAGGACAATCCGTTAAAGGTGTCTTTGTATAGACCTATTTCTTTATTGAATGTGGATTATAAAATAATAGCTAAAATGTTAGCATATCAACTTGCTAAATATTTGCCTAAATTGATACATGTTGACCAAACAGGTTTTATTAAAAATAGAAATGCTTCAGATAATATTCTTCAATTAATTATCTTGGTCAAAGCATATCGGCAGCAACCCAACCATCCAATGATGGTTGCACTTGATGCGGAAAAAGCTTTTGATAGGGTCGAATGGGATTTTTTATTGAAGGTTTTGGAGAAGTTTAAATTTGGCCCTTTTTTATTAGTTGGGTTAAAGCTTTATATACAGACCCGACTGCTAGGGTGGTGACAAATGGACAAGTTTCATTGTCACTTAAATTGACACATTCTACCCGACAAGGTTGCCCATTGTCACCAGCCCTGTTTGCATTGGCTATTGAACCATTAGCTCAATTAATAAGGTAAAATGAACAGATACAAGGGATGAGAATTATGGGTGAAGAGTATAAGATTAATTTATTTGCAGATGATGTTTTGATATATTTAAGAAACCCAGAACAATCTTTGCCACATTTATGGGAATGTTAATTACAGTATGGATCATTATCTGGATATAAAGTTAATTGGGATAAAAGTGAAATTCTACCAGTTGGTGAAGGAGATTATTCAGTATATAAAAATGTTATTAATTTGAAATGGTCAGATAAAATTAAAAATTTAGGAATAAATGTGAATACTGAGTATCAATCTTTATATAAATTAAATTATGTTCCATTATTGAAAAAGATTAAAACAGATTTAATTAAGTGGAAGGACCTTCTGTTAACTCTAATTGGTTGGGTTAACTACATTAAAATGAATATCTTTCCACATATTCAATATTTGTTTCAATCAATACCATGTTTTCTTACAAAGGACTTAAATAAAGTCACTAGGGAATTTTTATGGAAAGGTAAATTACCGTGGGTAGCATTAAGTAAACTTACTTGGAAATAAGCATTAGGTGGATTACAATTACCTAATTTTCAGAACTATTATGAAGCAGCCCAGTTCAAATTTATTAGTGGTTTGATGGATCTGGATTGGCCTCCAAGTTGGGCTAAAGTTGAGATGGCATGTATTTCTGAAATTGCAATGCAACAATTTATATTTCGGTGGAATATGAATTTGTTATGGGAGTATAATATGGCAACATTAAAACATTTACTGATGTTATGGAGAAAAAGAAATAAGATTATAGGATCAAAAGGTAAATTGTCTATTTTAATGCCATTATATAATAATCAGCTTATTCCTTTTTCAATATTTAATAGTCATATAAAGAGTTGGGATTCTAGGGGTATAAAAATATTACAGGATTGCTTTGTAGAAGGACAGTTTCTTTCTTTTAATCAATTGAACGAACGTTTTGATATTGCAGAAAATTCTTTATTTGCTTATTATCAAATTCAATCTTTGGTGAAAAATATGTATGGTAAAGAGATGATTTTACCTGTACTATCAGAATTTGAGTCTTTGATTTCCTCTATACCAAAAAAGGGCTATATTTCTGTTATGTATCAAGTATTACAAGATAATATGGATAAGCTGGAATGGGAGAAATCTAAACTTAAATGGGAAAATTACTTAACTTTTGTTTTTCCTTAAGAATATTGGACGGATATGTGTTACTAGATTGACGAATGCACAGAATGGAATGGTTAATTATAATTTTTTTACATCAGTTATATTTAACTCCTGAGAAATTGAAAAAATATGGTTTCAGTAATTCAGATTTCTGTTTTAGATGTGGTACATGTGTTGGAACTTTTTTACATGCTGTTTGGTCCTATGTGTATGTACAACCATTTTGGAAAAATTGTATATGTTTAAGTTACCATTAGATCCATCCCTTTAAAGGGATTGGGGATGGATAAATCTCAAATTGCATTTGTATATTTAGCATTGTCCATAGCTAGAAAATGTGTAGCAAGTACATGGAAAGATAATACAGTGATTAACATAATGCGATGGGATAATGAAATGAAAGCTTGTATTGTTATGGAAAACATTACATATGTTTTGCATGATAATGATTCTTTTTTTGTTAATAAGTGGTTACCATATTTGGAATATATGCATTTAGATGTACTTTGATTTATTATACTTTTAGTTTCTGATTATATATTTTTGGCTCTTCTTAAGAGAACTGGCTGAAGGGGTGGGAGGGTGGGTGTGGATTTAACTTTGATTTTTTTCTCTTTTTTATTATTACTTTTTTTCATCTAAAAATTTTGTTATTGTTTGTATTTTTCATTTACTAACAATTTTTCAAATAAATAAAGTTTTTAAAAAAAAGTAAGCCTCGATATTCCGAATTGTATCTTATTCATCCAAATAAATCTAATGTCATAATTGCAGCTGTAAATAGCTTTAATTTTTTGTTGATAAAAATGAATAAACATTTTCATAGCTTTACACTCCATAATGATGAGTAAAACAAAGCACAATGTAAATGATAACAATACTCAACTTCAAACAAATTAAAATGATAAAAATGATAAATTCAAAGAAAATTTTCTCCAGTGAGTTCACTCACCTTCCATGGATATTCCAAGAATGAGAACGAGATCCTTGTCTGCTCGGATATTACGACATATGACGTCATAGTAACTATGGTAATCTACAAAAACCCTTAATCTTTAAAGGGAAAGTCATAAAACAACCAAAAATCATAAAAAAACCCCAAAGTTTTAACCTCTACAGGGACTTGCATCTACACTTATTAGGTTAAGACAGAACTGCATGCAGATTGTGTAGTATAGGATCAGGTAATATGGATAGCTCTTTGCTGGAATACCTAGTATGCAACTGTAAACTGCTATGCAGAATTTATGTATTCACCACAATAGAGATAAGAGGGAAGTCTAATTTTCTCAGAGAAAGTATAAAAATCATGTAAAACTTGAATTACAAGCTCTTGGATGCTTGACTTCTCGGTTGATGTCAGCTTGTGATAAAATTGGTTCTGAAGATAACCCCTCAGGCTCTTGTAAGATCTTCTCTTTACAAAAACAATGCACTGTGAAGGAGTCAATAACTACAGCAGTGATAGAAACTGAGGCGTACATGGTGTTTAGATTATATGGTGACCATAAATTGACCTTTATTCAGGCAGTTGACCTTGGGATTGCAAGATTATCACACAGAATTTACATGACTCAAGTTCATCGTAAACGTCAACAAAACCTCATCTTGAATGTGTTATTGTGATTAGGATAATGGGTGGTCAAGAGGAGGTAATGGTGGAACTCAGTTTCAAGGTATTGAGTTTTAGATGAATTAAGTTTTACAGAGGATGCAATGGGCAAGAAAGCTAAATAAATGAGCCTCAAGGAAACAAAAGCAGCAGGTGAACAGAGGCAGTATTTTTGAGAGACAATATTAAAGGAGCAGAGAAAGATGGTCTTGCTGATGGGATGAAGGATCAGCTGAGACTGGACGCAAACTGAGAGATTGCTTCATTGAGCACTTTGGCTGTGTCCGTCACAATAGCGTGGACCTCTCAATGGCAACTCATTGCAATACTCTACCCCATTCCTTTGCCAACATGTCTAATCATGGTCTCAAGCACTTCCAGACTGAGACCACTCACCAATTGGAGTAACCACTCTTCGTAATCTATCTGGGCACCCTCCAACTGGATGGCATTAACTGCTTTCCCCCCTCCTATAGTTTCCTTGTCTCCTTCCCCCACTCCCCCTTCACTTTCTCCTCTTGAATTGATAGAAGGATGGGTAGCTTTTGGCTCTGTGAAAGGAGGCAGAGCCAAAAACTATTCCTCCCCTTCTGCCATCAAATCTCACTTTTCTTCACTCATCTTCTCTTATCATGTCCAATTAACACCTTTTGTCTGCATGGTAAACCACTGTTATGTATAATTGGCTGGTCAGGCGCACCTATTGACCAGTTGTACTTGTGGCCCCTCCCCACAGGCTCCTGCATAAAGGTGACTGTTCCACAGCCCCCTGCAGCTCAGTGCAGGACAACTGAACACTATGGGTGCGCTTGGGTCCTTGTGAATAAAAGCCTATTGGTTTCTCCACAATAGTCTTTTGAGTAATTGATGGTGCATCAGTCTGTTGGTCTGTACTCCTCCCTCTCCTATTCTTCCCTTTTCACCAGTTTTTCTAAAAAGGCCCCTTGCTTGCTTTTTGCTCACACCTTTAGAAAGGGCTCAGACATGAAACGTTGATAATGTATTTTTATCTCTTGTGGATGCAGCATATCTGTGTTTTTACTACAATTAGTGTCTGCAGACTTTCGTGTTTTGCTGACTTGGTGAATTATTAAATGCAGCCTCAGAGAGGGATGGAGAGGATGATGAAGAATGGAGTTTCTGGTGGAAAGGAGCTCCAGGGGTTAAAACTGAGAGAGAATTTCAGTTAAAAAAAACCCACACAACTCTGCCCTTTAGAAGCATACCAACATCTTCTGTTTTACTGGTCTTAATTAGGCACATGTCAATCTCAAATGAGGTTCCCAAGACAGTATTTTTTCAGGGAAGTTGGGTATGAAATCCAACATCCTTGGACATTGACAGATGAAGAAGAGCCATTCTTTATTTGTCATCCTGTTCCAGATATTTAGGGTCATAGAGTGATATTTGCAGAATGAGGCCCTTTAATTTGTTTCTTTTGCAATAACCCAGCATAACTTCCCCTGAAAAAAGTAGCAAATTTCCTTTTGTAATTGATAACTGAATCTGCTTCCATCATACTTTCATATGGGTTTCTCCAAGAGCATAAAATGTAGCACTAAAACATCCTCATCTCAAAGAAGATGGAAGAAAACTATCCAGCCTTTTGCTGGCAGTACTGGCTATTTTGAAGAGAACAATCCAATAAATCCCACTCCCTAGTCTGTATTACAACTCTCAAATGTTTGGCCCAGATTTTGCAAAGGAATGTGAAAATGTTGTCAGGTTCAGGATTCATTTGAATGATTCTGCATAACACAGAAGTGCCCCACCTGTTTGCCTGCTCCTCGAAAGGCTTAGTAAAGAAAAAACAATCTACCAGAGGAACTGAGTGAGTCGAATAGGAACAGTTGGCATTTCAGGTCAGAACTCTTCATCAAGACTGAAAGTGCAGAAGGGAGATAGCTGCAGAAGGGAGATAGCTGGTATAATGAAGACAGGGTTGAAGGAGTTAGACAGGGCCAGTCGAAGAGTGGTAAACTAGGGAAGGGAGAAGGATGATGGTCAGATAGGGAGGGTGAGGGGGTGGGATTGGAAGACGAAGGAGGATGATGTGTAAACAAAGGCTACCAGTCCTGGAATCTGATAAGTGATATTTGTGATATAATGGAAAGATCAAGGGAGAGGTAAAGGACAGATAATACCAGATGGAACTGAGATGGGATCCTGCAGGTAAAATGTGGAGAGAATGGAACTAGGAGGGGGGAGGGAATGTGAATGGATGGGGGAATGGGTGGGGTCTGTGGGAAAGGGGACTAAATGGGGGGGGGGAGGGGGAAGAACAGAATTAATCAGAAGAGGGACTCATTACTTGAAATTGGAAAATTCAGTGTTCTATATTGTTCAATTAAATATTTGAATGTTATTTGACTGTTGCTCATTTAAGAGCTTGACTAACCTTAGCTGACTGTTGAGGTCCAATTTTTCTGTGGTTTGGTGAGTGGGTCAGGTTCTCCTTCGTGCTCTCAATTAGTGAACAACATGCACAAGATCCCAACCCTTTCCACAGAGCATTAGGTTACTGCAATTGGGGAACTGACACAAGCAGTTCCGCAAAAGGTAAGTCGGTACTTCTGATGTGTTCAATGGTGAATGAGGATGATTTGATGCAATTTGGAAATCCTGCCATTTAATTTTCTTTTTTCAATGGTACTAATGATTTTTTTATGCTTTCCGAGAATACAACAATTTGGTTTTCTCTAGCTCCAAAATGTCTTAAATATTGATCAAGAAACATAAAATCACATTTGACCATGACAAATGGAGAATTTAAATTCAATAATTAAACACTCCTGGAACGAACACAAAGACATTATCAGTAAGGACGATCATGAAATTACTAGATTATGACCAATGACTCATTTGGTTCACTACTGTCCTCAGGGAAGGAAATCTGTGGCCTTAATCACTTTGACAACACTTAACTACATCCATCCTTACCTGACACCAGTTGAAGTGTCAGTTAAGGGTGGATGATAAATGCAATTTTATCTGTATCCTGTCAATGAACAATTAACTTTGGTATTCCAGCCAGGTTGCAGTGACTCACTGTGTAAAACTTCAATTTTTTTAATGGTCTCAATAAATATAAAATTGCCAGATACTGTAACTATGAGTCCCTGGGACACAATCCTTCTGTCACTTTAAATAATTTATTAAAATATTATAATTAAACTTCCTCTGATCTCTAAGCATCTCACTTTATCCTTCTGCTGGATTTGATGATCTTATTTTTGTAAAAACAATAAGAAATACGAATAGGAGTCAGCCATGCACCCCATGAACCTACCTCACCATGATCACTTCTGATCATGGCCTCATCCACTTTTCTGTCTGCCCCTGGTGAGGATAGATTTCTCTACAGATTGCTGTTGTCCTTTTTATTTTTTTTTAATTTTATTTATTAACAGCAGTGGTTTTCAAACGTTCTCCTTCCACTCACATTCCACCTTAAGTATTCCCTATGCCTTAAGTGCTCTGTGATTAGTAAGCGATTATGTAAGGTTGGATGTGAGTGGAAAGAAAACGTTTTGAAACCACTGTTTTAACTGTACCTAATTGACTCATTATGTGCACGGTTTCATAACTCCAAAGGAAACGGGCCAATGACAATTTTTCTCAAGCAAAATATTTCAGTAACAATTGGGTCTAGAGCAGTGGTTTTCAACCTTCTCTTCCCACTCACATACCACCTTAAGCAATCCCTTAGAGCCCCTGTGCCACAGAGATTACTTAAGGCGGTATGGGAGTGGAAAGAAAATGTTTGAAAACCATTGATTTACAACTTGGTAGAAGCCAATTCTGTCCATGTCACCCAATTATACCCAAAACTACATTTTTAGGAGGGTGGGAGGAAACTGGGTCACCTACATAAAACCCACACAGGTCACAGGGACAACCTTGCACTCAACAACACAAAACTAAGGAATTGATTATGGACTTCAGGAAGCGGAAACTGGGAGAACACAAACCACCCCTCCATCATTGGGCCTCTTCTCACTGCTACCATCAGGAAGGAAGTACAGGAGCCTGAAGATAAAGATCCAAAAACAACTTCTTCCCCTTTGCCATCAGAGTTCTGAATGAACAATGAACAACATGTTACCTCACTTTTTTTCTCTTCTTTTGCACTAATCTATTTATTTTTATATAGTGTATTTAAGCAATGTAATTTTAGCAATTTTTCCATCTGTAATGCACAATAATGCCAATGTAGCGGTCTGCTAACCGGGACGCAAAATGGCCATCAACGTAGCGACCACACAGACCCTGCGGGGGCCAATGACCTTCAACCCAGATGAACACATGCACAGCAGAAAAAAGCGAGCAATGGTGGGAATGCCACCCTATATGAGATTGGCGCTGCCATGATGTCACTCCTGATGTCAGCAGCAAGGAGAGAACATAAGCAGAGCTGCCAATGCAACAAATCAGTCTTCAACTTTGACTCCTTGTGCGTGTGTCTTCTTTCCACACTTCACGGTAGCACACACGCTACATTGGTGACCCCGACAGGTCCAATCAGTAGTTGGACCCAAACATAATGGAGCAAACAGCTCTTCACACGGTTTCCTTGAAACCCAACTTTCTGGGCATCACAGCCACACATGTGGTTCGAACAGGCTGAGGTCCAGTTCCACCTTCAACAGTGAAGTGTCAGTTGATGAAGTAGACAAAGACAATGTAGTCAAACAATAATCATGGCTTTTATTAGCAGAGACTAATGGTACAATAATGAAAGACAATGGGTGAATACAGTTATACCTCAGGGGAGTGTCTTTATCAGTAGAGATAATCCACAGCCAATGTTAGCCAAAGGAAAGACTGATAGCTTAGCAGAGATTCACCACAGTCTCCCCCCGGCAGAAGAAGGGTTAAAATCAAAAGGACAGCAGCTAAGTAAAATACCATATTTGGCATTGAGAATTCTCTGACAGCCAAAACACGCCAGTATCTAGCAGAGCAATCGAAATATAATGAGATGTCTATGAATACTGGAGCCTCTCAGGTTGTTTACAGATTCTAGTTGATTTTCTAATTGGAACAGATGACTTTGCAACCTTGGGAACTGATACTGGTCCTGGATCTGCAGTGTGATAAGGTTGGACCCACTCCAGAATCGCCAGCGTGAGGCAGTGGAACCTCAGCATGGCCATCTGAATGCTTATGAGGGGTCACAGGCTGGGGAGGGGGGGTGTCCAATCTCTCAGGCTCACACTGAGTAGGGGTGCAAGGAAGGGGCGAACCAGGTGGGGACAGATCTCTTAGGGGTACAGTGTCCGTGCTCCCGTCTGGGAATTTAACATGAGCATAACTGGGGTTAGTATGCAGTAGCTGAACTGGTTGGACTAGAGGGTCCGTTTTATGCGTCCGAGCGTGGCTCTTCAGCAGCATGGTTCCAGGCTCAGATAAACAGGCTGGCCAGTCCATTACAGTTCTTGATTTCCTAGGAAAAGTAAACATACATTCATGAGGTGTTTGATTTGTTGCAGTACATAATAAAGACTGAATAGAATGTAGCGCCTCAGGCAGCACTTCCTCACCGGGTAACAGGGTAACCATGTGTCTTTAACGCAAGGTTAACAGTCTTCCAGACTGTAGCGTTAACCCTGTCGACCTGCCCATTGCCCTGTGGGTTGTACCTCGACGTACGGCTGTTGGCAATCCCCTTTCGTAGCAGGGCTTGGCGCAGCTCAGCGCTCATGATTGCTGAGCCTCTGTCTGTATGAATGTAATTGGGAAAACCAAAAATACTGAAAATTCTGTCAATTGCCTTAATGACAGACGCTGACGAGACGTCAGGGCAGGGTATCGCAAAAGGAAACCTTGAATATTCGTCGATTACAGTAAGGAAATATACATTTTTGTTATTGGAAGGTAATGGCCCTTTAAAAATCTAAGCTAATCCTTTCAAAAGGTCGGGTTGTTTTGATGAGAGTGGTCTCCGGAGCTTTGAAGTATTGCGGTTTGCATTCTGCGCAAACAGGACAGCTTTTAGTCAGTTTCCTGACTTCTTCCAGGGAGTGAGGAAGGTTGTTAGCCCTTATGTAGTGGAAGAATCTTGTGACCCCTGGGTGGCACGGTCTGCTATGGATCTCCTTTAGTCCCTCAAGCTGAGCACCGGCAGCAGCTCGTGACAATGTGTCAGAGGGTTCATTTAACCTTCCAGGTCTGTACTGGATCTCATAATTGTAAGTTGAGAGTTCAATACTCCAGGGTGCCATCTTATCATTTTTTTTATTTTACTTTTGTGTTTAGTACTGAACATGTAGGCTACAGATTTCTGATCAGTGACCAGTGTAAATTTTCTGCCAGCTAGAAAGTGTCTCCAGTAGCAAACAGCTTCAATGATAGCCTGGGCTTTTTTTTTCAATGGCAGGATGTTTTAGTTCAGGTCTGCGTAATGTGCAGGAGAAGAATACCACCAGTCTGCCCTTTTGATTAAGGGTTCCTGCCAAAGCACAATCTGAGGCATCAGTTTTTACTTGGAACAGGACATCCTCATCAATGGACGAGTGTGCAGCTTTGGCAATATCAGCTTTAATTCTCGTGAAGGCATCCAAGGCCATTGGAGAGAGAGGAAAAGATTTAGTGTCAAACAGAGGGTGTGCCTTCATGGCGTAGTCCCGAACCCACTTGCAGTAGTAGGAAAAGAATCCCATACACCTTTTAAGGGCTTTTTGCTGACTCTGGCGGTGGTAACTTAAGGAGAGCCATTCTTTCCTGATCGGGGCAAATTTCGCCCTTGCGGACAATGTAGCCCAGAATGGGTAGCTCTATCGCGTTGAACACAAATTTGCTCTCGTTAAATGTAAGGTTAAGTTCTTTAGCTATTGCTAAGAATTTCTTTAAATTGCTGTTGTGTTCGGTCTGAGCTTTCCCACAGATAGTGACATTATCCAGATAGGGATAACTCTAACGATATTATCCATTTCTCTCTGAAACACTGACACACCATTTGTGACTCCAAAAGGTAACCTTTTAAACTGGTATAACCCCCCAACAGCCTCAAAGGCCATATAGGGTCATTCCCTTTTTTTAATGGGGATTTAATGGTAAGCTGCTTTGAGGTCGATAGTGGAGTGCTTGTATTGTGCTATCTGATTAATCATTTCATTGATGCATGGCAGGGGGAAGGCACCAGGTTAGTGTAACGGCTGTAGTCAATAGCCAGTTGCTTCGTAGTGTGATTTTTCACAACTACCACCTGGGCTTGCCACCGACTCTTACTGGGTTCAATGACTCCCTCTTTAAGCAATCTCTGGGTCTCAGCTTTGCTGTAAGAATGTCTCTTAGTGGCAATCAGCCGACACTCGGGGGGGGGGGGGGAGGGATAAATCACTGAAAAGGGAGGGAGCTTTGATCTTTAATGTGGACGGACTGCAGTAACTAGCATGGGGGATGGTAAGAGTGAGTAGTGGCCCATCGAAATTTAACACTACATTTTTCATCTGAAATTGAATATCCAATCCCAGTAACACAGGAGCGCAGAGATCAGACATTACAAAAAGCCAAACATCAGCAAGGCAATGTCCCTGCAAATTTAAAGTAACTTTACACTTGTCCTGTACAGTTTTTGTAAGTTCACTACAAGCCACTGATATATTTCGATTCGCTGGATATCTCCACAAATTTAAGGCTTTGGCGACTTTCTCTTGGATGTAGTGTCAGTACTCCCTGAGACTATTAAGCAATCGAGAGTCTCATCATTCACCTCCCCCTTGATAGTCGACCATTTCAGTCCGTAACATCCCCAAAGCTTTACAGTCAATTGAGCTAACACAGGGGAACCTTGTGTTGATCTCACCTCGCCGTCACTTGAAGTCGATTCAGCCAGCTCGTCTGAAGATTCCTCCTTTTCACCATTTCTCTCTGATGACACACCTTACTACTATGTGGTGAGCTCGCTCAGCCAGGAGATGGCAGCAAGGGTTGTTAACTTCCTACAACAGCCTCCAGTGCAAGGCAAATACAATGCCTTCAGTAAACTATTAACCTGCACCTTCGGGCTCTCACGGCACAAACGCACTTCCTGATTGCTGCATATGGACATTTTGGGGGACAAGGTCCCATCCGCCCTCATGAGCGAGATACTTGGCCTTACTGAGGGATACAAGCCCTGTGCTATGAAGCCTACATCAGTTTTGAAGACAGGTACTGCCAAAAACTGATGGAAAACCGTGAATAGCATCACAAAACAGCAGCCATGGTTATTACAAAAACAGACATCCAGTGTCCCCATTGTGCTTGACTGCACTTCCAGTCTGGGACTGCAAAGCCACCTTTGTGTCTTCTTCAAACTGAAGGACTATCCAATATATATTACATGACAATAATGGAACCTTTATCTTTTTCCATGAGAGTGTGGAAATAGAGTATCTCCTTTGGGAGTCTAGTATTGAGCACTCAACCATTGTGCAGCTCAATAGAACTAATTATGTGTAATTGGGGACCAGCATTTGAATGAGCAAGGCAAAGAGGGATATGAAACTCATTCAGGTGCCTTACCATTTGGCATGGGCAATCATGTCACTCCATCCATCATAATCTCTGGCCTTCCAAATTGTAGTTGTTGCCTTCCCTGTTCTTTGATGAAGGCTCCATCTTTGAGCTGAGACCATAGTCGATGTCCCTTGTATGATTGTACAAGGGAAAAATATCGAAGTGGTTTCCCATTGCCTTCTTCAGTTGCAATGTCCACAGTCCATACTGGATGGGTAACCTGGGATGGGTAACATTCATCTGCCCACCGTTTTTCATTTTACAACCATAAATTCTAATTTGTAGAAACTGCTTGTAAAAACCATCCACCATCTGCAATCCATGGCTTTGTATGACCCTGATTGAAGGCTAAAGATGTACTGCACTTTGCCCAAGGGTGACCTGTAGGCTATTGGACAGAAGGAATGCCTTATATCTCCTTTTGGTGAGCAATTGAGCAGCACCAACACCAATTAGGGAACTAATGCAGGCAATTAGGATTATTCTAGACAGGTATGATGATTAGACTGATGGGGCAAAGAGCTTGTTCCATGCAGTATAACTCTATCACCTTATTATTGGAGATACTGGCCTGGAAAGGAAGGCTAACACTGTGCTTGCTCATCCTGAATTTCACCAATGGGTCAACAGGACAATTTTCAAGAAAGTGTGGTTTGAAACATGGCTAGATTATATTGTTTTTGCTGCAATGTTGCACTTTATTTCCAACAACCTTTCTGTGGGAGTGAATGTAATCTTTAGAATGAATGTAAATGAGTTCATTTACAATGACCATACACCAGAACTAAGATTCTTCAAATCTCAATCATTTAGCAGCAGTATGTAGAAGATGAACTCCAAGCATTGCAGCAGTTCTTTTCTGAAGCATATGAAAGGATGGGATTTATTCTCAACGTTAACAAGGACCTTTGTGAACCTGTCCCTGCTGCACTACACTGAAGGTTCCCAGTGAGACCTGTAAGAAATGGACCATATCTCAAGAGGCTTAAGTTAGTGAATGCAAATATCAATGTTGAAACTTGCCTTCAAAGTGCCAGTGCAGCCTTTGGTTGATTCTGGAAAAAGATTTTTGAAGATTAAGGTCTCAGACCTGGTACAAAACTCATCATCTCCCAGGCCAGCAGTAATCCCAATCTCTTATACAAGAACATAAAAAATAGGCTTCTGGCACGTCAAGCCTGCTCCGCTATTCAATGAGATCATGGATGATCTGATGATAGATTCATCTCTTCTTCCCTGCCTTTTTCCCATATCCCTTAATTCCCCACACTATGTAAAAATCTATCCAACCATGTCTTAAATATATTTACTGAGGTCGTCTCCACTGCTTTAATGGGCAGTGAATTCCATAGATTCACTGCAGAATAAGAGAGTTTTAGAAGATTGGTGGATTAAAGGAATAAAAAGATTGCAGGATTGTTTTGAAGAAGGTAAATTTTTTATCATTTAATCAGCTTAAAGAGAAATTTGGGATTTTAGAGAATTCTCTTTGTTTATTATCAAATTAGGGCATTAGTGAAAGCTAATTTTGGAAGAGAAATGAAAATTTCAGTTAACTAAATTTGAATTTATGGTTTCATATTTTTCAGATAAAGGTTTTATATCAGAAATGTATGCATTATTACAAGATACAATGGTTTAAAAATTAGATACATCTAGGATTAAATGGGAGCATGATTTAAATTGTGTGATTAGTCAGGTAGATTGGGAAAATATGTGTTATGATGGTTTGACTAAATTCAATAATGTAAGATAGTATGTTTAATTCAAATTTTTTGCATCAGATATATTTAACCCCTGAAAAATTGAAAAAATATGGATATAGTAATTCAGATCTGTGTTCTAGGTGTGAATTATGTGTTGGAACATTTCTACATTCTGCTGGTTTTGTGATAAAGTTCATCCTCTTCTGGTTTAAAATTAGGATTTTTCTTCAAAATTTGTTTAAAATTCAATTTCCTTTAGATCCAACAATTTTTTTTGTTTGGTTATTTCCCTCTGTTAGTGGACTTGGGGTTGGATAAGTTTCAGACAGCGTTTATTCATCTAACATTGGCAGTTGCTCGTAAATGTGTTGCTATGTCTTGGAAAGATGAAGCAGAGTTAAATGTAGTTCGGTGGCATAATGAGTGGAAGTCATGTATCTATATGGAGAAAATAACATAATTTACATAATAATTATGATTTATTTTGTTAAGATGTGGACACCATATATGAAGAATATGAATTTAGTAATATTGTAAATTACTGAATGTTGTTGTTTATTTTTAATGCTTCTCTTTAGGGATCTGTTGTGGGGGGGGGGGGGATGGGTTTATTTTACTGTTTTATTATTACGCTACTTTTCTGTAAAAGTCTGTTTATTTTTATTGAAAAAATACTAAATAAAGTTAAAAAAGGCCTGCTCAAGCCATGCCCTGGTGGTGATGCAGCTGAGCTGACTATAAAAAGCAGAGCTGCCATTGAATAAACTCAGTGTCCAATACAAAAAAAAAGGGGAGACCTGAATGTGGCAGTGACTTTGGATGCTGAAAAAAGCATTTGACAGATTAGAATTAGGATTTCCTCTTTAAAGTTTTAGAGAAATGCAAATTTGGTTCAATGTTTATAGATTGGGTTGGAATTATGTATAAAAAGCCTATTACAATGGTAGTGGCAAATGGACAGATTTCAGCATCTTTTAAATTAATGAGATCAAGTAGACAAGGTTGCCTAATGCCACCAGCTTTATTTGTTTTAGCAATAGAACCATTAACTGAATTAATAAAATGAGATTAAAAAATTGTGGGTATTAAGGTAAAAGAAGAATATAAATTTGTTTGTAGATGATGTTTTGATTTATTTAACAGATCCTTTAAATTCTTTGCAACAACTTAAAATTAGAATAAAACAATATGGAGATATATCAGGATATAAAATAAATTGGGAGAAGAGTGAAATTATGTCTTTAGTTAATGAAGATTATCAGAAATGTAAGCAAAGTTGAATCTAATTGGCCAGATCTTGGAATAAAATATTTAGGTATTCATGTGCAATCAGATTTGACAAAAATATTGAAATTAAATTATTTATTTTTATTAAAGGAAATTAAAGAACACTTGGAAAAATGGAATATGTCACCTATTACTTTGATGGGGAGCATAAATTGTGTAAAGATTAATGTTTTTCCTCAAATACAATATTTATTCCAATCGATTCCAATTTCAATTCCTCAACATTTTTTAAGAATTAAATATTTGTTAGAAAATCTTTATGATAAGGAAAAATGGCTAGGGTTTATTTGGAGAAATTGATGTGGAAATACAATATACAATTTAGGAGGCTTATAGCTCCTCAATTTTATGTATGATTATAAATTGAGATTTATTAATAATCTTCCAGCATGAGTAAATATGGAACTTGATAAAATAGGAGAAACAGATCCACAACATTTTATTTATAAATGAAATGCAGGATTTTTTATAGCAAATAAAGAAACACCCATACTGAAACATTTAATTGAACTTTGGTATAAAATTGATAAAGAGATTGGAAGAATAGCTTTATTTTAAAATAGACATTCCAATTTCTATGGAAAATAAATTTCTAAAAATCTGGCAAAATTATGGTATTAGGAAAATTAAAGAATGTTTTGAAGCCAAGAAATTTATCACTTTTAATAGAATGAAGGAAAAAAATTAAGATATTTGAAAATAAAAAAATTGTTATTATCAAGTTAAGAAATTATTTTATGAAATTTCTGGTCAGCAGGGACAAACATAGAATTATTATTAAGTACTAGGGATGTAAAGAAATTTATTTCAGAGATGTATAAATTATTACAAAAGAAGGGTTGGAAAGGAGTTCATTAATGAAGATGTAAATGGGAGGCAGATTTAAATAAGCAAATAGATGAACGTAGATGGATTCCAATATCTTCTTCTTTGGCTTGGCTTCGCGGACGAAGATTTATGGAGGGGGTAAATGTCCACGTCAGCTGCAGGCTCGTTTGTGGCTGACAAGTCCGATGCGGGACAGGCAGACACGGTTGCAGCGGAAAATTGGTTGGTTGGGGTTGGGTGTTGGGTTTTTCCTCCTTTGCCTTTTGTCAGTGAGGTGGGCTCTGCGGTCTTCTTCAAAGGAGGTTGCTGCCCGCCAAACTGTGAGGCGCCAAGATGCACGGTTTGAGGCGATATCAGCCCACTGGCGGTGGTCAATGTGGCAGGCACCAAGAGATTTCTTTAGGCAGTCCTTGTACCTCTTCTTTGGTGCACCTCTGTCACGGTGGCCAGTGGAGAGCTCGCCATATAACACTATCTTGGGAAGGCGATGGTCCTCCATTCTGGAGACGTGACCCACCCAGCACAGCTGGATCTTCAGCAGCGTGGACTCGATGCTGTCGACCTCTGCCATCTCGAGTACTTCGACATTAGGGATGAAAGCGCTCCAATGAATGTTGAGGATGGAGCAGAGACAATGCTGGTGGATGCATTCTAGGAGCCGTACGTGATGCCGGTAGAGGATCCATGATTCGGAGCCGAACAGGAGTGTGGGTATGACAACGGTTCTGTATACGCTTATCTTTGTGAGGTTTTTCAGTTGGTTGTTTTTCCAGACTCTTTTGTGTAGTCTTCCAAAGGCGCTATTTGCCTTGGCGAGTCTGTTGTCTATCTCATTGTCGATCTTTGCATCTGATGAAATGGTGCAGCCGAGATAGGTAAACTGGTTGACTGTTTTGAGTTTTGTGTGCCCGATGGAGATGTAGGGAGTATGAAAAGTACAATAAATGTGAGATATCAGTTATATTTAATACCATAAAAGTTAGATAATATGAATTATAGTTATTCAGATTTATGTTTTAGATGTGGACAATAAGCAGGTACTTTTTTGCATTCGACTTGGCAGTGTTCCACAATTAAAACTTTTTGGCTTGATTTGGGTAATTTATTACAATGAATAACTGGAATAAGATTCCCAGAGGATCCAATGTTATTTTTACTGGGAGATATTAGAGGAATTATATCTAAATTAAAATTGAATATGTATCAAGTGAAATTTGTTCACATTGCTTTGGCAATAGCTAGAAAATGTATTGCTATAACTTGGAAGTCAGATATTGATTTCAGAATTGGGTGATGGCATGCAGGTGATCAGAGTTGTATTCCACTTGAGAAAAGTTCTTACAATTTAAGAGATAAATATGTTTTGTGAAATATGGAGTCCACATTTACAAACTGTTATTAAAATTTAAATAAATCTCGAATATTCCCTTTCTTTTATGGGTCTCTTATATACATTTAAAAGTATTGTAAAGTGAAGTGTACCTGTTGTGGTTTTCTTGTCCGTTTTTCTTTTTCTTCATTTGTCAGGGGTTGGGGGATTTAAAGATTTTTCTTTCTTTTGTATTGCTTACTTTCTTTTTTATACAAAGTTCCATGTGTTTGGAGTAAGTTTGAAATATTGTGATGTATTTGTTAAGTGGTTTAATATTAAATAAAATATTAAAATAAAAAAGTTCCTCTCTCATTATTCTAAATTCTAGCAAATACAGTCCTAAAAGGTCATCTCTGGAATCAATCTGGTGTATATCTCTACACAACCTCCAAAGTACATCCTTTCCTCAAGTAAGGAGAGCAGAATTGCATGCAGTACTCCAGATGTAGCCTCAACAATACCTTGTAGCATAACCTCCCTGTTCCTAAATTCAATTCCTTTAGTGTGAACACCAATATTCTATTTGCCTTCTTGATAAACTGTTGCATGTGCAAAACAACCTTTTGCAATTTATGCACAAACACTCCCAAGTCCTTCTGCATGGCAGCATGTTGAATAGTACTCTGATCTTCCATTTTTCCTTTCAAAGTGGATAACCTCACATTTACAAACATTGCACTCAATCTGTCAGACCCTTGCCCACTCACTTAACCTATCTATATATCTCTTTGCACTTTCTGTATTCTCTGCACAATTTGCTTTTCCACTCAATTTAGTGTCATCAGCAAACAGGGGTGCACTGAACTTGTTCCCTCCTCCAGATTGTTTATATATATTGTGAACAGTTGCAGGCCCTGCACTGACCTCTGTGGTACATCTCTCACTATTGATTGCCAACCAGAAAAAACACCACTGTATCCCAACTCTCTGCTTTCTATTAGTTAATCAATCCTCTATCCATTGTAATACATCACCCCCAATTCTATGCCTCCTTATCTTCTGTATAAGTCTTTTATGTGGCACCTTATCAAAACACCTTCTGGAAACCTAGATAAACAACGTCCATCTGCTCCTTCTATCTACTGAACTTGTTATATCCTCAAAGAACTCCAGTTAATTTGTCAGACACAACCTATCTTTGCTGAATCCAAATGGATCGATTTTTCTCCAGATGCCTTGCTATTTCTTCTTTAATGGTAGCTTCAAGCCTTTTTCCAATGACAGATGTTAAATATACTGGCACATCCTTAGTTCGCTGCTTTTTTGAATAGTGGCGTGACATTTGCCATTTTTCAATCCACCGAGACCCGCCCAGAGAATTTTGATAAATTATCACCAAAGCCTCGTCGATAAATGTATGTTCCTCAAGGCACTGGAAATACCAATACGACCTCCAATGACTCTATATCAATACCAGCCTCTGGTAATCTCCTTGCCAGCTGTGGAAAACTTCTTTCCTTTTGAATTTACATGTTCATTCCTTTTGAGTTCATGATTTTGAACATGTCTATTAAATATCCATAAATCATCACAGAATCATCATGGATTGTGTCCCACTGGCTTGTTATCAGAACAAACTGTTGGTTCCCTATTGCTATCTCTGTAGCTTAAACAGAGATAGAGAGCAAGAGATAGATAGATAGCGGGGAGCTAGGCAGTTTCTGTCTATACTTGAAGAATGAGGATGTAATCTTATTAAAAGATCTTTAAGGGGTCTTAATAGAGGAGAAGTTGAAATTGTTCACTCATGGGAGAGTTTTGAACAAGGGATCAAATCTACAAAATAAAGGGCCTGTCACTTAAAACAGGTGTATAGAAATTTATTTTCTCAGAGAGCAATGAATCTCTGGAATTCTGTAAGCTGAGAACAATGTATGCCAGATCATTTGATATTGCTATGATGCAAATATATGGAAGATCATTGAATTGACTGTTATGGGAAACTGGCACAAGAGTTGAGGCTAGAATAGAATAGAGGTGAAGGCTTGATGGATTAGGTTGACTCCTGCTATTTTCTTCTCCTTGTTCTTAACCTATCCAGAAACAGGAAGATCACACTCTCTCGTCTGTTCATTCTCCTTGTCCTTTTATATACTGTGCTTCTATTAGATCTCTCCTCAGTCTTTCTTCTCCAAAGAAAATAGCCCAAGCATTTCTAATCTTTCCTTGTAACTGCAATCCCTCATCCAGGGCTCACTTTCATGCCTTCCCATCCATCCAATAATGAGAATTAAATACAGTATTCAAGTCGAGACCAATGTTTTACAAATGCTTACCTGATTTTATACTCTATACCTTGATTGATAAAATCCAAAAATGTGTGCCTTTATTTATTTCTCAACTTGCTCTGTCAAGACTTAAGCCCCCATACTTCTAATCCCAATGCAGAAACTAAGTAACAGGCAGTAGGTTAAATGTATGAGAGGAGCAGGGTAGTTCAGAAGAGATAAAAGGTCAGAGGGATTGTGGGTTAACTGAAATTGGAGAATTCATTTTTAGGTAATTAATCTGCTTCCCCTCTGTCCCTTTCTCTCCTCCTTATGATCTATCAAGTCCTCTAACACATCCTTTTTTCTCCATTCCCGTTATTCAGTTTCTTTTCTCTCTACCATCCCCCCCCCCATTTGATCTACTAATAGCTCACATACACCTCCAACCAGATGCCTTATCCTCTCTGGGCAGTTTCCACCTGCCCACCATTCCTCCTTATTTTGTCCCCCACCCCCCCCACCATCTTCCTTAATCAGATTCCAAAAACTGAAAGTTTGTTGTCTCAAATAATCTCCTCCTGCTTCTGTTGCAATTTTTACTTTTCCTTCTCCTACTCAACTCTATTTGCCAATCAACTTTTACCAGCTCTTACTTCACCCCTCTCTCAACTGTTTCCACTTCACTTTCAGTTCAGACGAAGGGTATTAACCCAAAATGTCATCTGTTTATTTCTTTCAAAGATGGTGCCTGAACCCGAGTTCATTCAGCAGTGTTTTTTTGCTCCAGACTCCAGCTTCTGCAGTCTTTTGTGCAACATCTTTTATTGTATATTGCTTCCTCGACATTTTCTCCTATCAAAATGCAATATTTTATTCTTGTTTGGTATTAAACCATCTGTTTAACATTTGATCATTCCACCAGCCTGTTTATATTGTACTGTGAATCATCAGTATTGCTTTCACAGTTCACAATATTGTTAAGTTTTGTGTCATCCGTAGATTCAGAACTTAAAGTCATTAATATAAAGCTGCTTTCAGGTGCATTCTCCACCAAGAATGCACCTGCAGAAGTGGATACAGCCCTGTGGAATGGCCTTTCAGATGGCAGCCCTGAAAGCGCTGCGCTGTCCACCTGAACGGGACAACTGCAGGAGAGGCGACTTGGAGTGCACTCCGGCTCTCGTCAGCGCGGGAGGACAGCACAGGACGTTGGGGCAGGGACAGTGGGCTGTCAAGCGTGGCGGGTGGGGCTGTCATCTGTGGAGTGCTCTGCCACAGAGGGTGGTAGAGGCGGATTCGCTGACTATGTTCAAAAGAGAATTAGATAAGACTCTTGTGGGTAACAGAGTTAAGGGTTATGGGGATAAGGCTGGAAAGGGGTACTGATGGTAATGATCAGCCATGATCTAAAATGGCGGTGCTGGCCCGACAGGCCAAATGGTCTACTCCAGCTCCTATTGTCTATTGTGTGGGGAGGGGGCTGCCAGGCACGGGGAGGGGGGCTGTCAGGTGTGGGGATTTGGGTCACCGGTTGATTGTCATCAGCCTGCCCCCTTGCAGCTGTATTTAGGCACCTCAGGGGACTGCTCAAATGCAGAGATTATACCTCCCAGAGGAGGGTTGGTGAGTACTCATCAGAGCCGCATCAGGCCCTTTCAGGTATCCTCCCAACAGCCGCATCAGGCCCTTTCAGGTATCCTCCCAACAGCCGCATTCGGGTAGAATACGCGGCTTTACTTCGGGGTATTCTGGCCACCTGAAAAAAAGCTTAAGTCAACTAAAGCAATGGCCATCAAATTGATTTTGGATTGCCACTATTCATCTTCCTCCACTCCAAGAAAACAACCTCTTGGATCAAGTTTGGAGCCCATGTCCGACGTGAAGTGGTGCACTACTTCCAACGTTTCAACGTGGCTTCTGTGTTGGACTGAAGGTTCTCAAAACCATCCTGAAAGCTCCTTCTCCCTTTCGGGCTGCCATGGGGTGGAGATTCGTGGAATTTTCAACAGCACTCTCTGTCCACCCGATAAGCCTCTTCCTGCAAGAGAGTGTCCGAGCTGGACGTCTCCTTTTGGGCATGTGAGGAATCCAGCGCAGCCCAAACTTCCAGGTGAAACCCTGACCTCGCACCCGGAAGGAGACTGCGGAGGGACACCTTCACCCGACACCGCCGCGGCTTGTTCTGCGGGCTGGTGTGTGGAGGGGAGATTGCGTTTGTTGTGCGTCATATCCGGTCCTGTCTCTATGGTTTTAGTAACGGCTCGCAAGGGCTGGTAGGGTTTCGCGGGAGAGGGTGGGCAGAGGCGCGAGGCGTCATTCCGTTGGTGGTGCCATCACCGCCGATGCCCCCGGTGCGGCGGGCGCTGCTTTCTCTGGCCCAGCTGCATTGAGCCGTCTCGTCCCCCCCGCCAGGTGAGCCTCCTTTCTTTTCATTAACTTGGCCATGCGCAATTCTGCTTCCCGGCTGAGCGGTGTGTGGTGGTGGTGGGGGGGGGGAGGGGAGGGAGGGAGAGGTGTCCAGCCGGTGGCCGAGTGGCGGGGGGAGAGGGAGGGAGAGGTGTCCAGCCGGTGGCCGAGTGGCGGGGGGAGGTGTCCAGCCGGTGGCGGGGGGAGGGGGAGGTGTCCAGTCGGTGGCCGAGTGGCGGGGGGGGGAGGTGTCCAGCCGGTGGCCGAGTGGCGGGGGGGGGAGGTGTCCAGCCGGTGGCCGAGTGGCGGGGGGAGAGGGAGGGAGGGAGGGAGAGGTGTCCAGCCGGTGGCCGAGTGGCGGGGGGAGGTGTCCAGCCGGTGGCGGGGGGAGGGGGAGGTGTCCAGCCGGTGGCCGAGTGGCGGGGGGGGGGAGGTGTCCAGCCGGTGGCCGAGTGGCGGGGGGGAGGTGTCCAGCCGGTGGCCGAGTGACGGGGCCGATCTCAGGGTGGGTGTCCGGCCCTGCGGGTGACTCACTCGCCCGACGGGATCCCTCTGCCTCTGGGGAGCACGGGGTGAGATGAGCCCCCATCCCCATCCCCCTCTTTCTCTGTGGACGGACGAAGCCTGCTTTCCGGGACAGGAAATCCCAAGGTTTATTTTGAAGGTGGACTTTCAGATTCGACCCTTGCTTAAATTTCTCATGTAATTTGCTCTGTCAAATTTGAAAGCTAAATTACTTTGGTTTAAATAGTTGTGATGCATCTTTGTAATGTTTGTCAACTGTTTCGCTTTGGGATCCATGTGAGATAAAATACTTATATTTGTAACGTCTTTTGGCCAACAGTTTTTCTAAACTTGGTTTGTGAGCAGTTATGTACCACTTCACTACGGCTTTAATTTAGGCAGCGTGGCAACCAACATACCAATTGAAATGTCTGACTCAGACCAACGGTGCACCAGGTATAAATGTTGACATTTCCATATAAAAGTGTCACTTTGATAGGAGTATTTGTCCAATGACCAAAAACTGTACCTGTAACAAGGCAGACGTGGGAATGTTGGCTTCA
Organism: Narcine bancroftii; assembly: GCF_036971445.1. Lineage (NCBI taxonomy): Eukaryota > Metazoa > Chordata > Chondrichthyes > Torpediniformes > Narcinidae > Narcine > Narcine bancroftii. The sequence goes on along the minus strand of NC_091471.1, from coordinate 93,136,828 downwards.
CTTTCGTGATCAGATCTCGAGATATTTTCAGTCAAATAATTAAAAATGTACTTGTGTCAACAAAAGTCAAACTTTGTCTCCAGTGTCTGAAGATGGCAACTGGCGGTGCCCCATTGTTTGAGGAAAGTATTGAAGATCAAGATTTGGCCAACAGGACTGTGAACAATGGAAGTCTGGATGATCAATTAAATAATCGGGTAGGATGACATTTGTTATATCAACGAGCGTGTGAGAAATGCAAACTGATGAAAGTTTAGTGCACTCCCTGCAACAATTAGTTTGTTTGTTTTAAAATTTTGCACAATTTTTGAGAAACTTGTAGGAAGAGGGTATTAATTTGAAATCTTAAGAGATAAGCTAGCATGTACAATATAGAAATTGTTTTCTTGTTCACCATTATTTTTTTTTTATGGATGCTATTTACAGATATGAAGATTATTTCGTAGTAATAATCAGGAATTCTCTTGATTACTGTCAGTTTTCTCATTTTGATAACTAAGTTCATCAACTGTACTTTTAGTGGATGAATGGCTTTATTTGTGAATTTTTCTATTTACAGGTGCAGCAAAAGTAAGATAACAAAACCAGAAAAATATTATTTTGTAGAATCATAAAAATGAAGATAGGAAACCACAGATGTGGAATCTAGAGCAAAAACATAAACTGATGGAAGAACTGAATAGGTCGAGCAGCATTTGTGGAGGCAAGGGGATGTATGATATTTTGGGTTAAGAACCAGAGTCCAGGAAGGTGGCCAGTATATAGATGGGATGAGATAAAAGCTGGGAGGTGACAGGTAGAAACAGACAAGTGAAGAGGGGAGGTTAAGGAGATGGAACTGGGAGGGGAAGGTAAAAATATGTTGGTGGATGGGAGATGGAACCAGATAGGCGAGGGGTTAGGAAAGGTGAAGAAAGGAACAAGAAACCCAGGTGAATAGTTATATGGGTCATGGCCTGATGAAATCAGATAGGGGAGAGCCATGTCTTGATAACAAGGGGGATAGGGATGGAAATGGTAAACAAATTAAGTGAGAACTAGGGTGATTGGTGAGTGCGAAAGGAACATGAGGTGTTTGGTACATGAAACTGGAAAATTCAAAGCTTAAGCCATTGAGTGGTCAGGCAGCGAAGCTGAATATGAAATATAATAGTTTGCATTTAGCTAGCAGTGGAGAAGCAGGTCTGTGTGAAAGTGGGAAAGGGAGCTAAAATGACAGAGACTGCCAATTGTGAACAGAGTGCACCTGCTCTGCAAAATTGTTGCCCTGTTTGTATTTGGTCTCTGATCTTGAGGAGGCCACATTTGTGGTCATTAAATGAAATGGAACAGTTTGAAGGAGATGCACATAAATCTCTACCTCACCATAAACGGCTCTTTAGGTTTGGGTCCCTGGATGGTGGTGAGGGTGGGGTTAGGTGCAAATGTTATAGATGCAAGGATAAGAGCCGGAATGGAAGTTATAGAGTGAGTGGCCCTTTCTGAAAGCAGAAAGGGGCAGGACAGAAGATGTGATTGATGTTGGAACTGGATAAAAAAATGATATGCTGGATGCAGTGACATAGCTCATATGTGCAGCAGGTAGTAAGAATCTTTACAGTGAACGTTAAGAGAGGATCAGCAGGGAAAAGCTTGTCCATTGTCACTACTCTCTGGCATCATGGCCTCACAGTCCGATGCTTGTAGTGTGGTGACCGAAATTGCACACAAAACTCTGGTGTGGTCTAACCAATATTTTGTGCAATTGCAAAATGGTGTCCCAACTTTTGTACTCGGGACCACTGGCAATGATGGTAAGCAGAGCAAATGGTCTTTTTAGTACTCAATCTACCTGTGTTTTCACGTCCCTTTCCCATTCACCAGCCACCTGAGTTCTTTTTTGTACCCAATCATCCACTTGTAAGGTACTATGGACTTGCATCCCAAGATTTCCCTTTACTGTCCATTTATAGCCAGTGGTGAAAAAAGTCAAACAAAAAAGTAATTCACAAGTTTTGAATTGTAATGTGGGAGTTGCAAGAGCCAGTTTTGAATAGCAAGATATATCGACTTAAAACTGTGCTTTGATTTTATTTTTTTTCTGAAATACTGTATTACATCATTTTGTGGTGACACTTGAAAACAAAGGAATGCTAAACCAAGTGTCTACCTGGAACTTAAATTGAGTGTTTCTAATGGAACTGGAGGTGACATCCAAAAATATGAAGAGAAAGTAACTGGGGAAGGAACAAAAAAAGGCTCATGATGAGATAAAAGATACAGTAGGTTAAGTGCTTGGGATGATTGTGCAAGGAACAACAAGCGATCATGGACAAATAAAGAAGGGTCTTTAATAGGTAAAGATGTGAATTATAGAATCAGTATCTGACATTGTAATATTGATTAATCCAGTGGGGTGTAAAATCCCTCATAAAATGCTGATGTACCATGGCTAGTATTTTCATTGAATTTTCATTAGAACAGTGTATGACATGAAGGATAGAGAGATCAAATTGGAAAAAAAAAGCAAATTAAAATTACAAAGAGAAGATTAGCATTATTCTTGAAGATTGAAAAGGGGTGTTTAGTTTCATTCAAGTTTATGTCATCTGATTTTACCAGTACAGCCTGATAAAACAGTGTTCTCCAGTCCACGGTGTGGAACAGTGCAAAATGTGCACACAGGCATAACACAAAACAGACAAACAATACATATACGCAGTGTGTGTGTATGTATATATTTATTTATATATTTATTTATATTTTCTTTGGCTTGGCTTCGCGGACGAAGATTTATGGAGGGGGTAAAAAGTCCACGTCAGCTGCAGGCTCGTTTGTGGCTGACAAGTCCGATGCGGGACAGGCAGACACGATTGCAGCGGTTGCAGGGGAAAATTGGTGGGTTGGGGTTGGGTGTTGGGTTTTTCCTCCTTTGCCTTTTGTCAGTGAGGTAGGCTCTGCGGTCTTCTTCAAAGGAGGTTGCTGCCCGCCAAACTGTGAGGCGCCAAGATGCACGGTTTGAGGCGATATCAGCCCACTGGCGGTGGTCAATGTGGCAGACACCAAGAGATTTCTTTAGGCAGTCCTTGTACCTTTTCTTTGGTGCACCTCTGTCACGGTGGCCAGTGGAGAGCTCGCCATATAACACGATCTTGGGAAGGCGATGGTCCTCCATTCTGGAGACGTGACCCATCCAGCGCAGCTGGATCTTCAGCAGCGTGGACTCGATGCTGTCGACCTCTGCCATCTCGAGTACTTCGACGTTAGGGATGTAAGCGCTCCAATGGATGTTGAGGATGGAGCGGAGACAACGCTGGTGGAAGCGTTCTAGGAGCCGTAGGTGGTGCCGGTAGAGGACCCATGATTCGGAGCCGAACAGGAGTGTGGGTATGACAACGGCTCTGTATACGCTCACACCAAGACACAAGAGAAACTTGTGCGTGAACTACTCTTTGCAGACGATGCCGCTTTAGTTGCCCATTCAGAGCCAGCTCTTCAGCGCTTGACGTCCTGCTTTGCGGAAACTGCCAAAATGTTTGGCCTGGAAGTCAGCCTGAAGAAAACTGAGGTCCTCCATCAGCCAGCTCCCCACCATGATTACCAGCCCCCCCACATCTCCATCGGGCACACAAAACTCAAAACGGTCAACCAGTTTACCTATCTCGGCTGCACCATTTCATCAGATGCAAGGATCGACAATGAGATAGACAACAGACTCGCCAAGGCAAATAGCGCCTTTGGAAGACTACACAAAAGAGTCTGGAAAAACAACCAACTGAAAAACCTCACAAAGATAAGCGTATATATTTATATATATTATTAATAAATATAGTAACATTACAGAGAATTATTTTGACAGACATTCAGCAGTCTTGCTGCTTGTGGGAAGAAGCTGTTCCTCAGCCTGGTTCTTCTGGCTCTGATACCTCTATCTTTTTCCCGACAGGATCAGCTGGAAGATGGTGTGTGCGGGGTGGTAGGGGTCCTCCCTGATTTTACGAGCCCTCGTTAAACAACGATCTCGGTAAATCACATTGATGGGGGGGGGTGTGGGGGGAGAGAGTGTGAGGATGACACCAGTGATCCTCTCTGCCACATTTTATGGTCCGGTGGATTGGTCTCCAATCTGATGCTCTACAGCAACCATACTACACTGTAATGCAGCCAACCTGAGTGCTCTCGATAGAGCTCATTGAAAGTTGACAGAATGGTGGTTGATAGCCTTGCCTGACTCAGCCTTTTAAGGAAGTGCAGTTGCTGCTCCTCCTTGATGAGTGAGGAGTTGTTTTGTGTCCAGGATATGTCAGTTCTTCAGTGCTCTCCACTCTGAGTTATTAATGTGTAGTGGAGGGTGGTCATATTAATTCTGGGATTTCTGCATTGTAAATAATGCATGCAACATACTAAATCAAAATAAGTAAATTACTATTTACCTTGGAAGGAATATTTAGGGACAAACTGGTGGGAAGTCGCAGAGCAGAAGGAATTTTATTCATTTCCTACAAAACATTTACTCACAAAAACAGCAAATGAAAAGAGTTGTTTTCATTAATTTTTTTGCAAAGTAAGCACATTTTATATGACTATGCCTGAAAGTGTGACAGAATGAAAATTGCAAATAACGTTAAAAAGAAAATTGTCTGTGAGCAGCTCCACGGAATCCAGTGCTAATGTGTACATGATTTTGTAAAGCAGCCCCTGCTGTGACTCCTTGCAATTTTTATTACCTTTCCTATGATGGGCCCAGAATAATGCTCAGTATTCCATAGCAGCCTTTTTTTAAAACTTTATTTAAAGATTTTATCACAGGAATAAAAAGAAAAATTACATTTAAAGAAAAGATATAAAATAAAATAATATAATTACATTACAACATTAATAACTAACTTAATTCAACCATCCCCCCTACATATACAAGAACTAAAAAATATATATATAAAAAAAACCCCACCCTTCCCCTCCCCCAAATAAAGAGTGAAGAATTAGTAAAATTAATAATATGTATTAAAAAAGCACCCACAAAAAAAAGAAAAATATGACAAATAAAAATAATTAAAAAAAGATTTATCAGATCTAAAATATCACATCTAGGAACATACTTAAATCAAACTTAATTGCATATACTTAACAAATGGAGTCCACTTCAACTTATAAAAAGACATCTTATCTTGAATTGAAAAAAATATCTTTTCCATAATTAAATAAGACTTCACCTTCAGTATATTTCTATCTTTCCAAGTAGATGCTATACATTTCTTGGCCACTGCTAAAGCTAAATAGATAAAAGAAATCTGATAATCATTTAATCCTAAATCAATTAATGATTGCATATTCCCTAATAAAAATATATCAGGATCTAAAACAACACAAATATTCCATAGCAGCCTAAGTAAGGTTTTATATGAACTCTGCATTAATAGTGCCTTTTGAAATTCATCAGTCTAATTTGAAGGTTTAGAATTAACTGTTATTGTATATAATATAATTATTTGGATACTTTCGAGGTCATTTTTCTCTACAAACGATCTTGATTTTTGAGAATGCAAAAAATAGTTCAAAATTTGCAAACTGGATGGCATCCTCTTCAGAGTGACATGAAACACACAGATGTAAAATTCTTCTGCATTGAATTGCTGTCCTAGTCCTCATATGATCATCTTTAATTCTTTTTTTCTTCCTTCTTCATTCTACCACATCATCTACCTTCCATCGTTTAAGAAATATAGAGGAAATTTCTGAAATATTCACTATGTGACAGATTTAGACAAAAATTTTTAAAAAGCAGATATTTTAAATCCTGAATTAAAAAACTGCTGGAAATGCTCTATAAATCAGGCAGCATCAATCGAATGAGAAATGCAGTTAATATTTTCAGGTCAGAGATCTTAAGTTTTGCTTTTGGTTGTAGAATGATTGAGGTAGGGTAGGAAAGGACAAGGGGAGTATTTTTGGAAAGGCAAGTTCATCATCCCTGTGGGGATTGGTTGTTGACCTAATCTGTTTGATTGATTGATGAGGGCCATTAAAGGAGATAACATGATCAAACTTAAAAGTTGTATGATCAAGTTATTTTGGTTGAACCTAAATGGAGAATAGAAATCAGATCAAGCCTGTGGGAAGAGGAAAAATTGAGGCAAAATTACAGATAACAGATTTAGATAATTATTAATCAAATGTTTGACATTAGTGAAGCCTACACCTTGTATTTTACCTTTTTATTAACTTTTGAAAAATGGCTCTTAAAGTTTAACCACATACCTTGCCGTTCACGTAAATTTATTTTGTTCAGTCTACTTTAATGTAATCACTAGGGTTTATTTTACCAAAGAAATAAGAACATGTGCAAAGAAATTCATTTATGAGCAGACCTGTGAAACATCTTGCTCTTCTTGGCTAGATTCTTGGGATCGAGGATGACTTGATTCGATTCTGGGTGTTTCTGGTAATGAGGAGGTTAATGAGAAAAAATTATGAATTGCAAGTCCTTTTCCAGTTGGGCAGGAGTTGGTTGACGCAATGGGTAAATGCATTGTTTAGAAAGTGATGCACTCCTTTTATCATGTACTTCTGTATGTTCCTGATAACTTAAATATGTGTATTTCTCTTCAGTGGAACCATATTACCAAAATAGAAGAATATGTGCAGCTACTGCTATTGAACTATCAACCCAGGTTGAAATTCTGGATATCGTATCCTCTAGTTTATTACTGCCTGTTTTAAGAGAGTAGAAATATGATAATATTGTGCCAACATTCTTCAGTTTGTCCAGCCATGCAAATGAAAATATTTATGGTCAGTGCTTCCTTGAAATATTAGAAAATTTTTGATAATTTTTCCATAAACCTCCCTCATCTCATTACAAAGTAATTCCCCCCCAAATAATCAAATTATTTCAATAATTTTGTTATGGCACTGAAGATTTTTGATAGATTTGAAAAATAGCCTAAAATTTCTAGGTGCTCTGCATTAATTTAGATTATTAATTTATTCCAGAATGTTGGATTTTAGCAAAATTGGCCTTTACAAAGAATTTAAATTTATTTTGTATTATTTGCTTTTGGATAACTCCTTGTGGGCCTTGCATTATTCATCAGTCTGGGACAATGAAGTTCTTAGTGCCTAAGAGATTTTTTTTTAAAATCCTGCCAGTAATGAAAGATTCCGATATTCCTGCATGACCAGAGCTTTGGTGGTGTTAGACGACAGATTGTCCTGATTATTGGATATTATTTTTATTAATACCTCAACATTCAGTCATTTTGGATGTTGCAGAAAATAAATTTTCAAGTGAGTGAAGCCAGTTGAAGGGGAACATGGAACTGGAGCACAATAACAGGAAAGGGTAAACCAGATGTAAACTTGTGGTATTTCTGATGGAGGATTCTGAGTTTTGAAGGAAATATGTCCACCTTTATAAAACTTGATTGGATTGTACAGATGGTTGTAATGCAAATGTCAACATTCTCTGCAGGTGCATATGACCTCCTATTTTATTTCTGGACTCTACTGAGCTCTGGGGTAGGAGGTATTTTGTATTTTATTCCTTTGGATGCAGTGGACACGTCAAGCACAGCCCTTTATCCAAATGGGTTCCTACGTTTTATGACAAGGTCAATGAATCTTTTTTTTCCTTAAGTGCTTTAATAAATAAAAATGTTTTAATTAATTGCATAATATAATTATTTTAAAAATGTACGCTTCTAAATATTTGAAATTCCAAGAAAAGACTTTTGGATACCTGAGCATTCAGTGGATGAGGGTCAAGTTTGCTTCACGTGAGGGTGAGTTGTTGCTTGTAGACTTGTCTGCTTTGTAGGGATAATTGCAGTTTTGAGACCCTCAAGACGGAAATTTAAAACATGAGCCCATCTGTGAGAATTTTACAGGTAAATGCTGATATTACATCAGCTTACAAATTCGGCCCCCTATTTGTATAATCCAGGTGACAGAACACATTGACAGCTGGCATAAATATTTGCATCCTTTGCAGGACTGGAGTCTTCAGTACAAAAAGGCCAACAAGTCATCTGAGAAGAACAAGAAAAGGTTAAGTGCAGGAAGTGAGAGCCGACTTACAAATGACATCTCTCCTGAATCCTCCCCTGGTGTTGGGCGCCGAAGAACTAAAACACCCAAGAGTTACCCTCCAACAAAGCATGGTTATCGCTTTTCCGTTCCAGACTCTGCTGAACTTGAGAGACTGAAGCAACGTATAAACTTCAGTGATTTAGATGAGGTAAGGAAGTAGTTTTTAATTTTGAACAATCTTTTCAATAACCTTTTTCAGAAGAATAGATTCACTTTATTTTTCAGCAAACTGGATTGCAAGATTGTTAATACATTGAAAAATATTGGGCAGAGATGGGTGTAATGAAAAACAAAATGTTTTATGGTTTTTAAAAAAAAAATCACCTTTGGAATACTGAAGTTGTCTGTAAATACAAACTTTTATAGTGATGGTTTTCAAAGTTCCTGAACCCCAAAAATTGAACTAAACAAGTTAAAATGCTGTGCGCTCCTGATAAGTTTCTGCCACCTGAGAAAAAGTGCTTTGGAAATTTGAGTTGTCCATTTTTTAACCCTAAACAGCCACACTTTAAATAGTACATATTATCTCATGAAGGTGAGCTTGTAGTAATTTTTGAATAGATGTTGCATTTTAGGATTCAATTTGAGGGATTGTCATGTGTGGAAGTATAATTTGGAATGAGGTCTTGGCACCACAGGGATTCACACTTGAAAACTGGTATTGAGCAACAGGTGATTTGCAATTTTGAGATGAGATAAACATAGTTACCATGGGATAAATATGCATTAGAAGGCAAATTCTTCATTTGATCCAGTGAATTGATCCTGCTGTCTTTTCTAATAGAGACAACTATTTATTCTTAGATTTAAGTCACCTCTGCTGTGAACGTCATGGAATGTCTCAGTGTGACTGGTTGTGCATTGTTATTTCTTTATTACTGTATTAATCCTGTAATTGTCCATCTTGCACTATTGTCACAGTGAAAGAAAAATGTTTGAAGGGTGAGCTAAAAATACAGGAATTAAAAATGTGTGGTAGGGTAATGTTGTTCAGGTCTCAGGTTTTCTGTTTTGGTAAAAATCTTTACTTATCAATGGGTGAAGTATTTTTAGAATAAATTCTCTGCAACAATAAGGATTCTTCCCATCTTTAAGAAATAATCATTGCCTTTATTTTCATAAGATCAAGAGCAGGCGATTCAGCCGAGATTGAGAATTGGAACTCCATTTGAAGCCTTGCCCCATATTCTTTAATTACTTTGGTGAACAAAAATATACTAAAGGCAAATAATTGTCCATTTGGTTAAAAGCATTCCAGATGTGTTGCCTCTGTGTAAACGGTTTCCTAACTTCTGAAAGACTTGAGTAATTTTTAAACTCTGCAAGGGGACAACTAATTGATTGAAAATAGTTTGTATCTAAACTTTTTAGATTCCCCTAATTACAGTAATTCTCAACCTTTTTCCCCCATTCACATGCCACTTTAAGTAATCCCTCACTAACCACAGAGCACCTATAGAAGTGGTATGTCTGTCATTGGTGGGGTTGAGGGGGTGGGGGGAGGGGAGGAGGTGATTGAGAACTACTGCCCTTTTGGTGGAGCTTTATGTTTGTTAATTGCATCTGGGTGTCATGACAAAAGGCATTTTTGAGTATGGGGTTTAAAAAAAACTTGAGTATGTTGATAACAACATTCTAAATGCTGAAATATACTGTCAATATAAACCTTCAGAGGAGCTCACCTTGTGTTTGTATGATCTGGGCAGTGGACAAAATGGTGTCTGCATATTTCCATATGTTAGTCTTGGGTCCACACGCAGAGATGATGAAAGTGAAATGACAATTTTTCCCTGCATACAGTATCAGATTTGAGCAGGGAAGATGACCATTTGTAAATGTTGCCACTCTTTCATAGTAGAATACCTCATTCTTATATTCAAAACTGTTGAATGTTTCTTCATTGGAGTGTTACTTGGATTTTGCCATTTGTTTTCTGTTTGATGTCTTGTCACTCTTCTAAATTAAATACTCTTGAGTACATAATGTATGATTTTTTTAAAATTACTAAACAATATGATGTTTGATTAGAGGAGCATTGGGAGTGATTCTCATGGCAGAGCTATGGCTGCAAACAATAAACGCCCACCTGTTGAAAATAGGAAGCCATTCAACTTCCTTCAGCTGCAAATCAATTGCAACAAAAGCATGGATCCTGATTTAAATCCACAAAGACAAGAAACCAAGTTGGCCGTTTCAGGAGTAGATTTGTTTGCATCTATGATAAGCAAAGACCCATTGCAGAGTGATCAAGTTTTACTTGATATCAGAGGAGAATCTGAAATAGAAAGTAGTCAGGTGGGTGACTTAAATTTCTTCCTTTTTCTGACTCTTGATAATCTAGTGGTGAGAAAAATAAAATGTGCAAAGATGTATTTGGTAATTATTTAAAGGGATTGTTAACTTGTCTGAAAAGTTGCTGTAGTTACCCGATTATAAATGAACAAGTTATTATCTGAGTTGGGCAGCATTTATTTGTCAGGTCTGTTTGAGATTAAATCACTTCATTTAAATATTTGGAAAATGTGATCTTGTGAAGCAAAATTTAAAAGTTCTAAAACTATATCTTCAAATGTGTTGTCTAACAGATTTAAGCATTATCAGTTGTGTTAGTCATCCAGCCACTAAATGTTGCTGGTTTCTTTCAGTTGTGAATACTTCTAACTTACTATAATCCATTAGAAAGCCAAGATGTTGCTCGGCTAGTACTACATATATTTGATGATTTTGGTTAACTGATTTATTGCAGTCAGTTTGTGCAAATCTGTGAAGCATTGAAAATATATTTGCAGGGCAACATGTTGTTCAGTATACTCACAGTTGAGGGAAATTTTGAAAGAGCTTGAGGGGCTCCAAGGCCAACTCTTCTTTCAACTTTTTATATTCTGATTAATTATACTGTTCTTGGTCTCTGCCACTTACACAGACAGACAGCAGAATAGGCAGCTTAAAATAGTCATGTCTGATTGCAATGCATTGAAATGTATTTGATGCACTAAGTACAGTAAAGCAGAAATTGTACAGAAAGTGATTTCCCGTGTATTTGTTTTAACAAATAGGTTGTGAGCAGACTTGTCCAGATTCGGGATTACATTAATAAGGCTCGATGCATGCTTGATGAACTTATGGAGAAAAATGAAAAATCTGCTAATGTTGAACGTTTGATTCAGCTGATAGATCATTTGAAAGAACACGAAAAGTCATATATGAAATTTTTACAAAAGATGCTGGTATGTTTGAAGCTTCTTAATTATTATTTGTTGTTATAATGGATCTTTCATTCTTGAGTGTTCAACTTGATTTTGTGCATATCTTATCTATGTTTTCTTGTTCCTTAAGCGGGGGGGGGGGGGAAATTGATCTCCACACCAAAGATTAGATGTTGTCGTGTGCTTATAGATCTTTTTTTTGATTGTGAAAGAAATCTTTCTTTTGCATTCAATTTTGACATGGCCTAATTCTTCAAGTTAATTCGATTACAAATGGTTAATGAATAGAAAATGAATGGCTGAACTAAATTTCACTCAGAACATAATTTGCCAGTAAGTAGAGCCGAGAAAAGGTCTTCAAATCATTAGTTTGATAAGTAGAAATGGAGGATGAAAGTCTAAAGAAAATCATGTGTTGTGTAAAATTGTAGTGGAGTGCTTGATCTAGCATTGGGTGAATAATTATTGAAATGTTTGAAATTCATAGATATTCACTAGGGATGTGAACTTGAGGAACAAAGGCAGATTTTTATAACGCTGCTAGTATCCCACTGAAGCAGAGGAGAATGAATGGAGTAAGAGTGATTTTGTTAATTATCAAATAATTTGCTGGAGTTGAAAGGAAAATACTAATTTTGTTGTTTCTGGTGATTGGCAGTGGTCAATGAAAATGGCGAGTGTAAAATGTTTTGGTTTAATGGATTGTTGGGACACACAACACCATGTCAATATCCATGATTCTGCCAAAAGCACATTTTAAAATAAACTGTCTTGTACTTCAGATTAGGGCATTAGTTGAGAAAGTGGTGCAAAGGGATTAGATTTCAATTACACCAGAAAACATAGATGTTGAATGAAGCCTTTCTAAATTGTAGGGCTTCTATTTGTAATTTTAAAATTTATTTGCCCACTGTAATTGAAATATTAAATTGTGCATATTAAATGTAAGTTTAAAAAAAAATCAGTTCCATAACTGATTTTCCTCATTGTAATAAAAAATGTTTCAGGCTCAAGAAAATGAGGAGGATGAAGTTGGCACAACTGACTCTGCTGTAGGATCTGGATCTGTTGCTGATAGCACATCTCTGAACCTGGATGCTCAGTCTGAAGCATCAGATGTGACGGTAAGATGATAAAGTAGCAAAAACTAATTTGAATGAAAAAGCTGCCTTTAGAAGTTGAACTTTACACCATACCGATAGAAAATGTTTAGGAACTAGGTTTTAAGTTTTGAGACATTGTTGCAAATGCTACCTTCAAAAAGAAGGGTATTAAAATTAGAGCAGAATTTGTTTAACAGCTGTTTGTCTTGGGTTTCATTAGCATTTTAATCATAAATGTCTTAACTAAACTGTTTGATAAAGGAGGCATCTCGTAATCTGAGAGTTCGGCCCCGCATTGAGGACAATCTAGGAAATACAGCACAGGGCTCTACAATTGCATCAACTCCAAAAGGGGAAGCTGACAGGCTTGGTCTGAATGGCAGGAGAGTCTTTCATAGTGGGAGTAATGGCAAGGAGCATGGAATTTCCTCCAAGGTACCTTTTCATTGCATAGTCATTGAAACTTGTAATCTTTTCAATTTCAATTCTGATCAATTTTTATTTTTTTTAATTTTTGCAGTGTTTAATTTTAAACTAATCCTATTTATATGGTAATTTTGAATTTGGCAGTTGTTTAAAAATGCATGTTACAGTAATATCTGAATTAACTACTTTAAGATTTGAACTTTTTTGGGGTGGGAGAAGAGTTTGGCACAACCTTTATTCAGCGTTGCATGGTTAATATGATGCATCAAACCAATTGTTTATTTTGAACTGGGAAACAGGTTAATTAATAGGCTCCGTGTCCATCCACAATACCAATAATCCTTTTAGTACTCTTATCAATTCTTCTGAATGTGCTCTTTCCCTCCATCAAACTCCCAAGTTTTGAAATAATTTACTGTCTGATGGATTGTTAATTGCCTTCTGTAATTTTCTTTTTCTGGCAATGGCCAGAATGAGTTCATTATCATGCACACTAGTACAATGTACACATGTCACAACAGTCTTCGTTGTTTGAGCCAAACAGGTGTGTATATATATAAAAAAAACCTCCAATAGTATACATTAAATTACTCTAGTACAGAAAGAAACAATAAATATAAAAGATGTTTAATGAATCTATTAATACAAGAAAGTTTTTAAAAAAAAAAACTTTCCATAGTGTGGGCAGGCCTTTTCATGATTGGAGGTTCAAGAGCCTGAAAGCTGTTGGAGGATGAAGGGGGGGGGGGGGGGGGTGGTTCTTCAACCAGGAGATGCTGGACTCAAGGCTTCTGTACCTTCCTAGAAGGTAGCAATGAAAAGAGCTTGTGCCCAGGATAATGGGGTTCCTTCTTGAGACTGTGCCTCTCATAGATGCATTCAGTGGCTAGGAGGTCAGAGCTCATGATAGACTTGGCCATGTTTGTCACTTTCTAAAGCCACCTTTATCCCTGGGAACTAGTTTTACTAAACCAACCTATGATGCAACCAGTTAACATATTTTCTTTTCTACATCTGTAGAAGTTTGGTAGACTATTTGATAGCACAGCATACCTTCTCGCACTTATTGGAAAGTTGAAGCATTGGGGTGCCTTTATCATAGTTGCTTCGATGTTTTGGCTCTAGGAGAGGTTCTCTGATATGTGGAATCCAGGGAACTTGAAGGTCAGTCCTCTGCACCTCTGTCCCATCATTATGGGCAGGTGCATAGTCCCTTGGCCCCTTCCTAAAATCCATGAGTAGATCCTTGGTGTTCTTGACATTGAGGGCAAGATTGTTATTTTGGCACAACCCAACCTAATTCTTGATCTTCACCCTTACTGACTCATCATTTCCCATTATTTAGCCAATAACAGTCAGTGGATTTATCGATTGCTTTGGAGCCAAAACTGTTCTACGCAGTCAAAGTTTTTCTGAGTTTTTAGTTCAGGAGAATCTCAACATAAGATATTGAAAGAAGCCTTCATATTTGTTACAGATGTTCATTTGTGACCTATATTTTCATATTTTGATTACATATTAGTTCAAAGCTCATTGACAGACTTGTATGATATTTGTTTTGTTCCATTCCTAGAATAGAGTTTTTGCACGTTGATCTCTTTCTTGATGGATAGCATCCGAGTTGATTTTCAAGATCTTTTTATCAAAATTGCAGACCTCCGTTTGGAAGGCGTCATCTGTGTTCTAATAATTAATGCGCCAATTTGATTTTTTGTTTGATTAAACCTTTTTGATTAAAATTAACAGGGAAAAAAACAATCATCTTTTAGAGAGGTGTATGTTTTTGAATAAGAAATGGTGGAAGGATATTTCCCTGAAGAGTGCAAAAATATGGTTTTATAGCTTGGGATTTATTAAAAAACTTCTTCAGACTGAAGACAAGAGAATGACAATATTCAAGGTTAATAATCTTTTAAATTCACAACTGAAGAGAGTTTTGCCTACATAGTACATTCAGTCTCTGACATAGGTTTTCATGCACTTTGGAAACAAGATTATAGTGATGGTGTTGCCACATGGAGTGAAGAGTTTATTATCTAATTTGAAGTATAGTCGAGGTTTGGGGAGGGGCTGTATGGCCAGTAAGTAGTTGGCTCTATTTTTTTTAAGAGTTACAGTTCTTTTGAACTGTAATAGATAAAGCTACAGTTGTTGGAAAGCTGAAATGAAAAGTGAAATTACTAGAAACACACTATGTTAAGCAGTGTCTTTAGAAAGAAGCAACAGGGTTGAATTCCAGGGAATTGGGAAGATCAAGATGGAGAGCATGTACTGGTTGCTCACGGCAGCGCTACTGAAATGAAGCGCGTCCACCCAGCGCAAGGGTGAACCAGTAACTGAACTTTATTTGAATCCCTCGCGTTGCTTTAAGGGGACAACCCACTTCCTGCCTGGGAAGCACTGGTCTAAGGGAGTGACATCAGTGTGTTGTGGAGTCACTTCCTACTCAGCCGACACACAACCAGGAAGTGGCAACGTCTCCCGGGCGACATGTGTCGCCAAACGCAGGTTTTTGGAAGGGAAGGGTGGCCCCTGCCATCTTGTCTCAACTGACTGGGGCAGTGATTTGGCCTGTCTAACCATGTGGCTGCTCAGTCCGCTACACCACCCACCAACCTCCCCCCCACTGCAAAGAATTGCTGCCACCCAGTCACAGTACTGTCGGCAGGTGGGTGGCCACTGTGTCTAACCTGGGGATCCGGGGTGGGCTGGCTTGAGTCCAAATGCACTGCCTTGAGGCAGTCAATGGTAAACATTTCCTGCTGCCTGCTAATGTCCCGGGTGAAAACGACACCAACACACTGCAACACCTTGAATGGGCCTTCGTAGAGGCATTGCAAAGGTGTTCCTTGCTGTCCTCTGCGAACGAAAACTAACTCAAGTGGATTTTAGATTTGCAGGGACGTGGCAGGGTGAAGAGCCGTACGGGAAAGTGGCAGAGGTTTTGGCTTACCTATTTGTTCCCTCAAGCACTGGAAGATGTCTAAGGCACTGGGTTTTGGCTGGGAGGGTTGAAGTGAATGTCCCCTGGGATGGTAAGCAGGGAGCTGTACACTATCTTGGCGTATGATGCTGGCATGTCTTCTTTTGGTGCTGTGCGACTTCCTAACAGCACCAATGGGAGTTTGTCATCAATTCAGGCCTTGTAGTCGGGCTTTCAGGGCTGCTTTCAGATGAAAACGTTCAACAAGTCCATTTGCCTGAGGATGGTAGGCCGTGGTGTGCTGTAACTGGCTGCCACAAACTTGGATAGGTTGGACAGAGTGAGGACGTGAACAAGGCACCTCAGTCGGAGGTGATATGGGTCGGGATGCCAAAGCGTGCGACCCAGGTGGACAAGAAACCTCTGACGCGTCTTTGTGAGTCATATAGGCAGGGGGTATTGCTCAGTTGTTGAGAATGAATACCACATACCTTGGCCTTGGGGGGGGTGGGTGGGGGGGGGGTGGACCAACGATGTGCACATGGTCAAATCGGCTTTGCGCTTGGTCGAAACTCTGGAGAGGGGCCAAGGTGTGTCTGCACTTTGGCGTGCTGGTAGTCCAAGCAAGTCTTAGCCCACAGGGTTATGTCGTGGCAGAGGCTGTGCCACACAAACTTGTCAGACAGTAGGCAGACTGTGGACCTTGTGAAAGGATGTGACAGTTTGCGAATTTGGTCGTGGGTAGGATGGGTCTGGGGAGGCCTGTGGACGTGTCGCACAGGAAAGTTGGGCTCCCTGGTGAAGGCCAGAAATTGCTAATCTTCAGGCAGGTGATGGCTGTCCAGTAGGCCTGGACATCTGCATCCTCCGCTTGGTCTTTGGTCAGTTGAGCAAGTTCCTGGGCTGATTGGTCCAGAAGGGTGGCAAATGCACACCCAAATGCGGTAGCAGCATCCTGCATTTTGTCATGTTCAAGTTGGGTTCCAAAGACAATAATCGGGGTCACCACTGTAGTGGTTGCTCACAGCAGCGCTACTGAAATGAAGCACATCCACACAGTACAAGGGTAAACTCACTTCCTTTCTGGGGCGCACTGGTCTAAGGGAGTGATATCAGCACATTGCAGAGTCGCTGCCTGTCCAGCGACACCCAACCAGGAAGTGGCAACTTCTCCTGGACAAGGTGTGCTGCCAAGTGCGGGCTTCTCCTGAGAAAGGAAAGGGGGGCCTGTGCCATCTTGTCTCAACCGACTGGGGTGGCAATTCACCTAATCTAACCGTGGGGTTGCCCAGCCCACTACAAGCAAGTAATAATTTGGATAATCCCATAATAATTTCAGAAGGAGTTCTTCCCAGAAGACAAAGGTTATTTCTTGGATTGAAGTTGTAAACAGGGCTGTTCATAATGGATAATTAATTTGATGACAATTGAAAGCACTAAGAGTTTCCTGTCTCTGTGTTATTTGTGAATTCTTGCCTTCCTTCTAACGTATTGTAATTCAATATTGTTGTAATTTAATATTATAATCAGGATTTGGTTCATCGAATAAGATTAATGACAAGGCTTGCAAACTTTCAGTGTCTGAAAAATAATGATTGTTTTCAACTTTACTGGAAAAGCCATGAAGAAAAGTAATGTGGTTGTTTTGGCTGATATTTATTTTGTAATGTCATGGATCTGAAATTCACAGGGGTTTTTCCAGTTCAACTGTAACTTTGTTTTTCTCTGCATTGCTTTTTCTGATTCCACGTGGAAAGAAACCACTTCATAATTCTGCATGTGCCAATCCTTGCCTATTATCTTGCTCTGTTTCCTTGGTTCCGTATTTTATTCTCCCTTTAGAATATTTATCTTTTTCATCTTTGTAAATTGTTATTGAACCTGTTTCTGATACTCTTTTTGGGCAGTGCATTCTGGATTTAAAATGAATGACTATTTGTTGTGTCTATTAAACCAAAGGAAATTATAGTTTTCCTCATTCTAGCAGTCAGAAATTTGTTTACTTTGGTTACTGCTCTGTCAGTGAAAAGATTTCCATTCCTTTCATGTCAAAATCCTTTGTGATGTGTAACATCCTCACCAGTTAAAAAAGAAAATCTGCAGATTCTGATACCTAGTACAATACACGAAAGTGCTGGAAAAACTCAGCATCCACAAGAAGTAAAAGGCAATGAATTATGTTTTACACAGTATTTGTATAAGTTTTCAGTTATGAAGAGCCTCCGATATGCCGGCATTGGTTGTTCACACCGAAATAAATAAAGCTGGCATTTTTCCGGGTCTGTGCGTCTTTCACACAACAAGCCAGTATTCCACAAACAAAAGAAGCGGGTCATGTAACTCAACAGCAACTCCATCATGTATAACATGGCATTTTTGACAGCATGTTAGACCCAAAAAATGGCTCAGAAATATTTCCATGGTCTTGTATGCCAGGTTGAAATTAGGATGATAATGGTAAGTAATGCCAACAGTAATGTGCTGAAAAAGTGATAGGTCCATGAGAGTCTGGACACAAGGGTTTGCTATCAAACATTACTTTTATTAACACACAACAAATAGCAGAAGAGTGTCGGAAAATCATAGTGGAAATAAAACACACCACAATGTATAAAAGCGTGGGGGAAAGATGTGCACAATTGAATAAGACATACGTGCACATTGTATATAGGAGCGTGAGAAATCTACTGCAAGTATTGATCTAGAGAAGTTGGTTTCAAACTTTTTCTTTCCACTCGCATACCACTTTAAGTAATACCTTACTAATCACAGCTACTTATCATTGGGGGCTGGTGGCGGGCTGTCAGCGGGGGAGTGGGCTTCACGCTGTTAAAACTGAGGATAAACCCACAGACCAGCTTGCTCACAATTTGGCAGACCTAGTGTCAGACCATTGTGCTTTGTGATACTCCTCACAATTTGGCAGACCCTGGTATCAAATCTAGGGTAGGGTTCAGTTTAGTGCTCGTTTTGAGTTAGGGGCCTACGGCAACAGCGAGCAGCCAGCGGACCAACAGGCTGTGGGAGAGAGCAGGCAGGACTTAAAAAAAAACAGAACACAATACACATCATGACCCGAATTGGTCCCAGAATGTATGCAGTGCAGTTGACACTGCAGGTGGTTTGGGAAAATTACTAGGTGCCTTGGTGAAAAAAAGATGGGATTGGAATGATACCCATTTTCCGGTTCCTTGCTTTTTACACAGCACATGTTGCAGAAAAAAGGAAATAATATCCCAGAACAAAGTGACTGTGTAAAAAGCATAAAAGTTTCATGCCTGAGTCCTTCATTAGGAAATATTCTTGTCAGGAAATGTCCTCATTGGCCCTCTTGCCTTCTCTTTTTCAAGGAGAATAATCAAGAACCTCTGCAGACTTTCCACTTAACTGGCTCTTATTACTGGTACAATTAATTTTTAATATATCTTTGTTTCATTTCATCCATCTTGCTATTCTTACATCTCAAACAGTGGCACCTAAAATTTAACTCAATAAAACAGCTGTGGGCCAAGCATTACATTTCTGCTTTTTAAAAGGGGTGTCACTGGAGAATGTATGAATGCAAATTTGTGAAGGTAGATTGATCTCTGTCAAGTGTTTGCTCATTTCACCTGCTTTCAACCTCTTGCTGATCTACTTTGATTTTATTTCAGTCTGAAGTTGTGCAATGTATATTTTGATCCAGACAACTTGATATAAATCTCAGAAATTTGGTCCTAACACTAAACATTCTCTATGTGAAAAGCAGTTCATCATTATCCACAGTTTTCTATAACTAAATCAATTTTGTGCCCAGCTTCAATGATGAGATGTCTTAGGAGGGTGGATGTGGAGAAACTTTTATTGGAGAAGTTACACAAATAGATTGCTTGCTTAAAAATAAGGACAAACCAATTTAAAAACAAGAGAAATAAGAGCAGGGGTGGGCCATCTGGCCTGGAAGCATACTCTTACTCTGCCATTAATGGAGGACCATCGCCTTCCCAAGATCGTGTTATATGGCGAGCTCTCCACTGGCCACCGTGACAGAGGTGCACCAAAGAAAAGGTACAAGGACTGCCTAAAGAAATCTCTTGGTGCCTGCCACATTGACCACCTCCAGTGGGCTGATATCGCCTCAAACCGTGCATCTTGGCGCCTCACAGTTCGGCGGGCAGCAACCTCCTTTGAAGAAGACCGCAGAGCCCACCTCACTGACAAAAGACAAAGGAGGAAAAACCCAACCCCAACCCACCAATTTTCCCCTGCAACCGCTGCAACCGTGTCTGCCTGTCCCGCATCGGACTTGTTAGCCACCAACGAGCCTGCAGCTGACGTGGACATTTACCCCCTCCTTAAATCTCCGTCCGCGAAGCCAAGCCAAAGAAGAATTATGTCATAGCTGACTGGCTGTGAACTCTGCTCCACTTACCAACCTATTCCCTATCATCCTTAATTTGTCTATTCTTCAGAAATCTATCTTTTATTCTTCAGGAATCTTTTTTTAAAACATTCGATGAGGCATCCTCTCCTGATTGCTTGGGCAGAGAACTCCACAGATTCACTGCTTTGTTTTTCTGTCTTGTATCTTAAGACAATGTCCTGTAGTTCTAGTCTTGCTTGCCAGTGGATACAACCTTCCTGCCTCTGTCCTCTCTATTCCTTTTCCAATATATATCCTGTAAGATCCCCTCCCCCTCCATCTAAACACCTACGAGTATTACTCCAGGCTACTCAATCTTCTCATAAGATAATGCCTTCATTAAGATAAAGGTGATGCTAATTATTTTCTGAAGATTGATAGCCTTTGGCACTTTCTTCCATTTAAAACAAAATCAAGAAGTTTTGAACATTTTGAAGGTATAGGTACATATCTACCTGAGAGTCAAGGTTGTGAAAGGTTACTGCAGGCAAGTGGGAATGTGGAATTATGGTTGCATTTAAATGGGTCATGATTATACACATGGTGGAACAGGCTTGAGGGGATCGATGACCTTTTTTTCACTTCAAACTAAAACCACAAATAGCCAGAAACAAAATACCTGTATTTGGAGAATAAAAATTTTAGTTTGCAATCTATGCTTATCTGCTTAAATGGATAAAATAAATCCATGTCCTGACTACTGCCACTTGTTCCTTTGCAGTTGATATTTTGGTGTGTTGTCTATTTATTATTTACTGCTCACTCATGCTGTTAGAACTGAATGTGCATTACAGTATATTATAAATAAAGGTTTAATCCAAATACTAATTTGGAACTCCTAATTTTGACTTTTTTTGTTAGAAGCAATAAATGATGAGTTAATGAATGTTTTGAGTGTCGTGAAATGTACCTTTGTCACCTAATTGTACATTTGGCTTTTTTACAGGAAGGTGATCAGCGTCGATATGCAAATGAAGAGATGGAAAATCTAAAAAATCAACATGAGCTTTTAAAAAGGATGTTGGAACAGCAGGAACAGTTAAGAACTCTGCAGGGAAGACAGGCAGCACTTCTAGCACTGCATCAGAAAGCAGAACCAACTGTAGCTGCAATGGATGATTCTGGTAATCCTCAAACATTGACTTGGTTGCTTGTTCCATAATGAAAGTTTACTTGAGTTCATGTGAATGAGAAGTAGAGTAAATCTCACAAGGAAATTTAAAAAAAAATCAATGGTTTCAGCATTTAATTTTTCATGAATCAAATGTGGACTGCTGAATTTAATAATTTGCTTGATATGCATAATTCACTGGATTAATTGGAGTTGCTTCCAAGTTTGAGAATTGAAAAAGGCTTAATTCCATTTCAAGTTAGCTTATTTATTATCTGATCGCACAAATGCAACCTGACAAAGCAGCATTCTCTGGTCCATGGTGCAAAACATGCAAACACACAACTAGACAAAACACATGTGCAGACATATGCATGACAAATATAAATAAATATTGTTTAATGAATTTATCATTTTTGGGACAGAATTGGTGAGTTCTTATTTGTCTGTAAAAGTTCATACACAAATACTGTCTATGAATATTTGATTTAGCAATTACATCTTGTCAGTTTGTTAATTTTATAAAGAAGTCCAGCAAAAATATAAGTAGGCCTTTTTCCACTCCACTGTGTATGAAATCATGTTTCTGAATTTTTTAGCCAAGTCACTACTTTTTACAGGCATGTTGTGGCTAATAAATCATTGAAACAATGGAACTGGAAAACTAATGAAACTGGGATTATTCCTTGCCTTTTAATATATCACTGTTTGGTTTATAACAACATGTAGCACAAAAATCAAAGCTGGCTCCTTTCCACAATGTAACTGTCGAAAATTTTGACATTGATGTTTAAATATAAAAAGTTTTCCTTTCTTTTTTTTAAAAAAAGCCTAATATTTCCTCTTCTAGATTTTGATACATTTGCAACTGTAGATTGTCTTGGAGAAAGGAAAAGAGAAAATAAATAATCCAATAAAGTTAGCCCATCAATTTTTTTTTTCAATATTACAATTTATCTACTACCTAGAATTTGTATTTCTTACCAAGTTTCCTTTTTGATTGACCGTGGTGAGCTGCATGAAAAATGACTGAAGAAGACGTACTTTTGAAGTGTACAAACAGAAGGAAGCTAAGTGTTTAAATTCACCATGAATTTACCAATTAAAATCTGATAACAAACATGAGATTTTGGAAAATTAGGTATGCTTTTGGAACCCCAGAAGAGCAGAAGGAGTTCCTTTCCTGCAGCAGTTTAATGGTCATATTATGTTTTCATATCAATTTGGCTGCAACTGAGATATAATATAGTTTTTGTTGTGTGGTATAATGTCCCAGACTTTTAAGTGTAATCATTAATATAAATATTTGAATATAAGATTAACTATCTTTTCCTTTACCTAAATTGTATTTTAAGCCTTTTAATTTTCATTTTGTCCCCAAAAAACTCTCATCTTGATAATTTCATTGTCCTTAAACAAAGTTACAACTAGTTCACCACTGAGTTTTATATTTTTTTTAGCAAATAATGTTTATGGAAGTAAATTTAAAATTAGATTTTGCGACATGTATGTTTTTCATTTAAAATATTTTTTTTCTCTGATAGTTGTAACTGAAACAACCAGTAGTGTTTCAGGTCTGAGTATTACATCAGAACTCAATGAAGAGCTGAATGACTTGATCCAGCGTTTCCACAATCAGCTGCAAAACACACAGGTATAATATTTTCCAGTAGAGTGCCTTATGACAAGAATTGAATTGTTTGCTAAAATTTCACTCTGTTTTATCTTTTAAGGGCAATTTGTTGAAGCTGCATGAAGAAGGGTGTGTAGGAAAGGGAAAAAAGATGTAGGTGTGGTGAGCAGTGGAGGGTTGGGAAAATAAATGAGAGGAAGGAGAAATGAACATAACATCAGAAATAAGAGCAGTGAATGGCCATCCATCTGGCCTGTCGAGCTTGTTATGCCATTGAACAAGATCATGGCTGATCCAAATGTAGACCCGGCTCCCTGTACCTGCCTTATCCCCATGACCCTCAATTCCTCTATGATGCAATAATCTGTGTCTTGAGTATATTTAACAAAGCAGCCTCGACTGCTTCCTTGGACATTGAATTCCACAAATTCACTACTCTGGTGGGAAAATAACAATTCCTCTTCATCTGTCTTAAATCTACTCCCCAAATCTTATGTGGCCTTGTTCTAATATCATCTAGCAGTCAAAGCAACATTCCTTTGCCTGTCTTTATAGGTTTCTCTAAGATCCCCTCATTCTTCCAAATTCCCTCCTCAATCTCTCCTAGGCTAATCACCCAATCTCTGGAATCAATCTGGTAAATCTCTGCACCACCTTCACCATCAGTATGTACTTTCTCAAGTAAGGAGACCAGACCTGCAGACAGAATGCCCTCACTAGCACTCTGTACAGTGGAATGTCCCTGCTTTTAAATTCAATCCCTTCAGCAATAAAGACCCTTTTATTTGTCTTCATGGTTTCTTGTTTCATCTGCAAACCAACCTTTTGTGATTTATGCACAAGCACTCCCAAATCTTCACAAAATCATACTGCAATCTTTCACCATTTAAATAATCAATCTATTATTTTATTTAAAATAGATGACCTTGCAAAGAAATGCCCATTTGTCCCAACTCTTTGATTCTATTGATCCTCTACTCATATTAATTCATTACCCCAAATCCATGCATCCACCTCATCAAATGTCAAGTATACAACATGCACATGTTCCCCTCTGTTCACCGTTTTCTTAATATCCTCAGAAGAAATCTCCAGAAAATTAGTTAAAAATATTCCATGCAGAAGGGAAGAAGAGAGGATATGGAAAGATGTGAATTTGAAATTGGGTCATAAGGAGGCTGAGAAAGGATTATTGGGAGTGATGAGGTACAGTTTTCTATCTCAAGTAAACCCTCTCTTCATACTAAATATTTGGCAAGCCTATAAAAATTGTTGAGTTGATTGAGTAAACTTTGTAAGATCTTAGAAATTAAATAATTGTTTTTTTTTTCCTTTTTTAAGTTTTTAACCTGAGTTATGTATATCCTTTTGCATTTGCAGTCTGTTCCAGACAACAGAAGACAAGCAGAAAGTCTATCACTAACACAAGAGGTTGCGAGGAGTCATGAATCCTCAACTTCAGAGCATTTGTCAGAGCAAAATGTGCAGCTTGTGAATAAGCTGAAAGTTTTCCATGGAAAGAAAGAGAAAATGGATGAACTGCTTGATGAGTTGCATATATTAAGAGACCATCAAGTCAACAATGGTTCCAGTAAGTGCCAAGATTACAATTTAGAAAATAACATGCAAGATGGTGTTTGATGCAACATTAAAAGGCATTGAAAATATAAATTGGAGGAACAATACCTTGTATTCCATTTCAGCAATCTTCAACGAGACAGCATCAATATCAACTTTTCTAATTTTCATGAACCCCCCCTCTCCTGGTCTCTTTCTTTCCCTCATCTCTAAGATTTCCTTCCTCCTGCGCCTTCTGTCAGAGAGCCATCTTTCTCATCCCCCTACCTCCTCCCCCTACCTCCTCCCCCTATCCCCTCTCAGCTTCTTTCTCCTCTTCCGCCCCCACCCAGCTGTATCCACCTGCTAGCCTGTGCCCTTCCTTTCCTTCCCCCCGCCCCCCAAAACCACCACCACCTTCTTATTGGAGCATAACCTGGAATGTATTGGTTGAATAAACAGTGATAATTATATATTTGAAACTGCTGTCCGTGTTCCTATCATCCAACATCAGTGTCTCAGCTAGACTAATTTGGGGTTTGACTCCCAGCTCTTCAAATTTAATAGCTTTACCAGTGTGAAAACCATTTATTTTTTTGCTTGAAACTTCATTTCCACCCCAAACCAGTTCAGACTTTCAATTGCCTATTTCTTTGTGCACTCCCTCTCTCGTCTCAATTATGGAACATTGAACTGTATGGCCCATGTGTCCATGCAAATGATAGACAAATCAACCTAAAGCTCTGCAGTATGCTCTTAAGAGAGATTCCTCCATCCTCTTCATTTTCATGTGTCTCTGTAAAGCCTCTTAAATGCTACTTTTCTATCTGCTTCCACCACTACATCTGTAAGCCTTTTTGAGGTACCTTTCATTCTATAAATGTTTGTCCTGCATACCTCTCTAAGGTGCCTCCCCCTCACCACTAGGATATCACACTTTTTATTCTAACTATCCATTCTGTTGCTGCTGAATGTGGCATCAATTGGAGTTATACTGGCAAGTTGTCCATCTCCCTGTTTTAATTTAGATACTGTAGAATCTTGGAATGATCCCTACTTTAGAGCCACCTATTCAATTAGTCTCTCTGTGTCTGTGCATCTTGCGCTCTCACTCCCTGCCCCCCCCCTCCCCCCCCCCCGGCTCGCCAACCCCTCTCTCTTTTACTGGCTCTTCCCTCCCTGGCTCGCCTGCCTCCTCACTCTCCCTGGCCCTGACTGTCTCTGGCTGGCTGGCTCTCGCCCACCTCCGCTCGGCTCACTGCAGGATTAGGCATGTCTCTTGCAATACCAGGGGATTGAACATTTGACCACTGGTATGCTAACATCAAGCTTGCCTATCGCTCCATTCACTCCCATGCTCTTTGGAAAGTCGGACCACCCAGCTATGCTCCTTCTGAAAAGCATCTGAATTGAAGAGCACTGAATTAGTAGTGAAGATTGTATAGAGATGCTCTGGAAAGGCAGGGAATGGTTTCATGACTGGTGTTGGTTGACTGGGCAACATTCAAAGACTTGGTGGCAAATCTGAATGAATATGCCGCAGTGATTACCAACTCTTAACTGAAAATGTGTTTCATAATCAGAAGTCATGGATGAATCAAGTGATCAATAAACTATTCAAGACCAGATGTGTGGCATTTGGGTCAAGAGATTTAGAAATGTTCAGAAGACCAGGTATAACCTCCAGAAAGCTGACAACAATGCAAAGAGACCTTTCCAGACCAAGCTGGTTTCTCAGACAGACATGACAGCTGTGGTAGGACTTGTACCTTATTACAAGGTGAAATATGACAGCATCATTAACCGTGAAACATCTCATCTGGACATGCTTACGCCTGCTTTACTTGCTTTGAATGGAAAGGCAATGAAGAACCCTCACAGGACCCACAGCCTCCAGTAGCTCCATGCTCCCTCTTTCTGAGGCTGATGTGAAAAGAACCTTCAGGAGGGTGAATGCTGAAAGTTTCTTGTCCAAGTGGTGTACCTGGCGACATCCACCTGTTCAAACCAACTAATTGGAATTTTTGTAGACATCTAAAATTCTCACTACTATGTTCAAAGTTCCCACCTGATTCAGTAGGTCTTCCATTATTCCAGTGCCCAAGAAGAGCAAGATGATATGCCTCAGCAACAGTTGGTCTATGGCACAGATGTCTTCCATGATAGAGTGCTTTAAGAGGCTGGTTATGGAGTACATAAACTCTGATCTCAGGAAGGGCATGGACCCACTTAATTTGTGTCATCACATCATGTTCACAGTAGATGCCATCTTACCAGCTCTCCACTGTGTTTTGGGTCACCTCGATCACAGGAACATCTGTGTCAGGCTGTAGGGCAGCAAGAATACTGCCATGAGGTGCCTGTGTTTGTGGTCAGTGTAGTTGGCTCATGAGTTTTGCTGGTTTGATTGTGTTGAATGCCAAGCTGTACGCTGTGAACAATAGCCTGAGTCAGGTGTTCCTGTGATTGAGGTGACCCATCAAATCTACAAATTTGCTGACAATACCACTGTTATTGGCTGAATTACTGGAATTGATGAGTCAGAATACAAGGTGGAGAATGAGAATCTGACTGAGTGATGCCAGAATAACAATCTTGCTCTTAATGTCACCAAGGATCTTGTTGATTTTTAGGAAGGAGAAATGGATGGGCCTTGCCCATGTCCACATTGGCACAAAGGTAGAAAGGGTTAGCACATATCTGAAGAAGTTTCCTAGAGCCAATACTTCGAGTCAACCGTGAAGAAGGAACACAAATGCCTCTACTTTCTCAGAAGTCTGAGGAGGTTTGTCATGTTGTTGCATATTCTATCAAACTTCTTCAGGTGCACTGTGGAAAGTAAACTGACTTGGTGCATCACGGTCTGATTTGGGAATTCAAATGTCTGGGAACACTGATGGCAACAAACAAAGCCGGTTTGCTCTGACTTCCCCAACATTAATGTGAGGCTCTGCCTCAAGAAGGCAGCCATCTTAATAGATTCCCATCATCCTAGTCCAGGGGTGGCCAAACTATAGCCCCCAGGCTAACTGCGACCCTGTTGCCCATTTTAAGTGGCTCAGGGTGAATTTTAAAAATAAAATGGAATATGACCTGTTAGAACATGGTTAAACAATAAGTTGTACTGTATGTATGTAAATTACTTCTTAGTTTCAACACCAGATGGTGCTGCCATTTTGAACAATACTGTACATTTATCAGTTTTTAAAAAAATCCATTTACCTCAGTTAAAAAAATAATGATCTCAGTTTAAGACAAAACGATGACTTCAGTTTAAAAAAAAAAACCCTGTTTTCCTCGGATTAAAAAACCCTGTTTTCTTCGGATTAATTAAAAAACCCGTTTTCCTCGGGTTTAAAAAAACATTTCCTCAGGTGTTATAAGCTAACAAAGGAACAACAATGGTAAATTCAAAATAATAGTTTTTTATTGAACTATTAATAACATAACATTTCTTACTTAACTCTGTCTTAAACCCCACTATTCACAAGTGTGTGTGTGTGTATTTATGTGTGTGTGTATGTATGGGTGTGTTTTAAATTGTGGTTCAGAAGTAATTATGAAGCAATAGTGAAGCATTAGATAACTTTAAATTGTGGCTTAAAAGCAATAATGAAGTATTTTGAAAGCTCAAATCATCAAACTCCTTTAAAACTCACAAATTTTTTTGTCATTTTCAAAACAATGTTCCTTCATATGAACGAAATTCTTCAATCCTCTATACGAGTGATTTTCTTTCATTACCCCCCCACACCCCCCAACCTCCTATTTTCCTTTGGAATTTTGGAGTCTGTATCTTTCACGATTGATCATTTCAAATTTCTTAATCAAAAGTGACGATTCCTCAAGACACAAATGAGGCTGCCTCTCTTCTCTTAAGAGCGGTCGAAGTGGCTATTTTATTTTAAAATACCATGGGTGTTCCTTCTTTTAGTAAGAAGAACACAGATCCTTTGCAAAGGATTTTGAAACTTCTCTTGACAGAGAAAGTCATCCTGTATTTACGGGAGGTATGGTTTCTTCCAACTGACTCAAAATACCAAATTTCTTCAATATCATGTGACATGAAATCATCACTGATTTAGTTTCATTTCTTCAAAAATATCTGACCTTAGTCCAAAACTATAGGTGGATTACTCCAAATAGTCTGCATAGGTCACTCAGATGGTACTTGAGTTTTGAAACAGTTGCCGGCATAATGCTGAATGTACACATAAATGCTTTTAAGAACCACACATAGTACTTGAATTTTTAATTAAGACCACTTAAATTCTTTTATAGCTCTATCTTTCCAAGACATGTTGACTTTGAAAATGACATCACTCCTGAGAGTATTGTAAATGTCCTTTTATCCAGCCCACAAACTAACTTTATTAAGAAATATATATGTTATAACTAAAGATTAACACAAATCTGTTACACTCAGATTTTAAAAATATTACCTCTGGTTTAAAAAGAAACATTTACTTCAGGTTTTTAAAAAAAGTTTACCTCAAGTAATTAAACATGGGAAAACCGAAAAGATCGAAAATAACAATAGATTGGCAAAATTTTCAGACACAGTGGGGAAAATGAATTTTTTTTCTCAGAAGTTGAGGGGAAGTGTATTTGTTTGATTTGCAAGGAATCTTTAAACTTTAATACCTATTTTTAATAGCCTATCTGCAGATTTACACATTGCATCACAATCATTAAGATGGACACTTGGGCCATGAAATTTATTCATAGTGAGTTGTGGAGGAATGTTGGAAACTGCCCTTCCCTTTCTTGATCTTTTTTCCTGTTCTTATTTTGGATCCATCTTTTTATTTTGTGCTGCTTTTTGAATGGGATTTTTAAGTTTTACTGTATTCATTTAGCAGCAGATACATAAATGCCTACTGTAATATGTGAGCACATCAATAAACTACTGTTATGTCAGCTTTAAAATGTTTAGAGTTGTATATTTTGATAGAAAATAAATTTTCAATGGCACTGGTTATCTGGTCTAAAAATACTGTTATTCTTACAGTGTAACTGGTTGAAAACGATACAGGCTTAATATTGTTTGGCCTGTGACTTGCCCCTGTCCTTCTCTCTGTTACCTCAGGGATCAAGAATAGTGTATTTTCAACAACTTTCAGGATCTTGAACATCCCCTTGTTTACACTAATCGGAGACTGCTCCAACACCACCAAAGGATTGTCTGCCCAATGGCAGTCATTTTTTTTGCACTATGTTAACTGAATATTGATAATCTATTTTTTCATAGTTATTACCTCCTTTTAGTTCATTGTACTTTTTTGTATTTTTTTTACAAAGTTCCGTATTTGACGGTATATAGGACCCCTTCCCCACCCACCCCCCAAAAAAATCCCAGGTCCTATATGCGAAGATGACATTTTGGTGCTGACATTTTGGTGCTGCCATTTTGGGCACCAAAATACAAAAGCAGTGGGAGCTTTCCCTCCACAAGATGCCACAGGAGGAGAGCGCTCAAATTACTCGCCCAGCTTCAAGAAGCCTGCGGAGGTCCTGCAGCTGTCCAGGAAGCTGTCCTGCAGCTTTGAGGACCACTTTCCCTTGCGTGGCCTTTGCCTTCCAGAGTTGCCACTGCCGCTCACTTCCCCCATTGAGAAAGCTTGAGCCTGCTCGCTCCCGTTTGTCTGCTCTCTTCCTTCCACTCGTTTGCTGTCTCCCACAGTGCCTTGAGGGGAGTGCTGGTTCTTGATGATCATATTTTGTTTGATGAGTCCAGCCCCCAAGCAAATTGAATGAGGCATGGGTGGCTCAGCTCAACAAGCCTCTCATTCACTGCCACCCGCCCCCATGCTTCATTCAATGTGTTCAGGAAGCCATGCTTGTCGAACAAAGGCTCAGTGTGGAGCCTGATCACCAAGGGCCAGCGCTCCCCTCAAAGCAAGTAATCTATTGTCTGCTCTCCACAATGGTGGGTTTGGGCCCTTCCCATTGCCTTGGCTTCTCTACCTTCCATCCTCACACGCCTGCCATTCAATTAGTGTTTGTACAGTGGGCTGAAGCTAATAAAGAGTTTCAGTGCATATGTTAGTGCATATGTTAATAACAATAAACTCATTGACTACTTGCTTCTATTCCAAGCTTTCAACTTTTAGTTTAACAGGTTATTTTTCCATGAAAATGCTGTGGTGCCTGATGTTTAACCTTATAAATTGAATTTACTGACTGATAATATTTCAATTTTGTCACACTTTTATCATAAAGATATTGTGCCAGTGTATATAGATAGTCTTGTTGAATCTGGTTGTGAGAACCTAAATGTCAATTTCATTTTCTAGTTTCCTCTAGTGTGCCTGGTGTACCTATTTCATCTCACAGAAGTGATCAAAGAGGTTCTGTTTCTGCACCAACAGAAGAGGTGACCGTCAACAGGGAACCCAACAGCTTAGCATCATCAACTTGCGTTCTGGATTCTGTTCCCTCACAGCCTAACAGTGATGCAGACGATAGAACTAATCCTAGGAAGAAGTTAAAGTATGATACAAAACTAAAAACAGTTAATGACAATAGATTTGCTTCATTATGGAATGACTAGAATGTTTCGTTCACCAAGTACCCATGAGAACTTGTTGTTGACACTTGTGCTGAGGAATAGTTTATTGATTACAGGTACACGATCCTTTATCTGGACATCTAAAATCTGGAAAGCTCCAAAATCCGGCAAGGTGGCTGGCGCTTGGGGGAGGCGGCCAAGGAACTGTCGCTTGGGGGAAACGACCGGGCGGCAGAGGGACCGGTGGTTGGTGGAGACGGCTGGGTGACTGGAGGGGGGTGGGGGTGGATACGGCAGCACAATTCAGTGGGCTTTCCAAAATCAGAAATTCGGAACACACTGTCCCCCCAAGGGTTCTGGATAAAGAATCGTGTACCTGCAGATATTCTTTTGTATGTCTTCATTCATTTAAAGCATACATCATGGGGCCAAGTTAAAAAATTTTAAACATTTGTCCCCAACCCAACATTAAGAAAAACAATGGAGCCAAATTATTAAATGTGGTCATGTATAACTCTAGCCTGCCTAAGCAATCAAGTCTGAAAGAGTTATTCCATTATCACAGGATGTAAGTGAGATTTTGTTCCTGACAATTTTCTAGCTTTAAGTTTCCAAAGCAAAAAAAAACTTTGGGAGCAGGTAGATCCAACAATGAACTTAAACAAAGTCTGTTGATCCTGCATTTAAAGGCTTTTTTTTTGTCACCACGACAAAAATGCTGCTGTTTCTTGGCTTACAATATCTCTTTCCCTGATAATTGATGCAGCTTTTTATTTTTCAGCTCCACCCCACCATTCTCCTCTTCTAATGTGATCACACTCATTTCGTAACTAACCAGCTGTCAGGAAATGTTCTCAGTCATTCTTGGCCTTCTGAATCATGCAACCAGAAACCCTTTCTTTGACAGTGTGAAATTGAGTAAAAACGAATGATGTCTTAATTTTGATAGGATCACACTATTCACCCCATTATGATTCCATATCTCCTCTACTGTCAATTGATTTTTGTAATAGTTATAAAAGCAAGCCTATTGCCAGAGCACAGCACCTTTTTTTACATTTATTTTTCCAAGAAAGGTGAGGTAGCAGAAGACTGAAGCATAGCTAATGTTAACCCTTTAAAAAGGGGACCAGGGAGAAGCCAGGGAATGATAAGCCATAGTTATAAATCAGCGGTGGAAACATTTTGGAAGAGATTCTGAGAGACTGGATTTTAAAAGGACTGATAAGGATAGTTGGCGTGATTTTGTGCATGGGAAATATCTCACAAATTTGTGTATTTTGTTGAGGGTTGATGTGAGAATGGTGGTAAACATTGTCTACACTGACTTCAGCAAGGCTTTTGACAAGGACCCACAAGGTAAGCTGTTTCAAAAGGTCAAGCCAGGAGATCCAGGGTGAGTTGGCCAATTGGATGCAAAATTAGCTTTGTAATAGAGAGTGTGGTAGTGGAGGAGAGCTTTTCAGGTTGGAAGCCTGTGTGTTGCAGGGATTAGTGTTTGTATATAAATGATTTGGATGAGAATATGGGTAGCAGATTTGCAGGTGACACCATATTTGCTTGTGTAGTGGATAATGAAGAAGGTTCTATCAGGTTGTATCAAGCAATAGATCACCTCGGAGGAAAATGGGCAAGGAAATGGCCTATGGAATTTAACTCAAACAAATGTTAAACCAGGTAAAGAACAGGGAGGATCTGTTTCAACTGTGCATGGTACTAGTGAGGCTGTATTTGGAGTACTGAAATCATTTCTGGTCTCCTTACTTAAATCTGGTTTTGGAGTGGTGCAGAGGAGATTTACCAGGATGATTCTGGAAATGAAGGGTTAGCTTATGAGAAAAGATTGAGTAGCCTGGAACTATACTCATTAAAGTTTAAATGGATGGGGGTGGGGGTGGGGCGTAAAGCCTCTTGCTTGAAATAGATGCAGTTTAAACCCCCAATCTTTCCTCCCTCTGCTATGCTTCTGTCTGTCTTGGCTTCTAATCTTGCTGTCTTTGACCATGGTGTTTGCCCTCAACTTCTCATCTCTGCTCTGGGCCACACCTGCCTGCCCAGTTTAAACTCCTACCGTACTAGAAGTCTCTGTCCTAAGATATTGGTTGCCCACCGTTTCAGGTTCAATTAATCTCTCTGTACCAATCATTACCACACACCAAATAGGATTCCAGGGATTTAAGAAATTAGATTTCCTGCCTCTGGCACCTGCTGCTCAGCCATTTAGCTTATCCTTCTATTCTCACTCCTCACGACCACTTAAAATGCGTGGAACAAAACTGTTGCTTACAACATAATAACTAGTTGTTTGATTAAATTCATTTTGTTTAACTGATTTTAATTGGTTATGGAGTGCATTTATTAATTTAAGAAAAATACTTGCTTAATATTTAACTGTTTATAAATACTTGTGAATATCATTCAACTTTGAATTTCTTATTAAGTTTAGGGGCAGGTTCTCACTGGTTCTTTCGCTGACTATAGCTGCCACTTCATTGATGACAAAAGCTGTATTCCCCTGGGACATGCTGAAAAGCTGAAAGTTGATATTCCTGTGGAAAATAATAGAGGGAACCATTCAAGAAGCAACAGTCTAGCTCAGCAGTAATAAGATAGAAATCTTAGTTCAGTAGAAGATTTCCTCTGTCATGCTGGGGTTTCAGTCCCTAATTTGTGTTCAGTTCTATAATTTTACATGTGGTGCTTTCACGTATGTAGTTCATTCATGTTTTGAGTAATTTTCTGAAACTGCTCTGATATCTTTTGTAGTTCTGATGTACAATGATTCCTTTCCAGAAAATGATGAATTGCTGCAGGTGTGATTGGGATTGTGGTTTGGGTTGGGGGGGGGGGGCGGAGGGAGGTGGGGGTAGGAAATGAATTCAATTATTATTGGTTAAACCTAAAGTTTCAGTGAATAAATCATCATTAATTTACTTAATAATTATTTGTAATAATTTAACCCATCTTTTCATTTCAAAATTATATAGTTACAAAATTTGAACTGAGATCCAAAGTGATTATTCCCTGAATGGGATTTGAATGTTGAACTTTGATATTTTAATATTTTCTCAATTATGTCATCTTTTTTCCTCTATGCTAGTCTGGACAGTGATAGGTTCACTCACTCTGCTCTGTCATGCATCCTACCATCTTGTTGAATGCATTGGTTTATAGCCTTAAGAAGAATGAATAGATGGCTTGATTAAATGTCACTGATTCATTAGTTTAATTTTAATTGAAAAATGTTTTCAGCAATGTTAAAATTATGAATATTGATAATAAAATGATTTTCCATTAGGAAACTAAAGGAAGTTCACAAGAGGCTAAATGAATTGCGTGAATTAATTGATTACTATCAGCAGACTTCAGATATGATGACTGATGCTGTTAATGAAAATAGAAAAGAGAATGAAGAGACTGAGGAAGAGTCATTGTACTGTTCTGATCAGGAGAATCCAGAAACTGTCACAAACATCAGGTGGGAAGATATAGTATTAGGTAGGGTAAGTGTTGCTGCTTGGGCATTTTGAAGAAATTGAACAAAAAGATATGCTTAAACCACATTGAGCACTGTTAGTCAGGAGTATTAAGTGCATGTGTGCACATCTGTTGCCAATTTGGCTTTCCAAATCCTTATTTTTGAAACTGATGCAATGTGCTTATTGGCTCTGAAATTTGATTATCAAAAGATGTAAACAATGTCGGAAATATTTTGTATTACCATTTATAATCTAACATGTATTGTGTTATGACAATAGAAATCCACAGCGATGTAATTGGACAGATATCAGCAGTACTTCCAGAATGGTGACACAAGATGGAACCAACAACCGCAATGGGAGACTGTTGAACACAGACTGTGAAATTAATAATAGGCCAACAAATGTACTAGCTCCATCAGATGAGCCTCACATAAGCTATATTGAATGTAAGTTCAGTTGTTAAACAAATGAGAAATTAATCTTTTGTCTCTTCATATTTGGTCTTAACCTGCAAGAAGGTTTTAAAACCCAAAACAAAGTAGTATGTTGTATAAAAGTAAAAATCTATAATTTTGAAACCAGAAAAAAAATGAAAACTTTGCAAATTACACAGCATCTCTGGACACAAAAATAATATTTAACTTTTAAGCCAGTACTCTTTTATAAGAACCAGAAAAGTTGGATATATTTCAAGCATTTATAGCAGAGAACAAATGAGGTGACCAAGAGAAATTTTGAAGACAAAAATGGTAGTTATGCTGGCTGAAGGAATGCTCAAAAAGCTAGTGAACCACAAAATAAGACCCATTCTACATGAATGTCTCCCTCTCAATTAACCACCCATTGGTGTGATTAATTGGTTTAATTAGAAAGTGAAAGCTTCCTGTTAAAGCATTTGAAAGCTTTCTTTGAAAATAATTGGAGTTGTTGGGACACATGAAATGGAAAATGATCAAAGTACTGAACCAGCTAGATGGGAGAGAAACATTGAATTTGTGTGGCAAGTTATTCTTGTATCTGAACTGGCAATTCTGATATAAATGGGCAATTAACGTTAACTCCTTGGATGTTGTATGCCTAGTCAGAAGATGTGGTTTCTTGGCTTTGTTAAAACAATCAAGAGACCAAAGAATGGTCTTGGAATCAAGTATTTAAATTCCACAAAGTTGAGGTCAATCTTGCAGACTTAAAGGAAGTGTTCTGCAAACCAGTCTGTATTTGGTTCCTCCATTGTGGAAAGGACCAGATTGTACATCATGATACATAAAATACTGCTCCACTTGGAAGGAATGTGTGGGTTCTTGAATTGTGAGACTATATTCACATAGGGATTAATGGGGCTATCTTGTTTGTGAGATGCTTATGTCGGGTGTGGGGGTGGGGGGGAGGATATTCCTGGGTAACATGGTAGCAACATCATCTCTGTGATTCCTGCAATATTGATGATGCTGACTAGGAGAGAGTCGTATGCCCTAAATAAGAGCTTTCAAACGACTTGATACGAAGAGTAACAAACTATCAGAACTATATAAAAAGTGTAACATTTCACTGTTACTCATGTTGTTGATTATTTGTTTTGCTCTCAGTATCTCTCACAAATGATGTGGATGCAAAGCAGCTGAATGATTACTGTGCAGGCTCTCACTATTGTGGTGAGAAAGATGAAGGGAATAATGTTGATACAACACAGGAAGATGGTATGCAAGGAGAATGTGCAAGTGAAAGTACTACGTCTAGTCGCCGAAGTAGTTTTATGGAAGAAGCAGAACAAGATTTTGAAATTCAACAGAAAATAAACAGATTAAATGCAGCTAAACAGAAGCTTAAGCAATTGCAGGAGCTTGTCACTATGGTACAAGTAAGTACTTTTTATGCAGTTTATGAATCCTGGTGAACATTTAAGCAAGCCCTGTATCTTTAGCCTTCTCAATAGATATAAAATAAAAGAATCCCTGGGTTGTATGTGTTGAAATGTATGTACTCTGACAATAAATCTGAAATCTGGAGAAATGTATGAGTTGACATCACTCCATTGTAGTGAATATCGTGTGTTGAGTGTGGAGCTATATTTTGGCATTCTGATCCTTTCCCAGTTTTTTTTCTGGCATCTCTTTGTCTTCCCCATCCCACTCCTGTCTCAGACGAGGTGGAGGCAATCACAAACAATTCAGAAAATTGCTCACAAATAGTAAACGCTTTTAATGTTATTTGCAGGAAGCCCCAGATGGAGTTGATGTTGATGTAGCTAATTTTTCTGACTTCCTGACTGGAGATGACCTGCACAGACAGCAACCAAACAACACGAGAACAAACGTATCTAAAAATCCGAGAGAATTAGCATGGAATGGAAAAGAGAGGTAAGAATTGTTATTTTACTGCTCAAAATTGTGACTCATTATTTAGTCTTGGCACAAATATCTATTGTGCTAGAGTGGTTTGTTTGGTTACACTTTGGTTCAGGACTTTTCAGTTAAAACATTTTTGGATGCAAGAAAACAATTTTCATTGTTACTCAGATGTAAAATGGAGAGAATGTTGCTATGTCCCAGATAGCAACATTAATTCAGTGCTCCTTTGACCCTTCTTGTAGTTCAAATTGATGGCAAATTCTCAATGCTTAATTTAAAACATTGCTTTGCCAAGAAAGTCCAAAAAAAAGTTTAGCAGGCCAGTTGATCTCGTTCATATTATCTATGTATCAAACATATTTGTGTTTGACTGTCTATACAAGAAGTATATTTAAAGACTGTAATTTATTCCTTGTTGATTTATATTATCTATAGTAAGGAATTTATAACCACCTCTTGTTATGTAGACATTTTCCTCAGCAACATTTATTATCAGGTTTTGTTTATAACAATTTGTTTTGGAGGCTTCAATTGGAGATGTGACCATAAAATAACAGTCAAATCTATTGTTTATTTCTCGACTTAAAATGTTTAAGTTGCACCATGAAATATCCAGTCATCAATGCAAGTAATTCTTGTAAAGTGTTTTGATCAAAGTAAGTATCTGGATTGGCACTGGCAAGCTATAAAATGCCAGCATTAGTATTTGTCCAAGCACGAGGCCAGGAAAACAGAAACAGCTCACTGAATTCCTTCTTACTCCAAGAGGGCTAACAATACTTGTATGTATGTCCTTCATTTAATATCCCCATATAAAGAACAACACAGTTAGCACTTGCAGTGTACCATCATTTCTCTTTTGGAATAAAATGAGAAAAGGGTAGTTGTTTTCATCCAAAAATTAAACTTACAATTTTTTTTAAACTAAAAGAATGTTATTGAATCTACAAGCCATCACAATTGAGACTAAGCTTTTGAAATGGGCAGCACAGCCATCTTAGCAGTTAGTGCAATGCTATTGCAGCACCAATGACCCAGTTTTGAATCCGCCACTCTCTCAGGAGTTTGTATATTCTCTCTGTGACTGTGTGGGTTTCCTTTAGGTGCTCTGGATTCTTCTCACATGCCAAAAGGCCAATGGGTTAGTAGCTTAATTGGTCACATGGGTGTAATTGGGTGGCCTAGGCCAGAAGGGCCTGTTACCGTGTTGCATCTCTAAATTAAAAAAAAATATTAAATGCATTTGGGAAGAGGGGTCATGGTGGATGGAGGCTGGTTCAATATGGACATTTAAAAGACATTTGGACACATGGATGTAAGAAAAACAGAGGGTGATGGGTTGTAAGGTTGGGATATGTTTGATGGTAGCATAGGCTTAGACAAGAAGCATAACATTATGTTCTCAAGGAAACACATCATTTTGTTTCTTCAAGTTCTTGTTGCAGTGAATTAGTAGAATTTAAACAAAACAATTAAAACTCTTGTATTCATTTAGAAAATATTACAGCAGAATACAGGTCCCTCAGCTCACAATATTATGATGATATATGTAAACCTACTCCACAATAATATAATTATTTCTTCACTCGCACCCATAAACCTCTTTTTCTTGTCGACATGTGCTTATAAGTCTTTTGAATTTCTCTATTGTACCAGCCTCCACCACAGCCCCAAACAATGCATTCCTGGATCTCCCTCTCTTGAGCAAAAAAAAACTATTGAGTAAAAAAACTAACCTCTGGCAACACCCCTTAAACTTTCCTCTAATAACCTTAAGTAGATGTCCTCTGGTAATTACTGTTGTCTCCCTTGGACACAGGTTCTGGCTGTCCACCATATCTACGCCTCTCAAAATGATTTTTTAGAAACTTTTTTTTAAAGTCACCTCTCATCCTTTGTTCCTCCAAATGGAAAATCCCTCTCTTTCAATTATATCCAATCCAGACAATATTCTGCTAAATCTCTTCTACACCCTCCCCAAAATAACCACACCCTTCCTCTAATGAGATGACCAGATCTGAACACAATTCACTTGTGTGATCTCATTAGTTTTATTGAGCTGCAATATTTTCCTCTGACTAATTAAGGCCAACATACCATATGCCTTCTTAACCACTCTATCATCTTGTGCAGCAATTTTGAAGGATCTATAGACCTGAACCATAAGATCTTTGTCCTCCACACTGTTCAGAATTCTGCAGTTAATCAAATACTCTGCCTTCAAGTTCAAACTTACAAAGCGCATCACCTCACACATCCATCTGCCACTTTTGTGCCCAACTCTCCATCCTGTCTATATCCTGTTGTAACCAATGACAACTATCTAATCTACACTATTCACAACACCTCCAATCTTTGTATGATCTGCAAACTTACTGGCGCACCCCTCCACTTTTTCATCCCAGTCATTTATATAAAGCACATGAAGCTATGGTCTGAGAATAGATCCTTGTGGTCCAAGAACAGATCCTAGTGGAATGCCACTCGTCATCAACCACCAGGAAAAATGTGTGACATCTATTACTACTCTCTTCTCTGCTTTCTGCCAAAAGTGTCTTGTTTTTTATTTCAAATAACATATTTGTCGAATAAACATTATTTCTTAAAATTAATCTGGATAGAAACCGAACTAGTTACAATATAGCAAGCCGTGGTCATAATACAGAGTAATATCTGTCTCATGTGATAATATGATCTAGGACAACTATAATTAAACCTGTATATGGTCGATTATCTTGGGAAAAAAAACTAATCTTCCCATTCCTCTAATCAAGGTTACCTTATAGAGAAAAAAAAGATATGGATTGAATAGCAACCTTCAGAAACTAGACAGAGAATTGCCGAAGCATCCAATCTACGAATCGTGATAGTTTTCTATGAATGGGGCCCACATATTTTGAAATTGAAACTTTCTATCTATAATGTTGTATCTAATTTTCTCAAAGCTTAACTAGGACATTACTTCATGTAACCACTGCATGAGTAGGTGAAGATTCATCTTTCCATTTCATTAAAATTGATTGTCTGGCTATCAACATGCTAAAAGCACATTTTTTTTATGCCTTTCTCCACCAAAGCAATGATTAATTCAATCATTTTTAGTTAGAACTATCTTCTTAGTCTGCTAGTTTTCTGTAGTGTGGTTTGGAAGTACTTCCAGAAGTTTCTGAATTTTACCTTGAGTAGTTTTCCTTGCTGTGTTTCAAAATAGTGGTGCTAATGGAAGATTTTTTTTTCTGATTGGATTTCTGTGATAGAGAGAAATTCTATGAAGCTAAACTTCAGCAACACCAGCATGACCTGAAGCAGTTACAAAAAGAAAGAAAATGCTTGATTGAAATTCAGGATAAAATTAAGCATCTACAAAGATCATACCCTCACCTACAGGTTGATTTTCTCTTTCTTTTTCTGTTCTGAAGGGTTGTTACACAGAGTTGTTTTGATTTGGAATAGGGGACAATTTTCCTAAATTCAGAAGAATGTTCTTGATGCTTATGTTTTTAATCTTTTGTTATTTTATTGAAGTTTAAAACAGTTGTATTAATGTGAATGGAAAATGTTATTTAACATATTGGATGGCATAAAACACCCACTTTTTTCCAAAAAAAACTCAAAAATATCCCCCAGGTCTTGTATGCAAAGTTGAAATTAGGGTGTAAATGGTGAGTAATGCCTACAGTGATCATCGTTGCTGTGTGGCTCACTAGCATCACCACTGCTGTCTCTCATTTGGGGCTGGCGGCGGAATGTCGGGGGGGGAGTTGGGGGGGGGGTGGGCAGTGATATCAGTGTGGGGCTGATGGCAGGCTGTCGGGTGACTCTCCCAGCGGCCTACTGTTGGTCCCTGTATTGGTCCTGCTGCTCCATTCCCCCTGACAGTCTGCCTCCAGTCCCCACACTGATCCCACCACCTTGCTTCCCCCCCCACCACAAGTCCCCACACTGAGTCCACTGCCCTGTTCCTTGCCCTTCACGCCCCCCACCTGGTAGAGAGCAGGCAGTGGGACCAGCGCGGAGACCAACAGCAGCAGTTTGTTTTTATAAAATGTTTTCTGCTATAGCTAAACTGCTTTTGTTTCTCTTGTAAATACAGCAGTATTATAAAAATTTTTCTTGTTGTCCTAGTTGCATGTTTTGTTTATTTTTTTTCTGGTATTCTATAGCTATATATTTCAATAACATTAAATGCTTATCTGTAATTACTCTAAAAAGTCAATATTCCCTGCTGAAATGGGGGTGAGGGGGTTTTAATATGTCAGTGGGTCTTGTATGCCATAAAATATGATAAATCAAATTGCTTTATAGCAATAGTTAGCATTAATTCCTACAATATGGAAAAAATGCTTTCTGAAAATAGAGAAGGTTTAACAATAGGTTCCTTTTACAGGTTGCTTAGACCCATGTATAATTACATTATCTTTGCTTGCATGTAGTGGCCAACATCGAGTGCAAGAACTTTGTCGAAAATAAAAGTTCCCATTGTTACATCAGCTCCTGCAGTTAGAGTTCAGGGCGCAACAGCACAGGCATTGCCTGACCCAGTTGCAGCCCCACCTCCTGATAGTGAGGTAATATCTCTAAAATTATTCTTGTTTAATTAATTAGTTTTAAAGTATGTTTGAAGCTGCGGAGAGTCATAAAGAGAAAACATCAAGTAAAATATTGAAGATCAGAGTCCTGGTGGTGATATGTACATCTGATAAAAATGAAGGCATACATTATGCAATTTTGCAAGAAAAGCAAATCTACAGAGTTTTTGATTGGGCAAGATTGATGCAGATGAAGGATTGAAACTATACACAGTTGCAAGCAAGTGAACATTTTCAAGTCATTATGTTAAATAGGAAGCCTTTGGAATTGAAAAAAGTATGTAATGTTACTGTTTGGCATGTAAGGTGAGGTCGGATGTGGCCACTGGAAATTTAGATTTGATGGTCTGAGTAGGAATTTGATTAATGGTCTCTCAGCGATTCTTTTTTTTTCTCTCTCCATCTGTTTTATTTTTGTGATTCTTGATTAAATGTACAGCTTAAAACCTGACTGGAACTTTTACACTAAAGTTTGCAACTTCATTTTGAAAATTTATGGATTCTTGTCTCATTCATTGTTTTTAATATATTGTTTATTGGATGTATGTTGTTGGTTATACCTGCATTTATTGCCTATCTCTGGTTACTTCTGGATGGAGTATCTTCTATGGATATTGCCTTATTAACAGATAGAGAAATTGCTGTAGCACTTGAATCTATTTAATATCTGAAAGGAGATTGGATTTATATTTGAGAGCTTTGTATTGAGTTACAACAATCTTGCATTTATTTTAGCTGTGGTCAGAGATGCGTAGGCACCAAATTCTACGAGAAGAATTGCGTCAGAGAAGAAAACAACTTGAGGCATTAATGGCTGAGCATCAGCGACAAAAAGCATTGACTGATAGCGATTCCATTATTGCTGCATCTGTCATAAGTGAAGAGACACAGGGCACACAGCAACTCAGCAGAACTGAAAGGTTAGATCAAGATGAATAATAAAAATCTGTTAGATTAATAATTTGAATTATTTCTAGCTTCATTGAAAATTGTTAATAAATTGTTGATTAATATCTTCAGAATAACCAATATTGCTATAAAGCACTTCTTAGAAAATCTGTCAAAAGTATTTTCTGTTTTGCTAATGCTAGTTGAATAAAAAGTGTCCTGTTTGGAAACAAATAGAATAGGTTTACATTTGATTTTTGCTCATTGTGCAAGACACAAAAGTGCTGGAGAAACTCAGCACATTGCACAGCATCTATTGGAAGCAGAGGGATATAACCAATGTTTTGGACCAGAGCCCTTCATCAAGAAATGATCAAAGAGCAGGGAGGCACCTGAATAAGAAGGTGGGGAGAGGAGCGGAAGGAAAAAATGGCAGGGGGAGAACAGGCCAACAGGCAAGAGGTCGATATGGGTGTGAGGGTAGAAGAGAAAAAAGCTGATGGGGGGTAGCTTTCTGAATGGAGAGGAAAAAGGTGGGGAGATAAATGAAAGGAGGCACAGGGATAGGCAAGGGGGGATGACTAGGCAGGGGCCTAATGGAAACTGGAGAAGTCGATGTTAATGCCATTTGGTTTGAGGGTGACCAGATTGGGTGTTGCTCCTCCAATTTACTGGTGTCCTTGGTTTCACTACATGAGGCCATGGACAGATGTGTTGGTGTAGGAATGGGATGTAGAATTAAAATGGTTCCCCACTTGCAGCAGACAGAGTGTAGGTGCTCAGTGAAGAGATCTTCCAGTCTCTCCAATGTAGAGGACACCAAAATAGGAGCACTGGATGCAGTAGATGACCCCTGCAGATTCATAATAGAAATATTGCTTCATTTGGAAGGATTTTTTTGGGCACCGAGTCATGGGAAGGGAGAAGATGTTTCGTTTCCTGTGATCACTGGTAGGTACTGAAGCAGTGATTAATGGGAAGGGATGAGTGGACAGGGGACTTTTGTAGGGAGTGGTGCCTGCAAGGAGGGGAGAAGAGGTTACAATGTGTTGGATGGTGGGATCACATTGTAAATGGCAGAATTTTCAGCGGATAATATGCTGGGAGAGTACAAAGGGAATCCTGGACTCTGGGAGCCCCTTGATCACTCATCCCTCAGTACCTACCCCTGTGACCGCAGGAAATGCTACACTTGCCAAACCTCTGCCCA
The DNA here is from genome assembly GCF_036971445.1 of Narcine bancroftii. NCBI lineage: Eukaryota > Metazoa > Chordata > Chondrichthyes > Torpediniformes > Narcinidae > Narcine > Narcine bancroftii. Next base: position 93,093,372 of record NC_091471.1, on the reverse strand, counting down.
AACAGACCTTCCAACTGAAGTAAAACTTGACGTGAATCTGCCAGGGTCATCTACTGTATCTGGTACTCTTGTGGCCTCCTCGACATCAGAGACTGGACACAAACTGGGAGATCACTTCATTGAGCACCTGTGCTTTGTCCACTGTTATAAGGGGGACATCCTCCCAGTGGTCCATCATTTTAATTCCACACCCTAATCTCATATCACGTCTGTCCTTTGCCTCATGCAGTGCCAAACTGATACCACCTGCAAATTGGAGGAGGAACACCTAATAATCCATTTAGATACTCCAACCAAATGGCATGAACATTGATTTCTCCAGTTTCCATTAAGCCCTCCAAATCTTCTCTTTCCCTATACAGGTACACAATCCTTTATCCAGAACCCTTGGGGGACAGTGTGTTCTGAATTTTGGATTTTTCCGGATTTTGGAAAGCCAGATTAAAGCCCACCCGAATTGTGCTGCCTTATCCACCCCCACCCCTTTACCAGTCACGGTGCCGTCTTCCCCTGCCTGCCCGACTTGCGCTGCTGGTCTTTCTCCCCACTTGCCGGATTTTGGAGCTTTCTGAATTTTAGATGTCCAGATAAAGGATTGTGTACCTGTACCTTTGCCTCCAGTTTCCCAGCCCCTTCCCTCTCCATTCAGAGGGATGCCCCCTCTCTCTATAATATTTCTGCTTTTTACTCTGCTATTCATATCCATCTCTGACTTGCCTGTTTGGCCTGTGCTTCTCCCCCAGCCCCTTCTTCCCTCCTCTCCCATCCCCACTTTTTTATTCAGGCACCTGCCTGCTTTTTACTCAATCCATGATAATGGGCTTGGGCATGAAAAGTTTTTTTTTACTCTGGGGATCATCCTTGAAAATCTTCTCTGGACCTTCTCTCGTGCCAACTTATTCTTCCTTTGATATAAAGCCCAAGTGTCCGATTATTGCTGGACCAATGCAGTAGAAAGTCTCGCACATTTGATTGGGATCTCATGAAATGAATCAAACTATACTTTCTTTAATATTGACTTTTCTGTTACACAGTGGAAGTCTAAAAATCTGATGCCGGAAATCTGGCCACCAAAGAATCTTTGCTTTTTGAATATTAAAACATTTTAAATAGAACAGGTTTTTGCGTGCATGCATTAGCGGCACATTTGCACAGCAGCAACAAGCAACCACTTTATTTTTCTCTAACTCTGCTTGTTTTGATAAATGAAGCATGTTATTGTAGCTGACTGCTACAAAGAAACACACACACACACAGTCTGGCTGGTTAAACCCATTCCTTTATTAGGGCTGAAAAGGCTGCTTTCAAGCTGTTCAGTTTCCTGCTGTCTCCCCCCCCCCCCCCCCCCCCCTGCTGATTGACTGAGTCATCCATATGAATAACAATAGCGGGTGGGAACATCCATGCATATGAATACCCTTCTTCCCCAGCCAGTTTCTGCTGAGTTAGCTGGGTAGTTTGACCAATGCCATTTTAGGGCTGTTGGGCTGATGCTGCCCCATCTTCTACTCCTGCCAGTTCATCGTCCTGGGAGTTGCTTTAGCAATTTCTGTCTGTGGCTGCTGCCGTGCCATGTGCCGGCCCGATCTCCGCAATTGCGGGCCGCCACGCTATATTTACTAACGAATAAACTATCAAACTTTATTCCTCTTTAAATTGGAATTTTAAAAGTACTGCCCGGGAATCTGGAAATTCTGCTCTGACCTAATCCCGAAGCAGTCTGGATTTTCAGACTTCTGCTGTAATATCAATCAGGAATTTTGTTATGGCTAAAGTGGTCCAACTTTGTTTGGAACTTGTATAGCTCTTGGGGAAAGAAGATTTTTTAATGGGATAAGTTTGGGGTTAATTCAAACTTGATAATCAAATCAAATAATCTTGAGACCTTTAATGTTTATAGAACCATGGCCACTTGGGGTGGTTCTACACAAGGTGTATTAGAGTATGAGGAGGAATGTGATGAAGAAGCAATACATAATGATGCTGATGTAGATGATGATGACAACGACTATCAATCAGATGGGGTGACACAACCAGAAGACTTCCTTGAAACAAGTTCCCATGAGACACACCACACACATCCTCATTCTAGCCGATCCCAAGTAATACGCAATTCAAGAGAGAGTAAGAACAGGTTAGTTAGAGTTGACTATGGTTCAAACAATATGATAACAAACAAGTTGCATATAACCTTGAAATTCTTGAAAATTGTTTTTCACAGGATATTGTGATTTGAAGTTTCTGAAATTAATATGTCCCAGCAGCAATTCTTTGCATTGAATCAGGTTGTAGATACAAATCTGCTTTAATAAATCTGGATATTAGGTTATTTCCTTTACTTTGGAGAAATATTTGAGGAAATAATGTTTTAAAGACTCTTATGAAAGTTTACCTTCAGAACAGAGAGAAGAGTTGTCAATGCGTGCATTTTTTATGTTTCTGACAACGTATGGGGATTGGTTTCTTTTTACTGTACTAAAGGTGTATTCAGTGAATGTACATCATTACAGGGTTACCAGTTTTCTGACGCGCTCTGTGTGAGGTTGTTTATAATCCATCTTAAAATATAACTTGATTTTATCACCTGCAACATGACAAAAAAACAATTGTGGTTCTTCCATCTTTTTTCACCCACAGACGACTTTAAATATTGATTTGTGTACTGCAGATCATTCTACAATAAACGTATGGCTCTCCAGTTGTATGGGTGGGGCTGTGTGAGGTCGGTGATCTCAAGTCCTCTCCCAGACCACTGAGTTTTTTTGTGTTATTTCAGCAGGGAATTTTTTTTAGACTTTTCAAAAATACAGCCTTGTTTTGCTTATTACTTGATTATTATATCAGTAATATTTGTCTTTGATGCATTGCAAAGGTCTACCTATAGCAAACCAGTGATCTGTGAACCACAGGCTGAGAAATATTGAACTGGAAAATGTACTGAAATATAATTTTGTCTGAAAACTAATCAACAAGATGTTAATCAGTTAAAATGAGCAAAAATGGAATATAATTCCAATGTTATGAACAAATTGCTCTTAACCAAAGTAATCAAGATACAATATTGAATGAATGAAGAGTTTATTCTTATATTATCAAGATGAAATGAAATTCTTACTTAATGCAGCTTCCCCCATACTTAAAACATGTTAAAATCAATTTAAGTATATTTAAGAAGAAAATGCATGTAAGTAATGCAGATAGATATGTTAGATATGAAATAGTATTCTGAGTACAGTAGTTTAGGGAAGTTCAAGAGCCTGATTAGCTGTTGGGGGGGGGGGGGGTGAGGGTGAAGTTTTCTTGAACCTTGAGAGGTCGAACTTCAGGCTTCTGACTTTTTTTTTTTAAAAAACTTTATTTAATATTTTCAAAACAAAAACTTTTACAAAGTCCGTAATATAAAAGTGAAAACTACAGCTATCCCACCCTCAGCAAACTCCACAAGGGAAGCATGAAGAAAATAAAACAAAATAAAGCAGTTTAATTAAAATTCATACATTTCAAATAAGGCGATCACATCTAAACAAAAAAGTCATAATTATCATGCAAATTTATGTTATTTGCTCTTGTATAAATACAGGACCTCAACTCATTCCACCAATGATTTATATTTATCTCAACTTCGACTTTCCAAGAAATCGCAACATTTACGTGCTACAGCCAATGCTAAATGAAAAAATGCTGTCTGAAACTTATCTAATCACAAATCCATAAATGGATCAGTATAACCCAACAAAAAATATTTTTGATCTAACAAAAATTGGATTTTAAACAAATTTTGAAGAAATTCGTAAATTTTATGCCAAAATCATTGAAGTTTATCACAAAGCCAAACTGAATGTAAAAATGTTCCTTCATATAATCCACATCTAAAACACAACTCTGAATTACTAAATCCATATTTTTTCAATTTCTCAGGGGATAGATATAACTGATGCAAAAAATTATAATTAATCATTCTATATCTTACATTAAGCAATTTTGTCACACCATCAAAACACATAGTCCTCCCAATTGGCCTGATTAATATCACAAATTAAATCATTTCCCCATTTAATCCTAGATTTATCTAAATTTATTTTATCCATAGTGTCTTGTTACAACACATACCTCTCTGAAATAAAACCCTTATTTGAAAAATGAGAAATCATAAACTCAAATTTTGTTAACTTAGGAATTTTCATTTCTCTTCCAAAATTATCTTTCACTAACGCTCTAATTTGATAATAAACAAACAACGAATTTACTGAAATTCCGAGTTTCTCTCTAAGTTGATGGAATTGACTGGAAAAGATACTGAATTTGCGGAAAGATATTCATCTTAATACAATTTAATCAACCAATTAATGACAAAGGTAAATCCTTCCATTTAATCAAATCTGCTTTAATATTTCTCATTAATGGTACATAATTTAAATTACACAATGATTGAATATTTACATCAATCAGTATACCTAAATACTGAATAATGAAATTTAGTAATTTGTCTACATTGGTCATAATTTCCCTCAGAAATTGGTAAAATGTCACTTTTGTCCCAATTCACTTTATATCCTGACAATTTACCGTATTGTTCCAAACATTCTTGCAAAAAAATTAATGATCGTTCCAGATTAGTTAAATATATCAAAACGTCATCAGCAAATAAATTAATCTTGTATTCATTGTCTGTTATCCTTATACCTCTAATATTCTCATTCTGCCTAATAGCTTGAGCTAACAGTTAAATGACCAACATAAATAGAGCTGGCTGGAGACAAAGGACAACCGTGACAAGTTGAACATGATAATTTAAAAAAAGAAGTTTGACCATTTGTCGCCACTCTAGCAACGGGATTATTATATAGTGCCTTCACCCAACCAATAAAAAAGGTCCAAACTTCTATTTCTCCAAAACTTTAAATAAAAAATTCCATTCGACCCTATCAAAAGCTCTTTTCAGCATCTAGAGCAACTACCATTGGTAGGTTGGGTTGCTGACGTGAAGCGTTGATCATCGGAATCACTCTTAAGAATATTGTCAGAGGCATACCTATTTTTAATAAAACCAGCCTAATCAGCATGTACCAATTATGGCAAGTCTGTTCGACAATAATTTTGCTATTATTTTATAATCTACATTTAATAAAGAAATTGGCCGATATGAAGCTACATTCAAAGGTTCTCTATCTTTTTTTGGTATAACCGTTATTATTGGACTTAAACACGAGTCTGGTAAAGCTTGTTCTTGCGTTACCTGATGAAGAACATCCATAAATAAAAAAGACAAATCATCATAAAAACTTTATAAAATTCAACAGTGAACCCATCATCTCCTGGAGACTTCCTGTTAGGCATTTGTTGAATAGCATCCTTTATTTCTAAATCTGTAAAAGGAGAGTCCAGTTTCCTCACATAATTTTCCCCTAATATTGGCAAATTTAATTCTGACAAAAAAGATTCAATGGAACCATCATCTCGAACTCCCTCAGAAGCATATAATTTCTGGTAAAATGATAAAAATTGGTCATTGATTTTCTGAGGTTTAAAATTAACTGAGTTATTTTTCCTCATAGCATTAATAGTTCTTGATGCTTGTTCTGTTTTCATTTGCCATGCTGGAACTTTATGGGCTCTGTCCCCTAACTCATAATAACGTTGCTTAGATCTTTGAATCAAACATTCACATTGATGTGTTTGTAGTGCATTATATCGTAACTTCAATTTAGTTAAAATTGCCTGATTATCCTCTGTACAATTCCTCTGAAATTCTTTTACCAAATCAGCTATCTGTTTTTCCAATGACCGAGTCTCCACCAAAAATTTCTTCTTTTCCTTTGATGCATAACTAATAATTTGACTACGTAAAAACGCCTTCAAAGCATTCCATAAAGTAAAATTACTTTGAACTGTATTCCTATTCAAGTCCAGAAAAAAAGCAATTTGATCCTTAATGAATTCTATAAATTCTGTTTTTTTTCAATAACATTGCATTAAACCTCCAGCGAAAAGTTGATCGAATATCTTCCGGCCCAACACAAGAAATGATTAACAATGAATGGTCAGAAATTATTCTACTCTTATATTCAGCTTCAATAAAACGAGATTGCAAATGTGCTGATACCAAAAAGAAGTCAATCCTTGAAAATGAATCATGACGCAAAGAATAAAATGAAAAATCTTTCTCAGTTGGATTTAACCTTCTCCAAACCTCTATCAAATTTAAGTCTCATCAAAGAAACCAATTGGACCGCTGCTTTTGATTTTTTTCAAGATTTTTTGAGATTTATCCATTAATGGATCTAATACACAATTGAAATTTCTTTAGCTTGACTTAGAGTTAAAAAATCTTCAGACACAAATTGTTCATCAACATTAGGTGCATACACATTCAACAAAGACCATGACTCAGCAAACAATTTACAATTAATCGTTAGGATTTGGCCAGCTGATTCCACCAAAGATTCAAGTTCAAATGGTATTTTCTTGTGAATCAAAATCACCACTCCTCTTGCTTTTGAATTGAAAGAATTTTAAATGTTTTTTTTTTCAGTTAAATGAGTTTCCTGCAGAAAAGCAATATCGACTTTCATCTTTTTTATATAGGCTAACACACATTTATGCTTAATTGGGTTGTTTAAACCCTGCACATTAAATGTTGCAAAATTCAAACTAGACATTGTTATCAGAATAAAATAAACCCCCCCTTCTATTCTTTTAATCCACAAAAAAACCCTCTCCTTAATAATTTTTTTTTAAAGCTCACCTTGCTAAATAGCCCCTAAATTAAACAACCACTAACCCCCCCCCCCCCCAAAAAAAACAACAAAATAAAGCTTACACAAGGACTTCTGACTCTTGTGCCTAAACATGAGCATGGCTAGGGTACAGGGGTCTTTTGTGATGCTGGCTGTCATCTTAAGGCAGTGCTTCCTCTTGACTTGTTCAATGGATGGGAAGTGAGACCAGTGATGGACTGGCTATTTCTGCCACTTTCTTCTGAGTTCCTGGACATTCAAGCTTTCAAACTGGGTTGTGATGCAATCAGAACCTATTTTGCATTCCAAATTTATCATAAACTGACATTGACTTAAAGATTATAAAATTTTAAAGGCATGCAACATATTCAGCTGTCCTATTTGTTGCATTTTTTATTTCATTTATGCTTTCCTACTTTCAATCATATTTATTTTGTTTACATCTATTGTAAGACACAGCAGTAATTTGCATTAATACAAAATATAACCCTATTGGAAATTGATTCCAAAAAATATTTTTCAGCCCTTTTACAGAGACTGACAGTTAACTTTCATTGCCTATGTCAAAATCTTGTGCACTGGTATGTGCTATGGGCCAGCAGAATAGAATTAGAAAGTGTTCTTGAGATCCTCTGCAGGCACATCTGATCTTCTGTTCCTTGTGCTACTTGAATCCACAGCACCTTTATGCCAACTGAAGCTGGCAGATTAGTATTGCCCCATTCATTTAAATAGATTTTTTGGTCAATTTTTAAAAAGTGAAGTCATTTTTTTCTGTATATCTGTTTAATATAGTATAAATATTATTTATTTAAACCTTTATCTGAATTAACTCTCAATTTTTACTCTTGTTTCTGATTGTTGGATGTATTTGAGTAATTGTTTTTGAAATGATTACAACATTTATCTAATTGTGGCAATGAGCATGAAAATGTAGATATCAGAAAATACTGTCTGAGTTGAAATCATACCTGATATACATGGACATGAATCATGATGACATCAGGACAGTTTTTTAGAGCTTTATCCATGGCTCGGACAATTTCAACGACTTCATCTTTTACTATGATCAGATTTCTTCTAAAAAGGAACTTTCACACACACCAATAGCCAGTTCATCACTGGTCTCACTTCCCATCCATTAAACTAGTCTACAAGAAGCACTGCCTTAAGATGAAACCTTTAGGACTGAGATGAGGAAGAATTTTTTCACTCAGAGGGTGGTGAATTTATGGAATTCTCTGCCACAGGAAGTGATTGAGGCCAGTTCCATAGCTATATTTAAGAGAGAGTTAGATTTAATACTTGTGACTAGGGGGATCAGGGGGTATGGAGAGAGAGCTGGAACAGGGGAGTGAGAGGATGATCAGCCATGATCAAAATGAATGGTGGTGTAGGCTTGAAGGGCCAAATGGCCTACTCCTACACCTATTTTCTATATTTTCTGCAAATGTTCCCAAATGCTGAGCTCAATTCACAACTTCTTGGATAACAAAATAACCCATGTTGACTATGAATAAAATAAGAGTTTTGATTAAATTTTGTTTTGTACATGACAATGATAAAGATTAGCCCAGATAGTGTTATATTTAAAATAATATTTTTAATTATTAATTAACAATTGTATAACACCTTCTATAATTTAACTAACTTATCTAAATTTGTATACAATTATCTAACTTAAGCTCAAGCTATGTGCAAATATATTGGTGAGTGTGGAAAACTCAATTCTGGGAAAGCAGTGCTGAGTTCAAAGTTCAGAAATTCAGTGATGACACGTAGGCTTAAGATTGATGTGAACGCAGGCCTTAGGTGAATGGTTGAGGCACGCAGGCCTTAGATGAAGTTAGCAGTTCCTGAAGTGGGGGAGAGAGATGGGGGGGGGCGAAGAGAGAAACAGAATGTTGATTACTCACGATGCCCTTGTTGAGGTGCTTCAGAGAAATTTCCGTTTTAGAAGAGTGCCTTCTGCAACTTTAAAACCCAATTTGTGGGTCAGTAGAAATGGTGTCTCATTCTTCTGAAAGCAAAAGAAGGAAATCTGACAATTCTTTCTATAACCACAATGAGGGCACAAAAGACGTTGAAGACCCATTGCTCTGTTTCCTTTAAATGGCCCCAAGCAAAACTGTCATAATCTCTTATGACTGTACAAAATTTTATTATAATGTCCTATATTATGTACTGTATTATTATGTTTAAAGTGTTTTAGTGTATTGGGAAGCTTTTTATTTGCATATAAAGGTAAAATATATTCTATATGCAGTCCAACTCTAATTATCCGATGTCGATAATTGGCAGCAGCCAGCATTTTTTTTAATGAGAATTAAACATTACAGTACAACTCCGATTATCTAAAATATGATTCTCTGAAATCCTCATTTATCCAAATTTTTTTTGGAGCTGAACTGACTAGGGTCACTGGGCTCCCGGTGGTGGCAGCAGCAGACCTTGGGATCTCGGGCAGGATTGGCACCCTCGGGGTGCTGGCACGAGCAGGACCTTGGTGGGGAAGTGTTGATGACCAGCATTGGCCAGCATTTTTTTTTGAGATAATTAAACATTATTATAATGCTTAAAATGCCTTACTTGTTGTTGTTGTTTAAACGCTGTTACAAGTGATTTACTGTTGCTAAAAAATGATCCGTTCTCAAAAAAAAACCTTTGATCCAACAGGCCCGGTCCTGGCCATTTCGGATAATCGGAATTGTACTGTATTTAAATGGTTGAAAAGCCTTCCCTTGTTGTTTAAACATTGATACAAGCAAGTTCAGTGTTATGGAAAACTGCACTGTTCAGAGCATTATTAGAATGTATTTTAATGTAATATGTTCCAGTCTTATAATTATTTATTCTTTTACCTCGAACTCTTGTGCAAACATGTGGATATAGTATTTAAAAGCTATATACAAAACTGAAAAATGACAAAGATCTTTATTGGCAATAAGTGACCATTGTTTATTCAAGAAAATATTTGTCTTATGTAGTTTTTACTTCTTTAGTTCCAGCTCCCCCTGCCTGTCTCCAGCCAATTCAGCCCACAATGGTCATCGTGCGCGATCCGTCAGGTGAGGAGGGGGTGGGAGTGAAGGCGGTCTTGGGGCTGCAGAGACACAGAGCCAGGTGATTGTCAGATGCTTGCCTTCGTCTTTGTTTGAAACGACACTTGTCTGAAGTTTTGAGACAATGTCACAGTGACTGGCCTGGACGAGAACAGACCACTCAGGATGGAAACTGACCAAGTTGTATCAAAGCCCGCACTGTTCAAAACAGTGTTATACAAGGAATCCCTGTATACAAAAGGTTTTTGCAAGACATGCAATATCTGCACGGACTTCCTGGAATTTCTATCCCATGACCTCTCTAAGTGGAGAAGGAGCATTTGGGAAGGTATTAGAAGTTCAAGAGCAAAGCCTCTGCAGAAGAAATGGATCCTTTCTCAAATTACCTGGACTCCCACTCCATCAGCCACCAGCTGTCCTATCCTTAGAAGAGTCTGCAGTTCCAAAATGATCTCATTACCCACTTGGGAACCCATTCACAAAATAAGTGGAATTAAGTCATTGTCTATCTTGGAAGTGCCTGAGATATAAAAGTGAAAGATGCACTGCATGAATTAATTTTGTCAATATCTACATCTCCATAGGCTCTAACACAAAAATTAGGAAGATTATTGGGAGAAGACAAATTTCATACCACACAGTATCTAGATTTAGATTTGCAGTGTTTCTATTTTAAATGATGATTCCCTAATATGCCATATAATCATAGTTCTCCTTTCATGGTTGCAACTTGTCTGAGTGATTGCTCCCCTATTCTTTCAAATGAAGTTGCTAATGTTATCAATTAAGTTTAATAATTAAACATTTGCTGAAGAAAATTTCTTAAAATTGATCTACTCTTTGTTAGCACATAAAATGATGTTACACCACATACATTTTATGATTCATAATTTTAAGAAAAATGGAAATTATGGATATTTTCTTCCTTGCCTTTCACAACCTCTAGTTGCATCCACTTTACGGACACTTTTTTGCATAACGTCTGATTTTCAAGTGTTAAATTACTTGTCTGTGGACAAACCTTCAAGCAGTGAACATTGTAAAACATGATTTTCTATTGTATCTTTTTTGCAGATGCAGAGAAAAACTAAGGTCTTCTGTAGATGGGAAGTATCACCCATTCCTAAAAAGCAAACAACAGAATGTTGGAATGCGCCGACAGGAGAATTTACGCTGGGCAGCAGATCTCTCTTATGTGGAAGAAAGAGAACACTGGCAAGAACAAGTGAACCAACTAACCAAGCAGTTGGAATTCAGCACAAATATGTGCCAGGCCCTGATGCAGGACCAGCAGGTAATAAATAATTTTGGAAGATCAAGTTTATCCATGAGCAGATGTGAGCTTTTGGTTTAAAGTATCATTTGCAGGTTGGGGGAGTGTGTGGGGGTGGGGGAAGAGGAGAGAATCCTGAATGTTTCGAATGGTTCAGAATTGGGGAAAATAATTATTTGAAATTTTCTGGTCAACATTGAAGGTGTTGTATCCTCAAAGTCAAGTAATTTGAAAATTCACAGACCTGGATGATACAAAACTTTCATAAAATTTACAACCAGGTAAGAGATACTTCAGGGTTGTACATATCAAGTTATAATGTAGTTTGGAGGGAGAAACCCCAAAAAAGGGGGTATTTGTGCAGCATCATAGAAATGAAAGATTTTTCTGAGCGTTAAGTGTTCGGAATTGTTTAACTCCTTGGAAGAGTTAGTTGGATGAAGCAATCAAGCTCAAAGAGGATTGAGCTTTATAATGAAGACCATAAATTCAAGAGCAGAAAGATTATGTTAAATTAAATTAAGGGAATACTGAGCCCACAGTTTGAGCCATTTTTGTCTGTAAGGGACAAAATCCACCAGAATGACATTGTTGAAAAGGATGGTTGCTTTTCCTTTGAGTTTACTTTTAGTTTTTTGCTTTGCTGAAGGATGACATATTCTGTTTGTGTAGCTATGAATGTTTTTATTTATGTCCAGGCACTTTCATACCTTCTGCAGACATTTCTTACTGGCCCTTACAGTGTAATGCCCAGCAATGTTGGATCGCCACAGGTTCATGTAATCATGCATCAATTAAATCAGTGTTACACTCAGTTGGCTTGGCAACAGAACCACATGCAAAGGTGTGTTGATATTCAAAATAATTTATTTATAGCAATGCTTTCTAGAAAACGAAGATGATATGCTTCTGATAATTTATTTTGCAATATTACTTTATCTAGGCTACATATTTTTTGAGTTAGGTCTTTCACTTTACTTTTTGAATCAAAATCTTAGTCATTTGCAATGTACAGGGAGCCAGAACTGATAATTTTGTGAAGGTCCAAATTGTTGATTTTAATAATTTTATCACAGGTTCACTGCTGCCTTCACATGAGGATCTTGGCTGCTGGCTCTAAGTGCATGACACAAATATTCAGTGAACAGAACTGTTTGCTAATAGTCCCTATATTCAGCCACAATGAACTGATGCATATTGGGCTTAGCAAGACCTGATACCATTTAGGCTTGGATGTGCAAGTGACATACAGTGGCCTCCATGATGTTTGGGTCAAAGACACTTTTTTCCTTATTTGCCTCTTTGTTCCACAGTTTTTAAATTTGTAATCAAACAATTAGCATGCAATTAAAGTGCACATTCCAGAGTTTATTCAAGGTTATTTGTATACATTTTGGTTTGACCATGTAGAAATTACAGCACATTTTGTATATAGTCCCCTCATTTCAGGGCACCGTAATCCTTGGGACATTTGGCTTCACAGATCTTTGTGACTACTCAGATATGTTGGTGCTGGTATAAGAACTAGGCTTGCTTCTAAGCTTTTGACCACTTTTGGAGTGTGTAGTTGCCATTTTCTTTTCAATACGAGGTCCAGAGTTGTGCCAGTGAAAGTCCAAGAAAACATTGAGGCTAAGAATCAAGAATAAAACAGTAAAAACATCGCCCAAATTTGAGGATTACCAAAATCAACATCATTTGGAACATTAAGAGCATACTGGTGAGCTCACTAATCACAAAGGGAGTGGTATTCCAAGGAAGACCTCCACTGCTGATGACAGAATTCTCATCATAATGAAGAAAAATCCTCAAATACCTGTCCAACAGATCAGAAAAACTCTTCAGGAGGCAGGTGTGGATATGCCAATGACTTCTGTCTGCAGAAGACTTCAGGAAAAATTTAAAAAATGAAAATCTAGCATTGGTGTAAAAGGATAACCTTCTTGGTATTACCCATACTCAAAAACATATTTTCACAATTCTAGTTGTTGAGGCTGAAACCATATGAGTTTAGGGATTTTTGGTCTTCATGGTGGAGAAAAACTTTGAGTCATACTGGCAGATATAATACGTATGCTCTAAGAGCTGGAGATGCTGATTAATTTACATGTGGTTTCAAGGCCTATAATGTATTCAGTGCCAGTTATCATCACCATGCTAATTTGCATAAACTAGGATTTCCTGTAACTTCATATCGAGTCAATATTTAATCAATGAGATTCACCTGAATTGGAACATAGAACATTACACCACAGAACAGGTACTTTGGGCCACAATATTGTACTGACCTATATATACCTCGCTGGAAAAAAAAAGCTAAACCCTCCCTATCTCATAACCCTCTTTTTTGGGGGGAACTTCATGGCAATGCATTGCAGACATCCACAAATATGTAAAACAAAAAAATTAAAAGAAAAGTCCCTGATGTCTCCCCTAAACTTTACTCCCTTCAGTTTGTATAAATATCCTCTGGTGTTTTCTACTCCTACCCTAGGAAAAAAGATGTTGCTGTCTACTTTGTCTATGCTTCTTATTATTGTGTAGACCTCCATTAAATCACCTCTCATCCGCTCTACTCCAAAGAGAAGGGCCCTAGATCTGCTAACCTTGCCTCATAAGACGTGTATTCCAATCCAGGCAACATCCTGGTAAGTCTCCTCTGCACCTTCTCCATACCTTTCGCGTCCTTTATATATCGAGCTGACCAGAACTGAGCACAATATTCTAAATGTGGTCTTATAGGAGATTTATAGAGCTGCAACACTACCTCACAACTCCTGAACTCAATCCTCTGACCTATGAAACCCAGCATTCCGTAGGCCACCTTAACTATCCTATCATCCTGGGCGGCAACCTTGAGATATCTATGGATTTGGACCCTAAGCTCCCTTTGTTCTTCCACACTGTTAAGTATCCAACTATTAACCAGGTTATGATGAAATTGTACAAGGCATTGGTGAGGCCAAATTTGGAGTACTGTGTACAGTTTTGGTCACCAAATTATAGGAAAGATATAAACAAAATAGAGAGAGTGCAGAGAAGGTTCACGAGAATGTTGACAGGATTTCAAGGTTTGAGTTACAGGGAAAGGTTGTGCAGACTGGGGCTTTTTTTCTCTGGAGCGTAGAAGATTGAGAGGGGACTTGATAGAGGTGTTTTAAGATTTTAAAAGGGACAGACAGAGTAAACGTGGATAGGCTTTTTCAATTAAGAGTGGGGGAGATTTAAACTAGAGGGCATGGTTTAAGATTGAAGGGAGAAAATTATAAGGGGAACATGAGGGGAAATTTCTTTACGCAAAGGGAGGTAGGGATGTGGAATGAGCTTCCAACAGACGTGGTCAAGGCGGGATCATTGGTTACATTTAAGGAAAGACTGGATAGTTACATGGATAGGAGAGGACTGGAGGGGTATGGACCGGGTGCTGGTCAGTGGGACTAGGAGGGTGGGGATTTGTTATGGCATGGACTAGTAGGGCCGAACTGGCCTGTTCTGTGCTGTCAGTGGTTATATGGTTATATGTATTCTGCCTTTAAGTTTGACCTTCCAAAATTCATCCCCTCACACTTACCTGGATTGAACTCCATCTACCGCTTTTCTACCCAACTCTGCATCCTGTCTATATCCTTTTGTAACCTTCACTATCCACAATTTCTCCAAGCTTTATAATCATGAAAACTTACTGACCCATCTTTCCGCTTGTTCATCTAGGTTATTTATAAAAATCACAGAGCAGGGCTCCAGAACAGTTCCCTGTGGAACTACACTAATCACTGACCTCCAGGCAGAATACTTTCTGTCTGCTACTATTCTCTGCTTTCTACAGGCAAGCCAATTCTGAAACCATATGGCCAAAGTTCAATGAATCCCATGCCTCATGAGTCTGAACGATTCTCCCATAGGGACCTTGTCAATTGCCTATATATACAAAATCTATATATACAACATCTACTGCTCTACCTTCCTTTTTTTTTGTTACTTCCTCAAAAAACTCATTTAGGCTTATGAGGTATGACCCACTCACAAGGCCATGCCAACTATCTCTTGAGAATACTGAACTTCTCTAAATGCTCGTAAATTCTGTCCCTAAAAATCCTCTCCAGTAGTTTGCCCACTCAATGGTCTGTAATTCCCAGGATTCTCCCTATTACCTTTTTTAAACAAGGGGACCATATTTGCCATTCTTCAATAACTGGCTTCTCCCTATGGTCAAGGAGGACTCAAAGATCATTGCCAATGCCCCATTATTTGTCATGTAGGTTAGAGAGTCTGAAGATGTATGAAAATGTTATAAATAAAATTGTGTTTGGATTTCATTTACATTGAACAACATTTATTTTTTAAAAAGTGTTCATAGTTTTACCAAAATAAACAACCAACAATAAAAATTTTCATTTCGTGGTTGTACAAGATGCAGAATCAACCCATTCTGTTCTTTTTGGATTATCACAAGTTGAAACTTATTCTTTGTTTGTATCGTGGTTTGTATGAATAAATCATATATTTATTCTGTACTTTGAAAAAATTTGTTTCTGCATTTTAAACATTATCTCAATCATTCAAATAGTCAGCTTGCATTTATAAATTGGCATGGTGTTGAGCCTTGGAGAAATGTATATCTGTTTTTGAAAAATAAAATTTTAATTAATTGTAAATTAAATGTGAACTATTTTATCTGACAGATTGGATCGGGTGACTGGTCTAAATTTAAAAGATTTTAATTTAAAATTTATCAGACCCTTTCGGCCTATGAACCCTTGCCATCCAATTACACCCAATTAACCTGCGCCCATGGTACATTTTGAACTGTGGAAGGAAACTAGAGCTTCCGGAGGAAACCCACTCAGACATGGAGAGAATGTACAAACTTCATACAGACAGCACGGGACTTGGATTCCACTCCCAGTAGCTGGCGTTGTAACAGTATTGCACTAGCTGCTACGCTAACTGTGCCGCTCCACAGTTAAGTGGAAATTCCCAGCACATCTTCATAACACTATGTATCTCATTACAGATGTTGCCTCAGACTCTGAAGTACATTTCTGACAATTATGTGTTTTCTGCTATAGGCACATTCACATTAATATTCCTGTACTTTGCATCTTTATTGTATTGTCAGGGAAATTTGTCTACATGGTTTTATGTCACATAATGTGTCAAAACAAGATATAAAAGAACTATCCTAAGCAAATGCCCACCTGGCCTTGAGTTCCCGTCTAGAATTTGACCCACCAAACTAGCATTGATCATCAACCACCCTTTTACACTTTCAATATTCATCCCATTTTATTCTCCCCATTTTCTCAATTCCCACAAGATTCCAACATTCACCTGCATGCCAAAGGCAATTTATGTAATCGATGAATCAACCAATTTACGTGCTTTAAGATGTGGGAGGAAACCGTAGTATCTGGAGAAAGCTTGTTAGGTCATGGGAAGAATGTGTAAACTTCATTCAAGTTGAGGGCTGAACGTGGGGATCTGGCACTGCCACTGTGACTTGTGAAAGAAGCCCAAATACATGTAGCTTCTGTTAAGTTTAAGACTTTAATCTGCACTTTTTCAGGACCCTGATATTTTGCTTTGAGCTATGTATTGTTTCAGTATTCTTGCTCTTCTGGTTTTTTGGAAAGGCGAAAAATATCTAGAGAACTTGCTATTTCAGTAAAACTTGATCAGAAATATTTAAAGAAAAAAAACACTTGAAGGTAGTTTCTGATGAAAGAATCAGACATCAAGGGTTTATTTGTTTTAACTCTGTTTAAAACCAGTTTAAAAGTAATTGTTGCCTAAACCTGAAAGATGTTTCATTTAAGACTTGTTTTTCTTGTATGCCTAAAATAATATACATTTAAAGAACAGTTATCATATTACTTGAATCCTTGTTCGTAAAGACTGAATATTTGCTTGTTGTTTTATCCTTGTAGACTCAGGCAAAATCTGAATGACCTTCTGACTCAAGAACAGCAGCAAGACAAGAAGTCAGGAAATCAAAGTGTTCCACTTCCTTCCCCCAGCAATTTTGTCTTCCCTCCATTTTTTCCTTCTCCATCCTTAAACCCATTAAACATGTCAAGATTTCCCAGTTGTTCTCCTTTGGTTCATGGTAAGTGGTGATTTTAGAGGAAATAGTTATTCATATATGGATTAAGTTCATAATTTTGATGTGAATAATATTTGGTTTAAAGAAAATAACAAATGAACACTGTCAATTATTTTTTTTAGACTGGGCATAAAGTAAACTTTTGATCATTGGTGGGAACAGTAATAAATGGAAGCCAAACACTTCTCAAATAATGTGAATGCTTGAAAGATCTAACCTAGAAAGTGAACTGTATAACCTGGTATTTTAGTTCAATGCATATCTTAATATCAGAGCAAAAATACATGCAAAGAAAGATTGTGAGTTTCACAAATTATGTGTTTTCTTTATGCTTCCACAATGTTTTTGAGACATGACTTGCCAGTTCCATAATTTGGGTGTGGATGATCTGTCTCATACAGAAACTGACCTCTACTGTATTCCAATCTCTGCTTTGTATTTCATTAGTGGACAGCTGAGCTGGACTCTAGGACAGAGGGTTCGCCTAGCATAGGTCTAATTTGAGCAAAATAGTTAGTTATGGCAGTGGATCTCCCTTTTAATGATCCTTCACCTCTCACCTCTCACCTTTCAGTACTATTGAATAATCTGAGCACTAATTTAAAAAAAAGAACAAGACTCTTAATTGTTTCTGATCAGACAACAGAGTTGAGAACGTAAGCAAAGCAGCTGAAAGCCATTGTTTTACTCTTTCTCAATAATCAATTCATCTTTTGTTTCAAAACAGGTTTTAATGTTAATCCCATATTCCCACCTGGGTTTAGTGATGTGTCTCAAAATGTCAGTGTCCAAAGCAGTGATCAGCAACCTCTTGTAAATGAACACAGCATCTCTGGAAAAACAGAGTACTTGGCTTTTCCAAAGCCATTTGAAAGTAATTCTCCGAAATGCAGAGATAATAAATGGTACGTATCAGTGTTTTTAGCTTTCAATCTTCGTGCTTTTACTAATTTTAAAAAAATATGGTATTTTCCTTGTGTAAATTTCTAGTGGTACAGCATTATATTGGTGACAAGAAATTCTAGTTTGCATATATGGTATATTTCTAAGGTTTATTGCAGATAAACTCTGACTTGGGATGGGATTCCGTTCTGGGACTTGCGTCGTATGGTGCAATTATTATAAGTCGGGGTCTACCTGTACCATCCTGTCCCTGTTGGGAGGCCGCCATCCCCACTGCTGCCGGGAGCACAAGGTAACGTCACCTCACAACCTACATTGTGATTTGGAACACGGGCACAGATTGCCATCGCTCTCTCTCCCTCTTCAATCTCTCTCCCTCCCCAGCAACGGCAATCTGTGCATACATTCCAAATTAGCTTTTTTTTAAAATGGCATTGGTTTGTCAAAGCACAATACAGGTCGAACCCGACTTACCTTTATTCAAAACTGATTCTGATCATCATAACTTCAAAATATCGTAAATTGAAACATCATAAGTCAGCGGTATTTATATTTTTCTTGTAAACATAGATCTATATATAAGACTATACATGCTACTACATTCTCTTTAGCTGACAGTTATGAGATTATCTCCATTATTTTCAATAATTGGAAAGTGATTGGAGAAATGTTGTGAGCAATTATTAATCTCCAGGTCAGCAAATCTTTAAATGTTCACACTTAGATGTTTAATGTCATGGCTAAATTTGTGTTTCATAACTGTACAGGCCAGTTAAAGAAATACTTGTATTTCAGTAAATACCATATATGCTCTTGTAATCATTTTTATTTTTGGATCACTTTTTGGGGCATATAAAAGGGGGCAACTTTTACACAGGTCAAACTTTTGACCTCATGAGTACTTGTGTCGTTTAAAGCATCGGGAGCTCGGATGGCCGGGAGGTTCGTGGTCGGGACGTCAGTAGCTCAGGTGGGTGGTTGGCTGGCAGGGATGAGGATCTGCAGTCGGGACTTTGAATAGGCAGGTGTCTGGGCAAGGATTCGCGTTTGGGAATTCGGATGAGTGGGCGCTGGGGCTAGGATCCACAGTTAGAATTTCAGATGGGTGGGCGCCGGGGCGAGGATCCATGATCAGGAGATTGGATGGCTGGGCACTGGGCAAGGATCTATGGTCAGGAATTCAGATAGGCAGGCAGTGGGGGCGAGGATCTGCAGTCATAGTGTTGGTGGGCGGCCGTGGCCAAAAATACGGGTCAACTTTTACACTGGTCATGCAAAAAAAATCCACTTTTTAAAAAAAAGCCAAAAAAGGGGTCGACTATTATACAGTATCAACAATTACATGTGTATATGTAGTAATTGAATCTTAGGAAGAGTTTAAGAAGAGCACTAAAACACTGGGCTCTACTGAAACTTACCAAGAAATTCTTTTTATATACTGGCCTTCATTTACAGGAAATGGACCCTGTTAAAATGGAACGGTGAAGTAGACTCAATTGGCCAAATGGCTTAATTCTGCTCCTATTATCTTATCTGATTATCTTATGGTCCATGGTCTTGTGATCTGCCAAGCAGTGGGAGAGGATTTTGAGGGTAGAGGTAATTGGGGACTGAGGCGCCGAAAGAACATAGGCTGGGATAGAAGATGGAGCAAGTCATCACTCCATTAATGATGAAGGAATTTTCCCTGTAGCAGCCTGGATATGTGACATCTGAAGCCAAAGTCAAACATGTTTTAAACTTCCGGAAACTGCATTGGTATCTAAGCAAGTAACATCAATTGAGCAGAATCCCAGCAGTTTACATGCACATGCTGAAGATGCAGATCAAAAGTCTGCAAGTACACTACGTAGTGTGTGACTAAGATTTTGCAAATATTTTAGAGAGCAAGTCAAGTTTATTCAAGATTCCTTTATTGTCAAATAATAAAAATAGTGCAATATTACATGGAATTTGCTTTCATCTACCAGACATTCGCCATCAGCAGGAATTGCCTTAAGCACCTCTTGCAGTCAGAGAAAGAGATGCAAGAGAGTCCCTTCAGCGTCAGCGAGTGTCCGTGGATTCACCTCCAGTGATCCCGCAGCCACATAGAGTGCAGTCCAAACTCAGCCCAAGCTCCTTATCCAAATCTCCGACATGATCAGGATGTCTTCAGCACCTTCTCACATCCCGGTTCTGATACCAGGTATCTCTTTAGCTAGTTTTGAGCTATGAGTTTATCACTTCGAGTCGCCAACTGCCCGCGGCCCAAGTATTCTTCAGCAGCAGAGCCCCTCACTGGTCAGCCACTTGGCCTCCTTCTCAAATGGGGGAGTTTTCTCCTTGTTTTCTGGTGCCCTGTGCCAGTCCTCTGCTTCCCTGGAGTACGCAATCCCTTGTGGCTGCTGCCGACATTACATACCACCATCTTGGGCGCAGACCCTGCAGTCGCATAATTTTTAAATAAAACCACTGTCAACTCCATAAACAGGCTATTTAAAGCCTGTTTGGAGCTGACAGTCTGACAAGGCAATTGGACCCTGCAGGAGTCCTGTTTCTCTGCTCTCCTTGGGTCTGCACCAGTAGCAGCACCAGCAATGCTGGCTTTTTTTTTCATATTACATCTGATTGCAGAAGTATAAACTGATGAAACAGAGTTCTCTGGTCCTTGGTGAAAAAGATGCAGACATACAACCAAACATAACACATACAGACAATAATACATATACAAACAAATAAATATTGTTTCAGGAATATGAGAGTCTCAGATGGTTTGTGTGAGCAGTTTCTTTGATCGTTCAGCATTCTCACTGCAAGTGGGAAGAAGCTGTTTCCCAGTCTGGTGGTGCCGGCTCTGATGTTCCCATATCTCTTACCCAACGTGAGCGGTGGTAGGGGTCCTCAACGATTTTGTGCACCTTCAAACAACGATCCCGGTAGATCTCTTCGATGGGTAGGAGGGAGTATCCCGTGATCCTCTCTGCCATTCTTGTGGATTGAATGCTATGCAATTGAATTTCTAGACCATGTTTAAATAATAATTGAAAGTCGTGTCTGTTCACTGTCCATACTTGAGAAATAGTTAAAAAAAAAAAGTACTCTTTGTAGGTCTTTCACATAGCAAGATGTTCCAAGACACTTGACAAGGGTAACTGCATTGATCATTGAATTTTCCAGTTTCAGGTGTGCTGCTGTGTTCCCCTCTCTCCTATTTTTGTCCTCTCTCCCATATCCTCTCCCAGCCCACGATCACTCATTCTCATCCACTTTCCCACTACCCACATATTTCACCCAATGAATTCCCTCCTTCAATCTGGTTCTATCTAGATTTCTTTTTTTTTGGGTGTGTGTGAGGATTTCTGTTTCCAGCTGTCACTATCTGATTTTTGTCTAATTTCTACTTCTTGCTTAATCTGGGTCCATTGTCCTTCATTCTTCACTTCTCCACTGTTCACCTATCACCTACTGTCCCTCATCTCACCCATCTCCTCTCTGGCAGTTTTCTCTCTTCACTCACTGTTCCTGATGCAGGGTCTTGACCTGAAATGTTGAAAATTCCTCTGACACATTCCACACAGATGCTGATGAACCTATTTAGTTCCTCCAGCAATTTAGTTTTTGCTTGTAGAATGCTTCCTGCAGGGTCTTTATCCAAGCATTATTTCAGTAAATTTGCCCATTGGCAGAAAATTTAGAGACATTATTTCATGCCATTAACAATCCAAAAGGGCTAGAAGTAGTTCACAGAAAGGTGGTGTTGAGTTTTGAACATGTGATGTCCAAACCTTTATATGTTTGAATCTACTATCCTTGCCCTTGCATGAAATTCTTGACTGTCTCTCTTTGATCTTGTGCAGGGGAGATCACGAGAAAGATCAATCATGGAATAAAATTGATTGCATATCCTGAACCAATTGGTTTAAGCACATGAATTGGTATACACTTAATGTTTTGTCCAATTTCAAGAATAGTGATTTTTTTTTCCCCCAAGAGCTCAAAATGAGCTTTGGTGGCAGATGCATCAATTATAACACACCAAAGGATGTGAATTCCATTTTATAGATAATTATCTTCTGAATATGAGTTATTAAATAATAGTTCAAATAATAGTTGTAGGTTGCTTTTTTGAAGTAGTACCTCATTGGATGGGAGGTCAGAGGCTGTCCATGCTTATTACTTTCTGGAGTCATCTGCATTCCTGGGCGGTTGAATTTCCAAGCCAGGTTGTGATGAAACCAGTTAGTATATTTCCACAGTGCATCTCTGGAAGTTTGATAGAGTATTCAGTCACATCCCAGATCTCCTCATGT
Organism: Narcine bancroftii; assembly: GCF_036971445.1. Classification (NCBI taxonomy): domain Eukaryota; kingdom Metazoa; phylum Chordata; class Chondrichthyes; order Torpediniformes; family Narcinidae; genus Narcine; species Narcine bancroftii. Next base: position 93,071,002 of record NC_091471.1, on the reverse strand, counting down.
ACCTTAGAAAGTAAAGGCTTTGATTGCCTTCTTCACAGTTGTCTTGACGTAATGATGTTGAATTGTGAGGAAAGAACCTGGTGTATTCCTTAATTAATGCATGCTTCTTCAATAATGAGTTTTGTATGAACTTGACATTTTCCAGAGATATTTTAAGAGTTTGTGGCCCACAGGACCAACCATTTGATACTTCTTATTCTGGTATGCTGTAGTACTTGGTTAACATAGTAGAGCCGTTTAATTTTGTGTTGTGGTTGTATTTTTTTTCACTCTTCTGTGATTTATCTGCATTTGGTTTAACTGTGACATTTGTATGGCTTTGACAACTGGTGGTTTGGTTCCTCGATAGGAACCTTGCTGTGCAAATGACTTTAATATATTCTTGACATATGCCTGCAAGAGAAAATGGATAACAATTTTTTTTTTATTTTTTAAGTTTAAATACATCTCCATGCAATTATTCTCTTGAGTTTTATTATTTTGGTGTACATTTGTAATGTTATTTGATCTTATGGTTCATTATTGTTTTTGTCAAGTGAATACTGGTAAGTTGTACTGTGGTATCGTTACGTGACTAAAAAGGTCAAGGAGGGGCAAAGCTTGAAATAGCATTTGCAAAAATGGTCAATATGTAGGTACAGCAAGAAAGCTAAGAATGGTGAAATTTATTATTAAGATACATGAATAGAAAAATGCAGATTTTATCTGAAGTGATGTGGTAGTATAGGTAGCCCTACTAACGGAAGGATATTAATGCACTGGAAGCAGTTCAGAAGTTTACTAGACTTGTATGTAATAGGAGGATTGTCCTATGATCAAAATTTGGTCAGGGTAAACATGTACTTTTTTATGTTCAGAAAAGTGAGAAGAAGCAGTTGAATGTTTGATTTTGAGAGCTCTTAAAAGTGGACATATAGGGAATGTTTCACTTGTGGGAGAATCTAGAACTAAATGCTTTATAAAAAGGGTCGTCTATCCCAGAGTTGTGTATCTTTGAAATACTCCTCAAAGTATTTATGAAGGGAGTGGAGTCACATGATGGAGTAATGGCCGGTAGGAGAATACCAGCCCTCTCCAGAAAAGAAGAAATAAAATGAAGAAAACACAAAGTTCAAGAAACCCAAAACGCAACAAATAAAAGATAAAGTTGTGGAGAAAAGAAAGAAAATGGCACCCAAGAAGGAAAAAGCAAAAACAATGGGGAAAAAAAGAAAAGACACTGGAAGAGAAAGGAGAAGGCCTTACCTGCATGAAGAAACAGAGCCATCGTGGAGAAGAGAGCCCGCTCCCCAAGGTTGATGATGACCCTGCAGAGTCACAACCTCCTGACCGCTGGACTGCAAAAATGGCTCTCTGAGCCGAACAGAAGTGTGCAACTGCGCATGCGCACGCTAAGAAAAAAGAAAACACCGACGGGAGGGGGGACCAGCTGAGGAGCGAACTACCACAGCGCGACAAGCTGAGAGATGCCTGACAGCAGGGCTCTCAGCTGAAAGAAGAGGAAAGCGACAGGAAAGGAAGTGATAGGAAAGAAGAACAGCAACAGGAGGCCCAACAGATAACTAGCCCAGAAGAAGAGGACCAACAGCAAGAGGCCATGCAAACAAACACCCAGCAAAGTGAGGCAAGCAGCTCAACAAGAAAGTCAGAAGAGACACAGATACAAGGAAGAGAAGTAGAAGACACAAACACAGGTGCAGATGCAGAATAAGGGGAAGAAGAAGAAGACAAGCTCTGCACAGAGGAATGAGGTTAAAACAGGTGGACAGTATATAGATTTTAAAAAATTTTCAACAACAAATGAAAGCATTAAAAGAATCGTTGACATTAGAATTTAGTGAAATGAAAAGTACAGAAGGAAAGTGAGTAGAATAGAGTTGGTCATGACAGAAATAGGGAAAAGATTAGAAAATGTGGAAGAATGAGAAATGGCTGTAGAAATGGAAGTGAATGACTTAAGAAGAAAATTGGAAGAAAGTGACAAAAAAGTTAGAGTTACAAGAGTTGTTAGTTCAGAAGATGGATATAATGGAAAACTATAGTAGGTGAAACAACATAATGATCGTGGGCCTAAAGGAAGATGAAGAAGGCACAAATATGAAAGAATTTATAAAAGAATGGATCCAAAGGTCCTGGGAATGCCAGAAATACAGGAAGGAATGGAAATAGAAAGGGCACACAGAACACTAGCCCCGAAACCACAGTTACAACAAAAACCAAGATCTGTTTTAGTAAAATTTCTGAGATACACGACAAGAGAAAATATAATGGAGAGGGCCAAGAATAAAATTAGAGAAAAACCATTGGAATACAAAGATCAAAATATATTTTTTTACCCAGACATAAGTTTTGAACTCCTAAAGAAGAGGAAGGAGTTTAACACAGCAAAATCGATCCTATGGGAAAAAAAAGGCTATAAATTTATGTTAAGATATCCAGCTGTGCTTAAAATATTTATCCCGGGGAGCAAAACAGACTGTTCTCGGATCCGGAGAAAGCACGAGATTTTGCAGAACGCCTGCAGGACAGAAGGAGAGATGAAGAGATGCAACAAGAATGATGACAAACTACATATAAAGATGTAAAAATAATGTATAAGTAAGAACTAAAGAAGGGAAAGAAAAGGGAAGAAAGGAAGTAAGAGGGGAAAAAGAGGGTGAGCTTTGTTAAATGTGAAGATAAAAGTTTTTTCTGGAGGGGGTTGGGTGGGAGGGAATAACAGTCACTGCGAAATCAGTTGACGCTTGCGAGCAGGTTCGCAATCCAAATGGAGAGGGTAGTTGTGGTTATCCGGCAAGGGACAAGGGGCAACTCAGCGAGGGGGGGAACATTTGGGGTTAAGGGAATTTTAGATGTGGGAGTTGTTGAAGTATTTTATGTTTTAGAAATGTTGTCATACATTGAGTTCAAAAAGGGAAAACTGAGAGATGAAAATGGGGAAAAGGGGGAAGGTGGTGGTGAGGAAGCAGAAATGAGGTGTAAACAGAATATGAGATGGCCATGTTGAACTATATGACTATAAATGTTAATGGAATACATAACCAAATTAAACGAAAAAGGCTATTAAATTTCCTGAAAAAAGAAAAAATTTACAGCATTTGTGCAGGAAACGCATCTAAATGAAGTAGAACATAATAAATTAAGGAGAGACTGGGTAGGGCACGTAGCGGCAGCATCATATAATTCAAAAGCCAGAGGTGTAGCTATATTAATCAATAAAAATGTACCAATCAAAATAGAGGAGGAAATAATAGATCCAGCAGGGAGGTATGTAATGATAAAGTGTCAGATATATTCAGAATTCTGGAATTTGATCAATATATATGCACCTAATGAAGAGGATCAAAAGTTTATGCAAGGTATTTTTTTGAAGATTGTAGATATGCAGGGGAATATATTGATAGGAGGGGATTTTAACCTTAATTTGGACCCAAAGTTGGATAAAACTGGACAAAAGACTAGCAAAAAGAATAGTGGCCAAATTTATGGTTAAATCAATGCAGGAAATGAAATTTATGGATACATGGAGGAGGCAGCACCCAAGGGAGAAGGAATACTCATATTATTCGAGTAGACATAAAACAGACTCAAGGATTGATATGTTTTTGTTGTCAGCCCATATTCAAGGGAGAGTTAGGAAAATGGAATATAAAGCTAGATTGCTATCTGATCACTCACACCTGTTATTAGCAATAGAACTGGGGGACATCCCACCAAGAACATGTAGATGGAGATTAAACTCCATGCTACTTAAAAGACGAGAATTTAGAGAATTTATTGAACCCAAAATTAAAATGTACTTTGAAATAAATACGGAATCAGTGAAAGACCAATTTATATTATGGAATGCAATGAAAGCTTTCATTAGAGGGCAGATAATAAGTTATGTAACTAAGATGAAAAAGGACTACAATCGGAAAATAGAACAGTTGGAAAGGGAGATAGTAAGTACAGAAAAAGAACTAGCAACAAGGGAAGATTATAACAAAAGAATTGGCGGATAAAAAAAAATAAAATACAAAACATTACAAACGTATAAGGTGGAGAAGAACATAATGAAAATAAAGCAAAAGTATTATGAGCTAGGAGAAAAAATGCACAAAATATTAGCCTGGCAACTTAAAACAGAACAAGCTAAAAGAACAGTATTGGCATCAAGGAAAAAGGTCAAACAAATTACATATAATCCAATGGAGATTAATGAGAACTTTAAGGAATTTCATGAACAATTATACCAAACTGAGAACGAGGGGAAAGAAGACAAAATAGAGTTTTTAGCTGAAATTGAACTGCCAAAATTGCAAGAAGAGGAGCAAAACAAGCTGATAAAACCATTTGAAATAGAGGAAATACAGGATATATTAAAAAAGCTGCCAAACAATAAAATGCCTGGAGAGGATGAATTCCCAGTAGAATTCTATAAAACATTTAAAGAGTTATTAATTCCTCCTCTCTTGGAAGTAATGAACCAGATAGAAGAAACACAAAACTTGCCAGATTCATGTAAGACAGCAATAATTACAGTAAAACCAAAGTCAGGGAAGGATCCACTAACACCAGTATCGTATAGACCAATACCTCTACTTAACTCAGATTATAAGATAATAGCTAAACTTCTTCTTTGGCTTGGCTTCGCAGACGAAGATTTATGGAGGGGGTAAAAAGTCCACGTCAGCTGCAGGCTCGTTTGTGGCTGACAAGTCCGATGCGGGACAGGCAGACGCGGTTGCAGCGGTTGCAGGGGAAAATTGGTTGGTTGGGGTTGGGTGTTGGGTTTTTCCTCCTTTGCCTTTTGTCAGTGAGGTGGGCTCTGCGGTCTTCTTCAAAGGAGGTTGCTGCCCACCAAACTGTGAGGCGCCAAGATGCACGGTTTGAGGCGTTATCAGCCCACTGGTGGTGGTCAATGTGGCAGGCACCAAGAGATTTCTTTAGGCAGTCCTTGTATCTTTTCTTTGGTGCACCTCTGTCACGGTGGCCAGTGGAGAGCTCGCCATATAACACGATCTTGGGAAGGCGATGGTCCTCCATTCTGGAGATGTGACCCATCCAGCGCAGCTGGATCTTCAGCAGCGTGGACTCGATGCTGTCGACCTCTGCCATCTCGAGTACTTCGACGTTAGGGATGAAAGCGCTCCAATGGATGTTGAGGATGGAGCGGAGACAACGCTGGTGGAAGCGTTCTAGGAGCCGTAGGTGGTGCCGGTAGAGGACCCATGATTTGGAGCCGAACAGGAGTGTGGGTATGACAACAGCTCTGTATACGCTTATCTTTGTGAGGTTTTTCAGTTGGTTGTTTTTCCAGACTCTTTTGTGTAGTCTTCCAAAGGCGCTATTTGCCTTGGCGAGTCTGTTGTCTATCTCATTGTCGATCCTTGCATCTGATGAAATGGTGTAGCCGAGATAGGTAAACTGGTTGACCGTTTTGAGTTTTGTGTGCCCGATGGAGATGTGGGGGGGCTGGTAGTCATGGTGGGGAGCTGGCTGATGGAGGACCTCAGTTTTCTTCAGGCTGACTTCCAGGCAAACAGATTGGGCGACTGTGTACCAAAAGTAGTAAAACAAGATCAAACAGAATTTATTAAGAAAATACGAACAGCGGATAATGTCTGTAAGTTCATTAATTTAATTCATGCAGTTCAAGGAAATAAGATACCAACAGTGGCTGTTGCTTTAGATGCAGAAAAAGCCTTTGACAGGGTAGAATGGAATTATTTTATTCAAAGTAGTAGAGGTTCAACCTACCAGAAAAATATATTAATTGGATTAAAGCATTATATAATGGACCATTGGCGAAGGTGACAGTAAATGGATATGTACCTTAGTAGGTCTACTAAGCAGGGATGTCCACTATCTCCCTCACTGTTCGCTTTAGCAATAGAACCATTGGCAGAACTGATAAGAACAGAAAATAAAATAAAGGAGGAGGAGTATAAAATCAGTTTATTTGCAGATGACATCATGGTATACTTAACAGAACCAGAAATATCAATAAAAGAACTACATAAGAAGTTGAAGGAATATGGAGAAATATCGGGGTACAAGATCAACGCAAATAAAAGTGAAGCGATGCCAATGAGTAATGCGGATTATACAGAATTTTAAAAAGAATCACCATTTAAATGGAAAACACAAGCAATCCAATACCTAGGTATTAGACTAGATAATAATTTAAGCCACCTATATAAATTAAATTATCAGCCATTAATTAAGAAATTACAGGAAGACTTAGAACATTGGAAAGAATTGCAACTAACATTGATAAGGAGGGTAAATTGCATTAAAATGAATGTCTTCCCAAGGATACAATACCTATTTCAATCGTTACCAATTCCCTTAACAGAGAAATTCTTCAATGAACTAAAGAGAATAATAAGGAAATTCTTATGGAAAGGGGGGAAACCGAGGATAGCGTTACATAAATTAACAGAGTGGTACAAACAAGGTGGTTTGCAGTTACCAAACTTTCAAAATTATTATAGAGCAGCACAATTAAGGTATTTATCAGATTTTTATCAGACAAGGGAAAAACCAAATTGGACTAAGATAGAGCTAGATAAAATAGGGGAGAAGGTAACGGAACATATACTTTATAAGTGGGATGGAAAGCTGGTGCAATAAAAAAGTTCACCAGTACTGCATTTACTCAATATATGGAAGAGGATTCACTTAGAAAGGAAAAAAAAATTACCAACTACCAAAATTATTATTTTTTTATTTTTTTTAATTTTTTTTTATTTTTCACACCATAAATCACAATAGCCATGATATACACTTTTTCTTTTCCACACATTTACAGTGACTTTTTCTCCCTCCCCCCTCCCTCCTCCCAAGCCACCCCCCCACCCCCCCCCTCTCATCCATTTTAGGTATACAATCTAGGTTGCATTAATTCAGTTAGACAATGTTGTCATTCAACAAAAATACACCAGAAATTCTACTGAGTCCATTCTTTTCTTTTCTTCTCCTTCCATCAACTTAGGTAATGTTTGTTCCCGGTAGGTTTCGCTATTATATTTAATGTAAGGCTCCCATACTTGTTCGAATATTTCAATATTATTTCTTAAACTATATGTTATTTTTTCTAATGGAATACATTTATTCATTTCTATATACCATTGTTGTATTTTCAAATTATCTTCCAATTTCCAGGTTGACATAATACATTTTTTTGCTACGGCTAGGGCTATCTTGACAAATCTTTTTTGTGCATCTTCCAAGTCAATTCCAAATTCTTTATTTTTTATGTTACTTAGGAGAAAGATCTCTGGATTCTTTGGTATATTGTTTTCTGTTATTTTATTTAATATCTGATTGAGATCATCCCAAAATTTTTCTACTCTCTCACATGTCCAGATTGCATGAATTGTTGTTCCCCTTTCTTTTTTACATCGAAAACATCTATCAGATACTGTTGGGTCCCATTTATTTAACTTTTGCGGTGTAATGTATAGTCTGTGTAACCAATTATATTGTGTCATACATAGCCTCGTATTTATTGTATTTCTCATCGTTCCAGAACATAATTTCTCCCATGTTTCCTTTTTTATCTTTATATTTAAATCTTGTTCCCATTTTTGTTTAGTTTTACCATTTGTTTCCTCATTCTCCTTTTCTTGCAGTTTAATATACATATTTGTTATAAATTTTTTGATTAACATTGTATCTGTAATCACATATTCAAGGTTACTTCCCTCTGGTAAACTCAAGTTGCTTCCTAATTTATCTTTCAAGTAGGATCTCAGTTGGTAATATGCCAGCGCTGTATCTCCAGTTATATTGTACTTATCTCTCATTTGTTCAAAGGATAAGAATCTACTTCCTGAAAAACAATTTTCTATTCTTTTAATCCCTTTTTTTTCCCATTTTCTAAAGGCAAGGTTGTCTATTGTAAAAGGGAGTAGCTTATTTTGCGTCAATATTAGTTTTGGTATTTGGTAATTTATTTTATTTCTTTCTACATGAATCTTCTTCCATATATTGAGGAGATGGTGTAATACTGGAGAAGTTCTATGTTGTACCAATTTTTCGTCCCATTTATATAATATGTGTTCAGGTATCTTTTCCCCTATTTTATCTAATTCTAGTCTCGTCCAGTCTGGTTTTTCCCTTGTTTGATAAAAATCTGATAGGTACCTTAATTGTGCGGCTCTATAATAATTTTTGAAGTTTGGCAATTGTAAGCCTCCTTGTTTATACCATTCTGTTAATTTATCTAGTGCTATCCTCGGTTTCCCCCCTCTCCATAAAAATCTCCTTATTATTTTCTTTAACTCTTTGAAGAATTTTTCTGTCAGTTGTATTGGCAATGCCTGAAATAAGTATAGTATCCTTGGAAAAATGTTCATTTTAATACAGTTTATCCTTCCTATCAGTGTTAGTGGTAGCTCTTTCCAATGCTCTAAATCATCCTGTAATTTTTTCATTAGTGGATTGTAATTGAGTTTATATAATTGGCCTAGATTTTTGTTTATTTGCACACCTAGGTATCTTATTGCCTGCGTTTGCCATCTGAATGGGGATTCCTCCTTAAATTTTGAGAAATCCGCGTTATTCATAGGCATTGCTTCACTTTTATTTACGTTTATCTTGTATCCCGACACTTCTCCATATTCCTTCAATTTCTTATATAGTTCTTTTATTGATAGTTCTGGTTCTGTTAAGTACACTATCACATCATCCGCAAACAGACTGATTTTATATTCCCTGTCTTTTATTTTTATTCCTTTTATATTATTATCTCTTCTTATCGATTCTGCTAGTGGTTCTATAGCTAGCGCAAACAATAATGGTGATAGTGGGCATCCCTGCCGCGTTGACCTGCTTAAGTTAAATTGCTTTGATACATGTCCATTTACTGTCACTTTCGCTAACGGTCCCTCATATAATGCTTTAATCCAATTAATAAACTTCTCCGGTAAACTGAATTTTTGCAATACTTTGAACAAGTAATTCCATTCTACTCTGTCGAAGGCCTTCTCTGCGTCTAAAGCAACTGCTACTGCCGGTGCTTTATTTCCTTCTACTGCATGAATTAAGTTAATAAATTTACAAATATTGTCTGTTGTGCGTCTTTTTTTGATAAATCCAGTTTGGTCTAAATTTACCATTTTCGGTACCTGTTCTGCTAATCTGTTTGCTAATAGTTTAGCTATTATCTTATAACCTGTGTTTAGCAGAGATATTGGTCTATATGACGCTGGTGAGAGTGGATCTTTCCCTTGTTTTAGTATCACTGTAATTATTGCTGTTTTACATGAATCTGGTAAGTTTTGTGTCTCATCAATCTGGTTGATTACATCCAGGAGGGGCGGTATTATTAGGTCTTTAAATGTTTTGTAGAATTCTATTGGGAGTCCATCCTCTCCTGGTGTCTTATTATTTGGTAAATTTTTTATTATCTCTTGTATTTCTACTGTTCCAAATGGTTCTGTTAATTTATTTTGTTCCTCTATTTGTAGTTTTGGTAGTTCAATTTTAGTCAAAAATTCATCTATTTTCCCTTCTTTCCCTTCGTTTTCGGTTCGGTATAATTGTTCATAGAATTCTCTGAAGTTTTCCTTAATTTCTTTTGGATTATATGTAATTTGTTTGTCTTTTTTCCTTGTTGCCAATACCATTTTCTTAGTTTGCTCTGTCTTAAGCTGCCATGCTAAGATTTTGTGTGTTTTTTCACCTAGTTCATAATATTTCTGTTTTGTCTTCATTATATTCTTCTCCACCTTATATGTTTGTAATGTTTCATATTTTATTTTTTTATCCGCCAATTCTCTTCTTTTGGTTGTATCTTCCTTTATTGCTAATTTTTTTTCTGTTTATTATTTCCCTTTCCAACTGCTCTGTTTCCTGATTATAGTCCTTCTTCATCTTGGTTGCATAACTTATTATTTGCCCTCTAATGAATGCTTTCATTGCGTCCCATAGTATAAACTTATCTTCCACTGATTCCGTATTTACTTCAAAGTACATTTTTAATTGTTTTTCAATAAATTCTCTAAAATCCTGTCTTTTAAGTAGCATGGGGTTTAATCTCCATCTATACATTCTTGGAGGGATGTCCTCTAGCTCTATTGCCAATAACAGGGGTGAGTGGTCCGATAATAGTCTAGCTTTATATTCCGTTTTCCTAACTCTCCCTTGAATGTGGGCTGATAACAGGAATAGGTCTATCCTTGAGTATGTTTTATGTCTAGTCGAGTAGTATGAGTATTCCTTTTCTTTTGGGTTTTGTTTCCTCCATATGTCCACAAGTTTCATTTCTTGCATTGATTTAATTATAAATTTGGTTACTTTGTTCTTCCTGTTAATTTTTTTCCCCGTTTTATCCATATTTGGATCCAAATTCAGATTGAAATCCCCTCCTATTAGTATGTTCCCTTGCGTATTAGCTACCTTCAAAAAGATATCTTGCATAAACTTTTGATCTTCTTCGTTAGGTGAATATATATTAAGTAGATTCCAAAGCTCTGAATATATCTGACATTTTATCATAACATATCTCCCTGCTGGATCTATTATTTCCTCTTCTATTTTAAATGGCACATTTTTGCTAATTAATATAGCCACTCCTCTTGCTTTTGAATTATACGATGCTGCTGTTACATGTCCTACCCAATCTCTCTTTAATTTCTTGTGCTCCAATTCAGTTAAGTGTGTTTCTTGGACAAATGCTATATCTATTTTTTTCCTTTTTCAGTAAATTTAGTAGTTTCTTCCTTTTAATTTGGTTATGTATTCCATTAATATTTAGAGTCATATAGTTCAGCGTAGCCATTTCATATTTTGTTTATCTTCTCTTTCCGTTTTTCCATCATTACCTTTCCTCCTTTTCCATTTCTGTTTTCTTATTTTCAACTCTTTACCAGACAACATTCCTACAACATCCAACCTTTTCCTTATTCTCCTATTTCTATCTTCTTTATCCCCAATCTCCCCTTCCCCTCCTGAGTTGCCCTTTATCCCTTGTCGGACAACCACATCTCCCCTCTCCATTTGGATTTGCGAATCCACTCGCAAGCGTCAACTGATTTTGCAGTGACCGCTCTTTTCCCCCACCCAGCACCCCCCCAGAAAAGATTTCGCTTTTTATATGTCACAAAGGTCACTCTTTTAATTCACTCCTTATTCTCTCTATTCCATTACCTTCCCTTATTAATTCTTGTCTATACTCTCTATGTTTTCCTCTAATTACAGATACTTTCACATATGCCCATTGTCTCTATTCACTCTTATACCTCTTTACCCGCATACATATCAATCGTGGTCATTTTTGCTCTCATTACCCGTCTTCATCCCTCAGTCTAATTTTGTAATTGTTCTGCAAATTTTCGTGCTTCTTCTGGATCCGAGAATAGTCTGTTTTGTTGTCCTGGAATAAATATTTTCAATACCGCAGGATGCTTCAGTGTAAATTTATATCCTTTCTTCCATAAAATCGCTTTTGCTGTATTGAACTCTTTTCTCTTCTTTAGGAGTTCAAAGCTTATATCTGGATAAATGAAGATTTTTTGCCCTTTATACTCCAGTGGTTTGTTGCCCTCTCTTACTTTTTCCATTGTCTTCTCCAGTACCTTTTCTCTTGTAGTATATCTTAGGAATTTTACTACAATAGATCTTGGTTTTTGTTGTGGTTGTGGTTTAGGGGCCAATGCTCTATGTGCCCTTTCTATTTCCATTTCTTGCTGTAGTTCTGGACATCCTAGGGCCTTAGGGATCCATTCTTTTATAAACTCCCTCATATTCTTGCCTTCTTCATCTTCCTTAAGGCCCACTATCTTTATGTTATTTCTTCTGTTATAATTTTCCATTATATCTATTTTTTGGGCTAGTAATTCTTGTGTCTCTTTAGTTTTTTTATTAGATTCCTCCAATTTCTTTTTTAAGTCTTCTACCTCCATTTCTGCTGCTATTGCCCGTTCTTCCATCTTGTCCATTTTTTTCCCCATTTCTGTTAAGGTCATATCCATTTTATTTATTTTCTTTTCTGTGTTGTTTATTCTTCTTCTTAAATCATTGAATTCCTGTGTTTGCCATTCTTTAAATGACTCCATGTATCTTCTAACAAGAGCAAGTATATCCTTTACCTTGCCTTTCCCTTTATCTATTTCACTGTATTCTTCCTCTTCTTCTTTCTCTGGGTTGGCCATCTGTTGTTTCTTTGATGCCCTTTCCTCCTCTTCTTTCTTGTTTCCATTGTCTTCTGTGGTCTCTTCTTGCTGCAGGTGTTCTGCAGCTGTCGTTGCCGGCTGTGGAGATCGACTCCCCAGCTGGTCCCCCCTCCCGTCGGTGTGTTTTTTTTCATGCGCGGTTGCGCACTTTTACTCGGCTCTGTGAGCCATTGTTGTAGTTCTTTTTCTACCGACCTGAGGTAGTGGGGTCTTCTCTCCACAGCGGGCCTCTTCGGACAGGTAAGGCCTTCACCTTTTTCCTCCGTTGTCTTCTCTTCCTCTCTTCTTTCCGTTGATTTTGATTTTTCTCCTTTTGTCTCCATCTTCTTTCCACCTTTATACTCACTTTTCTTTAACTTGTATTTCTGTGCCTTTGTATTTTCTCTTGTTTTTCCCGACTTTTCTGGAGAGGGCTGGAGTTCACCGTCCGGCCACTACTCCATCACGTGACTCCCCTACCAAAATTATTATTGACGCAAAATCAACTAATCCCTTTCACAATGGATAACCTTTCCTTTCGAGAATGGGAGAGAAAAAGAATTAAAAGAATAGAAAATTGTTTTTTGGGAAATAATTTATTAACATTTGAACAAATGAAGTACAAATATGGAATAACTCATGGTACAATGTTTGCATGCCATTAACTGAAAGCCTACTTAAAGGACAAATTGGGAAGCAGACTGAGATTACCAGAAGGAAGCAACTTTGAATATGTGATTACAGAAACAGCGATAATAAAAAGATTTATAAGGAACATATACATCAAGCTGCAAGAGAAGGAAAATGATGAAATAAGCTATAAACCCAAACAAAAGTGGGAAAAATATTTAAACATAAAGATAAAAAATGAAATATGGGAAAAGTTATGCTCTGGAACTATGAAGAATATAATAAACACGAGGTTACGCATGATACAATATAAATGGTTACACAGGTTATATATCGTGCCCCAAAAGTTTTTTTTAAAAATGGGAACAACAGTACATGCAATTTGTGCATGTGAGAAAGTGAAAAAGTTTTGGGAAGATCTAAATCAGGTATTAAATATAATCACAAAAAGCAACATACCAAAAAGTCCAGAGATTTTTCTTCTAAGTAATACAAGAAGTAAAGAATTAGGCCTCAAACTGGATGAAGCGCAAAAAAAGATTTATTATGATAGCCTTTGCTGTAGCAAAAAAATGCATAATGTCAACTTGGAAATCAGAAAAGAGCCTGAAAGTACAGCAATGGTACATGGAAATGAATTAATGTATTCCATTGGAAAAAAATAACATAATTTAAAAAATAAAGTCACAGTATTCGAAGAAATTTGGGAACCGTACATGGAACACAACAGAGAGGGCTTGCCTCGGGCCTCCACCCCCTAAAATGATGAAGACGAGATGAACTAACCCAGTGTGTAAAAGCAGATGACACAATTTCCTTGTTTATTTTCATTGTGTGATGACATTGTTTAATGGTTTTATTGTATATGTTGAACATTTGGAGGGGGGTGGGAAGTGGGGGGAGGGAAGGTAGGGCGGAAAAACGGGGAGAAAATGCCACTGAGGGAAATGTTTGTATGTATTTTGATTGATATGGTTCATAGTGTGAAAAATGTTAAAAATTTTAGAAAAGTATTTATGAAGAAGTGTGAAGAGGAATATTTTCAAGGGAGATAAATTCTTGACGAATAAAGGTGTAAAGTTAATCGGGGCAGATAAACATACCCATGGTAAACTGATGTTTCAGTGCTATGAGGAAAGACAAGATAGTCAATTTGTTTTCCTTGGAGCAGAATGACCGAGCAGTGCCTAACTGTTGTGTACAAAGATGAGATGCATAGCATAGCTAGTGAGAAATGTTTCCCTTTAGTAGATAAAAACAGGGAGAATAGATTTAAGGAAAGGGGTGAGAAATTTAGAATGAATTAAAAAAAAAAAAAAAAAAATTTTTAATTCAGAGGGTGGTTAACATCTTTATTGCAATGTCTTGGTGCATTTTATAGGTAGGTTCTCTCTCTCAAAACATCAGTATGTAGAAAAACTCTTAAAACTTCTTGTCATCGGAGACTAAGGGCCAAGTGCTGAGAGAGGATGAATTCAAGTTCATTTTCATTCTGCTGTGCAAGTGCACACCAATGAAACGGCGCTCTCTGATCCTCTGTGCAAAAACATGCAAACATACATACAGTTGTACAAACAAGTGATATATATGCAGTTTATGTATGCCTATACATAAAGAAATCTCGGTGCCCGCCACATTGACCACTGCCAGTGAGCTGATATCGCCTCCAACTGTGCATCTTGGTGCCTCACAGTTCAGTGGGTAGCAACCTCCTTTGAAGAAGACTGCAGAGCCCACCTCACTGACAAAAGACAAAGGAGGAAAAACCCAACATCCAACCCCAACCAACCAATTTTCCCTTGCAACCGCTGCAACCGTGCCTGCCTGTCCCGCATCGGACTTGTCAGTCACCAACGAGCCTGCAGCAGACGTGGACATACCTCTCCATAAATCTTCGTCCACGAAGCCAAGCCAATATAAAAATAAATGTAGCGACTTGGATGGTGAGTGTGAGGAGTTTACCAGTCATTCAGCAGTCTCACTGCCCATGGGAAGAACTAGTTTCTCAGCCTAGTGGTTCTGCCTCTTGATACTCTTGTATCTCTTTCCTGATAGCTGCTTTCAGGTGCATTCTCTGCCAATAATGCGCCTTCAGAAGCGGATTCAGACCTGTGGAATGGTCGTTCAGGTGGCAGCGCTAAAAGCACAGAGCTGGCCACCTGAAAGGGACAGCTGCATGGGAGGAGCCTCAGAGCGCACTCCGGCTCCTGTCCCTTCTGGGCGTCAGAGCTGGGGCAGCCGGCGCAGGATGTCGCCAGCCACTCAACGCTGACGTCCAGCGCCAGCCGCTCCTGCCTTGATGTCCTGCGCCGGGGGGCCGGGTCAGCGGGGAGGGGGGCTATCAGGCACTCGCCAGCTGATTGTCATCTCCTTAGAAGCCACTTTCAGGCACCTAGGGGGACTTCAGTGCTCTGGCGATTATCCCTCTCGGAGGAGGGTTGGAAAATGCACCTCCGAGGCACCTCCTGCTTTTTCAGGTGGCCTCCCGACAACTGCATAGGGCTTTTCATCAGGGTATTTTAGTCACCTGAAAGTGCCTGATGGGAGTAGCTGGAAGATGCTGCATGCTAGATGTTACAGATTATGTTGGTTTTATATTGTAATACACATGATTTTGGGAGATAAATTGGGGCAGATTTTTTAGTGTTTGTCACATACATCCACTTCAAAACAGATCTCATTTGAAATACTGGAGATCAGGCTGGCTCCAAGGGCCTTTCAAAAGCTTTGGAGAGTGCCCAAGAGGCTTCACTAATGGATTGTTGTTTTGAAAAGCAACAGATGAAAGAACTTGGAGGAGTAGGTTTGGAGCCGCTGGCTGTCTTGGAGAGCTGTTTGCTGTTCTAAGAGGGTCATGTAGTTTTTGCATGCAAAGATGGAGTCAAACAGGCTTTTCTCAGAGAGAGAAAAGGAGATCAGTTCTGCAGTTTTACAGTCAGCAGTAACAGCTGGGACTGGAACAGGACAAGCTGGAAAGCTTGTGGAAAAACCCCATTTGTGAGTGTTTAGATCAGCCTAGTCAACCCCCTTGTGGTTCATGCAAGAGGAGAGGACTGACTCCCTAATGTTTCACTTGAAATAAGAGAAACAAAAAGGAACACTGTGGTGACCTGAAAGAAAGGTTATCATCTGGAAAACCCTGATGGGGCAAGTTTCTTTGGCAAGACATTGAAGTGGCTGGTTACAAGGAATCAGTTGAGGATGTCCAGGGAACAACAAATCTCTCTTTGAAAACCGACAAGAGCATTCCTGAGCAGTAACCATTTACCTTTCAAATCTGAAAGCCGGGTGAACTTCGTAAATGTTAAATTCTGTGCACAGTATAAGAATTGCCTGCAACCAATGAACTTGGAGGAATGAAAAGTGAGATTGGACTGAATCAAAAAACTTTTCTAAACTTACACACACATTACATACACGTGCTTAGAATTAGAAGGGGGTTGTTAGGTTAGTTAATAGTAATAACTTAAAGTGTGGTTCTGTTTTCATTTTTAAAGATAATTAAAAGCAACTTTTGTTTAAGTAACCATGTGTCTTGGTGAATATCTATTGATGCTTGGTTTTGGAGTCCTCTGGGCTTGTAAGATGGGCGGCAGGGGTGTTCGATGATTTTGCAAGCCCTCTTCAGTCAACAGTCTTGGTAGATCACCTCGATGGAAGGGATGAAGAACCCAGTGATCCTCGTACCATTCCTGTGGTCCTGATGCTGTACAGCAACCATACCACACTGTGATGCTGCCAGCCAGAATGCTGTCAATAGAGCTCCTGGAGAAAGTTGGCAGGATGGTGGGCAGTAACCTTGCTCGCTTCTGTCTTCTCAGGAATTGCAGTCACTTTGTGCCTTCCTGACAAGTGAAGAGTTGTGTGTTCAGGATAGGTCCCTTCTTAAGTGGACTCCTAGGAACTTAAAGCTTCCTGCTCTCTCCACTACCAAGCTATTGATATGCTGTGGAGGGTGGTTATCTCTGATCCTGAAGACCACAATCATCTCCTTTATCATGCTCACATTGAGATTCTGGTTGTTCTCGCACCATTTCATGAGATTTCACAGCTCTTCTCTGTAGTGTGACTCCTTGTTGTTGCTGATGAGGTCAACTAACTACTGTTGCTTCATCTGCAAACTTGATGACTCTTTTGGAGCTGGTTCTAACATTGCAGTTGTTGGTCAGTAGTGTGAATAGGAGCAGGGTGATGACATAACCCTAAGGTGCTCAGCATTATCATGCTCAATGTTCTGCTCCTAACCTGGATGGATTGTGGCCTTTCAGTAAGGAAGTCCAGAATAGAGTTACAGAGAGGGGTATTAATTCCTGGTGAGGTCATTTTCTCCACCAGCCTCTGGGGAATGATTGTATTAAATGCCAAACTGAATCGCTGAACAGTGTCATTCCCTAGGTGGGTCAGGACAGAGTAGTGGAAAAAGACTTTAGCATCTTCAGTGGAATGATTCTGTCTGTAGGCGAATTCAGATGGGTCCAGTGACAGTGAGAAGTGTGCTTTGATGCGTTACAGCACCAAACAGTTGAAGCATTTCATAATGGTGGAGGCCAGTGACACTCAGTGGTAATCATTGGGACCTGCTACTGTCATAAACATGTATGCGATGGCAGCCATGGACATAGTGGACTTGAAGCCTTGTGCTAACTGGCAATAGGATCGGTAGTAAATGGGGGAAGGGGCTCAATTACCAGTGTGTGTGGTCTTGTGAATTATTTTGTCCTGCTTTATTTGTGGGTTTTGATTTGATAACTTTGAGCCTGTATATGTCTCAAATTTGAACATGCATCTTGTGCATCAGTTAATTCCATAAGCTAAAAGAAACATGATAGGCTGCAGACTCTGATTGTAGTTTTTAAAAATAAACAAAATGCTGGAGGAACTCAGCTGCTCTTTTTAGCATCTATAAGAAGCAAAGATAAGTTGCCAACGTTTCAGGCCGGAGCCCTTCTTCAAGGAAAAATCGGAAAAGATAGAAGCAGGATATATCAGAAAGTCTCAGAATTTGAACAATGGGAGAGGAATCCAGACCAACAAAAGGTGTTAATTGGATATGATAAGGGACTAGGTAGAATTTATCATGACTCTGCAAAAGAAGACAGGGAATGGAGAGACAACAGGGGAAAAAGTTTTTTTTTAATGAATGCCAGAAAAGTTGTATCAGTGCCATCTGGGGTTGGAGGGTGGCCAGTCAGAAGATGAGGTGTTGTTCCTCCAATTTATGGGTGGTCTCAGACTGCCATTGTTTGAATTCTGAGACATCCTGCTTCTGCCTTTTCTGATTTCTTTTTCTTGAAGGACTCAGGCCCGAAATGTCATCAATATATCTTTTTTCTCCTCTCGATGCTGAAAAGATGAGCTGAGTTCCTCCACCTTTTTCGGTGTGTTTATTAGTACCATAAACTAACTGCTCTCCTTTTAATAATAGGAACCAGAAACCAGCTGATGATGGAAGAGAGCAGAGTGGGATGGTATGGTTGAATGATACAAAAGATGGATTGACCCAATCACCCAGACAAGGGCAACTAGCCACTTCTCTGCGACAAATGACTGTAAACAGTCCAAAGCAACAGGCTCCAGAGAAAAATAAGAGAAATTTTGAAGAAGAATCCTTGGAAAGTTTCAGTAGCATGCCAGATCCTGTTGATCCCACAACTGTAACAAAAACATTCAAATCCAGAAAAGCTTGCGCACAGGCCAGTCTTGCTTCAAAAGACAAAACACCAAAACACAAAGATAAAAAGATGTTTAATCAGAAGAATCACCAAGAAATAACTGAAGGTATTATTCTGTTTGTTTGATGCATACAGTGTTGGTTATCAGTGGTAGATTGAAGTCTTTTTTGAATTCTGTTGTAGGAAATCAATGCTTCTTTAGGTTTGGTCTAGTCTTGGCAGAGTCCAATCTTGTATGCATGTTGGAATAGACAAATCACATTTGTACACTTTAGGGTTTAGGAAAGAATTTTTTTTGTCTGTCCTTTTGCATGTGTTCAAATCATAGAAAGTAATTTTTGTGCCTATTTATAATCTCATTTATCTTCTTTGGCTTGGCTTCACCGACGAAGATTTATGGAGGGGTAAATGTCCACGTCAGCTACAGGCTCGTTTGTGGCTGACAAGTCCGATGCGGGACAGGCAGACACGGTTGCAGGGGAAAATTGGTAGGTTGGGGTTGGGTGTTGGGTTTTTCCTCCTTTGTCTTTTGTCAGTGAGGTGGGCTCTGCGGTCTTCTTCAAAGGAGGTTGCTGCCCGCCGAACTGTGAGGCGCCAAGATGCACGGTTTGAGGCGATATCAGCCCACTGGCGGTGGTCAATGTGGCAGACACCAATAGATTTCTTTAGGCAGTCCTTGTACCTCTTCTTTGGTGCACCTCTGTCACGGTGGCCAGTGGAGAGCTCACCATATAAAACGATCTTGGGAAGGCGACGGTCCTCCATTCTGGAGACGTGACCTACCCAGCGCAGTTGGATCTTCAGCAGCGTGGATTCGATGCTGTTGGCCGCTGCCATCTCGAGTATTTCGATGTTAGGGATGAAGTCGCTCCAATGAATGTTGAGGATGGAGCGGAGACAACACTGGTGGAAGCGTTCTAGGAGCCATAGGTGATGCCGGTAGAGGACCCATGATTCGGAGCCAAACAGGAGTGTGGGTATGACAACGGTTCTGTATATGCTAATCTTTATGAGGTTTTTCAGTTGGTTGTTTTTCCAGACTCTTTTGTGTAGTCTTCCAAAGGCGCTATTTGCCTTGGTGAGTCTGTTTTTTTATCTCGTGGTCGATCCTTGCATCCGATGAAATGGTGCTGAACCAAGCCATGAAAGACCTCAACAATGAAGAATTTTGTATCCGGTACCGCACGGATGGCAGTCTCTTCAATCTGAGGCGCCTGCAAGCTCACACCAAGACACAAGAGCAACTTGTCCGTGAACTACTCTTTGCAGACGATGCCGCTTTAGTTGCCCATTCTGAGCCAGCTCTTCAGCGCTTGATGTCCTGTTTTGCGGAAACTGCCAAAATGTTTGGCCTGAAAGTCATCCTGAAGAAAACTGAGGTCCTCCATCACCCAGCTCCCCACCATGACTACCAGCCTCCCCACATCTCCATCGGGCACAAAAATCTCATTTATACTTTGGAATCTTCGACCAACGTGAAATTGATCTAATGCTTCTTTTTGAACAATGTAAATCCAGTAAGCTGGAGCAAAGAAACCTTTTTTATGCTGTTCTTAATCAGTCCAATAAAAAAGTCAAATTCTAGGAAAACAATTTCAACAAAATTATATTTAAATTCCAATGCTTCATTTCAAATGAAGTTACATATTTTGTGACCACCCAGAGAAGAATGTATTGAATGCAATTGAAGAACTAAATTGTTTTTCTGCAAGTAATTTATCTCTGCATTTGACGCATGTTTATTATGCAGTTTGTGGAGGCCTTAATAGTGGAGTTCACTTCAGTTGGTCATTATTTTTTCTGTAATGACAAAGGGAAAAATAACTTCTGGAAAGATGCAACATAGGAACAAGATCTTTAGCCCATTGAATCTACACTGAGAATGAATCACCATTTTATACCATTATTCAGACCCCTTCCCCAGATTTTACTAACTTGCCTATAAACTAGGAGCATATTACAGGAGCCAGTTAACCCACCAACCCATGTCCCTTGGGTGGCCTGTGCTTTCTGGAGCTGCTGCTTACTTCTCCCAGTGAGCACCTCCTTAAAGAGATGGGTTGGTGGGTTAACTGGGTCCTGTAAATTGCTCCTAGTTTATAGGTGAGTTAGTAAAATGGTTACCACTCAGGAAGGTTCTTGTTGGTTTTCAGAGAGAGATTTGTTGCTCATTGGACACCCACAACTGATTCCTTCCGATCAGCCACTTCAGTGTCTTTCCGAAGAAACTTTCCCCATCAGGGTTTTCCAGATGATGACCTCTTTCTTTCAGATCACCACAGAGTTCCTTTTCTGTTTCCCTTATCTCAAGCAGAACATTATACAGTCAGCCATCTCATCTCTTGTATGGACCACAAGGGCTTTGAACATGTTGAACTCAGAACTCACAACCAGTCTTCAAAATGGGGTTTCCAACAAGCTTCCAAAAGCCCTGCAGAAAACCAGCACACTCTCTCTCTCGCTCTCTCTCGCTCTCTCTCGCTCTCTCTCGCTCTCTCTCGCTCTCTCTCGCTCTCTCTCGCTCTCTCTCGCTCTCTCTCGCTCTCTCTCGCTCTCTCTCGCTCTCTCTCGCTCTCTCTCGCTCTCTCTCGCTCTCTCTCTCTCTCTCTCTCTCTCTCTCTCTATGTGACACACTTAGAGAAAAACCTCTTTGACTCTCTCTGCTTGTAAAACCACATGACCTTCCTAAAACAGTACACTCCACCAAAGCAGCTTGCTGACTCCCAAAATCAATTCTCGAGAAATTTTGCCAGTTTCCTGAGTTGGACCCTTCAATTTGCACCTTGTTGTGAAAATCTTCAGCACAGGAGACTATTGTCTTTGTAGACTTGTAGGCACCACCTTATATATAACTTGCAATTTAAAATGAGATCTGTTTTGAAGTGTTTGGATCTGTTTGTAACCTAACTGAAACCCCACAATCTATCTACCAAAAACATATCTATGCATAATATAAAATATAACATAATCTGTCACAAGAACAACCATGGCAGTCCCACCAGCAGTCGAGACCGTACTTTCCAGAGCCACTGCTCACTTCCCCGGGTGAAAAGGCTGACCACGGCGGCCTCCGCCAGCCATGCAGGCTGTGTTTGTTGAACATGCCAATGGTACGATCAATTTGCTTTGAGTGGAGCGCTGGAGCTTGGTGATCAGGCTCCATTCCGAGCCTTTGTTTGAAGCAAATTGAATGAGGTGCGGGGCAGATAGCTGTGAGTGAGTGGCCTGTCGAGTTGAGCAAGCAGTCAATTGCTCCCCGCAACAGTGGGCCATGGCCAGTGACTGGTTTCTCTTCCACCCGCCCTCATGTGCCCGTGGGTCCTGGTCCGTCTGTCATTCAGCATTTTCATGGCGGGGGTGGGGGGGGAAGCGGCATGAGCCTTGGTGTGTGACAGCGGGCCACAAGCAAGCATGGGTGTCTATCTGTCTCAGCCTAACACAGTGAAGAGCTTCAGTGAGCGATGTACTGACAAATTTGGCTTGGGCATTTTGGCCATGCAAGGCAAGAGGGTTTCCATTGAGGTGAGTGAAGGCACAAACAGGCATTATCTACAAGTGGCATTGCAGGAGGAGCCCATTTGCAAACTTGCCTATAAATACACTAAAAAATAATCTTGATTATTCCTTGCTGGGTGGGGGGGGGTGGTGGTTTATATGCCCATTGGTTTTATGTGCCGTCAAATACAGTAACTCTAGGAATTTCCAATCATGAATGTTGACAGCCTTGCGAACTCTACTTTGCAAGATAAAAATTGTACAAATAGCTGAATAATCTTATTTTTTTTTTTAAAATCAAGAGACCTGGATTAATGATTTCTCATTTTACATGCTTAGAGAAAAACTTTTAAACATTTTTTTTGCTTGTATTACTAAACTAGCACTTTTCTATTAGGGTTTGAATCTGCAAGCATTTCCAGTGCTAGTGAATGTTGTAGAGAAAAGGTCTGCCACTCCACGCAGACAGAAGAGTTTTTTAAAACCAGAACATCTGGAACAACCGAAGATGAATTGCAAGGAAAGTCAAAGCGAAAGAAATCATGTGACCTGTCCTCTGGTATGTTGTTATGATAGGACAGCTAGTGTTATTTAATATTTATTTTCTCCACTCATCTATATTTCCCGTATAATCCTTGTGTGAAACATTTTCTTGAACTTGCTATAGAAAGAGCCTTTAGCTAGTGTAAAAAAAAACTCAATTACAAAATGTTATGAAATTTCTTACTCAAAAATGCAGTTTATTTTGTAGTAATTCCATTTTGGTGGTAATAATCCATTATGAATATGATTAGTTTTGTTCAAAGGACTCTCAGTTAAAATTGTCAAGGAGCCCTTTAGTTTGCTCTCTCTCTCTTAGCACAGATCTATAAAACATTTCAATTGAACAGGGAGGTGGTGTTCAACCAACCTGTTAGTATAGCCATATGATTTTAATTTCCCTTTTGTCCTCATTTATTAATAAATCTGAAAATTACACTGTAATTGAGAAATTACCATATGGGAAACTGACTTTAAACTTGCTGTCACCTAATTTAAATAACCCTCAAAGGGAGATTCTGTCTGAAACTTGGTTATTTTCATAAAATTGAGTTGAAAGCTACCAGAGTTTGGATTTCATTTCCTGTTTGTTTTAAGTCAAAAAGAGACGGATATTTAATGGTTGTGTAATATTACTTGATCAGAATATGGGGCTTGAAGACTGTACAATGCAAATGTCTACTTTGTGTTTAAAAATGGAAATCAGGGCAGTTTTAGGGAAGTTTTGTGAACCAAGACATCAAATTTGCAAAAGGCATAATAGATTAAATATTAATATCTGTTGGTTGCTTTTTCTCTCATTCAATAATTTGATATTGAACACCAGATTCTCTCAGTCCTTGGGTATCCCTTCATGTCATTTTGATGACTTTATGCATGTATGGCTAGATTGTTAGCAAATCTGAAGAGAATTATTTAATTCTGCATTTCAACAATGAACTGTAGTTCATCTCACCTCCTTCATGCTAACATGAGAGTTTATCTTAAAAAAAAACTGTTTTGATTTGTATACAGTTAAGAAATCTATATTACCAATGATACACTTAAAAAGTTTCTTAGTGATTGTTTAAAAACTAGAATTTAAAAGTGCTTTCCTGTTGCTGCATAATTTTCAAAATGAACAAAGTCGACCTCTATTTTGTGTGTGCATGTAATGTTTTTGTTTTTGTTTAGGTTTCTTTTTACATTCTCCATACCTCTTTTGCTTTGCAATATTTTTTTTCCCATTAAGTACAGGTATATGGTGTTTAGTGCAAATTACTACCTCTCTGTCCCCCTTTCCCACAGCACATGCTAGGGGAGCTCTGCTCGAATCTAACAGAAATGCATGCAGTGAAGTACCAGGTAATTTGATTTTTAAGCAAGTAACAAGAATATAGCTGCTTTGGGCTGTGGTCTGTTCTGTTTTGTTTTTAGTTAAGCTGCTTTTAATAAGTTTGTTCAATGGAGAAATTCCAGCTCACATGAAAGTACTATGTTCTCTTTGACTAGCTAATCAAATTATTTTTAAAACTTGAGGCTTGATGAAATAGATTTCTAGTTTTGCTGGTGATATTTATTATTAAATTAGCATTGTATAGCATTAATTCTTGATAATACTTGCTATGTTAAAACAACCCTTAATTTGTACTTGAGTTAGGAATGTCACTAACGTAGCCAACGTTTACTGGCGTTCCTTAGTTATCTTGAGAAAGGTGATAATGAACCACCACCTTGAACCTTTGGAGATTGGTGATGGCACTGTGACTTTGCCTTCATGCCGCCAGCTGTTGATTTTTGACCAGGTCACAAAGGTGCAGCAGGACATTTCTCAAATCAGGAGGGAATTTGGCTGTGATGCTATTCCCTGCATCTGTTATCCTTGTTTTTTGGGATATTGAAGGTTTAGCATATGGAAAGATGTGTATAAAAGTCTTCATTAGTTATTTAGTGGATATTTTCAAGAAACTAAATTGTTTAAAGATGGGCACTTTCACCACTAAATATTTACCAAGTATTCCAAATGACTGGATGTTTAAACAACAGGGTATGTTGAATTTTTTTGAGGGGGCACAAATGGCTTTGGTCTTTTTTAATTCATTGGTTGTGCTACCTTGTGAAGAAGGCGAAGTAAAAGTGGCTTGAGAGATTTGCTAAAAGAACAAAAGACTGAAATTTACTGGATACCTAAAGAAAGATTTTTAAATACATAGCACGTCATGCAAAATCTGGCTACCTGATGACTGTGCTCATGAAAAGTCATGAACATGAAAAGAATAAGTGGCTAATGGTTTAACATTTTGAAATTTGATGGAGGAAATTAGCTCATGGGTAATTTTTTAATTTTATTTTTACTGATATTGTGAAATTCTGATTTGTTGCAGAAGCTGGTAGTGACTTTTCACTTTTTGAAGCTCTACGTGATAATATATATTCTGAAGTGGCAACTCTAATTTCCCAGAATGAATCAAGACCCCATTTTCTCATTGAACTTTTCCATGAGCTTCAATTACTTAATACTGATTATCTTCGCCAGCGGGCTCTTTATGTTTTACAGGTATAGCATTTTTTTAATTGAAAGCAATATTAAGATTATAATGCTCCATTCTTTCTTAAAAACTTTTTTTTTCAATTACAGGATATAGTTACACAACATCTTTCAGAGAAGAGCTGTAAAAGGGAAGGGCATACTTTATCACAAAGTTCACATGTATGGATGACCTGCAATTCAGAATTAACTCCTAGTGAAAGCCTGGCAACAAGTGATGATGAGGTTAGTGTTTTATTTTTGATGAACTGAATCAGTTTTACAAAGTTGACAGAGCTAAACAATGTGCCTTGATTTTGGTTTTGAAAAGGTGCATTTTGAATTCCATTCTAGAGTTTAGAAATTCAGTATTGGAGTAAAGAGATCTAAATGGTATACCAATGTGTTTTTTTTTAATTTATCTTGGATACTTGCATTATTTTCATTAAAGTTTCAACATTTTTCCCTGTTGGAGAGGCTGTGCCGCTAACAAAATTCAAAGATGAAAAGTTTAGCACATTAAGATTACTTTATCAAGGAAAATCACTTGCAATTCCTTATTTAAGCAAAAAAAAACAATAATTTTTGCCACCTCCTAATCTGGAGCTTCAAATATCAGAAATTAAAATTCAGAATTAAAAAGAATAATGGGGACACTCACTGCATGTATAATTGGTGTCTGAGAGCACTAAAGGCTTTTCTACCATTTCATTTTCTGTGGAACTAGGTTTTCCTTTGCTGTTATGGAAATAAGAGCCAATGGCTCGCTTCTTACTTAATGTTTGGCCATGGGCGCCAGCGGTGTCCTGGGGTCCATAGGCCTCTTCCTGTTAGCTGCATGCGTGAAGGCTGGCACCGTTTACAGAGTAGAAAGGAGCGTGGGAACGCATGTATGGTTGGCTTGGCCCCGGTGGCTGTGAGTGGTTGGAGCCAGAGCCAGCTCATTCTTCATTGTGCATGCGTGGGAGTTTACTCACATTGAAGAGGAGGTTTGCTAACCCATGTTGCCAGTTGGACAATCCAAGGAGGTTGAGTTAGGCATAGGTAATTTGTGTTGACCGTTATATGGATGTTAGACCTTTACATGTTATTAATCGGTATTTATGTGGAACGTTACTTTCTTCTACAGTTGTTTTTTTTTTTGCTTTTGATAGTGAACGATACTACAGATGTTAGCCCTTTGTGTTAATAAAGACTATTTAAGAAAATTCATTTGGACTGTATAAGAGTATAAGATTTGTTAATATTTTATTTTGTTGTCATGTACCTATGTAAACAAACGATTCACTTTGCCTTCAAGCGACTATTCTATTGGTTGAAGTTGCTACAATTAGTCAACAGAAATTTTTTTACTGGAACATAGGGAAACTTAATTGTATTGAAAGCAATACAGCAACCATCTTAGAAATGTGGAGTTGCTTTGCAGTTTGTAATCCATATCCTTCGGCCTGAATAGTGACCAGATAAAGAGTTAACATGTTGGTAAATCCATTTCTTGCAAATTACTGATATAAATTACAGATGCTGTGGTGGAGTTTTGCTTGCTGATAACAGTACAGTTTGCTTGTGTTTCTGTGCTGGGAACACGGCATCAAGATGGATACGGGTGAACTAACCGCTGCTGCTTTAGGAGTATGCCCTAAGTCTCAACGTATCGAACCCTGGAAGAGGGAAGATCTTATGAAAGAACTGCGCCAATGAGGGCTAGATACAACAGGTGACAAAAGTGCTCTCAACGCTCAACTGAAACTGGCGATTGAAGAAGAGGCAGCTTTGGTTGATGAGAGTAAAAACTCCATAAAAGCACTGCAGGTGGCATCAGCTGATTCTGTAATCAGTGTTATGGAAATGGCTAAAGATGTGTTTCAAAATGTTGGTGATGAGGATGAAAGGGAAGAGGATATATGACGAATTTGAAAAGGAGTCGGATAGAAGGTGACATCTGAAATAGAGGATGATATACCACCAGGTGATAATGCGTCAAATACTGGTAGCAGGAGAAGCAAGAGGAGTTCGAGAGCAAACTCCAGTATTTCAAGTACTGCGTCCACGCATGTAAAAGTTCGGGCTGAAATGGCCACTCTTGAAGCAGAACAAAATGGCTTCAGGATAAATATGCCTCAGAAGAACTAGAGGAAGAACAGTTAAGGAAGAAAGAGGAGCAGCTCAGGAAGCAAAAGGAGCAATTGGAACGGAGGAAAAAAAATAGTTGTTAATAAGTCCAAGTCGAAGTTACGTGAAGGCTCAGAGGTATCTGGTGCTTGAAGTAAATTATCTAAACCATCTTGGAGTCTCACTTAGATGAAGAATAACAGAAAAAAAAAATATTTAATACAAAGAAGAGCCGGTGTTACAGTTATGAAACATATATGTACCCGAACAAGCCAGGTTAAGGCAAGATGGTGCCAAATCTCAAACTCCAATGATGACCCCAGTAGACAGAGAGATGAGTGGATTTCAATCTATCCAGCCTGAATTCTATTCACTTCTGTCAGGTAATAAAAATCAGGGTGAACAAGGACATGTGACGTTTTCAGCTATAGTACCAGCTTTTAGCCACGGTGAGCAAGACAATATATTGTCATGGCAAAAAAAAATGAAACTACTGCTTTATTAATGCAGCAACAAGGTCTCTATTCCTTATCCAAGAAGGAGATTCCATTTTTTGACAGAGATTCACTTCAATATTAAGCATTCATGAAATCTTTTGAATATAATATCAAAAGTAAGAATAAAAATGCCAGAGATCATCATTATTACCTACCTCGAACAGTACACTGTCGAAGAAATAATGTGAAGATTGTTGGGTTGATCTGTGTTTATATTAAAAAAAATACTTTCTTATTGGCCACTTTCAATGGACTTTTAAATTGATGAGCCTTCTGAACAGCCACCCTTAAAATTGTCTCATCCTATACAATTTTTTCAAAAATGGATTCCAGAAGTTTTAGGACCTGAAAATTTTCCAAACAGAATTGAACTAGACAGAGCACATAGGGCTAATAGAAAGAAGCCATTACCTGGACAGGCTCTGTTCTGATCGGACATCTGCATTATCAGGATAAAGAGACAATTTTATGAGGGGCTGTTTAGAAGGCTCGTCAATTTCAAAGTCCATTGATAGTGGCCGATAAAGTGTTTTTTTATGCAGATTTGCTTATGGTGATTGTGAAAAGAAGAAAGGAATTTAACCCAGCTAAATCAATATTGTGCAAGAAAGGATGCAAGTTTTCTTTTTGAAATCCTGCTACACTTAGTGTTTTTGGAAGATGACCAGGATTTTTTTTTTGTTTGTAAATGATATGGAAGCTTTGGAATTTGTTAATTCTCTTCCAAGTAATAAAAGGGTTTAACAAGTCGATATGCAAACAGCAGTTATTCAACAAATTGAAAAGATGCAAGCTGGAGAGAGGATTGACACAACAAGAAATGGATGACCTTGATGAAGAACAAGTCAATAGAGAGCTTGAAGTGGCTACCTATACCTAAAGATGAACTGCTTATTTTTGAAATTTATATCATGACTATTCTCTCTGGGGGTGGCGGGGAAGGGTGGGGAGAGTGGTGGAGGAGGTTTTTTTTTCTTTCTTTTTCCTTCCCTCGCTATTACGAGAGCTACTTCCTGCACAATAGAGGGAGATAGTACAGTTTTTTTTCTGACCGTATTTTTTTGAAAAGTAGGTTAATGGTTAATAGTAAGGTATTAAACTTTGCAAGCTGTAATATAAATGGGCTTAATAATCCAATTAAAAGAGGGTATTAGCTTATTTGAAGAAAATTAAAGTTGATACAAGGTGATCAATAAATTTATTTCTGTAATGTATAATGTACTTCAAAGGAAAGCCGCCAAAATAGAGGTGCATAAATTGAGATTAAGATAAGAAGTAGATTTAAATAGACAAATAAATGAGAAAAACTGAATGCAACTATGTAAGAATATTATGACAAAAATCATAAATGTAAGCTGCAGGTTAGTTCAATATAATTTTTTGCATCAATTATATTTGACTCCAAGAAAATTAAATAGATTAAATCCTGCAGTGTCAGATTTATGTTAATGTCATAAAGTCAGATATTTTTGGTTGGAGGTCAGTAATTTTTAAAAAAATGGATTACAGGGGTTAAATTCCCACAAGATCTGATGTTATTTTTATTGAGTAATATTAAGGTTATAAGACCTAAATTGAAGTTTGAATTTGTGCAAATTGCTTTAGTTTCTTGGAAATGCATAGCAATATCATGAAAGTCAGGTACAGATTTAGGTATGGAAGATGGCATGCAGAAATTCATGGTTGTATACCATTAGAGAATTTTAAGTATAGTTTACAAAATAAACATCACTTGTTTTGGAAAATTTGCTCCCATATTTACAATATTTAGGTTTGTACGTTTGATAAACTCTCTTGTTAACCTCCAATGTTAGAATTAATGTTATAAATGCTTTATTCTCTTGGCATTCTGCAGTCCTTCTTTCTTCAATCTTTTTTTCTTATTTTTCTTTTTTAGTGGCTTTGGGGGGAGGGGTGGGAGCGGAGTGGAGTTTTTTTCTTTTTTTATATATACCACATGTATAACCTGAAAAAATTTTGAATTTAATAAGATGTAATTAATATTGTGGTTTAAAATTTATAAATAAAATATTGTTTAAAAAAACCAATAAAAGAAAGAAAGGGTTTCTGAGTACTTGAGTATCTGTTTAAATGGGAGGAGAAAGATGCTTTAGGACAGGGATGATGGGGGAAAAACATTAATTGAATGCTCCTAATTTCAGTATTTTACTAAATTACTTTCCAGCTATATATGAAGAGCTTTTGGAATCAGATAAAGGGGCTTCAAAGCTGGTGACTGGAAACTCCTGATGTCTCTGGACTTCATGCAGGGTCCTAATGTGAAACATTGTCTATTCCTCTGCTTCCACAGATGCTGCTTGACCCATTGAGATCCTCTAGCAATTTCTTTTTTTGATCTAGATTCCAGCATCTGCAGTTGCTCGAGTCTCCCTAAACATTAACCTCTGACTGGTTGAGTGTTTCCAGTATTTTCTGTTTTTCAGATTTCAACATCCAGATCTAGTTCTTGATATTATGCTCTTGAATTCTATTTGTTCCTTGGATTACAGCAGTGAATCAGGATTTATTGTCGTGAACCAGTGATGAAATTCGATGTTTAGCAGCAGCGTTATAGTGTAAACCTTCATATTATAACCATCTTACAACATTACTATAAATAAAAAAAATATAAAAATAATAGTGCACAAAAAGTAAGGCAGTATCTTGGTTCATTGATTATTCAAGAATCTGATGGCAGCATGGAGGAAGCTGTCCTTGTGCCAGTGCTTGCTCGTCTTTAGGCTCCTATACTTTATCTAAGAACTGGAGATGCACGTATTTTGATAGGCAATGACTGATTCAGGATAATCAACGTGGCTTTGCGTGTGGTAGATCGTGTTTAACAATCTTAGTTTCATTATCAGGAAAGGCAGGAAATGTGGTCTACATGCGGATGGGACCTTGTCAAAGCCCTTAAAGTTCAAGGTTGGTCAAGGTGGTTTCAGTTGCTTGGCATTCAGGATGAGATAGTCAATTTGATTAGATATTGCATGACCTGGGCGGTGGGGGTCTTAAAAAGTAGAGGCTGCTTTTTTAAGACCCGACTTGATGGAGTGAAGATGTCGCAGGCTGAGTTAACAACCCTCAGGAATTTATTCTTGGCCTGAGAGTTGGCACCTCCATACCAGGCAGTGATTCAACCAGCCAGAATACTCTCTACAGTACACCTGTAGAAGTTTTCGACATACCGAATCTCTTCAGACACCTCACAAAGTATTGCGGGTGGCGAGCCGCCTTTGTGATTGCATAGCAGTGTCTCAAACAATGAGATAACTGAACTGTTTGAACCGCTTTGAGGGCAGAAATACCAGCCAGAACATTGAGATAAATTATTCTGATCTCAGTTTGTATATACATAGTTTCAGTTATTACCTAATACTTAGAGTTGAGATCTCTTTCATTTCTTTTTCAAATTTTGTAGGAGACATGTGATAAGACTGCTGAGCAACAAACTTTGATCAAGATTCAGCAGGATGAAAATGCAGAGTACATAGAATCTTTGGATAATGCCAGTTCATTATCTTCTTCCTCTCATTTTGAACCATTTGCCAGTGATGATCTAGGTAATCTTCTTTTCTGCCTCTATAAATTCACCTCTATCCAGATGTGTGTTTCTATTATTATAAATTAATATAATTAATTTTAATATAAGCAGCAGAAGAAAAAATTCACTGGCTTTTTATTCATGCAGGTAATACTGTTATCCACTTCGACAAAGCCCTGTCCAGGATGAAAGAGTATGAATGCTTGAATTTTGAAGTTGAAAATGACCAAATTACAGATGTCTGCGCCAATGCCATCAAATGTGTTCACGGTAATCTAAAAAGAAACATATAATCAGTATCCAATAGGGGAAAAACTGATCAGTTTTACAATACAGAAACAGGCCCTTTGGCCTAACTTTTCCATGCCAACCAAGCTGCCTACCTAAGCTCGTCCAATTTCCTTGCAAATGGCCCATATCCCTTCAAGCTTTTCATTTTTGTGTACCTGTCTTTTAAATGTTGCACAATTACATCTACTAGTTTTTCTGACAGCTTGTTCCACGTACCCACTCCCACCACCTGGAAAATGGTGCCCCTTGGGTCCCTTTAAATCTTTCCCCTCTCACCTTAATTCTACCCCCTTCTCTGGGGGAAGAACCTTTACTATTTACCATGTTTATGCCCCTCAATAGGTTGAGTCTTGTTCTGACCCAAAACATTAAATGTCCATTTCTTTCCATAGATACTACCTGACCACTCGAGTCCTTCCAGTTCCCCTTTGATTTCACTATCTGCGGTTCTTGTTTTTCTAGAATGATACATGTTCAGATGTGTGGCACCATGAGTGAGGGTCACACATGATTGTGGAACTGGTTGAGAGAGAGTAGTTAATCACATGATCTGTCACAAAGTGATGTGAATGGAAGATTGATGAAAAAAAATAAGAGAAAGAAAGTAAAAGTACAAATATGAATAGGACTGACTATTTTCCAAAGAAATATTAGAGTTTGGCATATCACTGTCTAGAAACCTTTTGTGGTATCTCCTTGAATTCTGGAAGTTTAATGATTGTCTTACAAAAATGCTTTCTCAATGTACTTCGCAAATGACCTCAACCAGCCATTGACTGCAAATCAAAAATAGCATTGCTTGATGTTGGTGTGGCTTTGAACCATAATTTACATCTTTTCCAGCTCTCTGTAGGTAATTATCTGCACAGCATTTTTAATTGCCATGTGCTTGAATTTTGATTGTAAAGCTGGATTAGACTAGTTGTCCTAGAAATTACTGATGACCCCTGAATCTGAAGTGTGGCTGTTTGGGTAACAGAAATTTGCACAAAAAATTTGTCTGGAGAACAAGTAGATAAATACAATTTATTTTCTCAACTTTTGTTTCATCACATGCAATGGAAAATCAGAACAGTGAAATGGATTTTGCTCTGGTCAAGATTTATATTTTAAGTTTTGCAAACTTAAAGTTCAAAGTGAGCAGAATGATTGTTGAAGAGATGCTTTAAAGGGAAAGAGGAAATTAGAAAGGATTTGGAAGCAAAGATTGCTGGAAACACAGTTGCCAATAGTTGGGCAATTAAGATCGAATACATGCTGGAGACTAGAAATGGAAAAGTACAGAGTCCAATGGGTGCCTTTGGGCTGTGGACTGAAATGAGAAAGCAATATGAATGTTTGGATATAAATTTTATAAGTGAACTATGGATGAATTGGGAGTCTGTGTCAATTAAGCACAAGTTTGATTAGTTTGTAAAGCATCGTGCATGTAAGGATCTGTGAATCAAGTTTGTGAAGAATAAACTTTGCTACTGTGAATCTGTTGGACTGACCATTTCAGAAGCAGGTGAGCTGAGGTCAGGTGGAGAAAGGTGACATGAATAAAAACAGATATGGTAAAAAAATTCAACCAGTCGGGCAGCATCTGTAGAAAGAAACTGGTCAACGTTTTAGGTTCCCACTACTCCCTCAGAATTTGTTTTCCATTTAGCAACATTCAGATCATTATTTTCACATTGCATAGTGATTTGAACAGATGGATATTGGAAGCCTAACTTTGGGTGCTGGAGTATACCAAAATTGCTCATGGTCTCATTCATCCAGTCCTAATTTTGAAGAAACTTCTGTTCATCATCAATACTGGTTCAATCAGTGTTGGTTATCAGTGAGCCTATCTGACAATTTAAAAGCCATGTGTGGGTGAGGGTAAAGTGGTGAGATGTACAAACTGTTTGCCGAGTTTTATATCTGCATGAATATGGCATCGGGGTGACATTTAGAATCAGAAAAAAATTTGTACAGTTGAATTCTGAAAATCTTTTAATTTGTATTGTAGGGTTTTTTTGTAATTATAGACCCAAGCCTTTTTTTTCCATTATTCAGATGGATATGTGGCTGGAAGTAGTTGTGTGATGGATGATATCACTGATATTTCTAATGTTAATTGCCCTCACAAAGACACTCAACAACTGGACAAGCAAATAAAGGCCATCATGACAGAAGTAATCCCATTTTTGAAGGTGCGATGCAGGTGTTGTCAACAGTGAAACATAATACAGGTACACGATCCTTTATCCGGACATCTAAAATCTGGAAATCTCCAAAATCTGGCAATTGGGGAGAGAGGCAGCAGCGCGAGTCCGGCGGCCAAGAGACCAGCAGCATGAGTTGAGTGGCCAAGAGACCAGCAGCGTGAGTTGGGTGGCCAAGAGACCAGCAGCACGAGTTGGGCGACCGAGAAACCGGCAGCACAAGTAGGGCAGCCGAGGAGGGGGGGAGACAGACAGTGCAAGTCGGGCGGGCGAGTGGGTTGGGGGAGACGGCAGGGTGACTGGAAGGGGGTGGGGGTGGACACAGCAGCACAATTCGGGTGGGCTTAAATCTGGCTTTCTGAAATCCAGAAAAATCCAAAATTCGGAACACACTATCCCCCAAGGATTCCGGATAAAGGATCGTGTACCTGTAGTTTATTTGTAACAGAACATCAACTTCTATTTTTAATTGACTTTTTATGAATTGAGATTATAAATACCATCCCTAATGTTGCCTTTTTAAAGAATATAATTATACATGTGATATTTATAATTGACATAGCATTAATTTTATGCAAGCACAATTCTGTACTTGCATTAGTTCATTCATTTAACCTTTGTGCATTATCAAGGCAATATCCAAATGGAGAGACCATTTTACAATTACACCAAGAATTGTGCAAATAAAGGCTGACCACAGACAGACAATTTGTTTATTTTGATTGCTTTCTGTGCTAAACTATTAGTTTACTGCTTTGAGAGAAGGATGTCCAAAACCCTCCCAGAAATAACAAAGTAAAGTTATTCCCAAGTGAATAATTTTAGATTTTCCCACATTATATTCCAGCTTTAATTTTCTTGCCTTGCTTAATATGTCTATTTCTATTTCTAGGTGCTGATACTCCTAGCTTAACTTCCATCTAGACTTGAATACCAGTCCTCTCATTTATGTGTTGATATTTAAGGAAGTATGTCGCTAATGCCTCAGTAGTAATCATGGACATCACCCAGAAGCAGGCTGCCAGCTAGAAAATTACCATTTAATTCCTACTCCCAGTTTTCCAACATTTAATTAAACTTCTGGCCGTGATAATATAGAGATCTATTGGAGAGTTTTTCAGCACCTTATTTATTGCCTTTTGCAAATCCAAATGTAGTACATTTACAAGGATTCTATGTTTTCCTGTTCTAGTTCTCAAATAAAAAATAGAATGGCATTCATTTTTCATCGAACCATGTTGACCTTGCCTGATCAGTGTTACTGTGCTGAGTTCATTGATTTGTAGCTCCCCATTTTTCTTTTTTTTTCCCCCCAAAACAAGAACCATTTATTTTTTTCTGTCTTTTACTGGGGAGCAAGAGAATTTTTGAAGGTTGTTACCACTGCATCTTCAACTTCTTAACCAGCACTCTGGAACTTCAGAATGAGGTTAAAAGTATGCAGTGCCTCGATTACAATCTTGGTTCCCACTAGTTCTATCACTTTTTTGTAATATTTAAATTCATAGCCATTTCTTCCTTCTCCATTTTGATTTCTACAGCTTCTGACGCCAGGAAATCTATGTTTACTTAAACAATGCTTTCTTTTTAAGTATTTTTTAAAACCTAGTCTATTTTGTTCAACTTTCAATCTTTTGCTAGTTTATATAACTATGTTTGTTCTATGCTGGTTTTTATTTGGCCACATCATGAAACTTGCTTTAATTTCAGCAACAAAAAAAAATTATTCAATTTTATTTGGAATGTCATGCATATATGCTGGGAACTAGTTTCCTTGAAACAGTTCTCTTACCATATAACCATACAATAATTACAGCACAGAAACAGGCCAATTTGCCCCTTCTAGTCCATTCTCCCGCCTAGTTCCATTGATCCGCACCCAGCCCATAACCTTTCATACCTCTCTCGACCATATTTCCTTAAATATTAAAATGGAGCCCAGATCTACCACTTTAGCCAGAAGCACAATCCACACACCCACCACCCTCTGAGTGAAGAAATTCCCCAATTCCCCCTCATATTTCCCCTAAACTTTTCCCCTTCAATCTCAATCCATGTCCTCTTGTTTGAATTTCCCCCACTCTCAATGGAAAAAAGCCTATCCACATTTACTCTATCAGTCCCCCTCATAATTTTAATTAACTCTATCAAATCACCCCTCAATCTATTATGCTCCAGGGAATAAAGACTTTGCCTGTTTAACCTTTCCCTCTAACTCAAACCCTGAAACCCAGGCAACATTCTTGTAAATCTTCTCTGTACACTCTCTGTTTTGTTGCTATCCTTTCTATAATTTAACAACCAAAACTGCACCCAATATTCCAAATTTGGCCTTGCATCTTCCAACCCTTATACAACTTCAATCTGACATACCAACTCCTGTACTCCATACTCTGATTTATGAAGGCCAACAAACCAAAAGCTTTCTTCATCACCCTGTCTACATGTGGCTCCACTTTCTGGGAATTATGTACCAGAATTTCTAAATCCCTTTGTTCTACTGCACTCCTTAATTGTCCACTATTTAACGTGTATAACCTTTGCTGATTAGTCCTACCAAAATTTAGCACCTCATACTTATCAGTATTAAACTCCATCTGCTGTCTTTCAGCCCACTTTTCTTACTAGCCTATATCCCTCTTCACCACCAATCTTAGTATCATCTGCAAGCTTACTAATCCAATTTACCACCCTATCATCTCAATCATTAATATAAATGACAAACCACAATGGACCCAGTACCGATCCCTGAGGCACTTGACTAGTCGCCGGCCTCCAATTTGGCATCTCCTTCCCTATAAATAGCATTCACGTTCTCTTTCAGAATTTGACAGTTAATTGCATTCTGCAATTCACAGATCAATATTAAACTAATTGCATCAGAAAATTGACTTGTTGGAGATTGCTAATACTATAAACAATGCCAACAAGTTTGCCACCCATCACAGTCCACACTTTATCTCTTAACATCACTATTCAGAGGCACCTTTGTGATTTTGCTGTGTTCTTTTGCCTTGAATCTCATTGTTTCCCCAGAACCTTTGGATCATGGATTTTACAGCACAGAAACAGACCCTTCAGCCCATTTTGTCCATAATGACAGGTTGTCTACTTAAGCTAGTGCTATTTGATGTGTGTGGTCCATATCCTCTATTCATATCTTACCTTGTACCCAGCCTAATGCTTTGAAAAATAGCAGTTGTACTCTCCATAACTTCCTCTGACAGCTCATTCCACTCTCCATGTGAAAATATATGCCCTCAGATACCAGTTTTAAATCTTTCCCCTCTCACCTTAAACCTTTGAGTTCTAGTTTTAGATTCCCCTACTCTATGACTGTTCACCTTATTTATGTCCATTATAGTTTTATAAACCACTGTTGTTCCCTTGTAGCTTTCTATGTTCCAGGAAAAAATATCCTAACCTCTCCAGACTCTCCTTGTAACTAGAATCTGTCAGTCCCAGAACCTCTCATGAATCTTTTCTGCACCCTTTCCAGGTTAATGGTATCCTTCCAATAGTTGGGTG
Source organism: Narcine bancroftii (assembly GCF_036971445.1). Lineage (NCBI taxonomy): Eukaryota > Metazoa > Chordata > Chondrichthyes > Torpediniformes > Narcinidae > Narcine > Narcine bancroftii. Next base: position 93,033,852 of record NC_091471.1, on the reverse strand, counting down.
ACTAGAACTGTGCTCATACTCTGTGTGGTGTCACCAATGTTTTGTATCATTGTCACATGATGTCCCAGCTCCTGTATTAATGCCCTAACTGAAAAAGAGAAATGTGCCAAATGATTTTGTCAGCCAATATTTACACTTGCAAAGGACACACTGCCCATACCTCTAGGTCTCTCTGTCCACAACACTCTGCACAGCCCAACCATTTACTCTAATTATCAACCATCCTATACATGTTCTACTTCTGGTTGATTCTTTTCAGGAACACATGGATGATGTGTGCTCCCCACAATTGCTAACTACTATTGGATGCACAGTGTTAGCACTAACACAGCAGAATGATGAAAGTAAAGAATTTGTCAAGTTCTTTCACAAACAGCTTGGTGCTATACTTCAGGTTTGTATTCTATTGAATGTTTATTTCTTGATGTCCTAGTATGTTAATTGGATGTTTGGATGAGGTGAGAGTATTTTGGGTGCTGAATCTTGTAAACCAGAGTGTGAGATGAGGAAGTGACGTGGCTAAAGTATGGATTTAAATAGAAGCAAAATGTTCCAGGTTAGACTATTTTTATAAAAGGTGGGGAAATTGTGAAAGAATAGTAAATATCAGTGTCCATAAAGACAATATTATTGCATAAGGAAGGCAGAATTTCAGTAAAGTTGATCAGAACCTGTTTGGATTAAGAAATGTTTATGCCTATAGGTGCAAACCTTGTGTTAGAAAAAATATACTATCTACTACGTGATATGATGGTCCTACTGTCCACTGTTACCCTATAAAAGCAACAACATCATAGTGTTGCTCTATCATTACACTCTAAGATTTTATATTTTGGTTATCAATATATTAATGATATAATGGAATATGGAACAATGACAGATATATTTGCTTGAGAATACAGATTGACAAGGTTCATTGAAATATTTGATGAGCTGCATTATCTCATTCCTGTGCATCTGTTTTGTAAATGAAGTTTTGATTTTGTCCACATAGGATTCTCTGGCAAAATTTGCTGGTAGAAAACTCAAGAAATGTGGAGAGGATTTGCTGGTAGAGATTTCAGAGATCCTGTTCAATGAGCTTTCATTCTTTAGACTCATGCAAGACCTGGATAACAGCAGTGTAGCAGCAAAGAAAAGGTGCCAAAGAAGACTGAAAGAAGTGGCATCATTTAAACATTGTTATATAACAGAGGTGTGGTAATATGTTTATTTTACAAATAATAGCTTGTTTACAAGTGTGAATTTCATTAACAGTTTGGATTACCTTCAAAACATTTTTTGTGGACCAGAATGTGGTGTAACAACTGTTGTCTCACCCCTCCAAGTTCCTGGTGACTGCATGTTCTCCATATGCACAGGTGGGTTTTCACCAAGTGCATCCCAACATATTGATGAATTAATTGGCTACTATAAATTATGTAAGTGGCAGAAGAATCGAAGGCGAGTTCATGAACATGTAAAAAAAAAAGTTGCATGGCTGGTGGAAATGCTTTTTTTCTGAGCTGGCATGGATCCAGTGTGTTGTGTCACAATGAGCAAGGAAGAAATTCCACAATGTTTGAAGATGTATGTTAGAAATAATGCTATCTGCAAATTTGCTGATGACATCGTGGTTGTCGGCAGAATCATAAAGTGGGAGATAGATCAGCTCGTTGAGTGGTGTCACACTAATTACCTTGCACTCAACATAAGCAAAACCAAGTAGATGATTGTGGACTTCAGGAGGAAGTAAGGAGAACCTAAAACAGTCCTCATTGGGGGTTCAGTAGTGGAGAGGGTCATGAACTTCAAATTCCTGGGTGGCAACATCTCCAAGGTTCTGTCCAGTAACCTTCACGAAGAAGGCATGCCAGCGGCTATACTTTGTGAGGTGTTTGAGGAGATTCAGTTGGTCAGTGAAAATTTAGAAAACTTCTACAGGTGCACCATGGAGAGCATTCGGGCTGGTTGTATCACTGGCTGATACAGAGATGTCAACACAAGAAAAAAAATCCAAAGGGTCTTCACTCCATCAAGGACATCTACAAGAGGCGATGTTTTAGAAAGCAGCCTCTATTCTCAAGGATCCCCACCACCCAGGCCATACCCTCTTCACTCTGCTACCATCAGGAAAGGGTACACGAACCTGAAGACAAACGCTTCTTCCCTGGTGCCATGAGATTTGTGAATAATCAGTGAACCAAAGACACTGCCCTACTTTGACTTTTAAAAAACATAGAAGGTAGGAGCAGGAGTAGGTCATTCGGCCCTTCGAGCCTGCTCCGCCATTCAACAAGATCATGGCTGATCTTAAAGTTCAGTACCCTGTCCCCGCCTTCTCTCTGTAACCTTCAATACCCTTATACTGAAGAAATATATCTAATTCCCTCTTAAATAGATTTAATGATCCTGCCTCTACTGCCCTCTGTGGCAATGAATTCCACAGATTCACCACCCTCTGGGTAAAGAAATTCCTCCTCATCTCGGTCCTAAATGGTTTGCCTATTATCCTCAAACCATGACCCCGGGTTCTTGATTTTCCCATCATTGGAAACATCCCATCTGCATCCATTCTGTCCAGTCCTGCCAGAATTTTATATGTCTCTATGAGATCCCCTCTCAATCTTCTAAACTCCAGCGAGTACAATCCCAATTTGCGCAATCTTTCCTCATAAGTCATTCCTGCCATTCCAGGCATCAGCCTGGTAAATCGCCTCTGGACTCCCTCCATGGCAAGAACATCCTTCCTTAGATCAGGTGACCAAAACTGCACTCAATACTCCAGGTGGGGTCTCACCAAGGCCCTGTACAGCTGCAGTAAGGTATCCTTGTTCCTATACTCAAACCCTCTTGATATGAAGGCCAACATACCATTTGCCTTTTTAACCGCCTGCTGTACCTGCATGCTCGCCTTCAGAGACTGATGTACAAGTACCCCTAGGTCTCTCTGCATTTCTCCATCTCTTAATATATTGCCATTCAAGTAGTAATCTGCCCTCCGGTTTGTATTACCAAAGTGGATAACCTCACATTTGCCATGTATCTGCCCAGTCCCTCAATTTATCCAAATCACACTGGAGCTTCCTGACCCGCTCTTCCGTGCACACAACCCCTCCTAGCTTAGTGTCATCTGCAAATTTGGAGATATTACATCCAATCTCCTTATCCAGATCATTAATGTAAATTGTGAACAGCTGGGGTCCCAGTACAGATCCCTGTGGCACCCCACTGGTCACCGCCTGCCACTCAGAAAATGAGCCATTTATCCCAACTCTCTGTCTTCTACCTGCCAGCCAGTTCTCAAACCACATCAATACTTTGCCCCCAATCCCATGAGCCTTGATTTTGGAAGCCAGTCGTTTATGCGGGACCTTATCGAAGGCCTTTTGGAAGTCCAGGTACACCACATCCACTGGCTCTCCCCCATCTATTTTACCTGTTACCATCTCAAAGAATTCCAATAGATTTGTCAAGCACGATTTACCTTTTGTAAATCCATGTTGACTCCGTTCAATCCCTTCTCTGCTAGTCATATGCTCCGCTATTACATCCAGTGTTTTTATTTATTTTTGTAAGGTTTATGTAAATGTTTGCACTAATGATTCTGCTGCAAAACAATTTTGCGACTTAATCATGAAAATAAATTTTCATTCTGAGATATTTTGTATTTGGGAAACCTGTAAATGTTGGAATATAGAGGATGGAAGCTCATTCTCTGCAATTTCTTCGAGGTACGGTGTTGAATTTTTCAGCACTGTTTAACATGAAGATAAATTATGGATGGAATTTCATTCTACTAGTTATGTGATGGGAGGGTTGGTCAGTTGGTAGTTTGCAAGTAACTTAAATTATTGTTGTATTTGTTAAAATTATTTAATGCAATTTTTTTCTAAAATGTCTTAGGAGATGTCACATTTCAAAGAGAATGATTCCTCTGCAGAAGAGCTTGAAGATGAAGACAAAGTAAGTCTGTGTTGTAAAAATAGAGGGTGGTCTGGACAGATTCTGTGATTGTTCTTTTCATTAAAATCGAGTGATTGTGAAGGATTGAATAAATAATTTCTTGTGTGGTCATTGATACTTTTCATATTGTTTTTAATTCTTTGTGCCTGAAACCACTGTCTTTTAACTGCTGGTTTTCATGCCAGATGTTTCATGTTTAAGCTATTTATTTCCACTTTTTTAATTTTGAAGGATAAGGATGAAAGTGAACCAGCTATTGTAGATGATCTCAAAGCAAATAAGTCTGTTGAACATGAGAAGTTAATGAAAAGTGCTTTGTCAGAGAGAGAAGAGGATGGTGAAGTCATGGCTGCTAAATGTGTTTCCATCAGTAAGACATTTTATAGCTAAATTGTATCATTTAATTTTATTGTGGAACTTTGAGTAATCGAGATGTTCTGCTGTCAGGATTTCTTCAAAATTTGTGCCCTATGTGTTCAGATGATCTTGTTGCCTCTCTCTCCCCTCCGCCCTGCCTCCAAACTGAAATTTGATCCATCAGAGCCTTGGAATCTGCAGTTTCTGTGTGAGATGAAAGTATGGCCTCAAGCTACAAATAGGGTGCAGAATTTGAAGTGAGACCCAGGACAAATTCCTCTTTGTATTGGTTCCCTCAAATACTTGGCATACATAATGAAACTTGCTGTACTTGTGTGCTGAATAACCACTAGGATAAGTTTCCAAGCTAATAATGCAATTTTTAACCAGTGGCCCACGCTGTAAGCTTTGTCAGATATCCACTAAAGATTTGTTAATATACGTTTCTGAATTATGTGTTTCAGGCCATAATTACTTTCTAAATCATTAAACTGTATGTTTTCTTATCAATGGAATTATATTGGGACTTTGATTGACAATTCCAGCCTTCATCAAATTACAGGGGTGGCACAGTTGGCGTAGCGGTTAGTGCATCGCCTTTACAATGCCAGATTGGGACTGGGCTTCGAATCCCATGCTGTCTGTATGTTCTCCCCATGTCTGCTTGGGTTTTCCCCATGGTCTCCAGTTTCCTCTCACCGTTTGAAATGAACCGGAGGTGTATGTTAATTGGGTGTAAATTGGGCTGCACCGACTCGTGGGCCGAAATGGCCTGTTGCTGTGCCATATGTCTAAATTTATACAGTAAAACCTGATATCCAGCACCTATGGGGATTGTTAGATGCCAGATAAGTGAATTTTCCACTTGCTTGAGATTGCATTTTTGTGTGATTGGCAAACTAATGGCAAGGAGTGCCAATTTTAAACTGCCATTTTTTTTTTACATTTCTCATTTATTTTCTGCATTTTTGCTGGTTGAGGCTACCAGTTGCTTGAATTCCAGATTACAAGAGTTTTACTGTATTTTCCCTGGATGTATGTGCTTTCTGAAATGAACTTTAAAATTACACAGTAATTCTCCAAATTTGCTTTATCTCATGACTGATTATCTCAGATTTAGTACAGAAGCCATTTCTAGTGAGATAACAAGGTGAACATTTTGAAAGTTTTTTAAAAAAATTCTTAAACATGAAAATAAATAAATCTAGACTCATGTCCTATATAAATAGCCAGCCTTCTCTCTTGCAAAGAACAACCATTGCCATTAGAAATATAATCTGTTGATGAAAATAGTCTGAGAATGATGAGACGGAGCTCATGCTTCTTGAATTTATATTTAAATTTTCACAAGATCTGAAAATTAAGATGTTGGTTATGAACTGCATTAAATACACAATCTTTGGTGCTCTGAGAAGAATTTTTGCAATTGTAAATATCTAGAACTAAAAATTAAATTTTGGGGTATTTAGGGTTAAGGGGAAAAAAATTGTATTCTTGAATAGAACTCTGAGTTCTGAATGAGATTACCCAAGCTTCAAAACCTGAATGGCTTTTGGCATGGTTAACTAATTATAATGCACATTTTAAATTATCAAACATTTTTTCCTCATTTAGAAAATGCAAGTAAAAATTATTCTCATTATTTGAACCACCAGGTCTGTCAAAAGCTGAAACTCAGCCATTGACAAATTATGGCAGTGGCGAGGATGAGAATGAAGAAGATGAAATAGAGGACTTTACCTGTAATATTGATGTGCAGACATCTCTTCAGGCGAATAATGAAATTGCAGATGAAAATGCTCAGGAACCGGTAATGTTTCCTAAGAACATTAACTTTGATTTACGCAGATCTGAATTAATTTTATAATGTCCTATGAACTTTGACAACTGGTTTGGATTGTGATTTTCATGAAGGAGAATGGCCTGAAGCATTTGTAATTATTAATTGATCTGATGAATTAGGATTGAAACCTTTTATTTTCTTTGTTAGTTCAGAGATGTGTTACATTTCTGTTTGTGGGGGAATAGCCTGACATCAACAGGAATTTATTTGGCTTCTATTTTTGAAAACTGATATTTTGTCTGTTAAAATGAGAAGTTAAATTTAAAGATATTTATTTATTTGCAATCATGTTCTCTGTTCACCCAGTATGGTCTCATCTGCACTACTTTCCTGTTAGATGTGTTAGGGTTAGAAGTGCAAAATGGATAGCTCCATTCTTTTGCATGCTAAAATGTTACCAAGAGTCAATAATCTCAAGATTCAGGGGTGTGGGTTCTTGGGGACACAGCCTCAAGACTTGGGGAGTAGATTTAAGATGGATGAGAAGGAACTGCTTCTCCCAGAGAATAATGAAGCTATGGGATGCTTTACCCAAGAAAAGTAAAAGGTAGAGGAACACAAAGGCTGCAGACGCTGTTATCGTGAGAAGACAAAAGAATTACTGGAAGGACTTAGCGGGTCTGTCAGTGTTTCAAGTCAAAACTTTTTATCAAGACTAAAATAAAAAGGTACAATTATGTACATAAAGGGGGAAAGAAGCTGGGGCAAAGATTAAGAGGAGATAGGACAGATACCTTGCACCCAGATATCTTCTGTTTCTCATAGTTCAGCTCTTATCCCACCTCCTTACCCCATCCCCTTCAACAGGCAGAACAAGGATGGATTTTTGAGGGTTATGGGGAACAGATTGCTAAGTGGAGACAAGGTCTATGGTCATATCATCCATGATCTTATTGATAACAATTTTGATACAAACTGTTGTAGCATTTTGCTATTTATGTCAGAACAATCGCCTACTTTCACAATGTTTTTGACATGTCCTTCTGGTCCACACTTGCCACCTGATCAGGCACAACATCTGTCATATTATCCATCAATGATCTGCCAAAATCAGTACGATTCCACTATTGCCATATCTTCCCTTTTCTGCCCCTATCTGCTTTTCATAGTTTAAGTCTCTCAGAGACTCCCCAATCTGTTCTTTCTTCACACTCCACCCTTCCACCCTCCTCAGGCACTTGCTGCTGTAACTGAAGAAATTGCGGAACCTGTCCCCACATCTCCCTCATTTCCTTCAAGGGCCATAAACAGGCCTTCCAGGTAAGGCAGAGCTGTACATGCACATTGAGTGAAACACAAAAGTCTGCAGAACCTTTGATTGTACTAAAAACACTCAGAAATGCTGGAGGCACTCAGCCAGTCAGGGTAAACATAAACTTGTGAAACAATACATCATGTTCCTCCTGGACAGCTTTAAACCTAGAGGCATGAACATTGATTTTTCTAATTTTGGTTTATCACACTCCCTTCTGATTCCATTTTTTCTATCAACTTCTGTACTTTTTTTCCCTCTCACCTCTAACTTTTTTCTCTCCCTCTGCTTCCTTTCCTAATGGTCCCTCACTCTATTCACTTCTCGCGCCTTCAATCCTATCATCTTTGGGCCTTTCCCTCAGCTTTTTCCTATAATTTTACATTTTGACGTAGTCTTGATAAAGGGTTTCAACTCTCAACATTCCTGCACATGGATGCTGTTTGACTTGCTGAGTTCCTCCAGCAATTCTTTGTTTGCTGAAGGAGAAGAGGCTGCCTCTTTAAGATACAGATAGATGGATTTTTTTTAAGGAATAGGGGAAACCAGTGTTATGGGGAACAGGGATGTAAGTGGAACCAAGATCCATGACCAGATCATCCATAATTTTATTGAATGGTGGAGATGTTTCGATGGGCCAAAAGGTCTACTCCTGCTCCTATTTCTTGTGTTCCGGTTTTTTCCTTGTAACAATTTTGATACAAGCTATTTATATCACAACAATCACCTGCCCTTCACAATATTTTTTGACGTTGTAATAAATTCCTGTATTCAAAAACCCGTGTTTGCTGTCATTGAGTGCATGTCTTAAAACTGATTATACATTTAAGTTCTGTAGAAATACATCAGTTAAGATAGGAGGGAAGAATAACTTGATTTTTTTTCTGAGATCTGCAAGGAAATTACAGAATGTAGATTCATTAAATGTGTTGGAGAACTGAAATGTGGTCTCTGAATAAACGATCAAGCATTTAGAATTGAAAAGAAAAAAAAGTTTTTAGTCATTACATTAAAAATTAGCAAGGTTATTTACCCTGAAGAGCTGTGGATGTCAATGAGACAAATTGATTTTGACATCATTAGTGTTTGGAAAGGAAAGTGGATGATGCACCAGATCAACCATAATCTTGTTGAACAGCAGAGCAGACTGTAAACCCATATTACTTTCTGTCACTTTAAAATTCCAAAATTTCCATCCTGCTTATTGTCAAACTGAACTTTTCCTTTTATAGGATGTTCCTACCAAACCCAGTCAGGATGATGCCACGAATCAAACCAAGAACACAGTCACCACAGGTAGATTTTACATTTCTATTTGCTTTTATTTGAAATAACAAACTGTGGAATTTGATCATATTGTGTTTATCTTATCAGATGCTTTAAATAGGATTATTGTCTGAAAATGTAGTATTTGTAATCAATTGACTTATTTTATTTCGTAGCTGAAAATGAATGCAGCAAAACTGAAAATTCTCCTGTTGAATCTTCAGCAGCATCAAATCAAGTATTATTCAATGAAGAGAGCAGGAGTTCAAAGCTGCCCTTACCATTATTTGAATGTACTCTTCCAGGAACAGCTTTGCACGTGGAAGTAGAAAATAACTTGCAAGGCCTACCTGACCGTTCACTGCCTGCCAGCCCTGACACAGAGTCTCCTGTGCTAGTTAATGATTATGTAAGCATTCAAATTTTATTTTTCATCTCCATTGACCATAGTAATCTACCTGAGTTTAGAAAGCAAAGTATTGTTAAATATGCCCTAACATTTATATTTTACATAAGTGATGACGTGCATCCGATGCAGAAAACCTTATACCTCGAAAGTTTATTTTTCTCTAATTGAAATTGCTTCCACCTGATCCTTTAGTGAAAGTTATAGTTATACTACTCGGCTCCATTAAGCAAAATATACAAACAGAATGCTGACCAATCTGGTCTTTTTAAAATTTTATTACTTCTACGGGTCAGTTGAGAATGTTATGCTGTGCATATTTTTTTTAAATTTTGGGAAGGCATCCAGGAGAAGTGTAATTTATTTTTCATTCAAAACAGCATCTCAGCTGTGCTGTAATGTGAGTTTAGTTACAAGCCAATGAAAAATCCAAATGCTCTGATATGAGAAACCAAATGAAATAAATGAGGAAAATATTGCATGTAAAATTAAATTATTACTTCTCTTAAATTCTTTAAAGTGAAAAATAGTATTTATGGAATTAAAAAGGTCATAGATTTCTACAAGAACATAAGAAATAGGAGCATTAAGGCTCATTAAGCCTGCTCCACCATTCAATAAAATCATGGCTGATCTGATCATTGACTCAACTCCTTTTCCCTACAATCACTTAATTCAGTTTTTAATGTATAAAAGTTTGCCAGTTTAGAAAAAGAAAATCCTGAATAATGTACAACTGCATTTTTAGTGCATAGATTTTTAGATTATTGAAAAAAAATGTAGGTGACACTTCCCAGCTTCTAATATTTCCCAATCTCAAAACACGGCATCTTATTCATCCAAATAAATCAAACTTCGTAATTGCAGCTGTAAATAGCTTTAATTTTCCATTGAGAAAAGCAAATAAACATTTTCATAGCTTCGCGATGAGTAAAACAAAGCATATTGTAAATGATAATGATACTCAACTTTAAATGAATTAAAATGATAAATGATTAATAATAATGATAAATTCAAAGAAAAGTTTCTCGAGAGCTCATGTCTCTTCCATTGTCATTCCAAGAATGAAAAGAGAACTCCCGGTCTGCTCGCATATTACGACATATGATGTCATGGTAATTCTACAAAAACAATTAATCCTTAAAGGAAAAGTACAAAATACAACCATAAATCATAAGCACATGGTTTTAACCTCTACAATGTAGATTGTGTTAGAATGCATTTCCTCTTGATATATGTATTTTATGTAAGCAAAAATGGAGGGTAGAAACAAGATTATTCCTCTTTTTGATTCCACTAATGTAGTTGAATTGTAAGTTTGAACTTAAATTTTCAACCTTGCTCCTTGTTCATCTTTGCAATATGAATTACAAAGTCCATCAAACAAAATAGTGGAATTTATTTCCCATTTTACTTTAATAGGAGGCTGGATCTGTGAATCTGAGTCAAAAATCAGATGAAGACGACTTTGTTAAAGTAGAAAACATGCCACCTGGATTCTCTGTGCTTTCTGAGGTAATATCTACAATTTTATGTACAGTTTATGTCAATAAAAACACTATTTAGTGCACTCATCCAAGCAGTTTATTAGCCTAAGCAAGCTTCCGCCAGAGTTGGCGAGACATTTGACAAGGTTTTTTATGATAAACTGTTCTAGAAGTCGAGTTTATTGTCAACTAATTGCGGAAGTACAACCCAATAAAAAAGGATACTCCGGTCTTCGGTGCAAAACAAGCAGGCACACAACCAGCCAAAACACACAGATATGCAGGTCAAGTATTCATATAAACAAACAAATTACGTATGGGACAAGATTTTTTCTTTCTTTATTTGTCCCTGTGCTCCACTATTTTAAATTTGTAATTAAAGTGCAGATCCCAGATTTTATTAAAAGGTATTTGTGTATATTTTCATTTGATCATGAAGGAATTACAGCACTTCTTGTACATAGTCCTCTCATTTCAGGGCACCATAATATTTGGGACATAGCAATGGTATCTGTATTTTTTAATACTTTATTTAAAATAAAATGCAAACATTTTACAATAATTCAAATTTAATCCAAGTACATGTGATATTTTATAAAAAAAGAAGAGTAAAGAAATAAAAACATCCTATTAATCCCAAGCCCCTACAAACTTAAAAATAAGAGGGGCAAGAAAACCACTTGAGGAGTACTTCACTTTCCAATACTTTTAAACATATAAATATGTATGAGAGAAAGGATATGTTCGAGATACATTTTAATACCAATAGTTTGTAAATATGGGCTCCATATTTTACAAAATGTATGATATATATATCTCTTAAATTATAAGTAATTTTCTCAAGTGGAATATAACTCTGAACTTCTGCATGCCATTTATCCATTCCCAAATCAGTATCTGACTTCCGAGCAATACATTTTCTAGCTATTGCCAAGGCAATTTGAACAAATTTTACTTGTTACATGTTCAGTTTTAATTTAGGTTTAATCGCTCTCATATCTACCAGTAAAAATAACATTTGATCCTTTGGTTATTCATTCTATAAATTACCCAAATCAAACCAAAAGGGTTTAATTGTGGAACACTGCCAAGTTGAATGCAAAAAAAATTACCAACTTCTTGTGCACATCTAAAACATGAATTTGAATAAGTACAGATACACAATCCTTTATCCAGAACCCCTGGGGGACAGTGTGTTCCAAATTTCGGATTTTTCCGGACTTCAGAAAGCCAGATTTAAGTCCACCCGAATTGTGCTACCATATCCTCCCCTGCACCCCCCCCCCCCCCCCCCCCTCCCCCACTGTGCCTCGGCCACCCGACTTGCACTACCGTCTCTCTCCCCACTTCCCAGTTTTTGGAGTTTTCTGGATTTTAGATGTCCGGATAAAGGATTGTGTACCCTTATAATTCATATTATGTAACTTTGTGGTGTTAAATATAACTGATGAATAAAATTATATTGAACTTACCTGATATCTCACATTTATTGTACTTTTCATACTCTCTCTACGTATCTGAATCCATCTACGATCAACTATTTGCTTATTTAAATCTACCTCCCATTTATGAAGGCTCCTTTTTGAGCCTTCTTTAATAATAATTTTGTACATCTCTGAAATAAATTTCTTTACATTCCTCGTGCATATTTTGCTCTTGTGCTTTTTGAACTGTTTACATGCCTTAACCACACCTTAACTGAATTCAGAGTTTAATTATTCTGAGGGGAAAAAAATTGAATTTCCTTTTGCATTTTTGTGTACATCTCGACTTTGTGGTGTAGGTGAAACATCTACCCACCAACTACTTTTTTTCTAGAGAAAATCCATCAGCAATTCTTTTGCATTGCTTACTTTTGTAAAACTGTCAACATGTGTTGCTACTTTTATGTTTCTCTGTTTTCTCTTGTGTATACTTTATTTGGAAGGAAGCAAAATTAGGTCAGTAGATGCAACTAACAGGTGTGTAACACACGGTTAGCGTTTGTACTCGAAACCTGACCTCCAGTGCTAGTGTTATCTCTGAAATTACATGGGTTTCCTGAGGGTATTTCAGGTTTTCTTCCACATCTGAAAAATGTGATGGTTGGTAGGTTAATTGATCACTAAGTAACTACCAGTGTGCAGGTGAGTGGAGGTAGCTGGGGGCATTGATGTGAATGAGAGGAGAATAAAATGAGATTTCTTGATGGCTGATGCCTATTTATCATTCTATTTTCTTTTATCACATGGCACAACTATGTTGAAAGCTGATATGTTTGATCAATATTTAGTGACACCCCTCCCTGAATTTGTTGTCATTTAGAAATTTATACATTTAATAAGATACCATTAATTCACAAATATTCTCTTGTCAAATCTAAACAGGATGAACTGATGAAGAGAATTTCTGAAGAGGGACAGAAGAACAATATAGTCAGTATGCTGTTGGATGCAGGAGGAGCACAAGAGCTTGCTGGCAGCTCAGAAACTCTAAAAGAACCAGGTATGAGAGAGATTACAGTTAGCTTGAAGTTGTCTGACATTATAGTTCTTAGTAGTATTCTAGTTGATCTCTGATTTGCTAAATTATTTAATTGTTGTTCCCTATAATGAAGCAGAAAGTTATGGAATTAACTAATTGGGTTAAAGGAGAGAGGAAAAAAGTTTAGTTATTAAAAGTTGCAAGATGAGTAATATTTTTTTTAATCTGCCCTCTAATTACAGGTGCACGATCCTTTATCCAGAAAGCTCCAAAATCTGGCAAGTGGGGACCGGCGGCCGAGCAACTGGAAGGGGGTGGATACGGCTGCACAATTCGGGTGGGCTTTCCGAAAGACGGAAAAATCCAAAATTCAGAACACACTGTCCCCCAAGGGTTCTGGATAAAGGATCGTGTACCTGTATAGAAATTATACTTTCGCATGTTAAAAATGTTGCATTTTCAATTTGTTTGTTTGGTCTTATGGGAGATTTGCATGGAAACTTGATGCATTTCTCTAAAGAAAGGTCTCATGATTGAAGACCTATATCTAAAGAAGAGGGGTTGGATATTGGGTTCTTTAATAGAGTAGAGTATTCGAATAATGTTTTTGGTTAAATATAAATTTATTTGTGACAAAACATAATTTAAGATATCTTTTCAATTTTCTGATCTCTCTCTTCATCCTCTAGTTTTGCCCTCCTATAGCTTCAGTTTTGTCATAAACTAGAAGTAGCTAATTCCATGGATTAGTGTGGACCATCATGAGGATGTTGCTGGGATTGAAGGGCTGGGGTTACAAGGAGAGACTGGATAGACTGAGATTACTTTTCCTGGAGCAAAAGAGGGTGAGAGGTGACTTTATTGTGGTTTATAAAATCATGGACATAGCTAAAATGGATTGCCAGTCCTTTTCCCAATATAGAAGAGCAGAAAACTTGAGGGCACAGCTGTAACAGGTCCTGAGAGGCAAATTTTTCAGTGGAATGAGGCAGATACAGTCATGTTTTAAAATATTTGGACAGGTACAAGGATAGGAAAGATTGAGAGGGATGAGGCAAATGAGACCTTGGTTGACACAGGGGAAATTGAGCTAAAGAGACTGGTTCGTGCTGATTATAACCCATAATATCCCAGGACAATCCTTCTGAATTGTTTTATTAGCATTAAACATCTGCACATTGGATTGGAGGGATTTGATTGTGGGGTGAGGAAATTTCTTGCCACTTGATTAATGGTGATGGGTGTTTAGTTCCATGTGTATTAACCTTTTGATTTATATAAGGTCGATGATCATTTTTTTCTTTTGTTATAGAAAATGGTGAAGCCCGAAGTGCATGAATGATTACATACTGATGTTCATCACTACCTTGTTTTTGTTTGGCACAAGTTAATGAAATTTATTTTATGTTAATTGCTACTTTTTTCAATTAGCCTTTTGGTAGAATTGTTGTCCATTTAAATTGGTAAAATCTGACCATAAATTCTTGCTCCATACAGTATCTTAAACAATTTTATCTCTAAATCAACTGGGCTCTGATTTTTGAATGACAAAGTATATTCCTGTTTTATACTGAACCATATCCACTTTTGCACTGAGACATTTTGTCACTAACAAGTACATCACTACTTGATTTATGCAAGTTGAAACTCTGATTGACCTTTTTAAAATGAAGGTTAATAGTGCAAATTGTTCTGATTTGGACACTATGCAGTTTGTAAAAACTGCTGGATTCTAACTCTAAGCAAATAGTGTTCTCTTCTGCTTGGATTGGTCAACATTCTGAATGGTGTTGACATTGAAAAATGTATTTTATATTTACTGGTCTGATCCATTGTAGTTAAACCCCAATTGACAGAATAATATGTATTATCCATTGAATATTTTCACATTAATTTAATAATGTCATCAGAAAGTGGGTTATCCAAGGTTCTTATGACTACCTGTTTGCAAATTAGAAAGCCCCAGAGCATGTATACATGTTGAGGTAAACACAACTTGTGTTGATCTCAGATGATGATTTTGAACCTATGGTTTGTTTTCTGCTTTCATACTTGGTATAGAAATAAATTATGTATAGTCATCAAGATTGGTGTTAAATGAAGCTAAGAGTACTTGTTTTATGTTCTTGTACTTTCATTTGCTTGAAATCTTCAAAGTCTGTGGACTATTTTTATGCAGATTTGAAGCAAATTAAATTCTTTGTAGGCCACTCATCCAAATTTAAGCTTGCCAGAACTTGAATGCCCTTCCAAAGCTGGATTGTAGTGTTACTTACGATTATTAGAAAGCAAAGTTCAAATGATAATTGGTAATTCAAGCAATTTTAAACAGATTTGTATTATTTTTAATTGCAAGTTGCATGTGAACACTTCATTTTACATTTCCAAATATCAATTTAATCTTTAGTTATTAGCCTTTGTTTGCAACGCTGATAAATGTTTAGTTTTTAAGTTGATAAAGAAGCCCAGACCTTGATAACCTGCACCCTTTTAAGATGTATTTAATCGGAGGTTGTAAAAAAAAATTGATTTGAGTTTAATGCATTGTATTCATAAACTTACCATGTCTGTTGTATCTTGAATATAATCTAAATGGAATTGTTTTCTTTGGTACACTGGAAAAAATATAGCTGAAAAACAATTGGTTCCTTTAAAAAAATTCACATTCATAATCATTCTTGCAGTGGTGCAAATGGCAAACAAAATACTGACTACTGAATGCTAAACTGCACTCGAGTTGACTGATGACTGCCTAAAGTAGAAGTGATTGTCACAGTCAAAGAATTGACATAAAATTGAACAAAATGTTGATTTTGACACTCAATTTAGAATAAATGTTATTTCTGCTCATGGCAGCACAACTATTTTTCTGTGAAATTGGATGTGCTCAGCCCTATTTCAGTGCATTGCACCTTTGTCTTCAATGTTTTACTTTTTTTGACAGGCATGTTGTTGTGCTACATCATCTGCATTTTTAATGTACAATTTTAATGTTTACTATGCAATTTCAAAATAAAACAACTCACTTTTGAGTGTGCACCCTGTAGCATAGTGTGCAGTCCTTTTATTTCCAAGAAAGTGCTACTCCAGGCTCCTTGATTAAGCTCCTGTAATCTACCAGAAAGTCTTAAATATGAACAAGATATAAAGGAGGGGATGATTAAGATACAATCCATGTTCTCTGGGTTACTCGATACAGTGGGAACGTTAATAATAATTACAATCGTAGGGTAGTTTTCACTTCTGAAACACTGTTTAAATGCAACATTAATTTAAAAAATGTTGGCTTCAACCCATTCTAATGATTTTTGCCATTCATCTTGCAGCCATGTATAGCTTTGGGCAAAATTGTTCTTTTGTGTGAAACAGTCTTCATTTTTGTTTGGCACTCAAGAGCATCAAACAGAATCTGTTGTGCAAAGACAATAAGCACAGCAGAATGAGTGTTGGACTAAGCAATAGCACAACACAATTACAGTGCCAGAGACCTGGGTTTCCTCTTACCTTCCAAAAGTGAACAGGGTTTGTTAATGAAGTACCTGTTACTGTGCTGTATCTCAAAGTCAAAACCAAGGTGCAACTTAATATTGTGAATTGAGCTTTTAGGTGGCTTATTGTGCTCCTGCAGTAAGATCTGGAGGAATTTGGTTGCTGCTTCATCAGCCAGAGATTTTAATAAGTTGTCGTTGATGATACTTTCCATTCTGCACAAGATTTGAAAACCTTTTTGAAACATTTTCTATGCTCCCAATAGATATTGGAGCAAAAGCAGGCTATTTGGCTTTCCGTCATGAGCTGATCAATTTTCCCACAGTTCTGTCTTAACCCTTTTGACTCTGGCCATTTTTAAATCTTTCATATATACTTCAGACTGACTACATGGGTAAACTACAGTACAAACCTGAGTATGAACCAGCTGCTGGATGGGCATAAAACCAGTTCTGGAAAACTGGGTCATTGAGTCAAAAGGATTAAATATACCCAATGACATTCTCCATAGCTGTCTGTGGTAGGAAATTCCAGAGGTTCACCAGTCTGGCTAAAGAAATACCTCTGCATTGATTTTAAATGGGCAATCTTCAATCCTGAAATTGTGCCCTGTTGTCCTAGACTTCCCTACCACAGGAGACAATGGCAATATCTACTATCCGTGCCTTTAATCAAAAGCTTCAATGAGATTCCCCACCAAGGAGTAGAGTCCAAGAGCTGTCAATCATTCCTCAATTGATGATCCTCCATAGAACATTACAGCACAGAATACCTCAGGTGTTCTAGCCCTTTTTCTACCTAGTCCCACCGACTTATACCCATTCATTTACCTGTCCAAATTATTAAATGTTAAAATTGAGCACACATTCACCACTTCAGCTAAACTCATTCCTCACTCTCTCTACACATGGTGATTTCTCCCCCCCCCCGCCAAACCTTTCACCCTTAACCAATGTCCTTTGGTTTGTATCTCACCTAATCTCAGTGGAAAAAGCCTACCTACATTTTAAGTACCTTCATCAAATCTCCCCTTTCTTCTGTGCTCCAGGGAATAAAGTCCTAGTGTGACAGATAATGTAATATTATGTATAGATAAGTTTTTGGAAGATAGATTGTCAGGTTTTTAGTTAGGTTACACACAGATTCAAACACTTCAAAACAGATCTCATTTAAAATGCCAGAACTTTGCTCAAGCCAAACAGTTTAGGCTTGGAGTCCCTTTGCAAAAACTTTGAAGAGTGCCTATAGAGACTTCACAAGTAGGTGTTAATTGGACATGCTGAGTAGTAATGGATTATTGTTTTGGAAAGCAACAGAAGAACAGACTCAGAAGATTGGGTCCAGTGCCGTAGCCTGTCTTCTCAGAGAGAAGCCGCTTTCAGGTGCTTGGACACAGATAATGCGCTGGGAGGCGCAGCTGGGGGAGTGCAGCTGGGACGTTCAGGTGGCTGCAGAGAAGATACCTTTTTGTTACCTGAGTGTGCCAGCTGAAGGAGAGCAGTGTCTGAGCGAAAGCCGGCTCCTGTGGACTGGCCGTAGTCCCACTACTACTTTCAGACGCAACGGGGATTCCATGAGCTTGAGAATATACCTACAGGAGAAGGATTAGGTAAGTGCTTGTCCTGGCCGGGTTCTCCACTTTCAGGTGGCCAGCTGACAGCCGCATTGGGGTAGAATAGGCGGTTTTACAGTCATGTATAGAGAGAGAATTCAGTTCCTCAGTTCAGCAGCAGGAGCAGGGACCAGAACATGGCAAGCTTGTAGAAAAACCCGATTTTGAAGACAGGTTGTGTTCTTAGTTCAGCCTGGTCAAAGCCCTTGTGGTCCATACAAGAGGAGAGAACTGGCTGCCTAATGTTTCACTTGAAATAAAAGAAACAAAAATGAACTCTGTGGTGACCTGAAAGAAAGAGGTTATCATCTGGAAAATCCTGATGGGGCAAGTTTCTTTGGCAAGACACTGAAGTGGTTGGTTACAAGGAATCAGTTGTGGGTGTCCAGCAAACAACAAATCTCTCTCTGAAACTGACAAGAACCTTCCCTGAGCAGTAACCATTTACCTTTCAAGCACCAAAGCCTGGTGAACTTTATAAATGTTAAATTCTGTGCAGAGTGAACTTGGAGGAATGAGAAGTGAGATTGGACTGTGAACCAAAGAACTTTTCTGAACCTACACACACACACACACACACACACTACATACACGTGCACTTAAGAATTAGAAGGGGGTTAAGTTAGGTTAATAGTAATAAGTTAAAGTTTGATCCTGTTTTTATGTTTAAAGATAATTAAAAGCAACTTTTGTTTAAGTAACAAATTGTCTTGGTGAATATCTATTGCTGCTGGGTTTTGGGGTCCTCTGGGCCCATCACACTAACATGTTTAATCTTTCCTTATTACAGTTCCTGAAGTCCCAGTAATATTAGGGCAAATCTCTGCACACTTCAATAGCTTCCCTGTATTGGAGGAGTCACGCGATGGAGTAGTGGCCGGACGGTGAACTCCAGCCCTCTCCAGAAAAGTCGGGAAAAACAAGAGAAAACACAAAGGCACAGAAATAAAAGTTACAGAAAAGTGAGTATAAAGGTGGAAAGATGGCGACAAAAAAAGAAAAGTCGAAAGCAACGGTAAGAAGAGAGGAAGAGAAGACAAAGGAGGAAAAAGGTGAAGGCCTTACCTGTCCGAAGAGGCCCGCTGCGGAGAGAGAAACCCGCTCCCTCAGGTCGGTAAATAATGGACTACAAAAATGGCTCGCAGAGCCGAGTAAAAGTGCGCAACCGCGCATGCGCGATGCGAATGAAAAAAAACACACCGACGGGAGGGGGGACCAGCTGGGGAGTCGATCTCCACAGCCGGCAACGACAGCTGCAGAACACCTGCAGCAAGAAGAGACCACAGAAGACAATAGAAACAAGAAAGAAGAGGAGGAAAGGGCACCAAAGAAACAACAGATGGCGAAGAAGAGGAAGAGTATGGTGAAATAGAAGAAGAAAAGAAAGGCAAGGTAAAGGATATACTTGCTCTTATTAAAGGATACATGGAGTCATTTAAAGAATGGCAAACACAGGAATTTAAGGATTTAAGAAAAAGAATAAACAACACAGAAGAGAAAATAAATAAAATGGAGATGACCTTAACAGAAATGAGAAAGAAAATGGACAAGATGGAAGAGCGGGCAGTAGCAGCAGAAATGGAGGTAGAAGACTTAAAAAAGAAATTGGAGGAATCTAATAAAAAAACTAAAGAGACACAAGAACTACTAACTCAAAAAATAGATACAATGGAAAACCATAACAGAAGAAATAACATAAAGATAGTGGGCCTTAAGGAAGATGAAGAAGGCAAGAATATGAGGGAGTTTATAAAAGAGTGGATCCCTAAGACCCTAGGATGTCCAGAACTACAGCAAGAATTGGAAATAGAAAGGGCACATAGAGTATTGGCCTCTAAACCACAACCACAACAAAAACCAAGATCTATTGTAGTAAAATTCCTAAGATATACTACAAGAGAAAAGGTACTGGAGAAGACAATGGAAAAAGTAAGAGAGGGCAACAAACCACTGGAGTATAAAGGGCAAAAAATCTTCATTTATCCAGATATAAGTTTTGAACTCCTAAAGAAGAGAAAAGAGTTCAATATAGCAAAGGCGATTTTATGAAAGAAAGGGTATAAATTTATACTAAAGCATCCAGCGGTATTGAAAATATTTATTCCAGGACAACAAAACAGACTATTCTCGGATCCAGAAGAAGCACGAAAATTTGCAGAACAATTACAAAAATAGACTGAGGGAGGAAGACGGGTAATGAGAGTTGAAATGATCACAATTGATATGTATGTGGGTAAAGACAAAAATAGACTGAGGGATGAAGACGGGTAATGAGAGTAAAAATGATCACGATTGATATGTATGCGGGTAAAGAGGTATAAGAGTGAATAGAGACAAGGAGCATACATGAATGTATCTGTACTTAGAGGAAAATATAGATAGTATAGACAAGAATTAATAAGGGAAGGTAATGGAATAGAGAGAATAAGGAGGGAATTAAAAGAGTGACCTTTGTGACATATGAAAAGTGAAATCTTTTCTGGGGGAGGCGGGGTGGGGGGAAATAGCGGTCACTGCAAAATCAGTTGACGCTTGCGAGTGGATTCGCAAATCCAAATGGAGAGGGGAGATGTGGTTGTCCGACAAGGGATAAAGGACAACTCAGGAGGTGAAGGGGAGATTGGGGATAAATAAGATAGAAATAGGAGAATAAGGAAAATGTTGGATGTTGTAGGAATGTTGTCTTATAAAGAGTTGAAAATAAGAAAACAGAAATGGAAAAGGAGGAAAGGTAATGATGGAAAAACGGAAAGAGAAGATAAACAAAATATAAAAGGGCTACGCTGAACTATATGTCTTTAAATATTAATGGAATACATAACCAAATTAAAAGGAATAAACTACCAAATTTAAATGAATAAATGTATTCCATTAGAAAAAATAACATATTGGTTAAGAAATAATATTGAAATATTCGAACAAGTATAGGAGCCTTACATTAAATACAATAGCGAAAACCTACCGGGGACAAACATTACCTAAGTTGATGGAAGGAGAAGGAAAGAAAAGAATGGACTCAGTAGAATTTCTGGTGTAATTTTGTTGAATGACAACATTGTCTGACTGGCTTAATGCAACCTAGATTGTATACCTAAAATGGATGAGAGGGGGGGGTGGGGGGGTGGTTTGGGAGGAAAGGGGGGGGCGGGAGAAAAAGTCACTGTATATGTGTGAAAAAGAAATTGTGTATATCATGGCTAATGTGATTTATGGTGTGAAAAATAAAAAAATTAAAAAAAAAAAAAAAGGATTGCCCCTAGCCAGGTCATTCTGGACTGGTCGACCTACTTGTGATATGCTCCAGTCATTTAGTTAATAAAAGCCTTGGTTTGGAAAAAAAAAGCTTCCCTGTATTTAGGAGACCATAACTGCACACAATACTCAAAATTTGGCTTCATCAATGTCTTGTACAACTTGACCATCACATCCCAACTCCTATACTCAATACTCTGATTATGAGGGCCAATATGCCAAAAGCTCTTTTCACAACCCTATCCACCTGTGAAACCACCTTCAGCAAATTGTATCTGTCTTCCCAAATACCTCTGTTCTCCCATATTCCTCAATGCCCTACCATTTACCTTGCATGCTTTATCTTGGTTTGTTCTTCTAAAATGCTCACAGTTGTTTGCATTCAATGGCATCTGCCATTTTTCCAGCTGGTCCAGATTCTTCTGCAAGTTTTGAAAGCCTTCCTCGCTATCCACAACACCTCCTAACTTAGTATCATTTGCAAACTTGCTTATCCAATTTACCACATGATCATTGATAGATGACAAACAACAATGGTCCTAGCATTGATCCCTGAGGCCCACTACTAGTCACAAGCCTCCACCACCATTACTCTCTGGCTTCTATATAGCCAATGTCGAATCCAGTTTACTACTTCACCATGAATTCAGAACATCTGAACATTCCGGTCTAACTTCCCAGAACCTTGTCAAAGGCCTTACTGAAATCCACATAGACAACATCCACAGCCTTTCCTTCATCAATGTTCATGGCAACTCATAAAACTCTGCAAGTTTGGTTAAACACAACCTACCATGCACAAAACCATGTTGACTATCTGTATCCAGGCCCTGGCTATCCAAATACTTTTATATACGATCTCTTCGGATACCTTCCAATAATTTACCTACTACTGACACCAGGCTCACAGGCCTATAATTTCCTGGAATTCTTTTGGAGTTTTTTTTTAAAAAACACAATAGAATAACATGACCTACCCTCCAATCCTCCAACACCTCACCTGTGACTAAGCCACCTTTAATCTGTATAGGTTCCATGACCTCACTGCCTGTTTCCCTTGCTTCCCTCGCCTCTGATGTGTGACAGAGTATATAGAGGGAGATAAATTGGGGAAGGTTTGTTAGAGCAGGTCATACATGAACACTTTAAAACAGAATATTTGCAGGAGCTTTTGCAAGAATGCTCAGAGACTCATGATGGACTGTACAAATGTAACCCACATGCAGTGGCAGCTTTGTCTTGAAAACAGAATTTACTGTCTGGAAGGTCATGTGATTTTGCAGGCAGAGGGGGGGAAAAAAACAGGCTTCCCTCTAAGAGTTGGAAGGAGTGAGAGAGAGGAGAGACACAGACATCGGTTCCAGAGGAGCAAGCTTTGAAAGATGGCCTGGTCCAAGGAGAGGACCTTGGAATCAGTCTTTCCCTTGGAATAGGAGAAACAGAAAGGAACTCTGTGGTGACCTGAAAGAAAGAGGTTATCATCTGGAGAACCCTGAAGGGGGAAAGTTTGAGCAGCAAGACACTGGAGTGGCTGATTAAAAAGGTATCAGTTGTTGATGTCCTGAAACTAGAAAAACTCTGAAGCCCAACAAGAACCCTCCTGAGTGGTAACCATTTACTTGTTAAGCACCAAAGCCTGCAGAACTTTCTTAATGTTAACTTCTGGTCACAGTATAAGAATTTTCTGCAACCAGTGAGATTGGACTGTGAACCAAAGAACTTTGCTGAACTTACACACACGTGCTTAGAATTAGAAAGGGGTTAAGTGAGTCAATAGAGATGAGTTTGATTCTATTTTTATGTTCAAAGATAATTAAAAGCAACTTTTGTTTAAGTTACCCTTTGTTGTGGTGTCCACTGAACTCATAACATGCAAAAAAAACTTAGGATTTCCCCCATCTCGTTGGCTCCATACATAGCCCACCATTCTGTTCTTCAAGGGGACCAATTTTGTCACTTGCTATCCTTTCAATATACCTGTAGTAATCCTTCGGATTTTCCTTCATTTCATTTGCCAAAACAACCCAATGTCCTCTATTAGCACTCCTGATTTCCTATTTTTCTTGCATTTTTTAAAAAAATGCTGCTCAAGTACTTAATTTATTCCTTATTTCCTATACACCTCTCATTTTCTTAACCAGATCCCCAACAACCCTCAAAAACCTAAAGGTATGCTTGTTAAATTTGCATTTAATCCTGACAAGAACATACAAACACTGTACACTCAAAATTTTGCCTTTGGAAGTCTCCCACTTCGAGAGTACATCCTTGCCGGAAAACAACTTATCCCAATCTACATTTTCTAGTTCCTTTTCATTTCCTCAAAATTAGCCTTTCTTCAATTTTGAATCTCAACCCGAGGACCAGATCTATTTTTACCATATTTAGCATCATTCTTGTGAATCTTTTCTGAACTCTCTTCAATGCCAGCACATCCTTTCTTAAACAAGGTGCTGCTGGAAGATCATTACCAATGCTTCCACAATCTATATAGCTACTACTTTCAGAACCTGATGGTGCATTCCATCTGGTCCGGGAGGCTTATCTACCTTAGACCTTTGTAACAGCACCAGGGTAACGGTCCCCTTCTCAGTTTCCCTGCGCTAGCACAACGTTTTCAGCTGCCTGGCAGATTACGGATAGTGACACAGTCATTGACCCTGCATTGAACCACTGCCAGGCCAACTAAAAACACCACTGGACATGTGTCAGTATACAGCGATTCGAAAACACATATCCAATTTAATCCTCTCCCTTCAGAGGCTACTGGCTTACAAAGAGTCCACTAACTAATAAAAAAGGTATACATTGGGTTCAAAAACCATAAACTAGTTAATTTTACAAATATTGAAAATAATTTAAAAATTATCATAAAGTTAAAGATTCATTTCAGTAGTGGAACATCTAATTTTTTTCCCAAAGTCAGAAATGCCTTCATATCAGACAGCCATTGTGTACAAGTAGGAGGGACCATCTTTCCAGCTCATTAAAATGGCCCTTGTGATAAAGGGAGATGAGGGCAACTACATGGAATTGTCAATCAGTCAGAATTAAACCAGATAGCCCACTTATTCCAAAGAGAGCAATTAAAGGATTTGGACAAAAATTGGAAAAAGGACATAACCAAAACACGTGTACCTTGTCACATTTTGAAGATAGATTAGAATAGAATTTAGCTAATTGAACTTTAGAATAGTGGCCTGGTGTACTGCCTTAAATTGTAAAAATGAATGTCTAGCACAAATAGAGGACGAATGCACTCATTTCAGAAATGAATTCCATGTAGTTTCAGAAAATAACTTGAAAATCTTATCATAGCTTTAATTCTGTCAAGGGAACTGTCCCTAGAATTTAAAAATAATTCATAAAGGCCAGATACTACCTTTTTATAATTAGGTTGAAAATTATAAATCATCCCCATCATAGGTTACAGGTCTTCAGGGAGCTTCAAAATTGTAAAAACCTCAACCTGTAAATAGCAAAAGAAAATTATGACTAGGTATTTTAAATTTGGTGGATAATTGATCAAAAGAAGCAAGAATTTGGTTGTAAAAATATCTGAAAATATCTAAATTTAACCATTGATGCTAACTGTTATCTTGAACCAAAGGCAAGAAAGGAATGACCCAAATAGGACTAATTGATTAAAATCTATGGTACCCAAAATGAATGGTAAGGGTGCTCCAAGTATTGAAAGAAGAGAATTTTTTTAAAAAGTAGATTTAATTTCTAAATTAATCCAACTTAATGCACCTAATTTTTCCTAATGATGAATCCAAAAGTAATATTAGCTCCCCAAAAATAAAATCTAAAGTTATGTAATACTCCTTTTTGATATTATTTGCCAACTTCTTTTCAAAGTTCATTTTTTCCTTCCTAATAACTTTCCTTGTTGCCTTCTGTAAACTTTTAAAATCTTCCCACTCCTACATCTTAAGGTTCCCTTACCAACTCTGGTTCATTACACAATATCCATTCATAATTGCCATTTCCCTGATCAGCTCAGCTACAAGCTGTTCTAAGTCATCCTAAAGGTACTCGATAAATTCCTTGCCTCGGGATCCAGCACAAATCTTTTCTCCAAACAACCCGCTTATTGAAAACTCCCATGACTAGTGTAACATTACCCCTTTTGCATGCCTTCTCTATCTCCCTTTGTAGTTTGCACGCCACATCTTGGCTACTGATTAGAGGCCTGTATATAACACATCAGGGTCTTTTTACCCTTACTCTCTCTCTTTCCTAACACCCCCCCCCCCCACCCTAATTCAGAGGAACAGCAAAGTAATTTCTCTGTCATTTCAACTTCTACAGCTGCAGTTTTTAAAAACACCAAGCCATTTGGTCAATTTCAATGAAATTTTACTAATTAAATGAAAGGTAAACCAGCTTTTCAGTAAATTACTTCATCAGGTTATTGCAAACTAGTTGAGAACAAATGCACATTACAAGTAATGTTTAAATACTAGAATTTAATCATACACTAATTGAAACATCTCTTGGCAAGTACTAATATAGTTTTCCCTTTCTTCTCGAGTCATCAATGATACCAATTCAGGCCGTTGACCAACTTCATTGTAGAGGTATGGTCTTCCAGCAACTGTAAGTGTAGGTTTCTCCAGCTCAGATTCATCTTCCTGAAGTTTTGCTTTTGTACTCTTGAACTCTTCTTCAGATTCACTGCCTGGTTCACTCCAATTTGCATTTGAAGTGAAGGCTGCCCCTCTTTTCTCATGAATCAGAAGAGTTTTTATTACTTCACAATGGAGACTTTTGCTCTTTGAAATTACATTTTGATCAGGCGGGACGGCATGTTCTAAAATAATTCAAAGTGAATTTAACTCGTCAATTTCAAACAAAACTACACATGCACATTTCTAACTCACTTCATAAAAACCTCCAACTTGATCCTTTTCTTACCCATCAGATAAAAGCTGATTACCCTATGCCTGGGTTTTCTTTGTGAAAGATCAAGTGGGAGAAATGTGAGGTTAACTATTAGTCTCAAAGGCAGAGCTTACATTTTTAATCTCCAACTACCGAGCCCTTTTGTTTGGATCTGGAATGGAGAAACTTGGTGTCAGGAGTTTTTTTTTTATTTTTGAAAATTTTATTTGTAGTTACAAACATCACAGGGGAACTCTTTCTTCCCCCCCCCCCCTTATTTTTTTTTTAAAAAAAACAGATAAGTTTATATAGTGTTCTTATTTTTCCTTCCCCCCCCCCCCTCACATTAGCAAAGAGAGACATATCAATTACTAAAAATAACAATGAAAATACACACGTTGGGGGGAATGGGGGGTGGGTTGCTGACCAGGCCTCTAAACTATTTCCTCATTCTCGACATTCTGGGACTTGTGTGAGCCTGTTGTTTCCATTTGAGAAAGGCATTGAGAAGGTTAATCTCACTTGCACTTCAATGTATCGCAAGTATGGCTGCCACACCTTATTGAACAGGTCATCTCTCTCTCCCTCAAGTTATAGGTAATTTTATCCAGGGAAACACAGCTCTGCATCTGTGTTCCATCACGTTATGCTTAGCTGCGGGTCAGATTTCCAGGTAGCTGTTATGCAATCTCTTGGCCACCACCAAGGTAACTTTTACAAATTGAACTTGGTGTTTGGACACCCTCTGACTTGCATCCATAATAACCTGCACCCCTGTGATTTTTTTCCCAAAATGTCCAATTCTACTCAAAAAGGTCTCACCTTGGCACATAGCCAGGTTAAATGCACAAAGATTCCTGTCTCTACACTGAATCTAAAACACAATTCTGAGAATTCTGGTTTACCTTGTGCAACTTTTGCAGTGTAAGGTATAGCTGGTGCAAGAAATTGTATTGCACCAGCCTATATCTGGTGTTAATAACTGCCCTTAGGCTGTCCCAACAGAAGTCAGACTAGCATCATTCAGGAATGCTGTTCCTAAATCTGACTCCTGTGTTTCCAGCACTCACTTTGGAGCAGGAAATTAATTTACATGTGGTTCCCTTTTGAATTAGAGCCTCCACGTCACTACACAACAGCAGGGCCATCGATGGACCTAACTCGTCTCTCAAAGAAAATCTTAATTGAAGATAGCAGAAGGTGGTCTTGCATGATAAATCAAATTTGTGTGGTTTTTTTAAATTGCTCGAATGACATGACCTGCCCCTTCTCATAACAGTCCTCGATACATCAGATCCCTTTCTAGCACCAGGTGTCCAGGATATTATTAGCCAGAAGTTTTGATGAAGATTCAAGATTCCTTTATTAGTATGTTCATAAAATGGGTTAACTTTTATTTTACGTTAAGGCACATAAATAAGGTGCCCTTGTAACATCTGCAGCTGCTCAAATCTCCTGTTTATTCCAGCAGAAAACCAGATCTCCTGGTTCTGAACTCTGGTTCAATTCAGGAAGCTGATAAGACCCAAGGCCCTTCGGGAGCTCTTCTCCCCATCAACACCCTCATGAATCACTGTTAGAATTCCTGCGTCCTACGAGCCCCCCTCTGAAGGATTTTTGGTTATTGTACTTATGTCTCCCTATGTATTTGGACTAGGTTAATCAGGACATGGGGATGCAATATGGATAAGATTTTAGCTATACAAACTAAATATTCATCTTCCAAACCTTCTACTCTAGAAGAACTGAACATTTGATTGTTTTAAGACGTACAGTATGGTAACAGGCCCTTTTGGCCCACGAGCCTGTGCTACCCAATTAACCTACATCTCCGGTACATTTTGAAAGGTGGTAGGAAACCGACACAGACACAGAACATACAAACTGCTTACAGTGTCAGATTCAAACCCCAGTGATTGTTCGTACTAATAAGGGCTTATTAGCTTGTAACACCAGAGGATCAGCAATGGAAAATTAACCAATGATAAATTCAAAATAATAGTTTTTGTTAAACTATTAATAATATTTCTTACTTATCTCTAAATTTAACTCCACTATGTGCAAATGTAAATGTGTATTAAAATCCAAAACCATTACAGTTTAAACTTCATTCTGAAAAAGTCAATTTTAAAGTCCAGTTTCAAATATCTTGTTAACTTCAAGATCCTTTTAAAATCACTTTTAAACATACGTTTAGATCTCTTTAAACTCAAGTCTATGGATGAGCTGTTTTTCAGAGAGGTATTCTTCAAACAAGGTTGACCATCTTTTGGGCACAAATAAAAAGTGGTCTTACTTATTTAAAAGATACTTGTGTTGTATCTCCTGTGATAAGGATAATACAAGTCCCGTCTTTCCAGGAGGTCAAGTTTTCTATATTTTTCAGTTTTCTTCCACAAAGAAGCTGCACTTTATTTTCAAAAGAGCAGTTGGAAAGTGACCTCCCTTTTGAAATCCACTTTTTCTGTATTCCCCTTTGATTAGGTGCAACACACAACAGCACCTACTCCAATTACTGTAATTCAACCCTGTCTTTCACAAGGGTCCAACTCCTGTGTGTCCCACAGGGTCTTGACTTCTGAACCGATTCAAAAGCTCTTTCTACCTTCAGTGTAGAGCTCTCTGGCATCATATGATGTGACATCACAATTTTAGTTTCATTTCTGTCCAAAACAACTTCAGTTCTACAAACTTCCGACCTCATCTCTGTTTAAGTGGTTATGATTCCACAAAGTCTGGCACATTATCAAAATGTTGCATATACGAACAACAACAAAAAAATGTTTTTAAGAAACCACATGTTGTCCTTGAGTTTCAATTAAGAACACTTCAGTTCCATTATGGCTTGGATTTCGAGAATGAACTCTCCGAGTGCAATAGTTCTCCATGAATGTACTGTTGCATTGGTGCTATAGAATACAACTCCCAGAAGTCTAGCGAACCAGCATGGAACGTCATAACGTCATGCATGTGGTTCAGTGTTTTAAAAGAATATGCACGTGAATGAAGTAAACCAGTTCTGATTTACCTCCGACGGTGTCGTATTTTGCATTGATCAGCCACCACTGCATTCTTAGTGGCTACATTTGGTGACCCCAAAACAAGCTTTTGCACCATATGGATACTGCAGCAGTTGTTGTTAAGCTACTGCCCTTTTGGAAGGCAGACCACAGCTGTGGTTTTGACAGGCTGAGGCACAATTTCGCCTCAGGAAGATAGAGGTGGATGCGACTCGCTATTATCACCTTGTCTGTGCCTTGGACCAAAACCGCTGCCAAGTGAGTTGGTGACATCCTGCGCGATCCACCGGAATCTGGAGAGTGCAAGTATGATCATCTCGAAGTGCTCCTGCTGCAAATTTGTGGCATGTCCCACAGAGAGAGGGTTGCCAAACTGTTACACATGGAAGATTTAGGTGACCCTGCCCCGTCCAAACTAATGGATGACATGCTGTACCTGGCATCTGGCCAATGGCCAGATATGTTATTCAAACAGTTCTTCCTGGAGAGGATGCCAGAAGACATTAAACTCTTATTATTTCAGAGTTCCTTGGAAGACCCAAGGGCAGTAGCTGCAGAGGCAGATGTCCTGTGGCTGGAAAAAAACACATCAAAAGGTCTTCGGTCAATGTCAGTGCATCACAGCTGTCTGCACCCAGCATCTCTCTTGTGGACACTACATCCCAAGCCAACGCTCTCAACACACCAGTTACTATAACAAGACAATGTCTCAAGTCAGGCAAACAGCCTGTCGACACTTCCACCTGGTGTTTTTAACCACCGTCATTGGGGAGTCAATGCACATAGGCATCTGCCACCCTGGCAATTCTCGTGAAGTGCCCTGGGAGACTGTCATTTATGGCTGCGATGGTTGGCCCAAAATCTGAGCTTTCTGCATGTTTGGGATCAGCTGTCCCAATGTAAATTTTTGGTGGGCAACTCACACCAGTCAATAGTTCCAACATACCCACGTATGTCACCAAAAAAAAAAAAGAATGTTCAGTTCGAAGGAAACGTGGCCTTTTATTTTAGCAGCAGTGTCATGACCACTACTCAGGGCCAATTTCCTTCAAGCTCATTCATTCATGGTGGCTTTAAAAGGGTGTCAGCTGGTGGGCAGTATCACCTTTCAAATTATTCGCCTGGCAGAATCGCATGGTCCTGCACTATGCCTTCAAGCCCTGTGCAAGACTGTTGATAAGTTCTCCAGACTTGTAGAAGAGTTTCCCGAAATTACAACTCTGCAGTTTTTGACCCCCACCGCGAAACATGGGGTAACTCCCCATATTTTTACCAAGTGTTTTCCCATTCATGCAAAGGCATGTTGCTTGCCTCCAGAGAAACTGCAATTAGCTAAACAAGAATTCCACAAAATGGAAGACCTGGGGATAATTCACATGTCCAACAACCAATGTGCGTCTCCATTACTTTTAGTCCAAAAATGCATCAGAGGGTGGAGACCTTGTGGAGATAATGGATGTCTCAGTGGCTCCATTATACCAGATCACTTCCCTATTCCCTATATTCAAGATTTTTCAGTGAACCTGCATGGAGTGAAAATCTCTTCAAAAGTAGACTTGGTGCATGTATATCACCAGGTGCCAGTGGGGCCAGTGACATCCCAAAAACAGCAATAATTACACCTTTTGGATGGTTTGAATTTTTGGGTTAAAAAGTGCAGCTTAGATCTTTCAGCAAGTTATGGATGCAGTAGGGTGTGGCATGGCCAATGTCTTCACTTATCTAGTCACCAGCAAAACTAAAGAAGATCACAGGGAACATCTGCGTACACTCTTTAGACATTTGTAAGAATTTGGACTGACCAATAAATGTGTTTTTGGACAACAGTCCTAGAATTCCTGGGGCTTACAATCACTGACGAGTGTGGTTCCTGCTGCCTTCCAAGATCAACTCTATTATTGAATATCCCAGACCAACCACTGTCAAAAGTGTTGGAGCCCTGGTCAGCTTGACAATGGCAGCAGTTAGCCTTCATTTTTGAATTCTCTACCAGAATAATGCACATTTCTGGAAAAGACAATATAGTGGCTGATGCACTTTCCCACTCATTTGCACTCGAGAGATCAGCAATTGACCACGGTATTGACAGTGCAGCTCTCGCCACTGCCCAAGCACAAGATGATGTGATGGAGTCGTATCACACCTTGATAACAAACCTACAATGGAAGGATGTGCAAATCAAAGATGTTGGCAAGCTGCTCTTTTGCGACATGTCAACAAGACATCCACGGCCAACATCCCAGCCTTGTGTAGATGTCGCATTTTTGATTCTGTCCATGAACTTTCTCATCCATCCATCAGATCAAGCATTAGTCTGATTTCAGACAGATTTGTTTGGCACCGACTGAAGAAAGACGTCACACAAATGGCAAGATCTTGTGTAACTTGTCAAAAAGTACAAATCCATTGGCATACAAAAGCACATCTACAACCCTTCCCACTGGTAACTCACTGCTTCAACCTTGTCCATATGGACATAATGGGACCATTTCCAGTTTCACAAGGCTACCACTCTCTCTTCACAGTGATCGATAGGTTTATGAGATGGCCTGAGGCAGTCCCCATGGCAGATGCTTCTACGGACTCTTGTGCACGAGCATTCCTTAATACCTGGGTGGCTCGCTTTGGCCTACCATCACACATCACTTCTGACAGAGGACCTCAATTTACATCTTCATTGTGGACAGCCTTATCTCAGCTGTTTGGCTCTAGGCTTCATTATTCAAGCGCCCATGAGATGGTTGAATGATTCAATCACCACTTTAAATTAGCCTTAATGGCCCATTTGGATGGTCCCAACTGGGCAGACGAATTACCATGGGTGTTGCTCTGCACGAGGACAACTCCAAAAGAGGACCTTCACACTTCATCTGCGGAGCTTGTATACCGCATGCCTTTGGTGGTCCCAGGGGAATTCATTCAACATGGATCCAGTAAAGATGAAAATCCCAAAGAGCTGCTGAGCAGACTAAGGGATACTCTAGGCAAATTATCCCCTGTACCACCATCATCACATGGCAAACAGGTTTCTTTTGTACAACACGAACTGAAGGACTGTGAATAAGTGTTCATACATAGAGGAACACATGGATAGCCATTGCAGGTGTCATACGAGGGACCATACAGGGTGATAAAGACAAACAAGGTCAACCTGCATTTTGGGCATTGCCAGGCTGCCTCTGTCATTCAGAATTGACAGGCTCAAACCTGCTCATGTTGACAAAACTTCCCCTATTCAACAGCCAGCTGTCCGATGAAGGGGTAGACCTCCCCAAAAAACTACCAGGTGATAGTTGCAGTTCTGGGGGTGGGGGGGGGGGGGGGGAGAGGCAGAGTAGTGGTGCTATAGATAGACTACAACTCCCAGAAGTTTAGCAAACCTACATGAGACATCATAATGTCATACGTGGCACGTGTTGTTCAATGTTTTAAAGGAATACGTGCATGACTTAAGTAAACTTGTTCCGATTTATCTGCAACTCTGTGTCGTTATTTTGAGTTCATCAGCCACCACTGCATTTTCAGTGGCTACACTGTGATTTGTGTGTGACCCTGTACCAGCCCACAACTAACTTACTAAATATACAGATAATATTTTAACTCTAACTTTAAGACTTTTCTATGAAATATAGATTAACATTAACCTTAATATTAACACAGATCCATTACACTGGCACTGTATTTTACTAACCGCTACACTAACCAGTGCGACAACAACCATGTGGCTGTTAGAAATACCAAGAATTTCCAGGAAATTCCTGAAATTTGCCAAATAATGCCATCTTTGTGTTTATGTATTCAGGCGGAAGTATTAGACAATTACAATTTTGGGACTTAAGTCCAACAAATACTGGTTAATAATTTTCCCAGTAACGCTGGTTTAAAGAATAATAGCAGATACTTTAAAGTATTGATTATCAGTGCCCCCCCCCCCCCCACATTCCACTTTACCTAATCCCTGTGCCATCGGTGCTGTGATTTGTAAGGGATTGCTTAAGGTGGAATGTGAAGGGAAGGTTGAAAAATCACTGCTCTAGACCCAGTTGTTACTGAAATACCTTGCTTCAGAAAAATTGTCATTGGCCCATTTCTTTTGGAGTTATGAAACAGTACACATAACAAGTAAATTAGGTACGATTAAAACAGTGGTTTTCAAACTTTCTTTCCATCCACATACCACCTTAAGCAATCCCTTACTAATCCCTGCTAAAAGGTCAGTACATTTTCAAAACTTTCCTAAAGACCTGGGTTGTGATTATTTTTTGGTTGCATACGCAAAATGTATTATAGAAAATATAAAACGGACTCACCAGATGAACACCCTGCCATTTCCAAACCAATTTCTTCAACAGTACTTGTGGCCATCCAGATTGGCTGAGGTTTAATAGGCTTTTTCTTGGTTTTGGCTTCAGATTCTTGGAAATTTACCACAATGTTTTGCTCATAGAGGTCACTGCAACTAGTTTTGTTTGACCATCTACCCGGATGAGCATAATTTGCAGGGCAGAAAGTCTTCTGCTTCAGACTGAGGGAAAAAAATATAACAAAAGCAGGGTGGTCATCTCTGTTTCTTCTCAACGGGAGATGTCCTCCCAATTTTTGGTGCCCTGTGCTGGTCGCTGCTCCCCAGAATGTACAACCCCTCGTGGCCGATGCCAGCATAGTCACCACCATCTTGGGGGTAGACCCCATGGTTGCAGGATTGTAAAATAAAACACTGTCAGCTCTTTAAACAGACTGTTTAAACCTATACTGAGCCGACAGCATTAGAACCAGGTGGCTGAACCCTTAGGGTTAGCACTGCGTCTCTGCCCTCCTGGGTCCACACCAGTGGCATTGCTGCAATTACAACAGCTCGGGCAGCATTATCATTTTCGACAAATTTATTTATCTACAAATATTACTGGTCAAAGTCCTTGCATACCTAGATTGCAATGAAGCACATACAAGTTAGACACATTTCCCTGGATAGAAAACCATTACCCCCGAGAGTGTAAAACAGTTGACTTTCATTCCCATTAATAATTTCTAAATTCTGGAATTTGTTAGGGAGTTGAAGCTTGTAAAGAACAGGTGGAAGTGGAATAAAGATAAGATCAGCCACAGTCATATTGAATAACAGAGCATGCTCGAGGCTAGACGCAGATTAGGAGACTGCTTTGAACAGTTAAACCCTGCAGGTCTAAGCTTTTCACAGCCAACTATTTTAGCTGGTCAACGATGCCTACAATTGACACGTCTGTCCTCAGCCTCATTGTCAGAGCGAGGCCAAACTCAAATTTGAGGAACAATCGTAGATAGCCTTAAACTTAACACCTTGAATATTGATCTTTCCAATTTTATGTAACCACCCCCATCCCAATCCAATTCCATCATTTCCATCCCTTTGCCTACTCCTGTACCTATTTTCTCTGCAGTTATGGGAGTTCTTCTTGCATCCAACAACATGGAGGCATCTTATCTTGATACTTTTAAATATCAAACACTATGTAAATTTAATTTTCGACCAGCAGGGATTAAAACTTATACAGCTAAATATTGCAAGAACAAATTCAGAGTCAAGACCTGATTCCCCACACTGGTGATTTTAAGCTAATTTGGGAAAATTAACATGCAATTTATTCCAAAGTTTATACTACAGGGAGATTAAAATGTGCCATTCCAAATGGGTTCAGGCAGTCAAGAGAGAGCATAGAAATCCCACATACCCTCAACCGGAAAGTATTGAAATTAAATTAAGAGCATTGTGGAAGAGAGAATGCCCTAGAACAGAATTAGGCTAAACGGGAAACTCAATACACAAAAGTGCTGGAAAAACTCAGGTTAGCAGGAGCGGCCATACCACAACTCAGGTGCCACATGTGGCTCTGATAGATAATGTGTGGCTCGCGGCAATGTGGTATATGCCATTGTATAGGATGATCCAAAACAAAATTAACAAATCAGGTCGTCCCATACAAGGTGTATAAAATTCTTAACTTGATTACAAAGTCTCAACATCGATGCCACATTTCTGCCGGCTCCGATACAATCTCATGCATACCCCATTAATTATTTGTGAAGTCTCAGCACTCCTCCGCAGGGTCCATCCACCCAATTAGACATGTCAGCTCAGTACAGGCTTTAAACAGCCTGTTACAGGAGCTGACAGTGGTATATTTTAAAATACTGAAATAAATTAAAAACCTTTAAATGATCATTCGTTATTAAAAATATTGTGGTTTTCTTTTTAACAGCATCCACTGGTCAGCGGTAAGTGCCAGATTTGGGTGATCTTATATAAAGAATATCGCTCAAAACCAAAATTTTAGGTGCAAACTCTGGGGTCGTCATATAATACACACACATATTGGGTGGGAAATGAATCCTACAAGCTAGTGCTCACATTTGTAGTTTTAGTGGGCGAGGCATGCAATCAGGAGTTTGAAAATGTGGACTTTTTGATTATTGAATACAAATTAGCAATTTTAAAACTACATACATCAATATTACAGACATGTATTTCTTAATATTTATATAGGTTTTTGTAACAAAATGTGCAAGAGTAGAAACACACATGTAACATTTTTTTTTGTCTTGTGGCTCTTAGACATCTGAGGTTTATTGTATTTGGCTCTTTCATTCAGCAAGTTTGGCCACCCTGAACTATAGGCAGGGGAACCAATGCTTCAGGCCTGAGCCCCTCATCAAGGTATTAACAAAAAGCAGGCAGGTGCCTGAATAAAAAGGTGAGGAGAGGAGACACAGAGAGGGGAAAAAAGGGGAGGAGTACAGACCTGTTCCCCCCCCCACTCCCTATCCTTTTTGTTCAGGGACTTGTACCATGACGAGGGGCTTAGGCACAAAACCTTGCTTCCCCTTTGCTTCCTCTGGATGCTGCATGACCAGCTGAATTTCTCTAGCATTCTAATGCATTGCACATAATAGAACTAGAAAGGTTTAGCAGATATACTTTACCAGTTTGTCAGTTCTGGAATCTCAGTTGGTTGTGGTTCCAGAAGTTCACGTGGAAGGGCAATATCTTCAATTTCATGCAAAAGTGCATATATTGGTTCAACCTGTTCATTAAATGTGGCAAGAAGAGTTTGAGCTTCCCGCTTTGGTATTGAGGAGGCATCCTCTTCTACTTCAGTGTGACAGTAAGTACAGTTAAAATTACCTGTAAATTTTATGGGAACAGCAGAAAAAGGATGAACAGACAGTCACGGTCATACAGCACAGAAAGGCCATTCAGATCTTGAACTGTTTGCTCAATAACCTTACCATTAAGCAAGGCTACAAGCAACTTTGGCAACATCTTGGGAAAAAAATAGCAGGGGACGAGAACCAGAATATACAACATTCTTAGTGTTTCATGTTTTGGGAGGGTTTCAGTGACTTTGCTTCTACCGTCTGCTCATCATTTCAGCATCCAACAGAATTAATTCCAATCTTCACCAGAAAACTTTAAAAGGATCGGCCTAGTGCTGTCGAGAGACTAAGCTAAAGGGAAAGGAGGCTGAGCTGCCTCACAACTAGAGATTATTTACTTCTGCATATCTGTTTTGATTTGGTGAGATTACACTTGCCAGTGATCCCAGGAATCGAACACCAATTGGCCTTTAAAATGGGAAGTGTGAAAGCAAAATCTGCTCAACTCCGGCGTCAGAGAACGTCATCTTACACCGGGGATTGCTGACCGACCCCTCGTACAATCCCTGGTGTCGAGATCAGGCAAGTGTGATACGGGCAGCAACATTGCAGGCACTTCCGATTAAAGGTAGAACAGACCAAATGCCGGGGATAAACCCGTGCAAGTGTGAAAGCGTTCAGTGTCCCAGTTAGGAGTGGTCTGCTGTGAGAGGCCAAACTCCCATTCCTATCCCAGAACACTGAACGGCCAATTTACTGGGATGTAAAGTATGAAAGGGGCTTAAGATTCTCACTGAGTAATGGAACTGGTTTCATGGGAGTTGGCCAAATTACTGCACGACATTACAAATTGCACAATTAAAACAATCAGTATAATTTCAGTTATGTTTTAAAAAATTCTCTCGGTTGGCAGCAAAACCATATATTAATAGCCAAAACAAATTAATAAAATTTGGGCTCCTTGAAAAATTTAAGAACATATTTACCTGTGCAAGGATCGAACAAGTGATTGACTTCCAAATCGGTAAATGTACTGAAACATAGGGGACATTTAAAAGAAGATCTTGTTGTTGAATTTCTCTCATCAGTTTCAATTTTTCTGCGCATAACATCCAGCTTGTATTTCACTACATCTACAAGTAGCTTATAGTTGATGTGATAATAATTAATTCTGGAACTTTTTCCATCTGCACTGATTTCAACTCTAATGTGACTTTTAATGAACTTGTCAGCCTTCAGTGTGTTGAGAACAGCTCGGAGCTGCTTCTTCTCAAATTTCAACAGTTGTTGCAAATCCTCCTCCTTCACACAGGAGTAGTGAACTAGAATGTTCAGGGTGAGGGAATATTCCACTCCATAGAATCCACGCACCACATATTTTGCCAAACGCTTTAATGCTGGAGGAATTTCAGTGATCACTTTTTGGTCTCCCATCATACCGCCACTGAAATCAGAAAAAGGTTTAAAAAATATATCAGCTTAATTATCTGAAAGGGATATTTGAAAGAGGCAAGCATCCTCCATGCTCTTTGCAAAGAGAACTGACAAGAAGCAAATTGTGGGAAACAATTTCTCTGATTCATTGCCAATCTACTAAGTTACAATGGTGAACTCACTCTGAAAGGGCTGAAACTGCAGCAGCAGTTTTAATCACAACTTGATGCTTAAAATTTAGAGTATGCCATTAAATATGGCTCAACAAACTCAGTTGAAACACAGTAGCTCAGAATTTGCATCAGTGAAAGTTGTTTATAACATCACTTGTGAGTTTCTGTGACGAGCAGCTGCTTTGTAATAGGGTGACAAGTAGCCAATTACAATAAGGAATACTCCAGACAACATGCCCAAATAAAAACCAAACTTAGGTATTCAAATAAAATAATGCACAATACTCTAGTCCCTTTTCCATTGACATCCCACTTAATTGGCTGTGCAGTGTCCCGGGATAGGAAGGCCTTTGTGCCGTTTCCACTGGGTCACCCTTAACTGGAGCCCCTTTCACACTTGCCAGTGATCCCAGGAATTGAACGCCAATTGGCCTTTAAAGTGGCAAGTATGAAAGCAAAACTTTGCTATCTTTTGCTTCTATCCTCATTTTATATCCTCTGGCAAGAACTGGCATTTAACTGGCAAAAACAATTTAATAGCATTTTAATTCAACCAGCAACAAAAGATAACTGTGCTGGTAACTGTTCATACAATTGATCAGTTAGGAAACTAGCCTTCAACAACAGAATGAACATCTACTCAAGGATACCTACCCACTTGCAATTCTTTAAAATATATTGTACACTTCTAATGGAAGGGTAATAGAAG
The DNA here is from genome assembly GCF_036971445.1 of Narcine bancroftii. Lineage (NCBI taxonomy): Eukaryota > Metazoa > Chordata > Chondrichthyes > Torpediniformes > Narcinidae > Narcine > Narcine bancroftii. The sequence goes on along the minus strand of NC_091471.1, from coordinate 92,995,126 downwards.
TGATAACATTGGCATATAAATGGTTTTCCAAATGCAGAGATCCTACAAATAAAAAAGCTAATCTTTCAATTTTAAAAATAAATAGGCAGTTTTAAGCATGTGTTTTGATGTCTCAAGTAAATGGGGAGACATCAATTATCTTCAGGAGAATACATCAGAAACCACCTCATGGATTTCTACCTTTTTTTAAATAACATCTTTGTTTTAGTAATAAAAGAGATTAAGAATTATTAATAACAAAGAGGAAACTCAGAATTTACATTAACTCACACAAAGAAAAAAAAATACTAATGAATCATAAAGCACAGAAACAAGCCCTTCAGCCAATCTAGACTGCCTCATTGACCTGCACCAAAGTTCTCCATACCTCTCCAATCCATCTCTTAAATGTTGAAATCAAAGCCACATCCACCCCTTCAACTGGCACCTTGTTCCACACTCTCACCCTCCTCTGAGTGAAGAAATTCCCCCAAATGTTCACCTGAAATATTTCAACCTTAACCTATCCCCTCTCATTCTTGTGTCACCCAACCTCAATGGAAAAAAGCCTATTTGCATTTAACCCTCATTCTCCAACACTTCAGGACGTTAAGTCCCAACCTATTCAACCTTTCCTTACAAATTAGCTCTTCAGGTCCCAGTAACATCCTTGTAATTTTTCTCTACACCCACAATCTTATTGATATATCTACTGTAGGTGGGTTTCCAAAACTACATACAATACTCTAAATTTGGCCTCACCAATGTTTCACAACATCCCCAACTCCTGCACTCAATACTTTGATTTATGAACCCCAGTTTTCCAATGGCTCTCTTACAATCTAATCCGTCTGTGAGACTACTTTCAAGGAATTATGTATCTATATTCCCAGGTCCCTCTGTTGTCCCACCCTCCATAGTTACCAACCACTAACCCTATCCTGGTTTGTCCTCCCAAAGTACAACACCTCACACTTGTCTGGATTGAATTCCATCTACCATTTTGTCACCATTTCCATCTGTGAAGGAAAAAAAAATATCATCCCCTCAGAAAGTTTTGTAATTAATGCAGAACCATATCATCATGAACTCACATAATGTCATTTAGCAGATGAGACATGAATAACATCAATTTTAAAAAAAACTCACCAGAAATTACTAACATTGACTGTGATCCAAACCAAGCAGGTTTGAGAACAGGTGAAAAGAATTAGGAGATAATAAAGCCAATTAAATCACACTTAAACCATAATGTACAGAAAATGCCCTTTTTCCATGATTTAAGGAAAGATGTGTAAGTGCCCTCATATATCCCCTTGGTTTGTTAATCAGTTGGATGAAACAAATTCATCTGATCAAGGAAATAACTGTGGCCCAATCAGTGATGTTTAAAATCTCTGCTACTTTTCTTATTCTCAGTGCCTATTTGCACTGTTATCTGCTTTGTCAGTGAGCAAATTTCCAATAAATCTACCAAATCTCAGAATTAAGCTCTGAGAAGGTAGGAGGGAGAAAATATTGGTGCCTTTTTTTTTATTTTCATGGGCTTTGTTGGCAAGGCTGTCAGTATTACCAATCCATGTCTGCTCTTGAGAAGGTGGCAGTGAGGCAACATACTGAACTGTTCCATTTACTGTGCTGCTACCTGGGAAGTTACATTAATTACATTCAACAACAAGGATGGTGTAGCAAAATATTGCAATTCTAAACTATATAATTGACTGTAAAGCACATGGGAATGTTCTGTTGCCATGAAAGTTATGATAGAAATGCATTTTTTTCTTTGGCCACTGTGATTTAAAAGCTGAACTTTCAACATATTACCTGAATGTTTATTTGTAATGCTCATTACTTTGTTTTGAGACACATCACGTGGTAAGAGGCCCCTTCTGGCGCACGAGCCCGAGCTGCCCAAATACACGTAATTAACTTCCCAATCCCTTGAAACGTGGAAAGAAACTAGAGCACCCGAGGAATACCCATGCAGACCACAGGGAGAATGTGCAAACTCCTTACAGGCTGGATTCGAGAACAAAAAATGGCACCTTTCAGCTGCGACTCTGCGTGCAACTCTGGTGGGAATAATCAAATATTTGCATTTAGAGCTACTACAGCTGGAATCCACAGCACAGACCCCGATGTACCAGAAAATAAAGAGTAAGGAAAAATCTATATACAGCAATGGCAAACTCCAGACTAAATAAACTTGATGAACTCTGAGCAAAATGACAGCAGCAGAGGGGCATTAGTGATTGCTGTGTGATCTGTAGAGCTGACTGCTACAAAGAAACACACACACGCAGTGTGGCAGATTAAGCTCACTCACTTTATTAGGGCTGGAAAGGCTGCTTTTATACTGTTCAGGTTCCCGCCATTTTTGCTAATTGACTGAGTCATCAATATGAATAACAATAGCAGGCGGGAACATCCATGCATATGAGTGCCCTTCTTCCCCCACCTGTTTCTGCTGAGTTAGTTGGGCAGCTTGACCAACTCCATTTTAGGGTTGTTGGTCCGATGCTGCCTCAGCTTCTACCTCCGCCATTTCGTTATCCCACCAGTCGCTTTAGCGATCTCCGTCCGCGTCTGCTGCCATGCGATGTGCCGACCCGATCTCCGCAATTGTGGGCCGTCACATGTTTCATTGTGACACAGCACTGCAGCCTAAGGGCTTCACCTACCACCATGTGGACTGGATACCAGGGTCAACATTTCTGAGCACCTATCCTGGTACCATCATGACGAACTTATGAAGAAGCCTTGCCTCCAGCTATATTTTGTTAGGAGTTTGAGGAGATTTGATATGTCACCAAAGACTTGCAAATTTCTACAGGTGCATCAAAGAGAGTATTCTGACTGGTTGCGTCACTGTCTGGTATAGAGGTGCCAATGCACAACAGGAAAAGACTATAGAGGGCTGTAAACCTGGCCAGCACCATCATGGGCATTAGTCTTCATTCCATTAAGGATATCTACAAGAGTAAGTGTCTCAAGAAAGCAGCTTGTATCATCTCACATCCCAGCCCGTGACATTTTCCTCTGTTCCTAGATGCCACAAAACCAGGATTCCCATTGTCCTCACTGACCAACCCACCAGCCTCTGCACCTAACACATTATCTATCCTCCATAATTTCTGTCACTTAAAATGTGATCCCACCAGCAGACACATCTTCCTCTTTTCTCCTTTCTTTGGCTTCCATAGGGATTGCTCCATTACTCCCTTGTTTATCCCTCCCATCCCATTAATGACCCTTTGGCACTTTCCCTTGTGACTGCAGAAAGTGCCACACTTGTGCCAACACCTCCTCCCTCTCCACCATCTGGGCTCCCAAATAGTCCTTTCAAGTGAAGCAACACCTCACTTCTGCATCTGGTGCTCCTGTTGTGGCTTCTCTACATTGGAAAGACAGGACTCAGACTGGGAGATTGCTTTGTTGAGCACCATTGATCTGTCTGTATAGTGACAGCGATCTCCCAGTGGCCAACCATTTCAATTCTTTGCCCCACTTCTGCTCTGACGTGTCTGTTCATGGCCTCCTGTAACCTCAAACTCAGGACACCCATGAATATGGGGAGCAATACCAAAATTTCCATCTGGGCACTCTCCAATGATGGCATTAACTTTGACTTCTCCAGCTTACTCTCCTTTGCCATCTCTGCCCCATCCTCTTCTTTCTTCTTTCCTCCAGTTCTCCACCCCCTTGTTTGGTGGTGTGCCCTCCCTCTCTTGTTCACCTGCCTGTTGGAACTGTACTCCTCCCCCACCACCATTTTGTTCGGATGCCTGTCTACATTTTGCTCAAACCTTGATGAAGGGCTCAAGCCTGAAACATTGGTTATGTATCTTTATATTTGCTACATAAAGTGTGGTGTTTGACCAGCAATGGTTACTCAGTTCACATATCTGTCCTCCTAACCCCAGCATACAGACCACTGGCAAAGCAAACTAGGTCAGTTCGCAGGGAGATCAGGATGTGGCTGGTGGAGGGGTGGGCGTGGATGGGAGGTGAGGGGGCACAGCAACACTGCAAGACTGCTTTGAGACTACCAACTGGAGCTGTTTCAGGGAGGCGGCCACCTACAACGGCCATGTAAACATAGTGGAGTACATGAGCTCAGTGCTTCACAATGCTTCACAAACAGGGCTAACGAGAAACCATGGATGGATGCAGAGGTCCGGGCCCCTCTCAGAGGTCATGATGCTACCTTCGGGACAAGGTTGTAGGATGGCAATAAGATCAGTCAGGTCCAAACTCTCCCATGCAATCAAAAGGCAAAGCAATGAGTACACACAGAAGATCCACAAACAGCTATGTAACACTGGTGACAAGAGGCACATGTGGCAAGGGATCAAAACGATAATAGATCACAGGTCAACCTTCCGAATTAAGGAGAATAATGCCTCCCTTCCAGACAGACTGAGCACCTTCTATGCACTGTTTATGGGATGAACAGGATGACATCAAAGAAAGCTCCGTGTCCCCCAGATGAATGGGCTGCAAAGCCACAGCCGAGGTGAAGAGAACCCTATCCAAGGTAAACCCACACAAGGTGGGGCAACCAGACAACATAGCTGGTCAGTTACTGAAGGACTGTGCAGACCAATTGACAGAGGTCTTCACAGACATCTTCAACACCTCACTGCAGCAGGGTTCAAGATAGCCACCATCATCCACGTACCCAAGAGGGCAATGATAACAGGCCTCAATGACTAACGATCTGTGGCACTGACTTCCACCATTATGAAATGGTTTGAGCATTTGGTGATGGAACACATCAAACACACTTCCCAGAGACAATAGATCCATTTCACTTCACCTATGGGAAAAATTATTCCACAGACGATGCTATAGCCTGGATGCTTCCCTCCATCCTGGCCTACCTGGAGAATAACATTGAACACTTCCCTTCCACCATGCACACAACATCTTTCAACTGCTTCCATCAGGGAAGAGATATAGGAGTATCAGAGCTAACACCACTAGGCTGAGAAACAATTTCTTCTCATGGACAGTAAGAATGCTGAACAACCAAAGGAATTGTTTCTACTAACCGTCCAAGACTCATATTGGTACAAAACAATATTTATTTATTCATTGTTATGGATAAAATACTTTTTTTTAAATTTTTTATTTTTCACACCATAAATCACATTAACCATGGTACACACTTTTTACTTTTCACACATATACAGTGCCATTTTCTCCCCCCCTCCCTCCTCCCATCCCACCCTCCCTACCTCCCCCCTCCCGTCCATTTAAGGTATACATTCTAGGATACATTAAACCAGTCAGACAATAAAAATACACCAGAAATTCTACTGAGTCCATTCTTTTCATTTCCTTTTCCTTCCGTTAACTTAGGTAATGACTGTCCCCGGTAGGTTTTCGCTATTGTATTTAATGTAAGGCTCCCAAATTTGTTCGAATATTTCAATATTATTTCTTAAACTATATGTTATTTTTTCCAATGGAATACATTTATTCATTTCTATATACCATTGTTGTACTTTCAAATTATCTTCCAATTTCCAGGTTGACATAATACATTTTTTTGCTACGGCTAGAGCTATCTTAACAAATCTTTTTTGTGCATCCTCCAAATCAATTCCAAATTCTTTGTTTTTTATGTTACTTAGGAGGAAGATCTCTGGATTCTTTGGTATATTGTTTTCTGTTATTTTATTTAATATCTGATTTAGATCTTCCCAAAATTTTTCTACTTTCTCACATGTCCAGATTGCATGAATTGTTGTTCCCATTTCTTTTTTTACATCGAAAACATCTATCAGATACTGTTGGGTCCCATTTATTTAACTTTTGAGGTGTAATGTACAGCCTGTGTATCCAGTTATATTGTATCATACGTAACCTCGTATTTATTGTATTTCTCATCGTTCCGGAACATAACTTCTCCCATGTTTCCTTTTTTATCTTTATATTTAAATCTTGTTCCCATTTTTGTTTAGTTTTACCATTTGTTTCCTCATTCTCCTTTTCTTGCAGTTTAATATACATATTTGTTATAAATCTTTTGATTAACATTGTATCTGTAATCACATATTCAAAGTTACTTCCCTCTGGCAAACTCAAGCTGCTACAGGAGGTTCTGAGTCTTAACAAAATGGTACAGCCTCATGACACCGGGGTGGCACAGATTGTCATGTAGGGCCTGGAGACGGTCGAGATGTGTGGTGGTGCACGTCCCTTGGGATAAGGCCTCGTTGAGTTTGCCCGGCCGATACAAGATATCATAATTATAGGTGGATAACTCAATCCTCCACCTAAGAATCTTGTCATTTTTGATTTTACCCTGCTGTTTTGTATTGAACATGAAGGCCACTGCCCTCTGGTGAGTCAGCAGGGTAAACCTTTTACTGGCCAGGTAATGCCACCAGTGGTGCACTGCCTCAATGATCGCTTGTGCTTCCTTCTCGACTGAGGAGTTCGTACTTTTGAACCATGCAGGGTGTGGTAGAAAAACGCTACCAGCCTGCCTGCCTGGTTAAGTGCGGCGGCCAGTGCAAAGTCGGAGGCATCGTTCTCCACCTAGAAGGGGATGGATTCATTCACGACATGCATTGTGGCCTTTGCAATGTCTCCTTGGATCTGGTGAAAAGTAGCCTGGGTTTCCGCCGATAATGGGAAGGTTGTAGACTTAATCAGGGGATGGGCTTTATCGACGTAATTGGGCACCCATTGTGCGTAGTTAAAAAACAGCCCCAGGCACCTTTTTAGTGCCTTCAGGGTGTTTGGGACTGATAGCTCCATAAGGGGTCGCATGCGGTCAGGGTCCGGGGCAATGACACCATGCGCCATGACGCATCTAAGAAGGGCCAGGCGGTCTGTATTAAACACGTACTTGTCCTTATTGTACATCAAGTTGAGGGACTTGGCTGTACGTAAGAACTTGGTGAGGTTAACGTTGTGGCCCTGCTGGTCATGGCTGCAGATGGTGACATTGTTGAGATATGGGAACGTTGCCATCAGTTTGTGCTCCTCCACCATCAGGTCCATCTGAAAAGCAGAGACACCATTAGTCACATCGAAAGGCACCTGCAGGAAGTGGAAAAGTTTGCCGTCGGCCTCGAATCCCATTTAGGCTTGATCACTCAGGTGGAGGGGGAGCTGGTGGTAAGCCAACTTAAGGTCAATGGTCGAAAAAACTCTATATTGAGTGACCTCATTGACCAAGTTGGCTATCCGGGGTAGCGGGTATGCGTCCAACTTGGTGAAGCAGTTGATGGTCTGACTATAGTCAATCACCATCCGGGGCTTGCCTGCCCCTCTGACCACAAGGACCTGTGCCCTTCAGGGGCTGGAGCTAGGGGCACTGATCCCCTCTGCCAGAAGTCGCTGAACCTCAGCAGCCCAGATGAACTGCATATCCTCTGTGCTGTAGCGCCTACTCTTGGTGGTGATCGGCTTACAGTCCGGGATGAGGTTTGCGAATAATAACGGAGGGACCACCTGTAAGGTAGTGAGATTACAGGATGGTGCCGGAGACTTGGTGCTTGGTTGGGGGGGGGGGGGTCCGAGAGCTGAGGGTTGTGAACAGTCAGCGGCAGTTGGGGGTCCCCGAACGCCATCGGCACACTCCTGAACTGATGCTGGAAGTCGAGGCCCAGGAGGATCAGCGCGCAGAGCTGGGGCAGGGCATGATCAACAACACAAAATAATTTTAACATTCCCGATCAACAACACAAAATAATTTTAACATTCCCCCCCCCCCCACCGTTAGAGATGCTACACAGTACCCCCAGATACAAGTTTGTTGGTCCTTCACAGTCATTGATACCGATCTGGTCATCGGCCTGACGGGAAGGGAGAGTCCGTGGACCACGTCGGGATGGACAAAACTTGATGTTAGTATTTCTTTCAAGCAGTCCACTGCATGACTAGTCTCGTCATTCCAATACCATTTCTGGTCTTTTTTAAAAATGTTAGTTTAGTGGGCTGCACACCGTTGACATATTTGGGTTAACCAAGCCCAGCAATTATTGCAATTTGGCTCAGTTTGTTGAGAAAAGTCCTCTGCAGACTGCTTCGGTGCCAGCAGTGTCCATTCGTATTCCTTCGCTGTTAATTGTAAAGCCCAGATATGTGGTGGAAGGTACCATAAATACATATTTGTCTTGGCGCAACAGGACGTTTGGGTCTTGCCAACAGTTTAGGACCTTTTCTGGATTGGATAGGTGCTCCGAGTTGTCTAGACTGGTAATTATAATATCATCAAGGTAGCAGCCTACATTAAGTCCATATAATAATTTGTCCATGACTGCTTAATATGTGGCATTCTAGTATAGGTAAATAACCCCAAATGAGCATTGATTGTCATGTATTTCTTTGAGTCATCATCCAATTCTATTTGTTGGTATGCTTGAAGTAAGTCTAACTTGGTGAATTTCTTTCCTCCATTCAGGGCTTAGAATAATTTTTCAGCTTTGGGTATAGGGTGTTCTGGTATGTACAAAGCCTGGCCAAATGGTGATTTTGTAATATCTACAAATTTGAATTTCTCTATTGTTTTTTTTTCACTGGGAGCTGCCCAATCGCTGTATTGGATTTTTTCCAATACTCCCTTGTCTTCCAATCTGCTAAGTTTCACTTCAGTCTTTCCTTTTATGGCAGAAGGTACCATTCTGGGTTTAAAAAACTTGGGCTCAACACCTGGTTTTAAGTGTAATTTCGCTTGGCCTCCATGGCTTTTTCCCAGGCCTTTTTCGAAAGCCCCTAGTACTTCTTGAGAACTTGTTTCAGTTTTGACTTTGTCTTTATCTTCTAGGCACAAGTTCATTATGAATCCAATCTCCATCCAATCTAGTTGAATGCAGGATAGTCAGTTTCTTCTGAACAACATTGACCCTTTGGTGTTAATGATGTAGAGGAGTAGATATCTCAGCATTTTTTCCTTATATTTCACGTTTGCGATGCATTTTCCAAACACCTTGACTTTCTCCCCTGTGACTGTTTTTAACATCATGTTGGCCTGTTTAATGGTGAGGTGAGGCAGGAGTCGTTGTTTTAGATTTAATGACATCAGCGAAACTGCTGCTCCTGTGTCCAGCTCCATTCAAATAGGTTCATTGTTGATTTTCACCTTGAAGTAGAATTCTGATTTTCTATCATTAAATCCGTGAATATACATGATTTCCCATCTTATCTTCTTCTGAGACATTTGTTTCAGTGCTGGGGCTTTCGTCCTCTTCCACTGTTCTTACTTTGGTGGGATGTTTTTTCATATCTCTGTCCCTTCTTTTTATCCTTTTTACCTTTGTTTCTCAGCACTTGGCTTTGATGTTCCTTTTTTGTCACATAGCTAGCACTTAGACTGTCTGAAATAATAGTTTTCTGGCTTATGGTTGCCTTTTCCACAGTGGAAGCAGTTTTGGTGGAAAAATTTGCCCACCACTGGAGGATTGCCTTGGCAGATGTCCACGTTGTTATCAGCTGTCTCTGAACACAAAGCTGTCTCGTATGCAGAAGTAAGAGTTATGTCTTTTTGACAGTAATTTTTATCTGGCACTGCAGCCGGCTAAGCTCATCATTACTCGGTCTATTAAAACATCATTTAAGAATTGTCCAAATTCACAGTGGCATGACAGTTTATGTAATTCTTCCAACATTTGCTTACAGATTTGCCTATCCTCTGTTTTCTGTAATTAAAACAAAACTTTGCCTTTCTGCTACAGCAGGTGGTTTGGGACTTTGATGTTCCCGTATTATAGTACACAACTCTGCATAAGTTTTAGATCAGTGGTTCTCAACTTTTTTCTTTCCACTCACATACCACTTTAAGTAATCCCTATGCCATCTGTGGAAGAAATTTGTCAAATGGAAGGATACTGTAGATAGCAGAGTAACTCTTAAGGGGTTTATGGCATGTTATAAAACTTGTTTGTGAGAATGGAATGAGACAGGATCTCTGGTCCCGGGTGCTGATTGCAAAGGAATAGCTCCAGATAACATTCTTTATCTTCTGAGACACTCTGATTGCATTATGTCTGAGACACTCTGATTGCATTATATTCTTGTGATTTCCTCCCCCTTTCCTCTAGTAACTCATTCTGCTGACTTCTCAAGCTGACTTGTTTATTCCACTGTATAAAAATGGGCTGTTTTAGAGTCACAGCTCAGGCTGGGTGCTGGGCTTGCTGTCCAAGATATCGTGCTAATAAAACTCATCCAAAGCATTACCCTGGTGTTAGTTGTGAAATTCTTTCTCCGCAACACCATCAGCGCTCAGTGATTAGTAAGGAATTGCTTAAGGTGATATGTGAATGGGAAGGGAAGGTTGAGAATTACTGATCTAGACCCAATTGTTACTGAAATATTTTGTGTGGGAAAAATTGTCATTGGCCCATTTCCTTCAGAGTTATGAAACCATGCACATAACAAGTCAATTAGGTAAGATTAAAACAGTGGTTTTCAAACTTTTTCTTTCCACCCACATACCACCTTAAGCAATCCCTTACTAATCAAAGAGCACCTATGGCATAGGGAATACTTAAAGTGGTATGTAAGTGGAAAGAAAAAGGTTGAGAACCACTGTTTTAGATCTAGGTGTATCCAGAGCTATGAGATTTTTTTTAACAATTGAAAAGTCTTACTGCCCATTCGGCTTAAAAATAGTGATTTATTTCAGTTAATAAGCACAGCTTCAATAATATTACAGGTACACGATCCTTTATCCGGACATCTAAAATCTGGAAAGCTCCAAAATCCGGTAAGTGGGGAGAGAGGCGGCCGGGGAGCTGGCGCTCGGGAGAGGTGGCCAGGCTACTGGAAGGAGGTGGGGGTGGATAAGGCAGCACAATTCAGGTGGACTTTCCGAAATCTGGAAAAATCCAAAATTCAGAACACACTGTCCCCCAAGGGTTCCAGATAAAGGATTGTGTACCTGTATTGGCTACACAGTGATGATCAAATAATTCCATAGCCATACCAGTTTTCTTTTGAATCCACAAACTTCCCAAAATGTGCCTCTGCCATTTTGAATCTTTTCTTTGTGTTTGAGCAGGTTGGGCCCACTGTAGTGAAAATACTGCATTTCCCGTTTAAATCTTCAGTTCAATGTTTGGAGCATAGAAGGCGTTTGTTTCCATCTTATTTGATATTCAGAAATCACCACATCAGATGTAATGCCACATTCATTGTTTAATACAGAATTAAAATGGTTCCCCTATATATATATATATATATATATATATATAAAGTGATGACATCATATGCATGCGTATATACATAACAACAGGGTGTTGGAAATTGGTCGCAGATCAGACAACATGTCAGAGAAAATCAGTCAGCATTGCAGATGGATGACCATTCATTGCAGATTGATGACCATTCATTGCAGATTGATGACCATTCATTGGAATCAATTACACCTCCAGCAATTTTAAAGGCAAATTTGTTTGTTTTTTTTTCTCTCTTCTGCCTCTAAAAGTGTGTCAATTGTTACCTTAGCCTTGCTCTGTATCCTAGGACAGACATTCCCTTAATTCTCTCCACCCTTCCTCTCTTTGGAAATCAAAACAAGTGGTTCAGATGAAGGTTCTTTGGCCTGAGATGTTAATTCTGTCTCTTTCTATGAAAGTTATCTTCCTGGTGCAAGCTTCCAGCATTTTTTAATCATTGCTGTATGCATTTCCTGTGTGCTTCTGTGAGTGAATAATGATAATATTGTTATAAACACTGTACAATGTACATATGCCCCAATATTTTTATTGCAACTGAACAGGTGCTTTGTAAGAAAAACAACTATAAAGTCAAGTAAAAGAAAACTATAATAGTATTCTTAATTAAATTAAAATGAGACTATAAATACAAAAGAGAACGTGACACAGAAATAGTGCAGACAGTCCTCTTGTCATGTTGGAGAAGGCCCTGATTAGTGTAACAAGGGGAGGTTCAGGGCCTGACAGCTGTTGGAAAGAAACTGTTTTTGAATCTGGAGGTAAATGCTTTTACACTGAAGGTAGCGGTGAGAAGAGCGATGGGTCTTTAATGTTGTTGGCTGCCTTCTTGAGCATGGAGATCAGAGCCTACAGCCCCCCTCCCCCATGCCTGCTCCGTAATTCAGTAAGATCATCGTTGCACTCTATTTTATTATTTTTCTGCAGCTTTGCAACCAAAATATTGAACATATTCACTAACTGATTCTCCACAGCCTCTTGGGCAGAGATTCAGCACCATCAGGAAGTATCCTCTCTGTCCTGGAAGACTGATTCCTTTTTTGAGACAGTGGCTATAAATATCAATAGACAATAGGTGCTGGAGTAGGCCAATTGGCCCGTTGAGCCAGCACCACCATTTTTCAGATCATGGCTGATCATTCTCCGTCAGTAACCATTCTCTGCCTTATCCCCATAACTCTCAACTCCTCTGCCAACAAGAGCCTTATCTAACTCCCTTTTGAACATATCCAGCAAATCTGCCCCCACCACCCTCTGTGGCAAAGCATTCCACAGATCCACACTTCTCTGGGTAAAAAAAAATTCTCCTCATCTCCATCCTAAAGGGCCTTCCCTGTATTCTTAAACTATGTCCTCTAGTCCTAATCTCTCCCATCATGTGCTGATTTCACCCTGTCAAGCCCTTTGATAATGCTAAGTACCTCAATCATGTCTCCCCTCATCCTTCTAAACTCTATTGCATATATGCCCAGTCTTTCCAACCTTTCAGTTTGGGAAATATGATTCCTGCATCTACCTCATTAAGGACAGTAAGAATGTTGTACAGTTTAATAGAAGCACTTGGTCATTTTAAACTCAAGACAGTATGGGATCAGGCTGCTTAATTCTAATCTGGAAAATGTTTTGATCATCCTCTTTATCAAGTATCCTTTATTTGCAAGCAGACCTTGATATTCCTTAATGCAGTTTCTCCAGAGCCCAATATAATTTGAAAATGATATCTCTACACCAATAGTCAAATTCTCTCATAGTAGAGGGCAGTATGCTGTTTGTCCCCTTAATTGTCTGTTGTACCTGTATTTGAACAATGTGTACAAGGGAACCCAGATCCAACCAAATATTATTTTTAAAAATCCTAATTTTTTTTCCATCAATATTTATAACTTTACATTTTTCCACAGTATAGTCTATCTGTCACATTTTCGCTCTTTCATGTCACCAGATGTACTCATCTACAACGAGTCGCACTACAGAGATGTAAAATTTTGTGAAATGGTGCGAGAGGAACAACCTGAATCTCAATGTGGACAAGGTGAAGGAGGTGATTGTGGACCAGGAATGACCACCCACCACTACACATCAACAACTCTGTAGTGATGAGAGTGGAGAGAATCAAGTTCCTTGAAGTTCACTTAATTAGTGACCTATCATGGACATTCAACATCTTCTCACTTGTCAGGAAGATGCAGGAATGACTGCATTTCCTGAGAAGTCTGAAGTGGGCAAGGCTACTGGCCACCATTATATCAATCTTCCATAGGAGCTGTCGAGTGTCCTGGCCGGCTGCATCACAGTAAAGTACTGTTACTGCAGAGAAATGGATCAGAGGTCAATCTACAGGATCATAAGAGTGGCAGAGGGGTTCACTGGTCTCCTCCCCACCCCACCTCCCCACCTACATGATCTACTGGGATCATTGTCTGAAGAGGGCACCCAAAAATCAGAGGATCCCTTCTACCCTGCACACAGCATCTTTCAGCTACACCCGTGGGGGATATATAGGAGTATCAGAGCCAATACCACCAGGATGAGGAACAGCTTCTTCCCATGGGCAGTGAGAATGCTGAATGACCCAAGGAACTGCGTGCACTAACCATTTGAAACTCTCACATGGACAAAACAATATTTATTTGAATAAACACTTGTCCTGCATATGTATCGTTTGTATGTCTGGTTGTGTGCCTGCATATTTTGCATCAGGAGCTGGAGAATGCTGTTTTGTCGAGATGTACTTGTACAATCAGATGGCAATAAACTTGACAGTTTACATCACTCCAAGTGTCTTTGCATCATCCTCATAGCATACATTGACACCTGACTGAATTTTCAGCAACTTAGACTAAATTACATACAAGTTATTAATCCAAATGAACTATTTTGTAGACTCTCTCAACCTACAACCTACCCCTGATAAGATGAACTCCGATGTTGCCGAGTAATCTGTGCAGCATCTTGCTGAATGCCTGCTGATTCTTCAAGTAGAGTCTAGTTTACCATTATTGCAGAGTTAATGTTCTGGAATTCCATTGTTGACATTATTGGAGGATTTACAGTGCAAGGATAGAAATGTATTTTAGAATGCTACATGATTTCACATCACTACAGTTATACAACTCTGGGTGCTCCAAAGTATTTTGGTATAACACTACAGGAGCATGAAGGCTTGCAAAACGACACGAAACACATTAGGATTTCTTTCTTTGTAGCCAATTAACAACAAAACTCCTGCCCATTTCTACCCATGTCCTACAATTTGGGCCCAAGCTCAGGTACATTTGTCAATTGTGAAAATTTGAGGGACATTCGTGGGAAGCTAGATCTTTCTCCCAGATTTCTTAAATTCTGCTCACCAAAAAGTATCCGAAGGGAAAGAGTTCAAATATTACAAGAACATGGGACCAACTGGAGAGTTGGTATTGACTAGATGGGCTGAATGGCCTCTTTGCAAGCTGTAATTTTGCATGTATCTCGTCTGCCACACTTGCAACTTTTTTTATCTTCAACATTACTGGTCTGGACTGGCCCAATTATTTGATAAATCTGAGTTTCAGAAGCCAAATTAGATTAGAATTAGTGATACAAAACTGTTCCACACATGTTTCTCATTTGGATACTCATTGTAGCTTTGTCATGTAACCAGGGATGAACGTTGTATTCATCCTTATCGTGGGTAGAAGTTTCAAGCAAAAGCACTAATCTAAAAATCACAAGCAAAACTGACAGGACAAATAATCTGGAGAAATCCTTGTAGGAAGTAACAATAAAAAGTGAAGTTCTTTATTAAAATAGAAGAGATGACTTTAAAAATAATCAAGTTTGTTGGTTTAAACAATTGTGAGAATCAGTAAGGTAGGTTCCATGGCAATACGACAACTGAAAATATTCAATAGAATTTACATTCAAAAATCAACAAAGCTTTTGACTTTTCATTTAGCCTTGATCTACAGCAAATCAACACTAAATCAGGATTGTTATAAAACAGGTTCTTCGCAGCTCAAATTTCTTGATCTTCAGACACAGTAGTTATATCCCATTCTGCAATCGTGGAGATTTCTACCACGGCATACATGGGTCTGGGCAACTACGAAGATATGATTCAAATGTTCCTGCAGACACATCCATCAGGGTCGTATATGTAGTTAACTGTGAAATACAAAAATATAAAGTATGCAATCTCTTGTGACTTGTTGCGTTATATCACTTGATTTGTACAAGAAGTAAAAAGTCTGGAATTTAAAAGAAATCCTAATGTGTTCTCCATACTAACCTGGACTCAGGAATATAACAAAATGTTCTGAACATGAATCAATGAATGAACGTGGCCGGTTATTCATAATTAGTGAAATAACAGGGAGGCCAAATCCAAATAATCCTGGAAACAGATGGTTCTGTGAAGGGTCTTTAACCTGAAACAATAACTCTTTTTCTCCTTCCACAGATGCTGTCTGACCGTCTGAGTGTTCAGAGCATTTTCTGTTTATGCATTTTAACAGCAATTTAATTTTTTATTTTCAGAACACTAACAGTACAGATTTTCAATGGACTGAGCTCGCCCAGCCTCCAAAACCAATGTGGGAAAACAAAATGCTAATTGGGGCTCAATTTTTTTTCCCCAAGCCAATTCTATTGGTTTGAAAATAAGCGTTGCCATCCCATAGCAACATCTCCTATTCTTACTTTTCTCTCCCCTCCCTGTGGCCCCCTTCCTCTGCCCCTCCACTTCTCCCACCTTCTGACCAATACCCTACCGCTTAGCCCCTCCCCAGCTTCTTTCAGTCACTGATATATTTGGTATCTCTCCTCACTTTCCTCACAATAAATTATTCTTGTCTAATCATTTCTACACATGGATGCTGCCCGACCAATTTGCATAAATGTTGGTTTGTTCACAATGTCGTCTATTCCCCACATCTATGTAGGCCAACAGTTATTGTTCAACTGCCACTGCTTGTGTAAGAAGCCTTCTTGAAGCACTGTTTGATGAAGGAAAACTATAGTTAAAACAGTAACTATATTTAAACTTAAAGCATCCAAGTCTGTTGCAGAAAAAATGATACAATTTAACAGTGCTGTAAGGGGATTGGTGGGGAGGAAGGAAGAAGAAAACATGCATAATTTTAAAGGGTTGGATTCTGGCTCACCTTATTGAGAACAGGTTTTGTTGACAAAACATCATAAATAGTTTTGACAGAGATTTTCTGAAAAACAAACAATAAACAATGAGAGATACACCCCCAATAGTTACAGATCGTCAAAGTCATGTATTCCAAATTGTTATTAACCATGTCCATAATGTGAATAAAAGTGTTTATTCCTTCAACAAACTTAAACTCCATCTCTCCCCTCACATGACGTGCTCAGTAACTTACAGCCGTCTTGATTGGTTTATTCTATTCATAAATGAAATAGTGATGTTCAACTATGTTACAATACACTGCTAATAAGTTTGGGGAAAAGGACCTACCTCCTGTGTTGTCTGATTCATGCATTTCATTGCAGGAGTTCTACGATCATCTAGGAACAACGGCTCCTTCCAATTATCATAATTTGTTTCAAGCACGTACCATCTACCATGTTTAAGGTCAAGCCTAGTTTAGACAAATGAAAATGAAATTAAATATTTAGCTTATACTAAATTACTTTTTTGTTATTTTTTTTTAATAAACGTGCACACAAGATTTCTTATTGCCATGTAATAACACAAAATTTGTGAACTTTTGTCTGCCATAAAGGTATACAAAGCTGAGTCTAGCACCCATTAATATAAGAGAAAAAGAAGTGAGAATCCCTTCAGAGACACAATGTCTGTGGATTGTCCTCCTGCAGTGTACATGCAGAGAAGTGGTCAGTGATGTTTTGCATCAGGACCCTCTGGTGAGATAATGTGGGAAGGGGAGAAATCAAGGATGTAAAGAGGTGAAATAAAGAGAGAAGGGCTGGAAAGGGCCAAGAGGTGATAGGATATTAGACAGGAGAAGCAGAGAAAGAGACTGATGGGTTGGGGTCGGGCAGGGGTGTAAGAAAACCCCCCAGCTTAAACAAAAAAGTGAGTCCAGTGTAAGTAAATAGATCAAATCAGTGGAACCAGATTGAGGAAGGCATTACTTAAAATGGGAACACTGGATGTTCATGCTCCTGGGTTTGAGGCTGTCCAGGATGAATATAGTGTGTTGTTCTTCAAGTTTGTGTTTAGTCTTAACCTGACAATGGATTTAAGGCGAAACCGAGTCCAGTGGACTGAGTAGATGGATGCCAGATGAGTTTCATCCCCAGGAATGTGAATCAATACCTTTTGGGAAGAAATAATCCGAAGGGACAATTTAAACAGAGGGCACAATTTTTATTGAAGACTTGAGATCCGCAAGTCTGTGAGCACTGCCTGTTGAAAGTGGCCATGAAGGTTGAGAAAATGGTTGGAAAAATCTTTCTGGATCCTGAGCTGTATATATTGGTCTGGTCTCAAATCCTGGCACCAGTTTTGGAAAAATGTGAAGGTCATGAGATGTGACACGTTGGAAAAGATATTTATGTGTATAGTTCCAAGGATGAGTGAGTTTGCTTGTATGGACAGATCAGAAAAGCCTAGATTGTTTTCCTTGGAAAAGGGCTGCTCTGCATGGATATGAGTGGGATATAAAATCATGATTAAACAGTGCACTTAGAGGGGTTGTCTCACTGCTGAAAGGGTCAAAAAGAATAGCAAAAAGGAAGAGGACTGGCGAGAGAATAGGTGATGTACAGATTTTTTAAAAATGCAGCAGGTGGTTGAGATCTGGATGCCAATACCAGGCATAGAGTACTGGAGAAAGATGCAACTACAATATTCAAAAGGAAACTGCACAAATATTTTAAAAGAGTAAATTTTCAGCATTATAGGGAGGGTGAAGGAGTGGAAGTTGCTGGAATACTCTGGTTTAGTGAGAGTTGTGGAGACTGAATGGAACAAACTCCTTCCACACTGTAAGCTTTATGATTCTGTGAAGTACTTACTCCCAGATATTGAGACTAGCTGTCCTTGAGCGTGTGATCACACAACCTTCGCCCGAGTGGTTGCCACCAAGTATGAAGTATGCTGAAGCTAACATTTCTCTATTAGCTAATTGGTCCTTGGCTTGAGCATAACTGCAACATAAAGGCCATTATTTTTGGTGATAAAAAGCAGTCATTTGTTCAAGTTAAGACCATTTAAAGATTTTACATTTAAATAAAGATGGTGCAACATAAAAAACAAAAACTCACATCTCTCCAAATCCTGTTGATCATCATGGCTTTGCATGAATGATTTGAAAATTAAAAATAGGATGAGAAATTACATTTCCACATCCTTAAGTACAGTACAACTCCGATTATCCAAAATGGGCCTACATTGGATAAGTGTTTTTTTTTTCCACATTGGTCATTTTTAAAAAACAGCCGATTAGCAACAGCAAATCACTTGTTTACAACAACAAGGGAAGGTTTTTTAAGCATTAAAATAATGTTTAATTCTCACCAAAAAAATTGCTGGCTGCTGCCAATCACTGACACCTCTCCACCAAGGCCTCATTCCTGCCGGGAGCCCGACATCCCTGCAGCTATCCTCGATGACGCTGGGACAAAGAAGTCTTCTGACCACTTGCGACTGGGAGACAGTGGCACACAGTTTGAGAGGGAGAGTTTGGAGAGTAAAGCCAATAGGAGTATATAAAGAAGAAATGGAAAGACAGAGAGGGGGGAAGTTACCTGAAATGAGGTCAATCATCATTCTAATTTCAACCTGCAAGGTCAGTTCTGCTCTGAAAAATTTTTGGATAAATGAAGATTTCCGATTTGTTTCAGATACCCTCATTTATCCAAAATTTAATTTTATTTGGATAAATGAGGATCTTGGAGAATTTGATTTCAGATTATCAGAGTTGTACTCTAGTTTACTGACATAGTTCAGAAATAGCTAGATCTAGACATCTTCTTTATGTAGTGCAATTTAACCCAGCAGCATACCTGGTGGCATTCTCCAACACTGATCGAGTGAGGAAACTCATCCACATTCCATTCCTCTTTCCCAATATCCATTCAATGATCCCTGCAAAAGTCAAAATAGGCAAAAACTCCAGAACATATCCCTGTATACATTAAACCTTTAGCAGGGTTTGCTAAATGTGACTAGCTTACATTTATACTTTACATAAAGTAAGGTACAGCTCTTTACTGAACTCAATAGTTGTTGTATTTGGATCACTTAAAACAATATTTATTAATCTCTTAACCCATGTAATCTAGCTAATGTGGAATAAGATAATTTTTCCCTGTTTCACTGAAGTAGCAACATTATATTTACAAACAAGAATCCTTAAAGTTTTACGTAGTAGGTCATGGCACTACTAATTGGTTAAGGATTTAGGAAGTCAGAATAGCTGAGGCACATTAAATGGTAAACGTTATGTGAACTCTGCACTGATTGCGGAGGGAGTGAATGCTTTAGCGGGTAGATGGAATCACAATTCTCATTTGTGCTCTGTAGATTGCTTACTTGACCCACTCACTTTCTTTTAGGACTACAACACATCTTGTAGGTGTATAATGTTAAAAAATCTAAGTGAAATAAAGAAAAAAATAAATGTATGATTAAATTGAGCAGTTTGATTGTTATAGTCCAAGGGTGTAAATTACCAATATATCCACCGTCGATACTGAAACGTTCATTCATTGTGAGTGTAAATGTTCCCTGTGAAGATAAAGATCTGGGTTACCCATTAGAGTAATTCCATGGTACATTATAAACAAATTAATATGGCTCTGTTAATGAGCGAGGACATTCGAGAGAAGAGCTACTACAACAATCAGCAGTTATTTGAATAGTAAAGGGAATTTGACAACTTCTGGTGCAGACACAGGGTCATGGAAAACTTACCAAACAGGAGCTAGCCATTCAGCTAATGTCCATTTCCATGGAAAGAACTACCTCGATTGACAGGCCCTGACTAACTCCCTCCTTCCATAACTAGGTCCACAGCTCTGCACCCACAGATCTTAAGCATCATCTTAATATGATGATTTCAGAGAGTGAGCTTTACATCCCTCCCCCAATCAGTGGAAAAAAACCCAACTCCCATTTGGACATTACGATTTGTACATTACATTAAATCTATGCCCCTTGGTTTTTTTGACCCAAGGAAACAGTTTCTTTCTATTTATTCCATATAGATCCCTGAATTTTACACACCTCAGTTAAGGCTTCCCTGAATCTCGCCTGTTCCACAGAAAACAATCCAGATACCCAATCTTTGTTCATTGCTATACTCTTATAGTCACGGATGGAGCATGTAGATAATAGCGAGCACCTTTTGTTATGGTGGGAGCACTTAGAGCCCAGGTTTGAGCAGTTCAAGGAATAGATCACACCCTACTCCACCCCACATAACACAGCCAACTGAGCTATCAAGCTCCACCTTTCTCCACCTCTGGCAGAATCGCTGTGCAACATCCCACGGAAAGGTACAACACGAGCAGATAAAATACAGCAAAAGGGTTCAAGAATCAAAGCAGTAACTTGGATGGCCAAGTGTGAAATTTGCTAATTGTGCAAGTCTGACAACCAGCTTGGTGAGGTGGACTTTTGGTTTGTAATGAGACATTCCAGTTCAACTTTACAGTATTCTGTTTAGGGAGAATACTGCCAAGCATTCCAAGACAGCTGACTGCTACTGAAGAAATGAATGCAAGTACTCTTGGGTATCACGATCGTGGACCTCAAGCATCATTGCTCCTCCACCTCAAACTAAGGGGAAGACAATGTGACTGGTCATTGCATTACACACTAGTGGATTTCCAGCAGTGAATGTGTCATACTTAGAACCGGTCAACTGTTACTTTGGGCTGGGAGAGGAGGAATGTATCAATCCTCTTTCGTGAAAGCTTGTAGCAGATTTTTATTTCTGTTCCCAGATCGGCTCCTCGTGTAAGTGTACTTTTCTCTGATCAACTTTCCAATACTGCTTGGCCAGGACATGACGACTACCAGATGTTGGTAAGTTTTACAGCATGAAGTGTGATACTAATGGTATATGCCACCAGCATGTAATCCCTCTCTCAAGAGAGCTGCTCTAAAGGTCAGTCACAGGGCCCCAAGAAGGGGCTGGAGACCTTGATCACCACACAATGAATCCTCGCAGGAAACAGAATCCCAGAATTGATATCGGACAAGAACATTTCTTAAAGTGTTCTCACATCAAACAAAATTACATTTATATGGTCCTTCATTCCCTAAAACATGTTATACACAGCGAAAAGGTTTTGGTAATCAGACATGAAAATGGCCTTGAATCCAATGACCAGATGGCACCATTGAATGTTGGAAGTCTGGGAGAGTGGTTATCAAAGCTTCTCCTGCTCCCACCTGTGCTTCTGTGTTAACTGTAATACACTGGACATATCACTTAATGTACAGTAATACATAGTAAGCTCATACATGTAATAGTGACCAGATAAGTGTGTCTCATACCAGTAACAAGTGATAAATATTCTTAAATATAAATGTAGAAATGCAGCACTGCAACAGACCCTACCTGCCCATGAGGCCCAAAAACACCAATTAAACTGCAAACCCTGTACATTTTTGGAGGGTGGGAGGAAATCAGAGGAACGGGAGGAAACCCGCAGTCATGGGGAGAAGGTACAAACTCCCTACAGACAATGCAGGATTCGAATCCGGGTTGCAGTTGTTGTGACAGTATTGAGCTAACCGCTAAGTTAACCATGCTGCCCTTGGCTGGGATAACATCCAGCTCTTCTTTAAAAAGTTCCATGGGATCTTTTTAACCTACCCCATGGAATAGATTGGTTTAAACTTCTCATTTGAGTAGCAGTCCTTTAGTAGTGCAGTGGATGATTGGTTAAGACGTTTTTATGTTTGTTGGTGTTGCGATCGGAAACCATAATCTTTCTAATTCAGAGTCACGTGTGTTTTATCTGAGCCACCGCAGACACTAAACCCACACAGACTTGCACACTTGCTTATTGTTCTCATCTTTACCTCTCTCTCAAAGCATGCAATTTTCTGGTTTTGGTAGGCTTCCTCAGGGAAACAAAGGTTATTCCTTGATAGTTTTGAACACCATTTGCAAAAAAAGTGTCATATCATCAAACAATATTCAGTAGACGCCTCTGAAACAACGCAGCTCAGTAATGATTAAAATGGTCTGAATTCAGCAATATATTACCGGTTTCATGCCAGTCAACATTCCTACATATCCAGCAAAGTTAGTGGACTTAAATACAGTTTTGTTATTTCTCTGAAAATCTAGATTAACTGTTAGAGGTTTAAGATATTCTGGAATTCTCCAACTATGGTTTTTCATATCCCATCTGGAAAAGAAAGAAAAAGCTTGGATTAATACTTGAAATTAAGGACATCCTTTCATTTTTTCTAAGATACTGCACGATCTAATTAAATAAGATTAGTATAGATAATCTTCCCCCAGGGGGATCTGCAATCAATTTTAAACCTCTGAAGCAAAGGAGAGGTAACTTGAAATAGGCTTGGGTTGAATTCAGGTTAAATTTTAGACATACAGCATGGTAACAGGCCATTTCGGCCCTTGAGTCCGTGGTGTCCAATTTACACCCAATTAATCTACACCCCAGTAGATTTCGAATGGTGGGAGGAAACCAGAGCCCCAGGGGAAAATCCAAGCAGACCCAGGAAGAACGTACAAACTCCTTACAGAAAGTGTGGGTTTCAAACCCCAGTCCCATTCACTGACGCTATCAAGGCATTGTGCTAACCGCTAGGCTAACTGTGCCGCCCAAAGCTATTAGGAAGTTCAACACAAAGCAAATGTGATCCCATTTGCTCCAAAGAAATACCTTAAACACAATGCATAAGCCAGACAATTATCTCAAGGAGGAAGTATCATCAAAATCATTACTGTGGATTTTCAGTGCTTGATACAAGATAATTGTGAAATTCACATTCACTAGTATTTCTTAACTTTGGTTTCCCTTTTTACAACTGCAATTACAAATCCTAATAAACACCAAGTCTAGTAACTTGCAACAGTGCTTGGAAGTTGTCAGACCCAAAACTTAAAATCCACCCATCACCTAAAAATTTACAAGTTCTTACCCAAGGAATAATCCAAAATCCAGATTTCTAGCATGGTACAATTTCCCTGTAAGTAAAATGGATAGTTCTTTTAATTGATCTTGATCTGGTAGAAGTTTTGGAATCCACAATGTTGTGCATTCAAACATACCCTCCACAGTAACAAAGGATTATCTTGGAAAACTTAACTGTAAATGACAAAGAATTAAAGATTTTGAAATTTCAGATCCTGACAAAAATGAAAAAGGCTCACAAAAATATAACACTTCAAACATTACATGCACTTTGCTTTAAAGACATGTACGAATATTGTTATCCAAAGCAGTAAAATCCCTGGTATTTGGCACCTATGGGGATTGGTAGATACTAGATAAGAGTATTTTCCGGTTGCTCGAGACTTACTCTTACAATGTCTAACTAATATCCCTGCATTTAAGAATAAACAGTTTAAAATACAAAAATACTATACTGTATTTACACTGAACAAACCTCACTTGAATTTATAAACCTTAAAGCATTTTTACTTTATTTTCAGTCACATTCAATGAAAACATTTAACTATCACTGTATCTTCAGGTTCCTCCCCTTCCACAGAGCAGCCCAAAAGATAAACAATACATTCTAGATAATTAACCCCCTTCCCTAAGTTTACAAATAAAACCTCTGACTGGGTCAACTCTTACTAAGCAGGGATAAGGAGACACTTTATAAGAGAGTCACCCCAGCGGTGAGCAGCATTAACCAACTCTTCATCCTGGGTGATGCCACTTTATTCAAACAGCTACTATGAGCAAAACACCACCAAGGCACGCTGCACTGGGTGAATACTTGCTCCTATCTTCAAAGGTTTTTGTGTTACATCAGAGAATATTTACTTTTACAATTTTAAACATGTATTTTTTACTTGATATTTTATTCTTATTTAGGTGCGGGGGGGGGGGGTGGCCAAAGGACGGATGGCCGATGGACAGCCACGGACCGTTGAGCTGGGTTGGGGGGGACGAAGGCGGACCATCGATCTGGATTTGGGGGGTGAAGGTGGACTGTTGTGCTGGGTTTGGGGGGTGAAGGCGGACTGTCGAGCTGGGTTTGGTGGGGGGGGGGGGGTTAGGCGGACCATTGAGCTGGGTTGGGGGGGATGGTGGACCGTCAAGCTGGGTTGGGGGGGTGGGGAGGCGGACCGTTGAGCTGGGTTGGGGGGGAAGGCGGACCGTTGAGCTGGGTTGGGGGGGTCGAAGGCGGACCATCGAGCTGGATTTGGGGGGTGAAGGTGGACTGTCGAGCAGGGTTTGGGGGGTGAAGGCGGACTGTCGAGCTGGGTTTGGTGGGGGGGAGGTTAGGCGGACCGTTGAGCTGGGTTGGGGGGATGGTGGAGCGTCAAGCTGGGTTGGGGGGGTGGGGAGGCGGACCGTTGAGCTGGGTTGGGGGGAAGGCGGACCGTTGAGCTGGGTTAAGGGAGGGAAGGCGGATTGATGAGCTGGGTTGGGGGGGGGAGGCGGACTGTCGAGCTGGGTTGGTGGGGGCGAAGGTGGACTGTCGAGCTGGGTTGGTGGGGGGGAAGAGGCAGACCGTATTAAACTCTGATTTCAAACCACATGCTGCCTTGCAGGTTTAACCTCTACAGGCAAAGGCTAGGAGAAGGTAACTCAGACTTCAAATCCCTGGGCTCAGCTTGCCCAGCCATCAGTACCTGGAAAGGGCCCCAATTATGGGCAAATAGTACATGTCAGTCTGGCAGCAGGGGTGGCAGCTGTGACAGACCGTGCGAAACAGTTTCTCTAGCGGTCTTCAGCAGCAAATTCGATGGGCGAAGGATCCGTAAGGACAACAGCCATCGAGCACGGTCTTGAAACAGACCACTGTGGGGCAATCCCGCGTCACTCTGGCTGTCGTGCATTGCACTCTACCAGGTCCAGTGGCATGGGTCCCAGAGGAAGGCATTTGTCCTGGGCAAGCACTCGCCTCCAAGTCCTTGCCCCAGCACATGGTGCTTAAAGCTCTATAGAAAACAGAATAGAATTCAGTGACTAGCAACCTGGAAGCCCCTCAATGGGAGGCTGACATTGCCCGGCAGGGTCGTCGTGTCTGGCAGGGACGACCAGGTCATCATTCTTCTACTGCCCCTACAGTTATTTCCATCTGGAACATTCAGTGTCTAGGTGTCAACTCGGATGTATGCACCACCTCCCCACGGATGTCTGGCATCATCGATCTGGAACTCTCTCATCTGGGCATTGACATCCCCGCCCACAGCGAGACTTCGCTCACCGGCAGCGGCTCTATCCACAAGGAACACTTCATGCTGTTCTGGAGCGGCCATCCTGACAGAGTGAGGCCCAAACATGGAGTTGGTTTGGTGGTCCACAACCGTCTGCTCAATTCCATTACATAACCCGTCTGCCTCTCACCACGCTTAATATCAGTGTGGGTTCACCTTAGATGTGGCTATCTCACCGTTTTCTCCACGTATGCCCCAACCCTGGCTGCACAAAAGGGTGAAAAAGACACCTTTTATACTCTTCTGGAACAAACAATCAGAAGAGTGCCACAGGATGACGAAATCACTCTTTTGGGCGAATTTAATGCATGCATCGGCTGTGAAAATGCAGCATGGAAGGGAGTCGTCGGTCACCATGGCACAGGCAAAGTCAACGACAACATCCTGTGACTTATTCAGCTCTGCGCCAACTTCGATCTATGCTTACCTTCCACATTCTTTGCTAGACCCTCCAACTCCAAGGCCACATGGATGCATCCACGATCATGCCATTGGCACCAGCTTGATCACATCATTGTCAGAAGGAGGCAACAGGTACTGTCATACTAACACTATGCCCTCGTACGATGCAGGGGTCCCTCAAAACTACAGCCTTGACTCTACCCCACCGCCTTTAAAGACTCTACTCACTCGGAGCAATTCAGGGAGCTCCTCTGCAGCCACCCTGCACTGTGCACAGTTGATGAACACTCCGGCAACAACTGGACAAGACTGAAAAGCTCTGTTTCTCCTTATGCAAAAACCGCTTTCGAAATCCAGAAACGAAACCAACCTGACTGGTTTTGTGCAAGTGCGGACAAGTTTGTTTCAATACTGTCCGAGAAAAGAGCAGCCTGCCATGCACTACAGCAGGACAAGTCAGCCTCAACACTGGCAGCTTACCAGTCTGCTAAGCAGAAAGTTCAAAAAGCCACCAGGACTGAGATGCAGAATACTGGAGAGATCTCAGCGCGTGCATCGAGAACAGCACGGATTGCAGCAATATCAGAGTGGAATCAAAGAAGCTCTAGGTCCAGTACTTAGGAAAATTGCTCCACTCCACACTCTTGACGGGAGTCTCCTCACAGACCTTGACTCTCAACTCCACCACTGAGTTGAACATTACAGCTCTCTCTACACACCAGTCGATGTGGACCCTGACATCATCAAAAATACCTTGCCGCAGCTACCTGTCCTAGCAGAGCTAGATGCTAAATTTACCATCACCGATGTCAGAAAAGCAGTCCACTGCATGAAAAATAACAAATCACTGGGAATCGATGGTATCCCCTCTGAGATCTTGAAGCTTGGCAGTGAAGCACTAGTCTCTGAGCTCACAATACTACTCAAAACATGCTGGATCCACCACTGCATCCCCAAAGATCTGCGGAATGTGAACATTGTGACCCTTTACAAGAACAAAGGTGACCGCAACAACTCCCGTGGCATCTCATCGCTCAGCCCTGTAGGCAAGATACTCTGTCGTGCAATCCTCCCCTGCCTGCAAACCATCGCCAACAGAATACTGCCTGAAAGCCAATGTGGATTTTGACCATCTCGATCAACTATCAATATGGTCTTCACCTTCTGCCAACTGCAAGAGAGATGCATCGAACAACACAAACCCCTCTATGTGTGCTTCATCGACCTCACCAAGGCTTTTGACTATGGTAGTCTCTCAGGCCTATTCCATGTCTTAAAACGTCTTGGCTGCTCTGACACACTACTGTCCATCATCATCCAGTTTCACAACATGCAGGCCACTGTCCAATTTGACATCTTGATATCAGAAGAGTTCCCAATCCGCTGCAGCGTAAAACAGGGCTGCGTACACGCTTCAGTTCTGTTTGGCATTTTCTTCTCTGCTCTTCTGCACCATGCCTTTCCGGAAGCTTCAGGCATAGCTCAACACACAAGGAGCTCCGTAAAACTTTTTAATCGGTCACGGCTCCAGACCAAGACCAAAATCAGAAGAGTTATGATTCGAGAACTGCTCTATGCAGATGATGCTGCCTTCGTGGCTCACTCCCAGCCAGAGCTGCAAGTGTTGTGTGAAGCATTTACATCTGCCTACACTGAATTTGGTCTGAAAATTAGCCTGGGCAAGATGGTCGTCTTTAGCCAACAAACCCACGACACTCCATCAATTACCTTCAATGGATCAGTGCTCGCCAATGTAGAGAAATTCTGCTACTTGGGCTCCACCATGACGAAAACGAACTCACTTGACACAGAACTGGACACATGCCTGGAAAAAGCACCTCCGTGCCCGCATGTGGGATAACTGTCAACTCTCCACCAAGTTGAAGATCCAAGTCTATGAGGCCTGCGTGGTGAGTACTCTTCTCTACGGCTGTGAATCCTGGGTCGCATACAGAAAGCAAGAAAACCGTCTTAACGCATTCCATTTCTCCTGCCTCAGATCCATCCTAGGCTACTCATGGTGCAACAGAGTCACAAATGTCCAAGTTCTGGAGAAGACTGGAAGTATGGTCCTCTACTCAATCATCTGCGCTCTCCCCCTGCGGTGGGCTGGCCACAATGTCCGTATGGAGGATGGCCGATTGCCCAAAGATGTCCTCTATGGTGGGCTACCAGATGCTCCCCGCCCTGTTGGCCGCCCACGTCTTTGCTAAAGATGTAATCAAGTGCGATCTCCAGTCATTCCATGTCAACCATACTGACTAGGAGGGTCTTAAAAAAAAAAAAAAAAAAATCGCACTGCATGGCGTTCTGCGATTCACAGTGGCACATCACAATGTGCCAACAACCACAAAAAGTTCTGTGAGGGCAGAAGAGCTACAAGGCACCGTGTTGATCTTCGCTTGCGAAGGGATGGGCCATGAATGAATTAAGTTACTTTCTTTTTTAAAATTTATTTTCCTCGATTTTTTGCTGGTTGTTTGAATTCTGGATACCAGGGGTTTTTACAGTACTTGTAAATGTTTCAGAGTTTATCTATTCCAACAAAACAGACCAACTTAACCATGGTTAAGAAATCATAACTGTTGGTGACATACCTGTTTTATCTTCAGCTACAAGTGATGTGCAGACTGTAAACACTTCATAGAAGATATTAAAGAATACAATTTCTCCTGATAAGTAAAAAGTCATTTAAAAATAAAGAAAATTTATTAGTTTTAAATTTTTTGAAATTCATCAAATCACATCATCACATTTTCAATCTGTACTCAAATGTTTCCTCAGCTTTCTAGTGATTTTTGTATTCCTGAGAGAAGATGATCCTGGTGAGGATCCCCTTTGGGGAACCTATATTAGCATCACACTCCCACAGAGATAGAAAATAAGTAATATTCCACTTACTGTACCCTAAAAGTGAGCATAAGCCTCATGGGCACCTCACTCCAAAGAGACTAACTGTTTCAAAACCAAGATTTTTCAATAATCTGAGATAATAATTAAAAAGTGATCAAATACTGAAAATGTTGGATTCACTACAAACTGAATTGAGACGATACCTACAACAATTACGAGTTAAGAGAAGTTAACTCCTGATGAAGGTAAGCTAGATTCAAGACCTTCATAATCATAGCTCAATTTGCTATAGTGATCCAGACACATGACAGAAAGAACTACTCCATGCCTGTGGCATTCTGATCACACCTCTTTTACCACAGGTACCTAACACAGCAACTACAGTAAAACCTCATTAGAATGCAGTAGTTGGGGTCCAAGATTTCATACCGCGTTACAGCCGAGTCGCGGAACATATGTCATGATTCAGGAAGCAGGAAAACAGAATACTGTGACTCAAACCCTATAATAAGACCTTTAAACTCCACATCTTGTAAATGAGTCATAAGAGACCATTTTTTTGAGTTTGTGGCTGTTACCCCTGTTAGCCTGGCATCCTAAAATCAATGTTTGGGGTCCACAGTCATCCACGCTATAAGCGATTCCGCGGATTAATGAATTGTGTTCTAATGAGATTTCACTGAATTTGGAAAGAAAATCTCATCACAAGTGAGCTAAATGTAACTGGGTTAAAGTGACAGCGTGAAAGTTTGTCAAGATTTTGAATTTAGACACACAGCAAGGTAACAGGCCACGAGCTCATGCCAACCAATTAGACCCAATTGACTTATAATCCCCCCATACGTTTTGAATGGTGGGAGGAAACTGGAAATCCCGGTGAAAACCCACGCAGACACGGGGAGAACATACAAACTCCTTGCAGACAGCGCAGGATTCGAACCCCCATCCTAATAGTTGGCACTTTAAAGGTGTGGTGCTAACCGATATCTTTGGTTATATGGTAAAAGTAAACAACTATCTTCAATAATCCAATTGATATAATAGTTCAGAATTCTTCTCTAAGTTGTTTTGTACTCAGGCGTAGGAAATGATTATTATTGCTTTTAGCTAAAAATTGTGGGAGTGAACTTCCCGCTAGACCTGGAATTGTTTCTTCAGTGGTATTTGGCAGTTCTTAAAATTAACTTCTCCAGAAGTATATCTAAATTTATTAAAATTGTGTTGTCAATAGCCAGGAAATGTATAGCAGTAACATGGAAATCCAATTCCCTACTTCACACTGATCATTGGAACATGGAAGTGCAAAGTTGTATTCCCCTTGAGAAGATCACTTACAGTCTTAGGAATAGATATAGTATGTTTGTCGAAATTTGGCAACCTTATTTAGATTACTAGATGCCCAGATTGTATCATTTATTTTGATATTTATCAATTAATATAATCCTTAGTAGAAATTTAATACTTTTAAAATGATGTGACTGAGATGTGAACCTTGCTCCTGTTGCCTTTACTTTTCTATTTTCTTTCTTTTTATTCCCCCTCTATTCCCTGCTGTCTGTTGCCTTTTCTTTCAAATTTGGCGGCGGTGGGGGGGTGGGGGTGGAGTGTGTTGAGAGAAGTGGGACGCTCTTTTTTTTTGGACTTTACGAATATTTTTTAATCATTTTATATTCAATGCATTATTGTTATTATATTGAGTCCTATATTCTGTATTTTCTTAAAACAAAATATTTTTAAAAATATGAGCCTTTAGCTCATTTATATGAGTGACACTAACTCTCATCTTTTATACCAATTTTATAAGCCTACTTTCAATGAAAAGCATTGTGAAGCACAAACACAAATCAAAATGAGAGACAAAACAACACTTCCATTACACCTGGTATTGTAGTTAATGTCAAGGAACACTTCACTCGAAGAGCAAAACTGTGAACCTGTTGTTGCAGAAGAAAGCTAGCAAAGGGTTATGAAAAAAACTGAGCAAAGGATTGGTGGATGAACTTGATAAAGGGCTCATGGCATGATAAAGGGTTCAGACCCAAAATGTTGACTGACTATTTCTATCTATGAATACTGTCTGACCTGCTGCCTTCCTCCAGCACATCTTTAACTACACAAGATCCCAACATCTATAGCTATCTTGGATTGAAATTTAAGTTCAGATCTTAAACATCCAGAATCAGTTAATAGAGATATAGGAACATTTGAGAACTGCATCCATAAATCCAGCTGAGCATTAATGATGTGAAAGAGGAAAAAAGTCAATGGACTGGTAAACAATGAAGTGGAGTTTGAGTGTTTATGTTGAGGAAGTGTCTGAGAAAAAAAACAACCAAGGAATCTATTTATCTTAAGGAAAAGTATTAAAATGTACCAAGGAATTGGAGGGGGAAGACATTAAATTACAGTAGGATTTCCATCTACATGGCAATTATATAGTGTCTTGATAAGACTACATTATTGTGTATTGCTTTACTTATAAATGGAAATATTTATAGAGAGAGCAACAAAGATTCACCAAACTAGCTCCTAGGATGGTAGATCTGCCATATGAGGAAATATTATGCAGACAAGCCTATTTACTACACATTTCAGAATAAGAGGACATATCTTTAAAATTTACAATCCTGACTGGGATTGACAGGATGTTTCCCTTGGCTGAAAAGTCTAGAATAAGGGGTCACATTCTCAAATCAAGAGAAACTTTTTAGGATTCATTTGGAGAGATTTTCTTTTCCCCCAGTGTGGGTGGTGAATTTTTGGAGTTTTCCGAGGAGGCTCAGTCATCTCATTTATTCACAGAGATTTATAGAATTCTGGATATTAAAGGAATAAAAGGTTGTGGGAATAGGGCAGGTGAAGGACATGTAGAAAGAAGGTCACCCATAATCTGAATGAATGGCAGAGTAGATGGCCTACAAAGATCTATCTTAAACCTAATAAGCACTAAAGGGAATAGTTTTCAAATGGTGTATACTTCGTTGCCCATTAACATGATGTATAATGAAGACTGCAATTTGAGAATATTGGCTATGGAATATTAGTTATGGGAATTATGATGAAGAAACCATCTCACAGACTTTGCCAGTAAGATGGGGGAGAGAGACATTCCAGACAGGAATCAATTCTCACCTCTTCTACTGATCCTAATGCCTTCCTAATCGCTCTAGCACAAATAGTGCTAACTGACTACTACCAGTAAGACGTGATCTAAAGGCTGAAATAAGCGTCCAGCGCCACTCAGTCGCTGAATGGCATTGTTTCAGTGCTGAAGTTTTGGTCACCATTGTCAACTTCAAGAATCTAAGATTACTATGAAACTATCCATTTACATGTGTAAATTGGAAACCAGAAATCAGGCAGCCAGAGAATAGATACTGTGAGAAACCCTTCCAGACTTCTGTTGATTTTTTGAATACAGGATGATGTTCTTAATTATAACTGGTACATGACCAACAACAAATCATTTCCCTGTCTTTAAGAAGAGGATATGCAAAATGAAAAACATAAGCTGTAGTAATACCTTCAAAGAAATGTTATCCAATTTGTACCCAGGAAAATGCCTTAAATATTGTACTCTGTGTTGTTTGAACGAGGTTCAAAGAGTAATAGTGAGGTGACTCTGTCTACCCACCAATGGTGGCCCTCATTCCCGTTGGCATGACTCAATGAAGACTGTGTTTTGGACTTTGTGGTTTGTTACTGTACCTTTTTGTACCCTGACAGGTGTAATCCAATGAAATAGGTCAAGGATCACATTATAATTTTTTAAATTAATCAAAACACAGTACCTGCACCAAATAAATAAGACGAGTGATTGAAGGAGACTTTGCCACATAAGATAGGACAATCACTTTGTTACCTTTATAAATCAAGAAATATTGCAATGATAGAAGCAATCAAGTTTAAAGATGTCATGGATGGATAAAAATAGAAATACTGAGTGAAGCAGAAAGCAATGATACATGGTATTAATTTCAACAAAAAACATTTTAAAGAAATAAAAAAATTGAAAATGCCTTATAATTCTTTGGGAACTAACCCAGAAAAAGTGCCACAGGTGTCAATATTAGTAGATGATAGTAACCAAGCTTTAAAAATAGATCACTACGAAACATCTGATCCGAGAATCAAATTTCTACGACAAATAACATTTGTAAAATAAGTATCATACCCAAAGGTACACCAGATATAGCAGCAATTCCCTTTAGTTCTTCATTAAATGGAGAAGGAAGTGTATCAGCAAGTAGGGCCTGGAGGTAAAGATGCATTTAAAATATTAATATGATCTCAAAATCTGAATAAGTCAATGTTCATACTGTCAGCTTGATCTGGGCATTTAACTCCTAATACAGGCATTTGGGAATTAGTTAATTGGCACTCATGTAGTTTAAAATCAATTTCTTAGAAAAGAGAGGACTCATGATATTGGGATTTTAGGGAGTTTCCAATAAGATCATTAGTATTGCAAAGGTTGCTGGTAACTTTAAATCAGGTGTAATCTAATGCTATTCCATGGACTCCCTCGACTTCAACAAAATCTAACCAGAAATAAACCAAATGGGGTTCAGAATCACAGGGTTTTCACAGGAAAAGCAATCAGATGGATTAATATACTGGGGAAACCCCAAAAATGCAGATGTTGGAAACTTGAGTGGACAGAGGCTGGAGACTCAGCAGGTCGCGCAACATCCAGAGAGAGAAACAGACAGTCAACATTTCAGGTCAGGACTTTTTAAAATTGCTAGAAACTCCAATTGTTTTGAAACAAGGAACAAAAATCTAAAAGATTCTTACCAAATCTTCATCCACTAGTTTAATTAATTTTCCACTGGGGAAGAATGTATTTGCCAACTCCTTGATCACCTTGATTAAATTTGTCAGCTATAAGGAATACAATAAAACAAGTTTTTAAGATCACATTATTTGAATGCTCCAGTCTCTCCCACCACGGCAGGGTGGCAAAACTGCTGCACATGGATAGCCGGAACAATCGCAAACCGTTCATGCTCATGAATTAAATGCTCGCCCCTGATGGATGGTCACAGGACCTGTCTCCTCTTCAAACAGGTTTCCTCCGCCTGCTCCTCTTGGATGACGATTTCACTGACCCCCAACTGATGGCAGCCTGTGTGGATGTACTATGGCAAGCCAAACAGCAGAGGGAAGCAGCCATCAAATGCCAGGTGATACAGACAGCCTCCACAGAAAGGGTGACAACGACAGCGCCAGTATGGACAAGTGATGCTACTACTACCAAAGATGGGGCTCCGCACCCTGCACACATCTGGGAAATGCCTCAGCTGGCCATTGGCAGTGACATCAGCGGCCAGCCAAAATGATCGACTCCTCTACATCTGAGATCATTAAGCGGCAGCGTTTTTTTTGTCGACACGGGAGTGGAGGTCAGTAGGTTGCCCCCCTTGAGCATTGACACTCATTTCAGAAAGAAGGGGCCTCTCCTGACCGCCGCCAACAGCAGAAGCATACGGAGTTCGCATGATCCCACTCAACTTCAACTCCTGCCATTTCAAGTGAACCTTTATCATCACGGATGTCTCACAACCGCTACTGGCTGCCGACTTCCTCTGGGCGCTCTCCCTGCTGGTCAATATGAAAGGACAACATCTCGTCAATTCCAAGATGATCGAAATGATCACATTGCACCATGCCGAACTGACTGCACCCCACCTCGGCTCAGTGACCTTCTCCGACAATGAGTATGCCAGGATCCTAGCCAATTTCCTAGACATCATAACTCCCCAGTTCACAACAGCAGCCCCAAGCATGGGGTGCAGCACCATATCTCTACCACTGGACCACCAGTCCATGTAGGCTGCCACCCAACAAGCTCCAACTGGCCAAAGATGAGTTCTGCAGGATGGAGGAAATGGGCATAGTGCTCCGCTCAGACAACCCATAGGCATCCCCGCTTCACAGGGTCCCAAAACATCTGGGGGCTGGCAACCATGTGGGGACTACCACTGTCTTAATGAGGCCGCAACAGCTAACTGGTACTCTATCTCTCACATCTAGAACTTCTCAGCAAACCTGGACGGAGCCAAGGCATTTTCCAAGATTGACCTGGTATGTGGCTACTATCAGATTCCTGTCCACCAAAACAATGTCCCCAATATGGCTCCCATCACCATATTCAGGCTCTGAGTTCCTTCATATGCCTTTCAGCCTCAAGAACGCTGCCCAAGCATTCCAAAGGCTAATGGACACAGTAGGCCGCGGGCTAGACTTTGTGTTCATCTACCTCAATGACATCCTCATCGCTAGCCGCTCTCGTCAGGAACACTGCACACATCTCCAATAGCTCTGCCAGAGGCTCATCAAGCATGGCCTGGCGATCAAACTTGCCAAGTGTCAGTTTGGCCTCACTTCCATTAAACAGTGCTGCTCCCGTACAAGGTCGAGGCCATTCGCAAGTTTCCCAGACCCTCTACTGTGAGTTTGTTGGCATGGTCAACTTCTATCACCGTTTCTTGACAGCAGCAGCCACGATAATGCAACTGCTTTTCAAGGTCCTGGCTAACATACCAAAAGACCGCGTTCAATGACGCCAAGGAAGTGCTGGCAAAGGCAACAATGCTGGTACATCCACGGGCCAATGCACCAACCGCCCTCACGGTCAACACATCTGGCACAGCCGTGGGTGGAGTGCTGGAGCAACTGATCAATGGTAGCTGGCAGCCCCTCACCTTTTTCAGTTGTCACCTGAGTCTCCTGCTCTTTACCTCACTGTACAATCCAGCATTTCTGCTACTTTCTCAAGGGCAGGGATTTCATGGCTTTCACGGATTACAAACCACTCATGTTTGCCTTTGCAAAGTGTCTGATCCTTGGTCAGCCCTACAGCAGCGCCAACTGACCTACTTCTTGGAATACATGACTTTCATCCAGCACCTCGCAGGCAAGAGTAACCAGGTTACTGATGTGCTATTCTGTACGGCCATCAATGCCATCTACATTCCAGCCCCAGGTGTCGACTACACAGCCGTGGCAGCCACCCAACGAGAGGATGAGGAGATGTTTGCCTTCCACCCTGCCAGCTCAAATCTAAAGTTAAAGGATGTGAGATTTGGGCCCACTGTGTAAGGTAAAACATCATGAGATGGGAATGTGTAAGGAGTTACCCTGTACAGGGCTGTAACAAGATGTGAATGCATCCTTGTACTTACAAGATAAGAAAGACATTGATGGATTGAGAGGCAGGAAGCTAGCAGGGAAAGGATAGCAACAGTTTTAGTCATTGGACAAGTAATGATATGATGATGTTCTAAGCATGTATCCAAGGGTATAAAAAATCACCATTTTGCTGATAACGGCAGAATGCATTCTCCGACTAACATGGTTAGTTGCAAGTGTTACAATCCGGTAATAAAGAACAAAGAACCCTGATTTCGACTCAGTCTGGTGTTTGTCTCAC
Source organism: Narcine bancroftii (assembly GCF_036971445.1). Classification (NCBI taxonomy): domain Eukaryota; kingdom Metazoa; phylum Chordata; class Chondrichthyes; order Torpediniformes; family Narcinidae; genus Narcine; species Narcine bancroftii. Next base: position 92,958,902 of record NC_091471.1, on the reverse strand, counting down.
TCATTCATGAACAAAGCAGACCTAACAACTGTCACCACACTCCTCTGCGATGTGTCTACAGGACTGCCAAGACCCATCATCCCTGCTGCCTGGCAATGCCGGATCTTAGACATTGATCACAGCCAAGCTCACCCTTCCATTCAGGTGAAAAAGGAACTTATTGCAGCCAAATTCATGTGGCATGGGTTGCACAAACAGGTCATCAACTGGGCCAGAGTGTGCATCCCCTGTCAAACCTTCAAGATTCAGCGACACATCAAGGCGCTGCTGCAGAACTTCACCTTGACACACCGACATTTTGACCACATCCATGTCGAATTCATGGGATTGCTACTGCCATTCAGAGATGTCACACACCTTTTCACCATCATGGACAGATTCTCGAGAAAGCCAGAGGCCATCCCACTTTTGGGCACCTCCACTGTGACCTGTGCAAGTGTCTTCACTGCCCACTGGATAGCCAGTTTTGGTTTGCCAGCAGATATCTCTTGTGAGAAAGGTGTGCAGTTCACCTCTAGGTTGTGGTCAGCAATGGCCCAGCTGCTTGGCACTAAACTGTATCACACAATAGCCTACTACCTGCAAGCAAACAGCATAGTGGAATGTTTTCACTGGCACATCTCTCAGGGTAGAGCTCATGGGCCCAGACTTGATGGACAAATTGCCGTGGGTCATGTTAGGCATACACAATGCCACAAAGGAGGACCTGGCAACTTCCTTGTCCGAGCTGGTGTACGGTGCCATGCTTACAGTACCGGGGACTCCATCCCGGCAACCCATGGACATTAAGAACTGCCCATGACCATGCAGAATTGCCTCCATGAAGGTGGGAACGCTTTCTCCAGTCCCAATGTCCCAACACAGTCTCACAACCACGTGCGTCCCACTCGACCTCCAGGACTGCCAGTATGTTTTCCTTTTCTGTGATTCCCACCAATCACCTCTGCAAAAGCCATACGAGGGGGCCTTCAGGGTACTAGAAAATTATGCCACGGTTTTCATCATCAACATGCGCGGCAGACCCGAGACGGTCTCTGTGGACTGTCTCAAGCTGGCACACTTGGACATTAACCAACCAGTACAGGTGGCACAAACTTAGCGCAGAGGGCGTCCACCATCACAACCTATCCACCTCCAATACTCCAGTTCTGGGGAGGGGGGGAGGGAAGGGGAGGAAGGTCATGTGGTAGATCGTACCACTTAGTTCCTGAACCGTCATTCAAAGGTTCGGGCTTTCGCCGGAGCCCAGCGTGTGTGATGGTTTGGGAGAAGTGGACTGGTAGCGCGAGGCTGGGCAGTTGCTTTTCCTCTCACTGAGTTAACAGGTTAACTCGTGTTATCAACTGTGGATAATGACATTTTAACTGAACTGATTAATTATTAAAACTTAATGTTTGAACTGAATTGCTAAACAAGTGTTTGTACAACCCACAAATGACTACAATGCATTGTCATTGTTTTCAAAGTGGTTGACAATATTTTTTATTAAATGCCATTCCTGAACAATGCCAATAAACATAACCAGTATATTACAAAGGAACTTCACTTACAAATTTTTCAATTTATGCTCATCTGGAAGAGGTTAATTAGATTACATCTCTGTGCCATAGGTGCTCTGTGATTAGTAAAGGATTACTTAGGGCGGTATGTGAGTGGGGAAAAAAGGTTGAGAATCACTGCTCTAGACCCAATTGTTACTGAAATATTTTGCTAGAGAAAAATTGTCATTGGCCCATTTCTTTTGGAGTTATGAAACAGTGCACATAACAAGTCAATTAGGTACAATTAAAGCAGTGGTTTCCAAACTTTTTCTTTCCACTCACATACCACATTAAAAGTAATCCCTTATTAATCACAGACCACCTATGGCATAGAAATTACTTAAAGTGGTATGTGAGTGGAAAGAAAAAGTTTGAAAACCACTGGACTAAATCATGTTCTTTAAAAAAAATGGAAAGCTATTGCCAATAATTAATACACTAAATTCATTTTACTCATGACTGAAAATCTGTTTAACTCGTTTTCAATGTGAAGGCAATTATAACTATAATTCAATATATTACTTCCCTTTTAGAATCTAAAACAAACATAACAATCACATTCCAGTTAAGTACTATGTACACAACTGCCTTTTCATGTAGTTTTTTTTACCCTTTCCTGCTGGTGGTGGAAGCTATGGTGTATCTTGTGCTAACCAACATTATTCACAGTTGAGCCAAGAATGTGGATATTATTTGCATGACTGTACAAAATAACACTAAATAATGAACCTGCACAATATTCACAATGATTTTCAAACAATATTGGATGGGAGAGGTGGTTTGAAGTATTCAGTTCCATATCAAACAATGAGTGGGCTAAATAGAGTGGACATGGAGAACATGTTCCCAGTATTGGGTGTGTCTAGAACCAGAGGGCACAGACTCAACCTTGAGTCAGAAGGTTGTAAATCAGTAGAATTTGATGCCATAGAGGCCTGTAGATGCCAAGATATTATGTATATTTAAAACAGAAGTTGAGAGACTGTTGATTAGTAAGGTCATCAAAGGTTTTGGGCGAATGGGGTTCAAAAGAGAAAACACAGCTGAGAGAGAGAGGGAGAGCTGTGAGTGTAGGGAGCCAGCTTGAGTTGAGCGCATTTAAAAAGGAAGCGAAATAGGAACTTGGGTCATAGTCATCTCGGGACTGTTGCTGGAAGAGGAGCAGCGAGGAAGTCAGGACAGCTGAGAGCGTCAGGGACCAGCTTGAGATGAGTGCATTTAAAAAAGGGAGCGGAGGGCAAGTTAAGGGTTAAATGCAATGGTGATTGGTGGGAGGAGAAGAAAAGATAAGGGGCAGTGACAAATAAAAAGAGGGGTAGTTCAAGTGGAGAGGCCAGTGTGTGAGTGGCTCAGGGTAGGAGTGGAACTTTGAGGCTTTGGCGAGCAGAGACTGAGGACAAGCTTGTCCCCCGCAAGGTAAGATTTTTGTACATAAATTAGGAATAGTCAATGGAGACAGCAGCTTGGGCAGTCGAATGCTATGATTGCAGCATGTGGAAATCTGAGACAGCACAATTGTCCCTGGTGACTCCACCTGCAAGAGGCACATTTAGCTGCAGCTCCTGGAAAACTGAGTTAGGGAACTGGAGCTGGATGAACTCTGGAACATTTAGGAGGCAGAGGTAGTGATAGAGAGGAGCTTCAGGGTGACTGTCACCCCGAAGTTTCAGGAGGCAAGTAGCTGGGTGACTGTTAGGGAGAGGAAAGGGTAATAGGCAGACAGTGCAGAGCACCCCTGTGGCGATTCCCCTCAACAACAAGAATACTGTTTTGGATATTGCTGGGGGATGATCTGCCAGGGACAAGTCATGGTGGTCACGTCTCTGGTGCAGAGGCTGGCCCCTCGGCTCAAAAGGGAAGGGGGGAGAAGTGGAGAGCTATGGTTATTGGGGACTCATTGGTTAGGCAAGTGGATAGGAGATTCTGTGAATGAGATTGAGACTCCAGGATGGTATGTTGCCTCCCAGGTGCCAAGGTCAAGGACACCACTGGTCAAGTTCACAGCATTCTGGAGGGGGAGGGGGAGGGGGGTGCAGCCAGATGCCGTGGTCCATGTGGGGACCTAGGAGTAGGGATGAGGTCCTAAAAAGGGAATATAGGGAGTTAGGAAAGAAGTTAAAAAGCAGGACTTCAAGGATGGTTACCTCGGGATTGATCAGAGAGGGTCGAAATAGGATGTTGTGGTAGATGAATGCATGACTGAAGAGTTGGTGCAGGGGTTCATGTTTGTGGATCATTAGGATCTCTTCTGGGGAAGGTCTGACCTGTACAAAAAGGATGAGCTACACCTGAACTGGAGGGGGACCAATATCCTGGTGGGCAGGTTTGCTAGAGCTGTTGGGGAGGGTTTAAATTAGTTTGGCAGGGGGATGGAAATCAGAATGTGAGTGCAGAGAATAGAACAAAAGGTCAAAATCATGATGCCAGGTGCTCTGAGTTGGTGAGCAAGGAGAGGCAGGGGACAAAACATAAATGAGGCCAGTTAGAGGGGTTGAAATCTGTCTATTTCAACGCTAGCAGTTTTAGGATGAACAGAGCATAGATCAGTACATGGAACTATGATGTGGCCATTACAGAGACTTGGCTGGAGGAAGGGCAGGATTGGTTGATGCAGGTACCAGGGTTTAAGTGTTTCAAAAGGAATAGGATGGGAGGTAAGAGAGGGATTGGGATAGTATCACGGCCATAGAAAGAGAGGATGCTACAGAGGGAGTGTCCACTGAGATGATGTGGGTAGATCTCAGAAATCAAAATGGAGCAATCACTGAACTAGGAGTAGTCTATAGGCCCCAAATAGCCCTCGGGATACTGAGCAGCAGATAAGCAGACAGATTTTGGAATGGTGCAGGAAATACAGGGTTGTAGTTATGGGTGATTTCAACTTCCCTAATATGCACTGGCACCTACTGACTGCAAGAGGGGTAGATGGGGCTGAATTTGTCAGATGTGTTTACATGGACATAGTACGTGGACCAGCCGATGAGAGAAGAGCCGTACTGGTAATGAACCTGGTCAGGTGGCGGACATCTCAGTTGGTGTGCATTTAGGTGAGAATAACCAGAACTCCCCAAGCTTTAGCTTAGGTATGCATAAGGATAAAAGCAGACAAAATAGGAAAGTGTTTAATTGGGGAAGGACTAATTATGATGGGATGAGGCAGGAACAAGCAAGAGTAAAATGGAAACAGATGTTCAAGGGAGAAAGCATAGAAGTAACGTGGAGGAAGTTTAGTGTTGGATTCAGAATAAGTTTGCCCCACTAGGACAGGGAAAAGAGGGTAGGAAACAGGAACTGTGTTTGACAAAGCAGGGGAGGCAACTAGTCAAGAGGAAGATGGAAGCACACATTAGATGTAGGAAGCAGGAAACAGGAAGGGCTCATGAGAAGTATATGGTAGCCAGGAAGGAGCTTAAGAAAGGACTTGTGAGAGCTTGAAAGGGGGAATGAGAAGGCCTTAGCATGTTGGATTAAGGAGAACCCCAAGGAGTTCTATGCCTATGTGAAGAACAGAAGGATGACGAGAATGGTGGGGCCGCTAAAGGATGAAAGAGGCACCATGCCTGGAGGCGGAGGAGTTGGAGGGGTCCTAAATGAATACTTTTCTTCAGTATTCACATGAGAAAAATTCCTTGATCAGTGCAAGTTCAGAATAGAACAGGCTTGTGTGGTAGACCATGTGGAGATTAAGGAAAAGGAAGTGTTGGATCTTTTTAAAAACATCAAGATTGATGTCCACGGGGCCAGACTCAATATATCCCAGGTTGCTGTGTGAAGTGAGAGAAGAGATAGCTGGAAAAATAGCTATAATCTTCGAGTCCTCTTTGGCCACTGGGGAGGTGCCGGAGGATTGAAGACCCCTTGTTTAAAAAAGGTAATAGGGAGAATCCTAGGAATTATAGACCGGTGAGTCTTACATCAGTGGTGTGCAAACTATCGGAGAGAATTCTCAATGATAGGATCTATGAACATTTGGAAAAGTACAGTCTACTCCGGGATAGTCAGTATGGCTTTGAAAAGGAAAGTTCATGCCTCACAAGCCTAATTGAGGTTTTTGAGGAGGTTACAACAGAAATTGATGAGGTTAGGGCAGTAGATGTGGCCTATATGGATTTTAGCAAGGCATATGATGAGGTCCCCAATGAAAGAATCATTCACAAAGTCAAAAGGCATGGCTGTATGGATAAAAAATTGGCTTGTAGGTAAAGAACAGAGTAGTAGTGGAAGAAAAGTATTCTGCCTGAGGTGACTAGTGGTGTATCGCAAGGATCTGTTCTGGGAACCCTGCTCTTTGTGAAGAGGCAGAAGGACGGGTCAGTAAGTTTGTGGTTAATACAAAGGTTGGAGGAGTTGTTGGTGGAGCCGAATGTTGTTGAAGGTTACAGACAAGATGCAGAGTTTGGCAGAGAAGTGACAGATAGAGTTCAGTCCAGATAAGTGTGAGGTGATATATTTTGGAAGGAAAATCAGAAGGCTGAATACAGGGTTAATGGTCTGGAGGAACAGAGGGACCTTGAGGTCCAAATCCATACATCGCTCAAGGTCACTGCATAGGTTGATAGGATAGTGAAGAAATCTGGAGGAACAAAGGGACCTTGGGGTCCAAATCCATACATCGCTCAAGGTCACTGCACAGGTTGATAGGATAGTGAGGAAGACTGGGGTGCTGGGCTTCATTAACAGGGGGATTGAGTTTAAGAGCAGAGAGGTCATGTTGCAACTCTACAAACCTCTGGGGAGACCACACTTCAGTGTGTTCAGTTCTGAGCACCTCATTATAGGAAGGATGTGGAAGCCATGGAGAGGGTGTAGAGGAGATTTACCAGGATATTACCTGGATTAGAAAATAAGTCTTATGAGGCAATGTTAGCAGAGCAGGCAGGGACTTTTCTCCTTGGAGCGTAGAAGGATGAGAGGAGACTAAATAGAGGCCTACAAGATTATGAGAGCGATAGATAGAATAAATAAACACCTTCCTGGATTGTACAATTTGAATTCAGCAAATTTCGATGAATCAACAAAACAAAAATATTTAATAATGTAGTAAAATATGCATCCATTAAATATGCTCGTCACTTACCTCTACTTTTTTATCATTAATCAACTGATTCCACCGTTCATATGGAGCTGAATCAAGATTTATCTTGTACCAAGGAACACTTCCCTCAAATCTGTGAGCATGTACAGCAGAAATGTAAAAAACACAAGTTAATTCATGCCATCTGATATTTAATTGCCGTTTGCCTGATTAGGGTTTAAAAAAAGACCACAAAACTTTTAACTAAATTATGAAGAGTCAAACAGAAAAAAAATGGAATTAGAACCACAGAACACTACAGCACAGAAACAGGCCCTTCTAGGTAGTGCCAAACTATTATTCTACCAAGACCCACTGATCTGCATCCGGACCATATCTCTCCATATACAGCTTCTCCTATCCATTTATTGTCCAAATTTTTCTTAAATATCAAAATTGAGTCTGGCCACTCATTCTACACTCCCACAACTCTCTGCGTGAAGAATTTCTCCCAAATGTTTCCTCTACAGGTACTCCTCAACTGACGATGGGGTTACATTCCGGCAGACCATCGTAAATCAAAAAAGTCATGTCGAAAAATACCACACCTACCATTTTTGAAAATTAAATTTTGAATGACTTTATTCTACCCTGAAAAAAAATCACTAACATACACAGCTGAGTAATTGCTTTCCTCTTTTTCTTCTCTCCAGAAGCAGGAGACACACATGGGTGTTTAGTAGACATGATGGATTGTTTACAGTGGACTTGATGGCATGATTGCTACAGAGACTGCAAGTGAGGTTGGGTCAGCATGGAAGGAGAATGCTGGATGATACTCTCGCATAATGCTGCCAGAGAAATTTTAACTGGCACTTGGGAAGTTCCTTCCTTTACTGAAATCAAGCCCTCTGACATAAAAGGTTAAATACATTCATACCAGGTATGAAACCCCTGTTCTCATTAAGTTCAACTGTTTGAATACATGCTTTTGGTAATATCTCCTTTTCTCTCTTCTTTTTCAACACTAAACAATTTGCAAAAATGACAAAGAAAACCTGAAATTCTGTCCTTTCCTAATTAACCCCCATCTTTTCTCTTAATATTCTCCCCAGACAATTTTGTTTACTAGTCTGTTCCACATTACCCGTCTGAAAAGGCTAACTATGTTGAAAGTTGCTTTTGTGAGTTAATCTAGCCGATTCTTGCCTTGCCCACCAGGTCCTTCTCATCCAGATATAATTTGATCTCATTGGGAACACACCTTTTAATTTCCTCAATTAACATCAATTCTCTTTATTCTGTTGAAATCATTATTCATTCCTTTTGAGATGCACCATCAGCCAAAGCATACAGATTTTCCAAATGCAAAATCCATATAAGGTTGGTTCCCTGCTTTCCTCAAATTCCTAAATTTTTGTCTATATGCTTCTGAAACCAACTCATAAGCTTTGAACACTGCTTGTTTAACAGGCTCCTAATTTGCAAATTTCTCTGCATTCAATCTAGAGTAAGCCTGTTGTGCTTTTCCATTTTTTACACGTTGGAGCATAAGAGGCCACTTTTCTTTCAACCAGTTTGAGCTCTGAGCAATTTTTTCAAAAAGCTGAAAATGTGTATCAATATTATTGAAAAGAGGAACCAGATTAATCTCACTACTAACCATAAACTTTTCTCCAGGAGATCGTGCTTCAGTTCTCTTACCTCTTTCCACCTCAAGTTTTAACTTCACTAATTCAAATCCCCTCTTTCTTTCAGCTTCTTCCAACTCATATTTTCTATTACTTTCAGCTTCCTTTGCCTCATGTTTACATTTTTCTCTCTCTTCCTCAAACCTTGGTTTTTATCTCTCTCTCTCTCTCTCTCCCCCTCCAACTTCAATTTTTCCAATTGCAATCGCATTTCAAAAGATATATCCTCAGGAAAACTTTCTCTTTCTCCTCAAATTTTCCATCTTTTATATAATATTTCACTACAATTCTCTGTATTTCTATTTTCCTCATAAAACCTTTGACTTCAACAAGACTAAATTCTCTAGCAATATCCATCAGTTCTTGTTTTTTTTTTGCTCTCTACAGCTTTGCAAATGATGGTTATTTCAAAAATTCTTCAATATCCATTGCTGTTATTTTTCCACACACACAAACTTTAAATTAGTTTGGAAAAACAATTTAATAATAAAATCACAAAAACTCCAAAGGTTTAAGATCCCAAAACTCCTAATTTTTCAGATATCGGACGAGCCCCCACTTGTTACTGTCACATTTGTGGCCCGAAATGTGAAGTTAATGAAACATTAAACACAAGTTTATCAGGTAAACTTCTCTGGGTCTTTATTCTCCCGTTTCCTTTGTTCTCTTGCTTGTGCTCTTATCTCTCCCTCATACCACGTGACTTCCGGTACATCTCATACATATTCATTATCATGACATCCCTCCTTTAATCAGAAATAAACTTTACCTTCACTCACCAATATCCCTCGGAAACATACAAACATCGTAACTAATGGTAATACTATAACTCAACTACATAAAATTTACTTCCTACAGCACTCATACATGCACTTTATGATATAAGATTAAATACTGTCCCAAAGTTCTTATTAAAATTATGGCACAAAGTCTTCGTATCGTTTGGGTACTTTCAGGTTTCGTTTCGGCCTGCCTGCGATATTGTCGTCGCTTCTCGGTTGTTCCCTCTCAGCGTCGGACATACTGCTCGCCACGGCTTCGGGTGTTTCTGGCGCTCTAGTCACTTCATCAGGAGTGCTGGTAACTGCCTCTGGAACATCATCAGGTCTCTCAGTTTCAGCATCTCGTATTGGCCTTTCAACCTCTTCGCTCGATGTATCTTTGGACTGGTACCTTTTTACACCTGAGACATTTCTCTTAAACAGGACTCCAGTCGGAGACTTGACTGTCACCATACTGCCACTTCTGGATACGACAGTATAGGGTTGATGGTAATAAGGTGTATCTAGCTTACCACCAGTTTCATGCCTCACTAGAACATTATCTCCTGGCATGATGTCTGAGTACTTGGCTCCACGTTTCGAATCTGTGTACAGCTTTGCTTCAGCGCTGTGAACGCTTTCTTCTGCTCAGATCCAAAATGAAATGGTACACCTTTCCTGGTTAGTTTCCTTAGTGGTTCTGCCACTGTAGCGAAATTAGGAATGAACTTTGCACAAAAATTGACCAATCCCAGGAAACTCCTCACCACTGTTGCGTTCTGAGGTGCACGTGCCTCTGCAATAGCTTTCATCTTGGCCTCTGCAGGGTTTAGTCCTTCCCGTGTAAGTCTGTGTCCCATGAAGTCCATTTCTGACACACCGAACTGGCACTTGTTTCCATTCACGGTAAGGCCTGCCTCCTGTAGTCTAGATAGTACACGCCTCAACCGTTTGTCATGCTCTTCCTTCATTGGTGCATGGACTATGATGCCGTCAGAAATGTTGGCAACTCCAGGAATGCCTTGAATCACTCGATGGATTTCATACTGGTAGATCTCCGAAGCTGCATTAATTCCAAATGATAGTCTCTTGTAACGATACAATCCACAGTGAGTCACAAATGTTGTTACATCTCGGGAACCTGGATCCAGCTCTAATTGATGATAGCCCCATTTCAGATCAATTTTTGAGAATATCTTACTGGTAATTAGTTCTTGAAGTATTTCCTCCACTGTTGGTATAGGGTGTCGTTCTCGAACTATAGCTTCATTGGCCATTCTCATGTCAATACATAGTCTTATGTCACCCTTTGGTTTGGGCACAATCATTACGGGACTGACCCATTGTGTCGAATGTTCCACAGGTTCAATAATGTCTTGTTCGATCAATTCTTTAATTTTGGCTTCGACTTTCGGGCCACAAATGTGACATTGGCGACGAGGATGAAAGAAGCTTGAAGAAAATTAAAGACTAAACAAGATTACAGAGGATTACAGACAACTTCAAGGTGATAAGAATTTTCTCTGTGACTCAGTACTTTTGGGGCTGGAATATTTCCTCATGGCTGGTGCAGACAGTGACTTTCTAACACATAGTGGAATTGCTCATTTTGACCCGACTGGTGATGCAAGCACTGTAAGTGTGAAGTGGAAGGCATGGCAAGAAGAATTTGAATCCTACGCCGACAGTCGTGGCCTATTTCTAGATACCGGTACAGTTGAACAAAAAGCGCAGAGAAGGGCGTTACTTCTTTTCACTGCAGGACCCTCAGTTCGGGAAACATTTAAGACACTTTTAAATACTGGAAGAAAGGATGAGTACCGGAAAGCGGTAGATGCATTAAATGCACATTATGTAGTGACACCGAATGCTACATTTCAACGCCATTTGTTTCGGAGAACGAGACAAGAAGATGGCCAGACAATTGCTCAGTACGTGACGAGACTACGCCAGCTAGCTGTTGGATGCAATTACATGCCAGCTGATTTGGACAACCAATTATTGGATCAAGTTGTACAGCACTGCAGATCAGATAAACTCAGAAGATGTCTACTGGAAAGAGGGAGTGAGTTGGAACTCACCGATGCTTTAACCATTACTGCTGCATTAGAGGCTGTTGAAGGGCAATTTCATACCATGACCCTGAAAGACAACTCAAGCCAGCAAATTAAGAGGCTCTCACATCGCCATAATCAGCCAAGATATACGTTGACACAGGACGTGGAGTGTTATCGATGTGGAAACCGAGGTCACTTTGGAAAAGACCCATATTGCCCGGCCAAAGGCAAAGTTTGCAGAAAGTGTGGAGGTAAAGACCACTTTGCAAAGAAGTGCAAAAGCAAGTCCAATGCAGACCAGAAGAGGAAGAGTACAACTTCCAAAGGCAAAGTCTGGGGGAAAGGAAAGTATCCTGGAAAGAAAGATACCATTCGCCAGATAGACGGTGACAATGAGGATACCCAGGAGGAACAGAGTTGTTACCAATTTACGTTGAATGAAGTACGTCATGAGAAGGTCCCAGTGATCATTGGTGGAGTGACAGTTCAGGTCATTGTAGACTTAGGCAGTGACAGTAATGTGATTGATCGACATTTATGGGAGAAGTTGAAAAGGAAAAAGATCATCTGTACCTCAAAGAAGTGTTCCAAGAAACTATATCCATACACAGCAACCAAGCCATTGCAGACCATTGGATGTTTTACTGCAACTGTTGAAGCTGGAGATAAGTGCACCGAAGCAGAGTTTATGGTCATAGAAGAGAGGGGAGAACCATTGCTGAGTAGAAGCACAGCGCAAGACCTGGCAATACTTCATATTGGAGCTTGTGTCAATTCAATTCAGTCATACGAGGATATGAAGCAAGAGAACAAAGGAAACGGGAGAATAAAGACCCAGAGAAGTTTATCAGGTAAACTTCTCTGGGTCTTTATTCTCCCGTTTCCTTTGTTCTCTTGCTTGTGCTCTTATCTCTCCCTCATACCACGTGACTTCCGGTACATCTCATACATATTCATTATCATGACAGTTACCAGCTCAAAGGACTCAAATCCCAGCAGCAACAGAAATTCACCAAAACAATGGCGACTTAAACAAAATTGGCTTTATTTTCTTAATACATAATAATAAGATCAATACTTAACTTATTACTATTAATTTAACCCCTTCTAATTCTAAGCACACGTGTATGTAATATTTATGTGCTCAGAAAAGTTCTTTTTCACTGTCCAATCATTAATTTTTCACTTCTCCAAGTTCACTGGGATCAGGCCATCTTCCATACTGTGCACAGAATTGAACAGATACTATATTCATCAAGCTCTGGTGCTTTAACTTAAGTTGTTACCGCTTAGGAAGGTCTTTGTTGGTTTCTGAAAGATATTCGTTGTTCGTTGGACACACAAACTAATCTCCTTCAATCAACAACTGAAGTGTCTTACTGAAGAAATTTGCCCCCTCTTAGGTTTTTCCAAAAGATAATCTCTTCTTCCAAGGAGTTCTTCTTTTTCCCCTATTCCAGGAGAAATACAATAACCAGCCACAACCACTGCAATTGACTACAGAGACTTAGAATAGGCTGAACTCAGAACTCAAAGCCTGTCTTGAAATAGGGTCTTGCAGCAGGTCTTCCAACTTGCAGCCTTCACCACAAACTGCTGCAGAATACTCTGGCAAACAATGGGTGTTTTCTCTCTGTTTGCAAAACCATGTGGCCACTCTTAGAACAACAAACTCCAACCAAACAGTTAAAACTTTGGCACTAGTTTAAAAGCAAAAAATGTTCTCAGTCCTTGAACCTGGACACTGTTCAAACATACAAGTCCATTAACATCTAATTGTGAAAGCACTTTCCATTATCTCTCCAAAGCCAACTGTAGACACAAATGCTATCCTTGCATATCTCTTGCATGGAAAATGAGATATTTGTTTGTGAAATGTGACCTGATAACTAAATTTCAAAATCTTACCCTTATAAGGTATATTTTATCATAATTTTATTAACTTATTCCATAACACTAGTCAATCTCCACTGCACTCTTTCAATATTATTGATAATGTTCCTGTAGTTAGGTGACCAAAACTGCCTACAATTCTCCAAAACTTGTATGTCTTGTATAACTTCACGATGACATCCCACCTCCTTTACTCAATACTTTAATTTCTGATGGCCAATGACCCAAAAGCTCTCTTTACGACCTTACCTACCTGTGACACCACTCTCAACTCTTTAGCACCCTATGATTTACCACATATGACCTATCTTGGTTTGTCCTTCCAAAGTGTCACACCTCACATTTGTCTGCATTAAAGTCCATCTGCCATTTTGCTGCCCATTTTTCCAGCAGGTCCAGATCCTATTGCAAGCTTTTAAAGCATTCCTCACTGCCACTATACTTCTAATATTTGGGTCATCTGCAATTCGAGTTCAATCTGGAAAAGCATGAACTGATGTACTGTAAAAGGACAAACTTGATGGCAGTGTTAGCGGTTAATGGCAGGATTCTTCACAATATAGAGCAGGGTTTCCCAACCTTTTTTGTTCCTCAGTAACCCTTGGGCATTTTTATAGGTTCCCGTGTACCCCTAAAAATTAAGGATAAAAAAACAACATTGTGCAATCTGACTGCATATTACAACACCATGTATTGTACAGTAGTGGTTATTCTCTCAGACCCAGTGTACCCCCTGAAAAGTGCAAATGTACCACTGGGGGTACATGTACCCCAGGTTGGGAACCCCTGATATAGAGGAACAGAGAGATCTTGGGATCCAGATCCATAGGTTCCTCAAGGTTGTCACACAAGTTGATTGAGTGGCTAAAAAAAGCACTTCATTAGTTGGGTGATTGAGTGCAAAGGCCATGAAGTAATGTTGTAGCTCAATAACACATTGGTTAGATCACACTTCCAGTATAGTGTTCAGTTCTGTTCACCTCATTATAGGAAGGATGTGGAATCTTTGGAGATGGTGCAGAGGAAATTTACAAGAATGTTGCCTGGATTGTAAAATGTGTTTTCAGTCGCAAGGCTGACTGAACTAAGGCTTTTCTCTTTGAAGTGATAGAGGAGGGAGGTGAATTAATAGAGGTATACAAGATTATGAGAAGCAATGGAAGGATGGGCAGTTAGCTCCTTTTCCCCCAAGGTGACAATAGCAAATACTAGAGGACATCTGTTTAAGGTGAGTAGAGGAAAGTGTAGGGAAGAATTCAGAGTGGTTTTGTTTTTGTCCCACAAAAAGAGTGGTGGGTTCCTGGAATAAATGAAACATGAAAGTTTGCAGACACTGTGATGGTTACAAAAACACACCAAAATGCTGGAGGAACTCAGCCAGTCTTTTCAGCATCCATAGGAGACAAAGATATATTGCTGATGTTTCAGGCCTGACGCTTTCTTCAAGAATAAGCAGAATTGGGAGTGCAATGATAGAAGCTAGTACAATAGAGACATTTAAAGGATTTTGAAATAGGCACATTGAAAATGTTTAAGTGCTACTGGCTGAGAGCTTGGGAAGGATTATATTGATGTGGAACAGTTTTATATCAGTTGGCACAACATTGTGGGCTGAAATGCCTGAACTGTGCTGTAATATTTTATGTTCCAAAATCAATGTTCTACTCGATTCCACGTTTACAATTTTCATGTTTGCAAATCACAATCATTGAATCAGATTTATTGACAAACAACCTGGTGGGATACTGGCAAGAGACCTATGACAAAAGGCATGCATTTAGAATGTTAAATGTACAAAATACTCAACTACTAACAACAATGGTGATGAAAATACTATAATTCCAGCAAAAATGTACAACAAATAGAAGGTTCAAACTTTCTCACATTACACTTTACTCAACTCTCAAATTGTTACACAGAGGGAATACTGCATTATTTAGTGGGACTAATTTGATAAATAGAATTACACTAGACTGAAAACTTATTTTAAATCAGTGAGCCTCAACTACAGTTCAATTTTTGTCCAGGAAAAATAGGGAAAACTTAAATGCTTTAGATATTTTGTTTGAGTGGAATTCTGGACAAAGCATCTTTAAAATTAATTTGATTACAATATATTGATACTTACGTGGGTCCTGTGGGTGGATACATGCCTCTTCTGCAATCTTCAGTATACTGTCCAAAGAAAATAAAGATTCTGAAAATCAGGAATATACCTCCGACATTATAGCAAAACAAAATAGAATGATTTTTGCAAATCTACCTTGTGGATTTCAAAATATTCTCCAAATATATCTAAAATTTGAAAAAAATTCTGTGTGGCACAGAGGCAATGGTAATGCAAAGAATAACAAGCAACATGTTCCATCTGTGGAAATGCAGGCCAAATTCTGGGATATGGCAAGTTAAATCAGAAATTGCAGAGCAAACACGAGATTAATAGACCAGCAGAAATTCCCAGAGGCAAAATTACTTGAAAGATTTTAGTGCCCATTAAAGGCAAAGAAAACACCTCTGTATCTTGCAAGTGTTGTGCAGAATAGAGGCATAACAGGTGGAATTACGTGATTTGAAAACTAATCACTGGGGAGGCACCAATTTTAAATCTGTATTTATTTTCTGCAATTTTTTTTGCCAGTTGCTTGATGCTGCCAGTTGCTTGAATTCTGGTTAATGGGAATTTTACTGCATCTTAATTTCAATTGATTACTAATATATAACAGCAAAAAGTTTCATTCACCAACTGCAGAGTTAAAAATGCAGGCACGTTAATCCTGCACAAAAATGAAGCAAATTTCTTCGACAGTATATCTGAAATAAAAACAGAAAGTGCTGGGATCACTCACTGGTCAGGCAGCAGTTACCCTCAGATTGCCTATCCCTTTAATTTGTTGTCCAACCTTCTGTCCAAGCACACAGTAGTCAGTAGGGACTTGATTTCGGATTCTCCAAATTTAGATGACTAATTCTTGCTAACTCGACATTTTTGCCTCCCATCATTTTGGCTTAGATATTCCTTCTGGCTTGTATGTCCTCCCCTACAGGCATACAGGTATCTCCACTGCTATACTATTCAACAAACAAAGAATCTTAATCCAATCTTAACTGCCACACAACGTCATCCTGTGTCACCCCACAGAAATTTCCTTTGCCCCATCCATACTTACTGCCCTCCTCCATCTTTTGCGCTACCTATGCAAACCTGTTTGTCTCTCTATTTCTGATAAAGGGTCACAAATCGGAAGTGCTCATTATTTTTCTTTCCACAGCTGTTATTTGACCTGCTGAGTATTTTCAGCAATTCCTTTTTAAAACAAAAATAATTCCATAATACTGGAACTCAGTTTTCCCTTTTTTTCATCCTTCCACAAGAGAAATGGCTACCAGGCACATAAAAGCTAAACATACTGTAAACACTCATATTGGTAGAATAATTAACTGCTGGGTTGCAACTTTAATAGTTCTCATCTTACATTCCAAATATCAGAAAAGTTTTCGCAACCTTATGTGAACATTTTTGCACCTTTTTACGTTCCATCCAACTGAACAAGTCAGCAGGCATGGAAAGAAAACAAATAAGATAATGCCCATCTCAGTCGTGATTCATAACCATCATGCCCAAATAAGTTACAGCATTAACCTCTCACATTAACACCAGCTGCTCACAAAAAGCACATGAGCCTCTTACTTTGTGTTTTCACTTCATATTTTCAACTTCTCCATCTGATGATTTACATTTCTGTAGTCTCAGACAGTTTTACAGAATGGTTAAAAAGTGACCAGAAATTAAATAAAATCTTGAACTGTACATTAATTTAATCAAGTAAACTTCTAATTTTAACACAAGGAGAAATAGTTCAGTGAACAGTGTTAGCAAGGACTGAGGTTAAGATTCCTAATCTCACTTTGTTTTGAGTCCAGCAGAATAATTGATAAAGGAAGTCGATATTTGCATAATTTCAGCATGAAGTGTGTGGTGAAGGTGTTGTCTATCGCCAGCTGTTATTCAGTGTGCACCACAACCTTGCTGGTTGCAAGGACAATGGCACTGAAGCAAATAAAGATAGTCTGGCAGTTTCACGTTGAGAGAATACACATCAGAGGAGTCGAAGAAAATGAAAGAAGGATGAAGGATGGAGATGGAAACAAAGTAGGAAATGAGAAATGTGAGAAAATAAACTGGGATACAATGGGAAAAAAGAGAAGCAAATGGCAAGTGGATTGAGGGGACAAGTTATCTTGAGATACATTTTACTGTAATTTGTTCATAGGAGGTGAGAGACAATTCCAAATATTATCCACTTTTTCATGTTTTTGTGCACTTTTCTTTTAATTTTGTTTTCAGATTTTAATGGTAGTGAGTCACAAGCAAGATACAGTCTGTTTCTATAAGTATGAAGCAAATACTTATTTGTGCTCATGATCTCAGAACATCATGTATTTTGCAATGCTAATTTTCAGTCAAATGTGACAGATTATAGATATGTTTTTGGGAGATAAATTTGGGTGGTTTTTTTTTAAAAAGTGTAGGTCACATACAAACACTTTAAAACAGATCTTATTTAAAATATTAGAGCTCTGTTCATGCTAGACAGGCCGGCACGAAAAGTCTTTGCAAAAGCTTTGGAGAGCACAAAAGACTTCACTAATGGATTGTCAATTACAAAAAGGCAACAGATGAAAGAACTCGTCAGAGCCACAGGCTGGAGTGAAACTTGCTGTTCTAAGAGGGCCATGTGTTTTTGCAAGCAGAGAGAGTAAAACAGACTTTCTCTCTGAGAGAGAAATAATTCAGTTCTGTAATTTTACATTCAGCAGCAGCAGCTGGGACTGGAACAGGACAAGCTGGAAAGTTTGTGGAAAAACCTCATTTGGAAGATGGGTTGTGAGTGCTTAGTTGAGCCTGGTCAAAGCCCTTTTGGCTCATACAAGAGGAGACGACTGACTGCCTAATGTTTCACTTGAAATAAGAGAAACAAAAAGGAACTCTGTGGTGACCTGAAAGTAAAAGGTTATTATCTGGAAAACCCTGATGGGGCGAGCTTCTTTGGCAAAACACTGAGTGGCTGGTTACAAGGAATCAGTTGTGGGTGTCCAGCAAACAACAAATCTCTCTCGGAAAACTGACAAGAATCTTCCTGAGCAGGAACCATTTACCTTTCAATCACCAAAGCCTGGTGAATTTCATAAATGTTAAATTCTGTGTACAGTTTAAGAATTGCCTGCAACTAGTGAACTTGGAGGAATGAGAAGTGAGATTGGACTATGAATCAAAGAACTTTTTTGAACTTACATACATATTACATACACATGTACTTAGAATTAGAAGGGGGTTAAGTTAGGTTAGTTAAGTTAATAGTGATAAGTTAAAGTGTGATTCTGTTTTCATGTTTAAAGATAATTAAAAACAACTTTTGTTTAAGTAACCATTTGTCTTGATGAATATCTATTGCTGCTGGGTTTTGGGGTTCTCTGGGCTCGTAACACAAGTCACCAACAGTTACGTGATAATGAAAATATACTGTAATTTAGTTTACTGAAATTGTCAAATGTATAAATTCTCTATTCTTCTCTAATAATCATATTTCAGTTCAACAGTTGATTCATGAGAAATCTGAAAATGCAACTCTCCCAAGAGCATGCGACTAGGCATGGACCAAGTGCTGTAATGTCAGTAAAAAACTTTCTTTTTCTTCTTCTTCTTTGGCTTGGCTTCGCGGACGAAGATTTATGGAGGGGGTAAAAGTCCACGTCAGCTGCAGGCTCGTTTGAGGCTGACAAGTCCGATGCGGGACAGGCAGACACGGTTGCAGCGGCTGCAGGGGAAAATTGGTTGGTTGGGGTTGGGTGTTGGGTTTTTCCTCCTTTGCCTTTTGTCCTCACAGTAAAAAACTATTGCTCGTTCAAATGACATATAACAATTGTGCTGGAGAAACTTAGCAGGGCATGCGTCACCCAGAAGGAAAACCAACGTTTCAACCCGAGGCCCTTCATCATCTGTGCATTTTCACACGTCTACATGGGTTTTCCCCAAGTGCTCAGATTTCCTCCTACCCTCTGAGTCTAAGGCATGCGGGGTTGTGGATTGGTTTAGTTGTACTTGGGCAGCACGGGTTTGGAATGGTGGGAAATGGCTTCTACCATACTGTAAATAAAAATCTGTCACCGAGGCAGCCTCTACTGCTTCCTTGGGCAGAAAATTCTAGAAATTACATTCTGATTGTCTGCTAGGTGGTGTTCCACAGGGGGCAGTGTTAGGTGTATTTCTTTGATGATTTAGATTATGGAATGACTGGCTTTGTGGCCAAGTTTGCAGATGATATGAAGGCAGGTGGAGGAGCAGGTAGTTTTGAGGAAAAAGGCCTGTACTCATGAGGGCTGTCAAACACTCGTCATGGAATAACCCTTTAATTCCCAGAACTAACCTGGTGAATCTCCTCTGCACTCATTGGAATTTAGAAGGGTGGGGTTCTTATTGAATCATTTTTGAATGTTGAAAGGCGTGGACAGAGTAAGTGTAAAAAGGTTATTTCCCATGGTGAGAGTGTCTCAGTCAAGAGGGCACAACTTCAGGATTCGAACAGAGACGAGGAGGATGGTGAATTTATAGAGTTTCTTGCTACATGAGCTTGTATTTTAAGGCAGAGGTTGATAGGTTCTTGATTAGCCAGGGCACCAAAGGTAGTGGGGGCTGAGTGGGAAAAGGGATCAACTCATGATTAATTGGCGAGGCAGAATCGATGGGCCTGTTTCTGTCCATTGTCTTTATAAAGGACCCAGGTTGGAAACGCTGGTGACATTTTACTTCCGATGGAGGCTGCGTGACCTGCTGGGCTTGTCCCGCACATTTGCACCTACAAATGCAAAGTGATGCCATGAGAAAAGCCAACGAGGACAAGACAGAAGTTTCAACGGTCCAGAGACTTGGGAGGAAGCTGGAAAGAGTTTTCTGATGGCTTTAGTTATTATTTAGGTCCCATGATCACCTACGGCTCCTAGAACGCTTCCACCAGCGTTGTCTCCGCTCCATCCTCAACATTCATTGGAGCGCCTTCATCCCTAACATCAAAGTACTCGAGATGGCAGAGGCCGACCGCATCGAGTCCACGCTGCTGAAGATCCAGCTGCGCTGGGTGGGTCACGTCTCCAGAATGGAGGACCATCGCCTTCCCAAGATCGTGTTATATGGCGAGCTCTCCACTGGCCACCGTGACAGAGGTGCACCAAAGAAAAGGTACAAGGACTGCCTAAAGAAATCTCTTGGTGCCTGCCACATTGACCACCGCCAGTGGGCTGATATCGCCTCAAACCGTGCATCTTGGCGCCTCACAGTTTGGCGGGCAGCAACCTCCTTTGAAGAAGACCGCAGAGCCCACCTCACTGACAAAAGGCAAAGGAGGAAAAACCCAACACCCAACCCCAACCAACCAATTTTCCCCTGCAGCCGCTGCAACCGTGTCTGCCTGTCCCGCATCGGACTTGTCAGCCACCAACGAGCCTGCAGCAGACCTGGGAGATTTGGCCCCCACGTCCGGAGTTCAAAAAGGAGAATGGCCCATCCACGCACATTCGGAAAACAAGGAGAACGGCGGGTCAGCTCGAACCAACTCCTACTTATAATCCTTGGTGTCAGAAAGAATCCGCAGCCCTCTATGGACGGTCTGAACCCCCTGGAAACCCGCCACGATGGCTCCGCTTCCGTGAAAGCAGCCTCCCGGGTCACTCACCGGCGGCACGAACTGCGCGGGTGTGAACAGGGTGACGCCGGCCAGCAGCAAGCAGCCCACGGCGACCCGCCGCCCCATTGCCGCGCCCCGCTTCTCTGCAGCACCTTCCGAATGCGGTCCGGAGAGCTCGTGACAGCGGAGCGGGGCCGGCCCAGGAAGAGGCGGAGTTCCTGCCGTCCGAGTCTGCAGCGCAATCGCCCCAACTTTTAGCTCCAGAATCTTGTTGCCCATTATTGCGGCTGCGAGTGAAACCCCAACAGAATCTTTGTTATCGCCACGCATGGATTCCAAATCTTTCCACTTTATATGCGATGTGGATAGTTTAGACACGGGAAGGAAGTGCAATTTCAAGAACCTCTGCAATACAGGATTCATCCACCCAGCTTCTGGGATTTTGACTCCGGACTGAGGAGAGAATGGTGATAGATTTCCAATTGACTTAGGATTTGGAATTGATGTTACCAAGTAACACTATGTCACTTTTAGGTGGTACCAGTTGTGGAGTGAATATCTGGAACTCTGGATGGGGGAACCACAGAGCTGCTTGGTCTGATGATGTCAGCTATTTTTGGTCCTTGACAAAGAGCAAATGGTAATGGAAGCAGGTTGTCCCGGGGCAGGGGACCGAACACCGATACCCTCATGATCCCTGATCTCCTGGTCCCCTCCACCTGTCCCTGGCCTCCACAGTTCCCAGCTGTCCCCCGGTCCCATTGACTCAGTCATCGCTGGTCAGCCTCTAGCGCCCGTAGAGCTGTGTCGGTCGGCTGGACAGGATAGAGCAACGGTCGCTGTCCTGAGTGCAGGGTCCCACTCAACAGCCCGAAGGGCCAGACCTTGCTTCAACTAATATATATTTGTGCATGGATGTCTTTTTTTTGGTCTGTCCTCCATGCAAATCAATATGGAACACTTGTTACAAGTGAGGAAACAGGTTTGGTAGGTCTCAAAGACAAGGATCTGGACACAGGTTTAGGAACATAGGAAGTAGGAACAGGAGTAGGCCAAAAATGGCCCATCGAGCCTGCTCCGCCATTCAATAAGATCATGACCTAACTCCACCTACCTGCCTTCTCCCCATATCCCCTAATTCCTCTATCATGTAAAAATTTATGTAACCGAATTTTAAATAATGTTTAATGAAGCAGCCTCAAGCTTTATTTGCTGGTGGCAAAGCTGTGGGAAAATGAGATTACACACACACACACACACACACACACACACACACACACACACACACACACACACACGGTATATACAACAATCGTGGGAAGGGAGGAATAAATGTGTACAGTTTATTACTTAGCGTGGGAACTGTGCTTGGTTGGCAATAAGAATTTAATAGAGTGGGAAAAAGAATAGCAGCAATGAAAATGCACAGAGCTAATAAACAGGTGTGGGGGAAAAAAAAGATACATACATGCATACAATCAAGGGAAAAGAAAATTTGTGTCCTGCCACCCATTGACTCTGGGCGAACATGGCTCGGTGTTAATCTAGGGACACTGATCAGCACTCCTAACCCCTATTAAATGGTACCCTTACCTCACCAGCAACTTCTCCAGTGCAGGTCCAAGTTTCTCAGCCCAGGGTGGAGCAGGGGGAGTCCCTTCAAGATGGCAAGAGAGTGAACAAAGGGGGCATGGCACCTTTAAAATGCTGGAGAGTTGGGGGGTCCAATCCAGGTGAATGACTGGGGGGGGGGTGGTGGCAATGGCTCATAATCTAATTATGGCAGCCAATGACCTGAGGTAAAGTACAGGCAGGCTGGAGCATGGAGGGCAGGTAATTAACATGGGCCAACAGCAAGGTGTGTGCTGATAGGCGGGGCAGAACAGAAGCTTGATTGGCTGCTGGTGTGTCCTCCGATGAGGTAGGGAGGAGTGCCATCATGTGACAGCCATGTCCTCTTCCCAACACAAGCACTCCAGAAATATCCAAGGAGGCTCATGCTGAATGTCATGACCACATTGAATTTAACCTTTAAGGCCATATGAAATTTAAAAAAAAATTGAACTTGCACCAGGAGCACCTCAATTTATTACAGTGCAGTGCATCAATGTACATTCATAAACCAAACCCAGTTTAATATGGGCCCAAAAAAAGCAAAGAAACATTGGCAGAAGTTCTTCACAAGCCCATAGAGATAGACAAAGGAGAAAGCAAGAGACAGCAGAGGGACATCAGTCTCACCTCACTGTTGGTGCTTCCAGACATGTAAGGAGCAGGCAGCAGGAAACAGAACAGCAGTGACACGCCCATCTCAGAGCTCAGAGCTCAAGACAGGCAAGGGGCAGGCAGTGGGAAAGAGAACAGCAACAACCAGGCCTGACTAAATGCGCAGGCCTCCAAATAAACAAGGAGCAGGCAGCAGGAAACAGAAAAAAAAATGCATTTAAGCAGAATTACCATGAAGGTTTTTGGGTATTTTGTTTCAACCATGTGGTCAACAACTGAGTGTTTTATTTCCTGGGGAATGCTGGGTATCCTGCTAGTAATAAATATAATAAGTGAATAAATTGTTGTAGCCTAATTGTTAGTGCCAAGAAACAACTTTAATGTGCATTATATTTAATGAAAATTATAATAAATTACATGCCATGTCCATCACCAAATGCGAGAGCCGGCGCCAAACTACAGATGCCAAAATGACTGAAGGGCTACAAAAGTCATTTTCTTTGTCAAAATGTACAGCACTAAAATGTCCATCGCCAAACTGCGGGTGCCAAAATGTCCGATTACGCCACCAAACACCAACTGGTGTATTCCTAGTACATACCTGGTGGATAAATTTAGAATACGTGAGGGCATCATGCCCAAAGGCTAATAAATGGAACAATTTCACTTTATTCTATTCAACTAAAGGTGGGGGCTGTGGGGTAGGGGATAAGGTCAGGGTCGCCTTAGTAAAGCTCAGCCAAGGGCCCACCAGTGAAAATGAAGAATTGCACGTGCACCCTTTTTATGTGCTCACTTCCTCTAAAGTTAGAACTTGGCTATGCCCCTGCTTTCCATGCAGCAGCTTTCAATCAGTCTCTGAGGTGGTTTCCACTGATGTACTGCTTGCATTTGCTGTGTTAGTATTTGTCTTTTTCTGTGAACTCTGAACAACATGTTTCTTTTCTACATGTGCTGGCCCCTTTTGTGTACTGATGGGTCATGATGATGGGTTAGAGTTTATGGTCTTAGATCCATGTGGTTTCTTCTCAGAGGTATCCCTTCCTCTGTCTGAATCTGGTAGGAATGTGGATCTATTCCTCTTGCACATATCCTTGCATGGGCCACGTGCCAGATTTGTGATCTCGGATTCACACTTGATCTCCAGGCTTCAGGACTGGTCTATTGGTCTATAGGCATCGACCCATCAGCATTTGGGCAGGAGAAAGGCCATTCTGTAGAGATGCACTTCTGTGAATCATTAAACTTCTGTGGAAATCCTCTCATCCATCAAGGACTTTCTTCATGAGGCTCTTCACCACCTTGACAGGTCTTTCTGCTAGGCCATTAGACTTTTGGTGATGTGGGCTTGACGTTATACGTTGAAACTCCTAAGTATTCTCAAAGAACTCAAATTCACTTCTCGAAAATTGTGGATCATTGTCTGATACAACTTTACAAGGAACTCCATGCCTCACAACGACATTTTTCATAAAAATTATATCTGCTTTGCAGTGTTGCTACTTCTCGGTAATTGGAAAAATAGTCTGTTACTGCTATATGACTCTTCCCATTACAGTCAAATAAATATACTCCAACTTTGAAGTATGGCCTGTCTGGTGCAGAATGTGGTGTAAGCAGTTCTGCTTGCTACTTTAGTCTACAAGTAAGGCATATTTTGCATGAAGCAGTGGTCTGGCTTATGTCTTGGCTCATTCTTGGCCAGTACATCACCTCTCCAGCTCCATATTTGCATTTTTCCTTACCAAGATGTCCTTTGTTTATCTTCTGAAGCATTTCCTTGTGTAGCAACACTGGAATCACAAGCCTGTTCCCTTTGAAGACTATGTCTTTCACAACTGACAATTCATCTCTGTATCCCCATTGGACAGTCATTCTTAGCTGTTGCCCATCCTTTCTGTATTAAATCCTTGTGCTCTTTCATTGTTTCATCTGTCTCTGTTGCTTTCCTGATCTGCTCTGTTCTATACTGTGATACTGGAAATGAGGTGATAATCATGTTGACATAAGCCTGTACCTCCATATTAAGCTCTTGGTCGCTCTTTTCTTTCTTGTCAACTGCTTGATGCAGTGCATCAGCTACAAACAGGTATTTTCCTGGCAAGTGGATCATTTTCACATCATATTTCTGCAGCCTTATCAAGATGCGCTGTACTCTCATGGGACAGTCATTCAATGGTTTGGACAGAATTGAAGCCAATGGTTTATGGTCTGTCACCACTTCAAGAGCTTGTCCAAAAATGTACTGATGCAACCTTTCGAATGTATTAGTGCTGGCAAGAAGCTCTTTCTCTATCTGTATATAGTTGGCTTCTGCATTTGTTAAAGCCCTTGATACATAGGCCACAGGTTGTCATATGTCCTCATGCTGCTGTAGTAGTACTGCTCCAAGGCCATGTCGGGATGCTTCAGCCGAGATCCTTATGCGCCTATCCAGATCATAACATTTTAGGACTTTTTTGAGAGCCTGGAAACACTTTTCTTGCTTGTGTGACCAGATCCACTCATTTATCTGTTCAAGGAGTGACCTAAGTGGTGCTGTCACAGGAGAGAGATGAGGGATGAACTTAGCCAGGCAAGTCACCATCCCCAAGAAACATCTCACGTCCTCTTTGTTTTTAGGTCTCACAAAATTCTCAGTGGCTGATGTCTTTCTTGGATTAGGCTTCACTCCCTGTTCAGATATGACAGCTCCTATGAAGGTCAATGTCTTTACACCTGTTATGAGCCAGAGGGCTCCAAAACCCAGCAGCAATAGAAATTCACCAAGACAAATGGTTACATAAAAAAAGTTGCTTTTAATTATCTTTAAACATGAAAACAAGATAAAACTTTAACTTATTACTATTAACTTAACCTAACGTAACCCCCTTCTAATTCTAAGTGCACATGTGTATGTAATGTGTGAGTAAGTTTAGAAAAGTTGTTTGATTCAGAGTCCAATCTCACTTCTCACTCCTCCAAGTTCACTGGTTGCAGGCAATTCTTATACTGTGCAAAGAATTTAACATTTATAAATTTCACCAGACTTTGGTGCTTGAAAGGTAAATGGTTACAGCTCAGTAAGGTTCTTTTCGGTTTTCAGAGAGAGATTTGTTGTTTGTTGTACACTCACTTCAGTATTTTGCTGAAGAAACTTGCCCTATCAGGGTTTTCCAGGTGATAACCTCTTTCTTTCAGGTCTCCACAGAGTTCCTTTCTGTTTCCCTTATTTCAAGTGAAACATTATGCAGCTAGCCATCTCCTCTTGTATGGATCACAAGGGCTCTGAACAGCCTGAAATTCTCTCTCTCTCACTCTCTCTCTCTCTCTCTCTCTCTCTCTCTCTCTCTCTCTCTCTCTTAGAGTAAACCACATGACCCTCTTAGAACAGCCAACTGCACTCAGGCAGACTGTGAGTCTGAACATAATCTTCTGAGTTCATTCATTTGTTGCTTTCCAAAACAATAATCCATTACTCACATCATGACAAATTAACATCTACTTGTCAAGTCCTTATAGGCATTCTTCAAAGTTTTTACAAAGGCACTTGGAGCCTGAACTGTCTGGCTTGAGCAGAGCTCTGGCATTTTAAATGAGATCTGTATGTGACCTAAACTAAAAAAAAATTGCCACAATTTATCTCCTTTTAAAATATATTTATATATAATGTAAAATATAACATTATCTGTAACAACGCCAAACTCATATTTCTCTTTATTTAATTTAAAATTGACATTCCATATCATGTCAAGCACTTGCCTTAGTTGTGTATCATGTTCATTCATCCACCATGGTCTCAACTCTAGCTATACCTTCAAAGATCATGTGTATGGTTTTATGGTAGACTTCTGGTATGGACAAGGTCTCATACTCCTTGTGGAGTATTGAAAGTGCATAGTCTCAAACTTGCATCATTGAGCTTCATCTGCCAAAACCCCGATGACGTGTTGAGCTTGCTAAACCACTTGACACCTGAAATCCAGGACATGATTTCCTCCCATGTCAGCAATTTAAAATGCTCTTTCTTGATTGCTTTATTGAGTTCTCTTGGGTCCAGAAATATTCTTTTGTACGATGACCAGTGAGTGGACCCAGTATGTAGGTTCTTCATTTTTCTGTATGACTTTCAACTGTTCCATGTGTGCTAGTTCTTGTTTAAGTTTGTTTAAGTGGAAAGTAACTTTCCTGCATGCATGGACAACAGGAGCCACTGTCTCATCTATGTGGATCTTGTGTACCTCATGTGAACATCCAGGCCCCTCAAAGACATCTGTGTACTCTTCCATGAGCGTAGTGTATTCATCTTTGGTCTGTGAAGCCACTAGAAAACTCTTTTCACCAGGTTGAGTTCTTCACATTAACATAGACCTAATATTGGCTGTACTTTCTTTTCTGCAATGAGCAGCTATGACTTTAGATGCTGTCCTTTGTGTTTGAAGGTCACCACAGAGCCCCTTTATACTGGAACCTTCTCTCCAGTGTTCCCTGTCACTTTTAATTTCACTGGATAAATCTTGCTCTTTACGGTAAGGGTCTTGTAATCATCCATAGATAACAGATTCACCTGGGCTCTGGTGTGGAGCTTAAATGGAACAATCCATTCTGTTTTACCAGCCGCAGCAGTCTGTAGTGAATCCATTTCTTTATCTACTGTGTGCATTTCCCTTGGTAGCCCCTGCTTTGCAGCACTTTTCAAAATTCTTCTTCTTCCCACATATATTGCAGGACTTCCCATAGGCAGGACACATCTTTGGAGTGTGTCTACCTTCACACCTGCTGCATTTGTTGTTTGAGCCTACCTCTTTGCTTTGCTGTAGCTTTGGGAAACTCCTGGTCCTCTGCTTCTCTGTTTTCACTACATGTCAATCCTGTGCAACTCCTTGTGGTCATGTGGTCTCTGCTGCCCTACACATATCAACAGTCTTTTCCAGTGTCAAGTCTTTTTTATGCAAGTCTTCCTCTAAGCCCATTAACTGGAGTCCACAAACCATTCTGTCTCTGAGTGAGTGAGTTTTTCAAATCTCCAATATTCACAGCACGCTTCAATATTCAGTGTGTGAAGCTTGGCTAAGTGTTGGTGGAAGCTCATACCTTGTTTCTGGTTAGGAGAACAACTTGTATCTCTCAAACAAGATGTTTTTACTTGGAACAAAGTACTCCTCAAGTTTTGTCATCAGATTGTCCAACATGAAAGATGTCTCATCAATTTGAAAACATAGATGTCCAAGGCATCTTCATCCATCACATGTAGAAATATAGACATTTTCCATTTTTCATCAGTCTCTCCTGCTCCATCAGTCTCTAAATAAATGTATAATTGTTTTAACTGCTTTCAATTATTGGTTAGATTGCCGGTAAACTGCATTGGTGTGGGAGGACTTAACTTATCCATGACTGGAACTATTGTCTTTTCTTGCTTACTCACGCACTTCTGACACAGTGTTATGTTTGTTCCTTGA
This sequence comes from Narcine bancroftii, assembly GCF_036971445.1. NCBI lineage: Eukaryota > Metazoa > Chordata > Chondrichthyes > Torpediniformes > Narcinidae > Narcine > Narcine bancroftii. The sequence continues at coordinate 92,930,599 of NC_091471.1, read as the reverse complement.
AGAAGAACAACCTTGCATGGTTTTAACACTGAAACAACTTTATTTCTCGAGGTGCTTGAACCAACGAAATCAACTTCTGTCATGGTCTCCATTTTGTTCCCCCCTCAAACTGCGCACATTGCCTATTGGGAAACATAGTTCTTTATTATACATGCATAATAACACAGTTGTAGCAGCTATGTAGCAGGCCGAGTGGGCACACAGCATGGTATCGTGAACCGTCACCGGTGCGGCTCACCAGTGAACAGTTGTAGCAGCTATGTAGCAGGCCAAGTGGGCACACAGCGTGGTATCGTGAACCGTCACCGGTGCGGCTCACCGTGGGCTCTTACCTGGGTAATGGACCACGTGTGGTCCTGCGTGCTGAGTAATGGCACGCCAGATTGATATACCTCCTTTTAGAGGGGGCAGGAATCCCACCGCGTGTACTTTAAACCCGCCAGCCCCACGGATTGGCGGCAAACACTTTGTGACATCACCATGCCCATCCTGTGGAGCCTGGGACGGGAGGGATATAAAAGAAGCGTGGCAAACTCAAATAAACAGTCTTTGGTTGACTAACCCTGTGTATGTGTGTTAATTTAGTAGCTCTATCAGAGAAGTCACTACACAGTGTCAATTTCTTTGAGTATAGTTGAGTTGCTCTCATTGATCATATGGAAAGTATTTCACCATGCTACTGACTTGCACATTGCAAATACTGGTAATACATTGGATACATCTAGAGATTTGTACACAATATTGTGTAGAGCAGTATTATTATTCTGCTAAACAGTCTAGATTGAGGTTGGCTAATTCAGAATGCAAGTCTTCAGGGAACTTTGCCACATCTTTTTGCCTTCAACGTAGCCAGCACTTTCAATCATTTCTTCATATCGAGTAAGCAAATCGGTTAAAAATTAGTTTCTATGATACTGCATATCTCAGGAAAAATTGAGAATGGATTTATCAACTCAGTCCAAATGCTGCAGGTGGTGGCAAATGCTTGGGTCTTGTTTTGGCATTCAGCAATGATGGCAAGAGGCTAAGGATCTCCATCTGCTGCTACTTTTTAAATCCACCACCACTGACTGTGTCAATGACAACAGAGATTTGATTCAATCCATTCTTTGTAGGAGTCAATTAGCTGTCTATTCAGCATCTATATTTTTACAATTATTTATATTTACAATTTTACCATGTTAGCCCATCAATTTTACTCACAGCATGCCTTTTCCTGCATTCCATTGCACTAAAGTAATGATGGTGAGAGATATACTGACCTTTAGTGGACTGTGGTGGAATACAATTTTTCCATGATCCATAGTGTTGGTTAGACCATAGAACATATTAGCACAGTACAGGTCCTTCGGCTCTCGATGTTAGCCAACCTATATATTTCTACCAAAAAAAATACAAAAACTTTCATACTTCATAGCTCTATTTTTCTTTCATCCATGTGCCTAAGGGTCTCTTCAATGCCCCTAATACTTCATCCTCCACCACAACTCCTGGCAAGGCATTCCAAGTACTCACAATTCTCTGTGTAATAAACTTATCCCTGATGTCTCCCTCCCTTCACTTTGTACAGATGTTGTCTGATGTTTACTGGTCTTGCCCTGGGAAAAAAAAATTGGCTGTCCACCTTTTCTATGGCTCTCAGAATCTTGTAGACCTCTATTGTCTCCTTTGATCCTTCTACGCTCCAAATAGAAAAGTCCCAGTTCTGCTAACCTTGCCTCATAAGACTTGTTTTTCAATCTAGGTAACATCCTGGTAAATGTCCTCTTCACCCTCTCCATAGCTTCCACATCCTTCCTATAATAAGGTGACCAGAGCTGAACTCAATAGTCTAAATTTGGTCTCCCCAGAGATCAGTAGAATTGCAATATGACCTCGACTCTTGAACTGAATCCCCCTATTAGGCCTTCTTAAGAATCCAATCAACCTGTGCAGCAACCTTGAAGGATGAATGGATTTGAACCCCAAGGTCCCTTTTTTTCCTCCACGCTGTTAAGTATTAGATCATTAACCCTGTACTCAGCCTTCTGCTTTGACCTTCCAAAATTCATCACTTTACACTTATCTGGAATGAACTCCAACTGGCACTTTCCTGCCCAACTCTGCATCCTTTTGTAACCTATGACAACCTTCAACATTATCCACAACTCCAACCTTCACATCATCCACTAACATACATCCTTCTGCCTCTTCATCCAGGTTATTTATAAAAGTCACAAAGAGCAGGGGTCTCAGAACCGATCCCTGTGGAACTCCACTAGTCACTGGACCTCCAAGCAAAATACTTTCTGTTTGCGACTACTCTCTGCTTTCTACATGCAAGCCAATTTTTAATCCACATAGCCAAAGTTTCATGGATCCCATGCCTCATGACTTTGAATGACTCTCTCATGGGGGACCCTGTCAAGTGCCTTACTAAAATCCATAGACCACATCTATTACCTTACTTCAATCAATTTCTTGTTACCTCAAAAAATTCAATAGGTTGTGTGGTGCGACCTGCCCCTCACAAAGCCATGCTGACTATTCCTGAGAAGACTACTTCTCCAAATGCTCAAATCCTGTCCTTAAGAATCCTCTGCAATAATTTTCACACCACTGACATAAGATTCACCAGTCTATAATTCCCAGGATTCTCCTTATTACCATTTGCCATTCTCCAATCCTCTGGCTCCTCTCTTGCAGCCAAGGAGGACTCAAAGAACATAGCCAATGCCCCAGCTATCTCTTCCCTCCCTCCCCAAAGCAAACTGGGGTATATCGTGCTCAGTCCCAGGGATTTATCAATCAATATTTTTAAAAATATCCAACCCTTACTTTTCCCTATTCTCAACATCGTCCAGCACACGTCTGTTCTATTTTGACCTGATCCTGATCAAAGTCCTTTTCTCTTGTGAATACTGAAGCAAAGTATTCATTTAGAACCTCCCCAACCTCCTTTGCCTCCAGGCACATGTTGACTCCTTTATCCTTAAGCGGCCCCTCCTTCATTCTCATCACTTTCTGTTCTTCATATATGCATAGAATGCCTTGATGTTCTCCTTAATCCAACTTGCCAAGCCCTTCTCATGTCCCATTTGTGATCTCCTAAGTCCTTTCTCAATTTCCTTCCTGACTACCAGTTAATTCTCATGAACCCTTCCTGTTTCATGCTTCCTAAACCAAATGTATGCTTCCTTCTTTCTCTTAACTAGTTGCCTCATCTGCTTTGTCAACCACGATTCCCTTTACCTACCAGCTTTTCCCTGTCTCAACAGGACAAACCTATCCTGAACCCAGCACAAATGGTCGGTGAACATCCTCCATGTTACTTCTGTGCTTTCTCCCATGAACATGTTTCCAATTTACTCTCCCTAGTTCCAGCCTCATCCTATTGTAATTAGCCATTCACCAATTAAACACATTCATATTTTGTCTGCCTTTTATTCTTGCCCATAGCTATGCTAAAGTTTGGGGAGTTGTTGTCAACAAAATTCTCCCTCACTAAGAGGTTTGCCACCTGAATTGGTTCATTATCCAGTACTTGAGTTAATATGGCCTCTCCCCTAGACAGCTGGTCCACATACTGTGTCAGGAAGCTTTGTTTGCTGATAACAAAAAGATAAAAGCTTGAGTGAAGAGAATGAAGGTGGGGCCGCTTAAGGAGGACTGAGTTGTTGAAATAATCTTTGTATTTTAGGTCTGAAGATGATGTTGAAAAGGGTAAACCACCGATAGATTTTTTACTGAGTTAATTACTGAATAGTTTGGAGTCGCAGTAGTTGGAAATTATTTAGTGCTGCAAAGAGCACTCCGCTCCTTATCTTCAAAGAATGCTTCAGAATATCCGAGAGCAGTTATGTTACACTTTCATCATTATCAAAAATAAAGGAGCTAATCTGTGAACCACTTGTTCAAAAAAAATCTAATTTTTCAAGGTCTATGTATTAGATTTGTGGAGGATAACTGCCCAGAAGTAGTCACTCTGCGCAAGGTCTACGAGGTAATGGTGGAGCTGTATAAAAACTATTTCAAATCTGTCTTATTCTACCCAGCAAGATTGAGGATTACTCAAGGAGATCAGAAGATATTTCTAAATTCACCTGAAGAGGCTTGGAAATTTATGAAACGAGAGACTGCTGTGGTACTGTCGACCTCAATGTCAAGATGAGTGAACTTTTGATACTTTAAACTGCCAATTTCAATTAAAAAAGGGAGGATATTTATTTTCTGTCTCTTTCTTTGGTCTTCTGAAGTAACATGTTTGTATAAGAAAAATTACCATATCAGGGAAATATTTTTTCATTTATATATTAAATCAATTATACATTAATAGAAGAAGAAGATATCTTTTGGTGGTCTGAATGTTATATCAATAATTGATTTCTCTGGGCACATGCGCAGAGTACTTTGTTTAACTTTCGGGAGATATATTTGCTTATATTTAAAAGTAACGTGAAACCATTTGATATTAACTTGTTCACTAATGATAGATAGTTTGGTTATTCAAATTTTTTTCTTTTGAAAATATTTATACATTTTAACGTTGAATGTTAAAAGTGATATTTTAAAGACTAACTGCTATTAAATGAGTGGACATGCACAAAGGAGAATTTGGAATATTTTTCGGAGACTAGTTGGTTGTTATTAGTGTTTTGATAGCTTTGGTCTTATTACAGGGAAGAAATAAAATACACTATGTGTTTAATTAGGAGCTTTAACACAACAGTGGAAGCAATGGGGGTTTCATCAGATTTTTTTGAGCTGGTCACATTTTCTTTCAGTGATCTTCAAGGAGGGGAGGGCTGGCAGGGAGGGATTTGTTTGGTTTTTCAAGGTACAAGGTTGTTATTAACAATTTACTTTTTCATCTTTAGTTTTGCAGCAATGATTCACAGCTGTGGCCTCTGGACATCCCAAAGCATCCATTCATTTTGTTCTATACCATAAATTATTTGAATGTTGGTACCTATTAAAATCATATTGTGGAACATGAAGGGGCTTAATTGACCAGTAAAAAGAAGGGCACTTGCACATATTAAACATTTAAAGGCAGATATTACTTTTTTTCAAGAAATACGCATTAAAAAGGCAGATAAAGATAGACTGATGTTTAAATGAGAAGGGCAATGTTACCATTCATCTTCAGAAGCTAAAGTCAGGGGTGTTTCCATTTTAATTTAACAAAATGCACCATGTCTACTCCATAATAGCATCATAGATAAAACGGGGTGCTATATTATCCTCACTGGGACAATAAATAATAAATTGATTGTTTTAGCTAATATTTAAACTCTGAATATGGATGAACAGAGTTTTTTTACAAAAAATATTTTGCCCGATTTTTCTAAATATTCATTAATTTTAGGTGGTGATTTTAACTGTTGTTAGACCATTCTTCAAATAGAAAGGTTAATCCCTCCAAATCACCTTATCCAATATGGGAGTGTCTGATATATGGAGATTTTTAAATCCCACTAGAGAAGATTTTTTTTTCTTGAGTGAGCACCATGCTTATATCAGGATAGACTATTTTTAAATTGATAATCAATTGATTAACATGATTAAATCATGCAAATATCAAGGCATAGTTATATCAGGCCATGCTCCAGTAATTTTAAATTTGGAGTTTCCAAGTATTCCAAGTATTAAAAAACATTGGTGATTTGATATCATATTACTTAAGAGTAAAGAGTTTTTGACTTTTTAAGAAAATCAGATTCAATTTTTTCTTGATGTAAATTCAACCCTAGAGATTTTCAATTTGATAATCTGGGATGCAATGAAAGGCTACTTACATGGTCAAATTATTTCATATACAGCTAGTATAAACAAAAAAACCAGGATACAAAGAATGAATTTGATCAATCAGATTAAACAGATTGACCTACAATTTGCCCAAAGTTGATACCCAGAGTTATTTAAGAAGAGAACTGAACTCAAAACCAAATTTGATCTACTTTCATGTTCCACCATATAATTTTGATAGGTACCAACAATTCAAATAATTTATAGTATAGAACAAAATAAAAGATATTGAAAATAAAGAATCAATTTTATATGCATGGATAGAAATATGGTGCATTACTAGCTAATTAATTGAAAGCTATTTTAATTAAAGAACTAATCAATAGAATTTCTCTCCCTGATGGTACAATAACCACCTGACCATTCTAAAATAAATGAGTCTTTAGAGTTTTCTGTTTTAAACTTTACTTTTCTAAATTTAACAACGAATGTTAAATGATGAATGATTTTTTTTGGATCATTTAGATATACTGATGATATCCCAGGAAAACCAACAAAGTTTGGAATATCCATTTCCTCAAAAGGAACTGCAAAATATCCTCTCTACAATCAGGCAAATATCCAGGTCCAGATGGATTTCCAGTGGAGTTTTACAAATTATTCTCTAAACCAATTATTCCACAACTAAACTTAGTACTGAATGATTCATTTCGAGAAGAGAAATTATCTCCTTATTTTAGCGAGGCTGTCTTTTCTGTGATTTTAAAAAAAGGAAAGATCCTGCTAATTGTGCATCCTAAAAACTGATTTCTTTACTCAATGTGGACATGAAGATTTTATCAAAATTTTAGTACATAGATGAGAGAATATTTTACCAGGAATAATAAATATAGACCAAATGGATTTTAAAAAAAAATTGATTTTTAAAAATATTTTATTTAAGATTTTCTTCATACATGCAGTAATCAGAATTAATATGGTAATAGAGATTCCAAAAGAAACAAATCAAAAGTTACATACATGATGGTATTCAACCCCACCCGAAAACCTCCCCTTCCCAAATGACCCTCTCTTAAAATAATTAATATGAAAGATATAGCTATATAAACATAGAAAGAACAGAAAGAAAAAGAAAAATTTCAGGATTGCACAGAGAGATGTTGTCTAACACACATACAATTCAGAGGAGAATCTTGCCAGTCTCGAGGCATATAAAAGACATTATTAAAAATTTAAATCTAATATTTGGGTGTATGGGTGCCTAAATTGAAAAATAAACATTTCTTAAGCTATATGCAATTTTTTTTACAAAGGAATACAACTTTGAATTTCTGCCTGCCATCTTGGCATACCTAAAAATATATCTGATTTTCAAGTAATTGCAATACATTTCCTCACCATTGCTAATGCTATTTTAACAAAATTCAATTGCTATATTGATAGTTTTAATTTAGATTTTGTTCCTTCAATATTTCCAGAAAGGCCTCATCAACTCCTATCATCTTAATATATATGAACATTAGGTGTTTTCAGGTGGACCCTTCGCCTTGAGGCCAGTTGCAGGAGCAGATTTTAAACTGCTAACTCACCTTTCAGGAGATAGCCCTAAAAGGCTGCTTGCAGCATTACCTGGTACACCTGAAAGGGCCTATTCAACCAGAGGCACCTCATAGTGCCCCCTGGACTGGTGCCACAGTGTCACCCATCATAAATATGTGGCATAGCAATAGCCATCTTTCATACCCATAATCCTCCATGCAGGTGGAACTACTCTGTGTTTCCCATAACAGTTCCAGCTGCATGACAGATTATGCCGCTTCCGATGTCCGGCCGCCTCTGCCCTGATGTCACCTGTCAGCTACCCCTGCCCCAATGTCCCCCGCTGGCCATCCCTGTTCAGATAGCCCATGCAGAACTCCCCTACCCTGACGCCCCTGGCTGCCACCCCTGCCCCAACAGCCCCTGCAGAATTCCTCTGCCCTGACGGCCCTGCCATCCTCCCCTCCCTAGTGGGATGTGGCTGTCAGGCAGTGGGGTGGGGGTCTGTCAGGCAGCAACTCTCCACTGCCTGACAGCCCCCCGCCCCGCTACCTGACATTTCATGATATGTTTGAAAATTTACAATATATTGTTTGTAAGACTGATATGGCATTTTAGAATTGCTGTCAAAGTCCTGAAAATTAATGTTTTCGCTGTTGCACTTTAGACATCTCCACTGCAACAAAACAATCACAAAGGTCCAGTAATTATCACCAGATTAAACCATTCCCATGCTCGGTGAGTCAATTGAAAGTGATTTTAGATCTCCTGACAATGACACTGTTAACGACAGCTGGTTAATTTGCAGTGTGTCAGCGGGGAGTTGGGTCGCGGGCTGATGGAGTCATCAACCTGTCCCTAAGCAGCTGCTTAAAGCGGCTGCACATTCAGGTTCCTTGGCAGAGCCTGGTGCTCCACCGATTATCCCTCCCTGAGGACGGTTGGCGTCGGCGCCTCGAAAGCGTTCTCGGCGCATTCAGGTGAGTATGTTCTTAGTCGCAAGGGGGGCTTTACAAGGTGGAGTCCAGGCCACCTGAAAGGGCCTACTCTCTTCCTTTTTATTTTTACCGTTTAACCCATTAACATTATAATTTACAAACTTCATTACCTTAAATCTCGATAAGACATCATCAATTCCCCCTCCTTCACTTCCCCCACAAGTCTCCTCTAATTTCAGTACTATTTCATGTGCCAGTATGCATCTCCTCCAGCAATGCAAATAGAAGAAAAAAATACAAATGAAGAAAAAAAAGAATATATACTCACATACTTATAACAATATTCATATAAAAGAAAACTTTCCCTATAAGTGTTGTTTAAATATACAACACTACCTCCCTCCACTTTACGGGTTGTCACTAAAGTCACAAAAACACACATAATCCCGCAGCAGTCAGCACTCCCCACTCCTCCCAACTCCCTTGGTACATTTAATACATAAAGTTTAATTAATTAATTACCCACAATTAAAATAACTTCCTGGATATCAAAAAGAGAGAAGAGAAAAAATAATAATTCTTCCATCTTACAAATTCCCCCTTTTCCAATAATAATGAAAAAGGGGAAAAAAAATACAGTATCTTCTTGGAGCTGCACTCTAGGGAGACTCCAAGCAAATTTTTCCGCTTGAGCAAAGTTAGAAAATAATCTATTTTTGTCTCAGCACAAAAATCTTCAAAGTTGCAGGGTAGCGAAGAACAAATTTAGAACCTTTATCAAACTTCCTTGGAAAGTTTGGATTGAATTCCTTCCTTCTCTTCAATAAATCTCCACTCAGATCTGGATAGAATAAAATTCTATCTCCTTCCCACTGTAACGGACCTCGTCGATTTCTTGTCCCTCTCACAGCAAGACTTAAAACCTTCTCTCTGCCTTGACAACACAGAAATTTAATTAATATAGAACAGTCTGATTTAGAAGAGGCTTTGGTCTCAGAGCCCTTTGAGCTCTTTCAATTTCAATTGGATTTTCAAAATTTTGCTCTCCCAAATCTTTAGGAATCCAATTTTGAAAAATAAAAATGAATTGCATCAGGTCCTTCTTTTCCTTCCAGAAGGTCTACTATTTTAATATTATTTCTTCTGCTGAAGTTCTCCAGAACATCCACTTTCTCTAAAAAACTTTGATTCACTGTAATTAAACCAGTTGATACCCTGTCTTCAACATGTTGTACTCTTGTAATTTTCTCATCCATTTTCTCCAACCTCTTCTTCCATTTCATTTTTCAATATTTTATTTGGTTTTTAAGTCAAACATTCACCCATATTCACAATTCATTGTACAACCTAATCATATAAACAATATTACATGTTGACTTTAAAACACAAATCTGTTCTACCCACCCACCCACCTCACCCTCAAAAGAAAGAAAAAAATAAGAACCGTAAAAAAAGCAAAAAAATAAAAAGTAATATCTTACGACTACTATTCAAATAACTTTATAAAATCTAAGGGGTAATCAGTGTGAGTTTCAAAAATATAAAATAAGTAACCAAAGATTTAAAACATTATTTAAAATATTTAATTTTCCAAGTCCAAAAAAAATATTATATATCTTGTTATTTTAATATTCTTGTTCCATACGTTTCCTTCTTGGTTCGGCTGGGAATCGGAGGAGGAGCTTGGAGAGAGTCGGGCTGTGAATCAGAGGAGGAGGAGCTTGCTGAAAATGAGGAGAAGGTAAGCTATTAAAGTCGAGGGGCTTAACGGGGCTTGGTCCTACTTGGCTCGGCTGTGAATCGGAGGAGGAGCTTGGAGAGAGTCGGGCTGTGAGTCAGAGGAGGAGGAGCTTGCTGAAAGTGAGTCAGAGGAGGAGGAGCTTGCTGAAAGTGAGTCAGAGGAGGAGGAGCTTGCTGAAAGTGAGTCAGAGGAGGAGGAGCTTGCTGAAAGTGAGTCAGAGGAGGAGGAGCTTGCTGAAAGTGAGTCAGAGGAGGAGGAGCTCGCTGAAAGTGAGTCAGAGGAGGAGGAGCTTGCTGAAAGTGAGTCAGAGGAGGAGGAGCTTGCTGAAAGTGAGGAGAAGGTAAGCTATTAAAGTTGGAGGTTTACTGTGGCTTGGGCCTACTTGGTTCGGCTGGGAATCGGAGGAGGAGCTGGAGAGAGTTGGGCTGTGAATCAGAGGAGGAGGAGCTTGCTGAAAGTGATAGGGTTAATTGGTCAAGGGGCCAATAAAAGGAGTGAAAGGGGAGGGAGCGGCCAGCAAGGAGTGGCCCAGTGAGAAGTAGAGCTGTGAAGGAGTGAGTGTCTTATCGTATGGTGTGCTGCCTCCCTGGTGCAAGGGTACGAGATATCACAAATCAGATCCAAAATATTGTGAGAGGAGAGGGAGAGCAGCCTGATGTCTTGGTACATGTGGGTACAAACGACATTGACAAGAAAAGGGAGGAGGTAATGAAAAAGGATTACAGTGAGCTGGGACGAAAGCTGAAAGACAGGAACGCTAGGGTGGTGATCTCGGGATTACTACCTGTTCTAAGTGCAAGTGATGAAAAGAATGTAAGGATAAGGAAAATGAATGTGTGGCTGAGGTGCTGGTGTACAAGGCAAGGATTTGGCTTCTTGGATCATTGGGATCTCTTTTGGGGAAGGCATAATCCTTACAAGAGGGACGGGTTGCACCTAAATCCAAAAGGTGTCAACGTTTTGGCAAGTGTGTTTGGTACAGCAGTGGGGCAAGGTTTAATCTAATTTTGCAGGAGTATGGGAACCAGAGTGATAGGAAAAAGGGTAGGGAAGATAAAGTAATGGCCAGGAAAAGTAAAATAGGAAAAGTAATGTTGGGAGGAGAAAGTAAAAAATCAGATGGTGCAGTGAGTTTTCGGGTCAATGATAGTGTTAAGAAAATTACAAAGAAAAATAGTGGGCAGAAAAATCAAAAGAAAAGGTTACAGAAGTCACTAGATATTAAAAGGACAAAGAGAATAAGGGCACTTTATTTGAATGCCCGCAGTATTAGAAATAAGGTTAGTGAACTTGAGGCGCAAATCGGTACCCATGCCTATGATTTGGTAGCCATCACGGAAACATGGCTACAAGGTGACCCTAAATGGGAATTAAACTTTCAAGGATATCAGGTGGTGCAAAGAGATAGACAGGATGGTAAGGGAGGTGAAGTTGCACTCTTAATCAAAGATGAGCTCCAGACAGTAGTGAGGAATGATATAAGATCTAAAGAGCATAATGTTGAGTCCATTTGGGTAGAAATAAAGAATAACAAAGGGAAAAAGTTATTGGTGGGTGTTATCTATCGCCCACCATATAACAATAGTTTAGTGGCACAGGAAATAAATAGAGAGATAAGTGAGGCATGTAATAATGATACGGCAGTAGTCATGGGGGACTTTAACTTCCACATAGATTGGGAAAATCAAGTTGGTCGTGGGAGTCTGGAAGAGGACTTCATAGAATGCATCCGCGATAGCTTTCTTGAGCAGCATGTTAAGGAACCCACAAGAGAAAATGCTCTCCTGGATCTAGTGTTGTGCAATGAGATAGGTAGAGTAAATGATGTAATAGTCGGAGAACATCTGGGAAATAGCGATCATAGTATGATTGAATTTCTCATTCAGATGGAAGGGGAAATAGTTAGATCTAAAACTAATATATTATGTTTAAACAGGGGTGACTACCATAGGATGAGAGAGGAATTGGGCAGAGTGGACTGGGAGCACAGGCTAATTGATGAAACAGTTGAGGAACAGTGGAAGATTTTCAAAGAAATATTTTGTAATGCTCAACAAAAATATATTCTCGTCAGGAAAAAGGGCAGGAAGTGAGGGAAAAATCAACCATGGTTCACAAAGGAAATAAAGGAGAGTATAAAATTGAAGGCACAAAGCTGCAAAGAGCAGTGGGAAACTGGAAGATTGGAAAAACTTTAAGAGACAACAAGGGGTTACAAAGCCGGTAATAAGATATGGGAAAAAGGATTATGAAGGTAAATTGGCACAAAATATAAAAACAGAAAGCAAAATAATTTTATAAATATATAAAATGGAAGAGGGTGGCCAGAGTTTACATAGGACCCTTGGAGGATGAGAAAGGAAAACTGGTAGCAAAAAATGAGGAAATGGCTGAGGCATTAAACAAATATTTTGTGTCAATCTTCAGGGTGGAAGACATGTCCAGCATGCCCAAGTGTGGAGTTAAGGATGCGAATGTTGGGGAGGGCCTTGATAAAATAGTTGTTACAAAGGAAGTAGTGATGGAGAAACTAATGGGACTAAAGCCAGACAAATCACCTGGTCCTGATGATATGCATCGAAGAGTTCTGAAGGAAATGGCAGAAGTTATAGTTGATGCATTGGTGGTCATATACCAAAATTCCTTGGATTCTGGGCAGGTCCCGGCAGACTGGAAGACAGCAAATGTCATGCCACTTTTTAAGAAGGGATGTAGGCAGAAGAATGGAAATTATCGGCCAATTAGCTTGACGTCCGTGGTTGGAAAAATGCTTGAAGCCGTCATTAAAGATGAAATAGTGAAACTTTTGGAACGTAAGGGTTCAATCAGGCAGACGCAGCATGGTTTTAGAAACGGAAGATCTTGTATGACAAACTTGTTAGGATTCTTTGAGGATATAATGAGTGCGGTGGATAGAGGGGAACGAGTTGATGTTGTATATTTGGATTTCCAGAAAACGTTTGATAAGGTGCTGCACAAGAGACTTATCAGTAAGTTACAGGAAAGTGGAGTCAGGGAAATATATTGGCCTGGATTGAAAATTGGTTGTCTGACAGGAGGCAGAGAGTCGGGAAATATGGGAGTTTTTCAGGTTGGCAGAGAGTGGTAAGTGGGGTGCCGCAGGGGTCAGTGTTAGGCCCACAACTGTTCAACATTTACATTGATGACTTGGAGGAGGGGACAAAATGTGGTGTAGCCAAGTTTGCGGATGACACCAAATTGAGTGGAAGAGCAAATTGTAATGAGGATGTGGAGAGTCTGCAGAGGGATATAGTTAAGCTGGATGAGTGGGCAAAGGTCTGGCAGATGGAGGACAATGTTAGTAAGTGTGAGGTTATCCACTTTGGCAAGAAAAATAAAAGAGCTGAATATTATTTAAAGGGTGAAAAACTACAGCATGCTGTAGTGCAGAGGGACTTGGGAGAGCTTGTGCATGAATCGCAAAAAATTAGGTTGCAGGTGCAGCAGGTTATTAAGAAGGCAAATGGAATGTTGGCCTTCATCGCTAAAAGAATTGAATTCAGGAGTAGGGAGGTAATGTTGCAACTGTATAAGGTACTGGTGAGTCCGCACCTGGAGTACTGTGTCCAGTTCTGATCTCCATATTTGAGGAAGGATATACTGACTTTGGAGACAGTCCAGAGGAGGTTTACTAGGTTGATCCCTGGGATGAAGGGGTTGACTTATGATGAAAGATTAAATAATCTAGGATTGTATTCGCTCGAGTTCAGAAGAATGAGAAGAGATCTTATAGAAAGATATAGGATTATGAAGGGTATGGATAGGATAGATGTAGGAAGGTTTTTTGAGCTGGCCGGGGAAACTAAAACGAGAGGACACAGTCTCAAGATTCGGGGGTGTAGATTTAGGACAGAGATGAGGAAAAATCATTTTTCCCAGAGAGTAGTGAATGTTTGGAATTCTCTAACCAGGGAAGTGGTTGAGGCTGCCTCATTAAACATATTTAAAATTCG